>NC_134378.1:13546250-14150000 GCF_035582795.1 Mycteria americana
ATGTCATTTGAAGTACAGAGGAACAGATTCTCAAAGTAGCGTTAAGAGTTTCAAGTCTTCATGTAGACTGCCAGTAGAAAGTGTGGGAGATGTCTAAATCCACCAAAAGGACATGAGATGCTAGTGGTCTCTTTGGCCACTAGGCCTAATAACAGGAGGACTACGCTACTGAGAGGTGGCATACAAAGAGGAAAAAAGGGACCTTAATTAAATATGAATGGCCTTTAGTGCAGTGTATTAGGGTTCAGGAGGAGACATGAAATTGTATTTTTTTTTTAATACAACTTATTGTAAAAATGCACTGGAAGACCCAATGAACCTATCCGTAGCCATAGGCTGCCATTAGGACCTATTTGGTCACAGAATATAACATTAAGCACTCTGCCTGTTGCTGAAGGAACCTCTTATAGTAGTGATGGAAGTTTCTTCAGCTGGTCTTTGTTAGATGTGACACAGGATTTGTTTATCTACCTCTTCAAGGATAGGGTTTGCCTGGATGTACAGTACTCAAGTATCTCACCATCACAGAAATCTCAGGTCCAATGTGTAGTTTATGGCAGCCCTTTCAAAACAGCAGAATGGACCCATAATGCTGAAGAAGATTCCCCTTTAATGACTTACATGAACAAAAGTTAGTCAGGGCCTAAAGGAACCCTTCAAAATAGATGAGATTGTTCTTCTGCAGGATTTGCACAACTGTCATTAAGCAAACAACTATCCAGATTCAGATTAACCAGCTGATGCTGACATCAGAAGGTTAAAAGGCATTTGCATGCTAGGTAGACTTCTGGTACACAGTTTTGGCATCTTAAATATTTTGCTATTTTTTCCTCTCCAAAAGGAACATTATAGCTCTTCCAACAGTCACAGGATAATTATCTAAACAGCCACCTACAAATCTGTGAGGGCCCTAATATCTTTCATTTCTTTTGCACAGACCCGGCATAGCTCCTCTGTCTCTCACACTTTTAGGGTTTATAACATCTCCTTCCTGCTTCACTGAATGCTCTCACTATGCTCCTTTGCCAGCCTCGTGCTCCCATTCGTCTTGCACATTTTGGACTTCTTACCAGAGCAGACTAAGCAGACCAGCTGCCTCTACAGAAATCAGATTGATGCACATGATTACATGGACTGTTAACTTTGGTTTAAAAAAATTATTTACCTGCCAACACTCACAGACACCTTCACAAACCACTTGCTGATGACACTTCTGTTCACCTTGGAAAGGACATGAAATGAAGAACACAGTGTGACATTCCTAATAGATTGCCTAGAATTTACTGCAGCGCTCATACTGTACGACTCATGTCATGTCCAAGAAATACAGCTTTTCTAAGAAACTGAAAAGATTTACTAAGGAAATAAAGTCTATATGTCTGTATTATTAAAGACATTACATATCTTAATTTTACAGTGCTTCTCTCAATTCCACGTACAAAGTATAAAAATTTTGAAGAAGGTAGCAAAATATCTACTCTGCAGTGCAAAACCACTTATGACTCAATTTTTCCATGCTTTGTACAATAGTTTAAAAAGGACAATTTTAGCAACTAATGGGAAACTTCATATTACAAATGTTACAAATTACAGCATTACAAATTCCACGAGGAAGCAAAAAATAATGCACTTTAAAAAATGAACTTCAGCTTCAACTTTTTGACCATATGGACCACATTCTCAAGACTCTGAAACTGTGAAGACTATAATTTTTTTTTTTGGTGAAAACTGATAAACCCCCATTCACTGGACCCATGGGACTAGGCATAAACCCCCCCCAGAAACAGAATGATGAGTCTCAGTCATAGTGAGAGTTGGTAACCCTGGCTATTCTTTTGAAGTGGAAGTGTAATTACTCACATAGAACTAATTCTGCATAAATAAATAAATACATGTAAATTAATAGATGTTCTGTAAGCCAATGGAATGGAATGCATCAATGACGACCTCACAAACTTTGTTCTAGAAGTAACTTAACAGAAGCTCAAAGGTACTGCACCCTAAAATGGGCGCTTCTGCAAAGAACAGTTTCTACGAAGCTGGAGTCAAACTTTCTAAAAAGGTGAAATTGATGCTTTCCAAATGTACTCCATTTTTAGCACTATTTTATTTTGATCTTGTAAGGAACAGTTCTATTTAAGGAAACTTAGTGATCTTCTAAAAACAGGATGCATTAATTCGCTATCTCAGATAAAATGTGCCATGTTGGAAGATAAATGTCTAGCATCTCTCTAAGAGAAAACAAACAATTGTTTTGCCTTTTGAGAACACTGTTTCTTTGTCATAGAGAGATTGAGCTCTGTGGATCTTTTTAATCCCCATGAAGAATTTTGCAAATATTTGCACGATGTCAAAAATAATTAGACAAAAGCAGTTTCACCATCTCTGGTATAAATAGTACATACATTCTAGAGATCAAAGGACTTCAGTTTCTCTCTTGTAAATCTAAAAAAAAAAGTTTCTTTGAAGAAAATATAGGAAACAATAGTAAAGAAAAAAGAATGCAATACATTAATCTATTAGAGTAACTGATTCTATTAAAACTCTGTCAGAAATAGGTCTGGATTAAAGGCAGTTGATCTCAAACATAATGAAGTGCTGAGCTCCTGCAGCGTTACTGTGTGCAGTGAGAGTTGCTGATTCTTAGCAAATATTTAGAATCACTCAAGATTTGCCCACTGATTCATTTGTTCAGGGTTAATATCACACGACATTCTTTGAAATGATGCTTGCCCCTGTGAAATATGTCAACAGAAACAGAAATGATTAAAATTGCACTTCTTTCAAAAATATTTCTGTTGTGGTTACAAACAATATCTACCCTAAATGAAATTGGAAAAGGGGAAACTATCTATTGTGCCTGTCAGCTGACTTTGTACCTTTGACAGCACTCTGTGTTTAGCCTGTCTCATGTTTATACTGTACAGTCAACCAGATTCCCTCTGTTTGTGTAGGTGCACTGCAGAGCATCACACTTTAAACAAACAGCATCACATTGTTTATTATTGTTCAGCCAGGTACATACCATTAAAAAAGACAAAGAAAGTCCAAGGGTAGATAAGGTATCTGAAATCCCTTTTATACTCTTGCTTTTACCTCTTCAGCTCACTATCTCCTCCTTGGTCTATCAGTTTGCCATTGGATTCCATTTAAATTTACCAAAACATGGTTTCTCCTCAGCAAGACATGGCTGCTACAAAACCTGACAGTACATTTGCAGTCCTGTTCTTATAAATCAAGAAACTGAGTGAGACCATACAAAGAAATGATTAAAATATACACACTTTGCACAAAAAGCCACAAAGAAAATTAATATGAAACAAAAAAATATTAACATACTATCTGCCTCTGTTAGGGCATATTGGCTACTTACATGTGTTGCATTCAGTGCACATATCAAGGAAAAAGAAAACCCACATTTCTTTCTCTCCCTGATCCATGTTCATATTTGTGGAAATCAAATGGAAGTAGTCCTCTGCTTAAAGTTAAGCTAGGTACGTATCTAAATGTTTGCAGGAACTAGTCCTCAAACTAGAAAGAATAAGCAGGTCTTCCTACAGTACATTCAAGTTCTCAGCCAGGCAACGCTCGTGTAACAATATTCACTATCAAAAATATCTTATTATAAAATAGTGAACTGCAGTGTCTTTCTAGCATCTCCCTGCCACCAACACTTTGATGCTCATGGTCAGCATTGTGTATTTTCTTTGTCTCCCATGAATGGACAATCTATCACTGTTTTTAATGGAACATAATCTCTCATGTTCTGAGTACTTTGGTGATGTAAAGTGCAATTTAATTGCTCAGTATTACTACAAAATATAGAAGCTTCCAAGCGCCTACAGCACAATATGCTAATTCAGACACCACCCATTTAAGCAATGTTAATCATACACACATCTCTCAACTCATCTTCAGTACATGGGTGGAGATACGTCAAACCTGTCAGGATAGTAATTTATTACTACATCTGCTCTACTTATTTTCTATTAACTCACCTATCACAGCAACCTTATCAAGACAGAACAGAATCAAAATATCCACTACTTCACTTTTTATTATCAATAGCAAGTGAAGAACCCTTCAAAAGCTGTAGTTATTTGAGTAGTATGTGTCTAATGTTTCTGCTTTTAAAATACAAGAAAAGATAACAGAAGTGAAGGGCAGAAGAGCAATAGCAAATAAAAATTGCATAGATTTATAAAGCCTTAATAAAAGACGACAAGAAAGACACGTCATTTTACAGGAGAGGTAACTGACGCACAAGATGGTCTGTTGGTGGAGCTACATGACAAACCACTAGGACCTCAAGGCTCTAACTCATCTTCTCCTCCTAAACCATCACTTACTTGCAACCTTCAAATACATTTTATTGCACTTTGATCATCGTGCTTGCATGCATAACTGGGATATGAGGCTGTGTTTTAATTCTAGCTAGAAAACACCCAATTCACAATGAAGAGATGGGCAAAAATGGGTAAGTAAAAGAATGGATGGTAAAAATTGCTGAAAGTACTCCAAAGCTCTACAAACAACTGCTCCACAGTTTGACAAGTGCAACTGCAAATCATTCTTCAGTACAAACTCTGCCAGTCCAGTTCAAAGCCCAGTTAGCTCTGCATTCTGTTTCTCACAGTGAACAATAATAGGCAGCCAAGAAATAGGGTAAAAAGGCGGCAAGACCAAAGATGCTTCCCCAGTTATTATCTTAGCTTCCAAAAAGTGATATTCTCAACCTTATTCCTCTGTCACGCTCTGCTGAAATTGGACAATGGACTTAGAAGTTACTAGGGGTCATGAATTGATATTACACAGATACAATGTAGTTGCATTAGTTGCATATCCTTAGCAATGCCTCACTAAACATGCAACTTCAGTAATGTGGTGAAATAATAACTTCTTGGTGCTTGCTCTGTAAGAAAGGGGAAAAAAGTGATGTTTAGGAAGTGACTATGACAAAGTATCTGCTCAGATCTAGTATAATCATACAAGTTATATTCTACCTGTAATTCAAAGAAAAGAAATGTCAATTTAATGACATAACAGTATCTTAAGGACGCAACAGGATTAAACAAAAGTAGGCATATTTGGCAACTACATGCCACTACTTAGCAACATTTACGAGCATTTATGGAAAATTCTCACTAGGTGCACGTATGCTCATTTCAAGTCTATTTATTTATCCATACCAGGTTATACCTCATGCTGCTCTACTGAATATGAGTTTGGCTCAGGCATGACTGAGAAGTAGTGTAATAATAGTAATAATCATGCCTCTCACTACTGCCCTTAGTTCTGGCATCTTAATTTATCTCTACTTGGTGAATTTTTAAATAGTCATGTAGACATCGATTTCCTATCTTGGCACACTACTAAAGCTATAATAGTTGCTATTCCCTGTCCTCCATTTTCCTCTTGTTTACTGCCACTTCCCTCCTCCTCACATCCTGCTACCATTTAAGTGAAATCCCCTTTCCATTTATGAATGACATTTAAATTTGAACTGAGGATGCGACCCTGCACCTATGAAGTCATTGGCTAGCTCCTGTGGCATAAATACTAAAAAGTTTGAAGCGCAGGTCAGTAGGTAGCTGGTACTATCCAGAAGAAAAGGGAGAATACTGTGATTCTGTCATAATTTGTTCCACATTTCTTTCTCCCGGGGAAAAAGTAAACTCTGTCAGTTCTTCAGCTAGTAAAGACTCCTGGGGTGTTCTACCCTTTGGATATAAAGCAAGATCAGAGAAGGTTCATTTTAGAGGCAGTCTTGCACTAATGATGAGGAAAACTTCTGGAATTTCTTTCATCTGTAATTTTCTTTTAAACAATCATGATTTTGTTTTATTTGAAACTTTACATTATTTTTTAAAATGATATGAAAATTGTTGATTCCAAAAGCTTGCTTACCCATTTTCTCAGTGGAAAGTAGGTAAACAAGGCAAGTGACTGAGGGTTTTTTCTAAGCATTATTTTGCTAATTTCAACATCTGACAAAAAATGTTTCTGCAAAATATGTTTTTGTTACAGACAACCTTTTTTCCCCTAAAATAAACTGACCAACTCTAATTATACTTTTTATACTAATGAGACGCTTTTCTAGGTGTTCATCCTGCTGGCACTATTTTGCATATTAGGCAGAGACAGCCTGGGACCTGTGTCTCACAGTGGAAGATCTAGATCCATTATTCTTTTGCTTATTCACAGCACCCCAGGCCTATAATGATGGATCAATTATTAAAATGATCCAGTTGAAAACCACAAACATTTGCCCATTATAGTTTCTCTGCAGTCAGGCATTACTGTATAGAAACATATGGCAGGACATTTAAAAAAATAAGTTCTTTTTAAATAATTGCAGTGAATTTATTTTAGTTAAAATCATGAGAAACTGAGTTGATGAGCAGATGCTTTATTAAGCACTTACCAACCACCTGTAGCCTGGGTAGGTATCAGAAAAAAATCACTAGAGGTTTAGCAACTGCTTTTTGAAGTCACTTTAAATTAATAACTAACAGCTTGGCTTTTTTTCTTTTTTTTTTGCTTCACTGATTTCTAATCACTTGTCACCAAGTTGGGTCTCTGTCTTTGTTTTTTTGGAATAGCTGAACTCCCTGTTTCAACCAAAATGTTTACAGGTACTTCCTTGAGAATTTGGGGCACCAACATAACCTCATCTGCTCTGAGTAATGGTGATGCACAGTTGCATGCCCCAGGAGCACACAAGATAGATAAAAAAAAACCTGCTTGGAAGAGATGCAGTTACACCACAAAGTAAACTGCTTGCTATTCATATCATCAGCCTCAACTGACTTTCCTGTCTAAGTGAGTTTATTATTGCTGGGCTTTATATACAGGTGTCCTGTTTAGAGTTTGTCTCCAATGCTCAGTTAATTGAAATTATAACTCAGCTATAGCTCCTTATTTGGCTCCCATCTAAACACAACATGCCTAAGCCTAAGTGTTTTTGACTTGCATTCATTGACCTAAGATAGGTTATGAACTAAAGCCTCATTAAGCACAACTTCTCAGCTGCTTACATAAGCACCAAGCAGACTAGACCTGGCCTACCTGCATTCAAGTGCAGCTAGTCTTCCAGTACCTCTGTGCAAGTCCCATGTGAGGAAGAAGAGGCACACTGCATCACTCAAACAGACTAAATAGGAAAGTAAAAGAGCACAGCAGAAGAAAGAGCCTTACCCATCCCTAACACATGTGAATAGAAATAGAATCTCCGAGCTTTATATCCCAGATGACATAATATTTTATCATACATTACATGGAAGGCATTGTTTTATAAATTAAAAGACAATATTTTTAAAAAGTGGCTACAAAATTCTACCTCTTTCCATAGTGACATAGAATATCTAGGGTCTTTATTTGTACTAATTAAAAAAAAGTGCAGTCCAGAAAGTGCTTCTCAAGAGCTACTAAAACTTTCCAAATACAGTATTTCTTGAGAAGTATGACAGAAACATGTATCTACTGAATAGGATAATATTATTAATAGAACAAACATGGGACAACACAAACATGCATTGGAAATGGATACTGGATTTTTGGCCCCTGGCAGCAAGAGGATGACTACTTGTGGAGTGAAGGGCATAAAACTTTTAGGTGGCAACTGCGGTAGGCTCTTTATCCTCTCTGCTGACCATCTGCCTGAGGGATTACAATCCTCTTCCTCAGTGTAAGTACTGAAGATATTCTTCCCGCACCATCCATTAACTTGTAAATGTTTTTTCTTTTGCCCTTTGAACTTTTTGTTTTGTAGCAAAACCCTATACCATTCAGCAACCTACTTTTTTTTTTTTTAATCAGTTGGGTAGGTCAGCTAGTAACAGCATTCGTTAGTACTCTTTTTCACTGATGTCCTATTTCGGGAGCTTGTCCTGCTCCGTATGGTTATGACAGTCCTGAATCCTCTACTTTTCACTGACACTGCAGGGAATTTCCAGCCAAGACTTGTAAATTCTGACTGGGTGAGGGAAGATGATGCTCTGTTAAAGTAGCAGTCTCTAAAAGATTATGTTTCCATAGTGACATTACTGGTGTACTCTATTAAACCTTTTAAAGGTGTCCTTTGGCTACTTGGGTAAGCAAAGAGAAAACTGGAAGCGTGTCATGGTCACAATCTGTTCAGACTGGGGATATTCATCTCTGCTGAATACCTCTGTGATATAATTTGAGAGCTTTAATCAGAACTCCTAAAGAGGTGGCTCTGTAAATATTATGCAGCGTCAAACTAATCACAGAGTCAGATATGAACTCGCACCATGGTGTTTGATCCTCCAGGGCACACTGCCCTTCCAGTATGATTTCATATCCTATAAAGGATCTTTGGTGTGAAAACAAGCTCCCTGGATTCTTTCCAGTCCTCTCTTACATATTACACTTGCTGTAGAACAACTGTAATTTAGCCAAGTTTTTATAGACTTTAAATGTCTTCAGAAACCATCTTGATTTTTGGCAATGAAAGAAAAAAACTGAAATTGCTTAACCATCTACTGATTGCGGCATTTGGAGCTGGCTTTAGTTCTCAGTCTTTATTCCGTCAATATCTTAGCTGAGGCGAACACAAAATATAATTGTCTATGCTTTGTTAGAATTGCTAGCACAGGACTTGTCTGTGTGCAGTGGTCTCTAGCAGCATGTGATTAACTTGGAACAGCTTTAAAGTTAACCTGTCACCATGGCACATTTAAACTGTACATCAAGGCAAAGTGGGATGGTACAGAACTCATCAGCATGAGAACAAGATGGAATAAAGTTTGCACTGTAATTAATACAGTTCATTTAATTGTTAGGGCTTATCACTAAAATTTCTAAAGATAGGGACAGTAATGACACAAATAATTAAACTATGCTTTCTGCAATATCTTCTACCTACAAGTATCATTCACTGCAGAATTAATTAATTAATTAAACCTCACATGAACCTCAGCGAAAGAAGGGAAATGTGTTCAAGACTTTTACTGAAACTCAGGGAGCTTATATGGTTGACATGATTATCTGAGAGCTTGGTGGCAAAAATGAGAGCAGAAGCCAAAAGCCATGGCTCCTTGTCCGACTTACCGCTCCAATAAGCAAAGGCCATTTTAGTCTAAATAGAGTATTCAGTTTTCGAGAATCATCAGTATAACTTTGCTGAATATTGACTAAGAGATGAAATGCCAAAGCAGGTACATCTATTTGTTAGCACTGTAGTTTATTACTGAGGGTGAAAGATCATTGTGTTAAGTAAGCCTTGCAGCTCTTCAGGGAAACAGAGCTCTTTTCCCATTTCCATCACAGATCATGGGAAAATATTCTAAATAACCCAGTGCCTCAGCAGGAATAATCAAATTCCTATCACAGTGTTAAATAAGCAATGTCCTTTGAATACTTCTAATGCCAGGTAAAGTCTCACTAGCAATTAATACATTAGAAGTTTCTATTTAAAAAAACAAACCGGCTTCCCAATTTGATCGTTTTAAAGTAACATTTACTGATATCTCTATTTTCTGTCCTCCCATGAATAGTTACCATATGTTGGAGTTAATAGAAACATTGCATCATCTTTTATGAGTGCATCAACTTATCTGCAATTAAGTTTAGATTGTCTAATAAAATTCTGTGACATTTTAGCCTACAGTTTATTTCCCAGTAAAAGACTCCTCTGAATGTTATTGCCATAAGAATTCATGTAATGACTAAAGATAAACCATTTTACTTCAGGCTGGACAGATGAATATGTCAGCAGAAAACAAAACAGGTAATAGATGAACATACAGTCAGTGAGGCAACTGAGACAAGGAACTCGCTGAATGAGGTTCAGCCAAAACTGTACGATCCACGAAGCTCCAGAATTGTTTAACAATAAGGAGAGAAATCTATGGAGTTAGCAGTTTTAGCTTTGTGTTACTCCCAATCTCTGTAGAAGTGCTTAATGTATATGAGAGAGAAAGACAATGAAGGACAAAGAATTTGCTGAAGAAAGACTCGAATTCTCCTGGCAATTTAATAACTGTTGTGTCCATACCTTTTGTTGCAAGAAATGACAGACTAAGACACTTAATTTAGAGCTCAATCTGAATTCCTATACATTTGGAAGTTTGTTGTTACCCAGAATCTAGTTTCTTGGAAAGTCTTACCACAACCTACCAGATTCAACTTACTTTGAGTTGGGGGTCCACTGAAGACTATAATTTTTTTTGGCTCCTGCCCAACTCAGTAAAAAGTATGCGTATAGTGTTTTCTTTCCCCAAACAAAGCACTTAATGGGAATGGATAAATTCAGTGTTCCAGTTGATCCCTGCCCTTGTTGAAAGCATTCCCCAAACTGTTAATTAATGCTTGTGCAGACAAAATTGTATTTCTGGATATGGATATCAAACATGGCAAGACTCCTAATTTCCCTAAGGATATTTAGACTCTGAAAGCACAGACTGCTGTAACAGACCATTCCTCAGCACTGTTTCAATTTAAAAATTCTCCCCCTTTGCTGTAAAATTTACATTAGTCTACCTTTTCCTGAATGTCACACATTATTTATTTAATTTAAAACCCTTGTCTTCAGAAAGAAAAGGATAGAGAGGAGGAAACTGGAGTTCTGGAAAGGTTGATAGACAAGGATGGATTGCAGCCAAAACCTGATTGAAGACAATCTGTCAATGCTCCATTTAAAACTAAAAGCAACTTTCCAGCTGAGGATTCGTCTTCAAACATGAGCCTAGTTCTTTAATGAAAAAGAGAGCAAAACACACTTTAAAGAACTGTCCTGAGAGACTTTCAAACACTTTGAATTTGTCACACCAACCTAGATTAACAAATGTTATGGATGAACCTTTTGTTATAAGACAGAACACGTGCAAAATCCTCCATGACCTGGGGTTTTTGAAAATCTTTCTGAAACTGTTTATGAAGCAAGTTCATACATAAAATATCCTGATCCTCTCCCAGTGGCATTTTCATTTTTACTTCAGACACCAATGTCTAACTTGGGGGGCAGAAAAAAAAAGGACAACCCACTACAAACACTTTAGGATCCATTTTGCTATGGTATGTTCATCTAGATCTCAATTAAAGTGAAAAAAAAATTTCAACATCATGCTGGAAGTCTGCATGCAAAAATAAAAAAAAAGCAGATATGTCTCTGAACCTTCAAATCATGTCACTGTGTGTTCATTACTGCTTTGACTCTAGAAATTGAAATGGCCATGATACAGGTTATCTTTCTTTGAATCAGCAGAATGGACTTGAATGACCCTCTCAGGTCACTTCATGTCATATTTTTTTCAGAATCCTATCCATTTCCCTGTTTTCACGCAGAGCTATAGCAAAATGCACATTGTTTTGGATGTAGAACTTGAGCTTCCCTATTCGAAATGCATTATTTGAGAGTAACAATTTTTCCACCCAATACAGACCTATACACTAACTGCAGCTGGTATGTTGAAAGAGCTGCACAAAGACTAAGGTTTCCCTAGCTCTAGTAGAAAGTGGTGATTTAATGTTAGTAAATGATTTAGAACATAAATGCTGAATAAGTAGTTGTGTGAATTATGAACACATTTTAAAGATGGAAACTGTATTGGTATTTATCTAGTCCCTTTATATGATTTCATGGTAATGTCATGACATACATGGCAATACCTAGAAGCCAGTCACATCCATGACTTTTCATTTGTAAAAGAAGTCAATTCTTTTACAAATACATATAAATACTACTCCATGGAAGAGAGTAAAGCAACTCCAAGCTTATTAGAATAAGAGTAGTTAGAGGAAACAAAACAACAGCACAATAAAGCCAAAGCACCTTCCAGTGTTTTGTGAGAAAGTTTTTCTACCATATAATATCTGATGGTTTTGTGATTGGAGGTATAGATTCCTCTGGAGACGCTTTTCCAGAAATGTTCTTAAACTTCAAAAAGATGGACAAAAATGGCTGGCATTAAACTTTCCCAATTCTCTCTCTCTGCTTTTCCATAGCATGGTGTGAAGAAATCTTCAATGGAGACTGCTCATTGATGCCTTCATGTGCCTTCAAGAATGAAATAATAAAAAAGAAATTTGGAGGAAAGTTACATCCCCAAGTAGTCTTTAAATGGAAAGTGGATGTAATTTTAAAATATCTCTTCCATGAATGAAATGATGTATTATTATGTATCCTTGTAGGTAATTTAGTATATTTAATTTAATAAAGCATAATAGGTGTTTGAATCAGATACGCACTTTAATAATATTTGTTAACAAAAATATTTACAAGGTGTAGCCATTTAGAGGGAAGATATATTAGCCATAAAATTAATAGACAGTCCCTTCCCTTTGCTTTATTCAATACAAGATTACAAAGAGAACCTTCGTTTAGTTCTTTATCTGGAATACTCTGTTATTCAACTTGGAATAATGTATCCAAATGACTTTTACACAACAATGAGCTGCAGAAGCCTATCACTAATATTTAAAAGTGATGGATGTAAACGACCCGTCCATATTTCATCCTCTTGCAATATTTATTCAGCAGAAAAGAGGTGTGGGGTGGGAAATGAACTTTACAAAGTAATTACTTTTGATCTTGACAAAATCTATTCAAAGGCCTTCAGGTAAACATCAGCTTGATGGGTGCACTGTGGTTTGCAACAGTTATGTGTCATGCTTAATGGAATTGTGATGTACGTTAAAACTAACAGCTGGTTCAGGGAATTACAGAAAATATTTAGAAAAAACAGTGTGAACCACTCATAATCTATCCACTGGAAAATCAGCAGGAGTTGCTTTCTATTTGTTTTTATTTCTCTGAAAGTAAAGAGAATGACTTAAAACAATAGGAAAAATTGCATCAATTCTGCTTCTAAATGCAACTAATGATAGATGAGGAATATAGGAATCAAAAAGACAATCCATGGTGGGCTAGATTCCACAACAAAGCAGTTACCACATCTAACACACACGTGTATTTAGCCCCATTGTATTAAAAAGAACTATTTATATCCTCATATATAACACATTCAAATATTTTGAAAGACTACTTGGAGAAGTCCTTTAGAGTTCTAGATATAATAGTTTTATAAACAGTAAGGAAACAATATTATTTTTAATATCTCCCAAGCCCCTTCTGAAAACAAAAAACCCCTGCTGTTGATGTTCAGAATATGATCAGTTCTCAGCCTTTTTGGGCTGAGAAAAGTCCTTTTTTACCACTAGTCTTATTAATATTTCCATTAATTTCCATAGCTCTGCCTGCTCATGTGAATATCTGACCTTGTCTTCGGAAGAGTTTGCAAAACTTGTCAGCTGGATATGGCTATTAGAAAATCATGAATTTTACTTAATAGGTTCAGCAGAACTCAATTTTTACAAAGGTAAATGATAAATCTACATCAGAGTGACAGTTTGCTCCCTAAAAAAACTATCTTGATTTTACAAAAGAAACTAAAATACCATAATACTACTTTTTCATAAGGCTACAAAGTGTATTCCTTCCACTCTCTAGCCACTCTGGTTCTGGAATTCTGCACTAGCATGGCTTGGAGTGGGATATCTAGATCATTGTGGTTACACGTAGCAGACTCTAACTCCAAAAGCACATACCATGTGGTTCCATTGCAGCTATGTCTCAGCATTCACTGTGCATTTACAGAAGATCTTGCAGCCAAAGGAAAGCAAAATCAATCTGTCTAATGGGGCACATGAGAAAAAGACAAGTGTGCTGTAGGAAGCAGTTCTGGTGATTTTCAGATAGGAATGTGAGTGTCCAATTTCTGAAGCAAGTGCTAAAAAGGAGACCATGCTGGAGGTACTCTACCAGGCAGACTGACAACAAAACCAGGCCATTCTAGCAGTTCTTTGCTCCTGACATGTAGAGTGTGCTGCTTCCCCTCCTCTGGCTCCCAGCCGCACCATCAGGCTCCTCTTGTCCTGGCTGCAGTCCTTAAGTGGCCTTTGGTGAGCTAACTCAGTTCACTTAACCACAGAAAATTATACTTCTTTTTTTTTCCTTTTGGATTGATGTTCTGGATTAACTCAGTTAACTTGATTGGCTCACCAAAGAGGAAGATAGGCATCACAGCCAATATAAAGGTAGCACTGATGAAGAATGTGATTAGAAACAAAAATCTGTCATTAATGAGGTTTCTGCTTTTCTTGGCAGTGAGTTGTGGGAGTTCAGTCCTTGCTATGAAGTCACACCTTCAGTGCCATCATGACTAAAGACTTACTAGTACTTCTATTAGAAAGGCATTATCTTGGAAATTATGAGGCGCTACATCCATCCTACAAACATCCAATGACATTGCTACTGGATACTCACCTTCAGTTTGAAACCACATGTGTAAATACTGCTGGATGCTATCAAATAGTACAACAATGCACGTGAAGTTGGCTGCATTCTACATTTCTTTATACAAAAGTCTGAAAAGCACATTTGGATCTTCCAGAATGAAAGGCATTCTGTAAAGGTAAGTGATTATAAATTGGTGTTGCTGAATTTGAATAAAATTTACGGTGAACAACAACAGACTTTACATCTCTTTCACACATGCAAGCACATATACATGCAAAGAAAACTGAGCATAATGGAGCATTCTAATGGGAATAATTAGTGTCAAATAGGACCACAAGAAATTGAAAGCTCCATATTACAGTAAGCAACACTCAAGAAGTTACTAGGAAATATTTTATATGCATATTTTCCTTATTATACTTTAAGCACACGAAAAAGTAAAGTAAATTTTGTTGCAGCAGTATACTTGCTATGGTAGTTGTTTTACTATTCTAATGATTTTATCTTCTCATTTCTTCATAGATAAGCAGCAATAAAGAAAAATTGGTCAATAAAACATTACCCCTTCATTTTTTGCATATGTTGCCTACTCTACGTTACATTCTCAGTGTTCCTAAATAAAAATCTTCTAATTTAATGATCTCTGTTATTGGTTGTTATGTGAGGAAACAGAGCTGAGAATTCGAGAATGAAGAGTCTTCCAGATGGAGCTTACACATTAACATTTAATATTTATGACGTGGAAAGGCCACCATACAAAACTTTATAACAGCTGAATGAAAAGTAAATTTAGAAATTAGGACTAACTGATGCTCAGTTCCTGCTGTGGATGTTGCAGTCTGGGAAGCAAAAAGTAAAATTTGGGTTTCAAGGAAACTGATTCACACCTGGGGTAAAAAATTTGAAGAAAATGTTGTTTAACAATCTGTGCTGTACTGGGGTAGGGAACCTTTCCTGAACTACAACATTATCACACTAGCTGTTGTACAAGTGTAGAAAAAACACCTATGTCCAAGGAGTCTGCAAGCTAAATAGTGGATAACTGAAATCAGTAGAGAGAGACAGATGACAAAGTTCAAGGAAACAGTAAAGCTGCTGTTCAATAAGAATAGTTCAATAGTAGAAGACTATGCTTGCTAGCTATCTACATGTTATCTCATATTTTGAATTCTTATTTTATGTACAGATGAGATCTAAAACATTCCAATGTAATGGTACTGAGTTCCAAGCAAGGTAGACTTGTACTAGGCCAACACATCATGACTTGCAAGAGGTGACAGATGGGAGTATAGACCTCAAATGCAATGTCACTGACATACTCTCAGACAGAACTGAGAACTGGAGTTTGAAGAGGATGTCTGTGGAGGAAAGGCATGAACTTTGGAGAGGAGGAGAATGTTCAAACAATCCTGAAGGCATTGCAGACTCATTTTTTTTAAAAGCTTGTTGTTTTAAAATACTATATATTATAAATCAATTCTATCCTCCTGCCCCCCAAACTATTAGAAGAACCTCTCTGCAGGTTACTGTGGAAATGGAAGTAGATTAAAAAATAATAATTCCCAAACAGTGGCTCTCCAAGTATGGGAATGGAACCTCTTTGGTAGTATGAATGTATCCTGGGAGAGGATCCTGTGGCAGAATTCCCTGAAAGGCTCTTTTTGCCTTTGTCTCTCCCTTTCCTCCACTTTCTCTTGACACCTGCTTTTCTTTGGCAGCCACGTGAATACTGTAACATTTACTTTGAGCTATCTGTAGCTGGAAAAAAAGGATGATGGTTTACAAACTTAGACTCTGGTCTAAATTTTCAGCTTCTATTTCCACTGTCAGATACATCTTTTTCCTCCAGTTTATTTGCTTTTCTATGTTACGTTTAGTTCTAGTTTTGCTCAAGTGAAGCCTTGTAAAAGAAGAAAAAGTAATGGTTTCATATATAACTTCTAACAAGTCCTTTCCTTTGTGTAAGCGATCTGGAATAAGCCAACCAAGTACAATGATTTGTCTCAGTCTCACTTATGTGCTATATTTTTCCTTATTTACTTGTTTCTCTATACAAAAGAGAAGGGTGAAAGTGAGTGGGGAAGTGAGGAAGAACATCATGTTGGGAAATAGCAGTGTTTTGTTTAGGAGATAATCTTTAAGTATTACTCAGGGTTAATTAAAAGCAACATCACGCAATATTCATGTAAATGATCAGTGTGACTTACTGCCTGGACAAGTGAAGATTCCCCTTTAACACTACAGATGAGCCCTTGGGAAAGTCTTATCTACTATGTAAAACACTAGATTGCAGATGACCCTAAAACGAATTTTATAGTGTTGATATTGACGTATCTGTAATGAGACAATTGCCGATCTTTTGGTCTGTTTTGCTCTTACAGCTTGAGAAGCCTTACCTCTCTGCCAAAATAAATAGTAGGATTTTGTCAGCTTCTCTGTATCAAAAACACAAATATGCAGTACTGCACATGAAACTTCTCACCTTCATGCTTTCTTCCCACCACAGCAACACAAAAGGGGCAGTGCCTGCAAATCACCGCAGGTGAAGCAGTGACAAGCCCCACAGGACGCACTGTGCAGAAAGGTGTGAGAATGAATGTCACAGCATGAAAAGAGCCTTTTGGTAGTGGTGAGAGCGTTCTGGCTTAACATGTTTTTGAGATGCTGTTAAAAGGTGAAAAACACTGTGGTAGTGTTTCCCAGCAAGCAGTAAATGTGCATATTATCAAGTGCATAGGAACATGCATGTGACGTATACAAACTTCCGATATGAATCATTTATGCACACAATAGGATGTGCCCTATGAGGTCTGGGAACAATATTGGGGATCCTCTTTTGATCTAGAGGGAGAAGAAGTGTCTTGGAAGCTATCAGGATTGTAAGAGAGTCAGCAGTGGGAGGTAAGGAGGGAGGGAGGAAGAAAGGATGTAGAAAGGAAGACCTGTACTGTAAAATTACATAATAGGCTTGATATTAATTCATAATTCCAAAAATATGCAAATATTATTAGGTAAACACTGCAAGGCAATGAACAGCAAGTCATTCTCAACTGTCATTTTTATGACTCAGATCAAACCAGGCCAGCTTGATAATCTGGTTTTCTCTATTTGCTGGCTCAGAAATTTGCCTTTTTCCATTTAGTATTCTCTGGTATTAAAAAGGAAGGACATATATGTTTTGCCTTTCAGCTAGATTCAGAACTCCTCAAACAAGAAGATAGAGTTTTCCCTACAGAGTCACTTTTTCAGAAGGGTAACACTTTGAAGGATAAAGAGGTTTTCTCTCTACTGGGGACGTAAGAGCCTCGCGGGTAGAAGCTGCAATGTGTATGTGATCAATCAAAGCATCCCCATGCTGGCCCCAAAACCAATGCTACTTTAACCTCCCTCTGGTGGACTTTCTGGCTTCAATGCTGCTTTGTTCCAGTATCATCAAAACGAGAATATGACCTTGTGGACATGTAATCCTCTGATAGAGGTGATTATGATTATTGCCGTTTTCACAATCTACACCAAAGGCCACAAATTTCTGATCATCTGGTTAAAAGAAACTGTCTGGGAGCAAATTTTATATCATGAAGCAATTGCAGTAAGTGGAAATATCCTGCTAATGCCATCCTTTCTGCTATTTAGACACCCTTAGAAAACAGTTTGCCATTGTAATGGGTTACCTGGTATGATTATAGAGGAGTTTTGGGAAATCAATCACATTTAAACATATTTGATACTCTTGTCATAGTTTGTACTTAAGATAATGAACTGACTAAACTCTATTCAGCATTGGCTTCCAAATTATATAGCAAATCAATCGATAACTCGATTGCAGTCCTCTTTTCCACACCAACGTTGCATTGACATCTCCAGGTTATACTGGAGTGCATATAGCTCTGAGTACACAAAGAACATCACTTTTGGCAACTATAATAGCGTAGTGGCTGGCATGTTAGAGCACAGTAACAGCTCAGGTCCAGGATCAATACAGCAGCATTAGTAAGTTAATATAGATAACAAACTGCTATGATGTCCAAATATAAAGCAGCCTCATTTTGAGGTAACTCGCACTTTTCAAAAGATAAAAATAATAACATAATATAGAAAAGAATAGTAAAATATTAAGCTGCAGTGCTGCTCCTCTGGGCAGCTCACTCTAAATCTGTATGTAGTCTCACAGGTCACCTCCTCCCACTTACCTGCCTAGACTCACGTTCCTTACCATTTCAACATCCTATCGACATGCTGCTTATCCCCCTTCTTGTCCACTTGTCAGTATCCTGCCACATGGTCAGCCTGGAGTCAGAGTAGAGACTAAAGCATTGAAAATCTGGCCCCAAGTAGGGTTGAACAAACATGCACGGGTGGAAATAAAACTTTTTTTTTTTCAATATTCCATGTTAATAAAAAAGGTTTTATTTAGGGTCAATCCAAGCAGAATTTATTTTTCCCTCAGTTTGGCAGCTGAATAAAAAAAAAAAAAATCAATTATTCACAGAGCCCTAAGAGCCTTGCTGTAGCCACCAGGGAACAGTGCTCCACTAACGATTTTTTTGAGTTATTTTGGTTTAATAGTAAAAAGGCTGCATATCTGAGTTGAGCCAAGAGCCTTTTGTAAGGTTTGTGTGTCAGCATTACACTGCCTTTATTTTCCCTTCTCTAAAGTCAGATTGTTTGAAGACTAATACTGTGATCATTTATTTACACATAGCCCAGAAGGAGGCAGTTCTGGCTGTTTAATATGCAATACAGATTTCTGCAAGTGATTGTCTGTGGGCTACATTTTCCACATTAGACATATGCTGTAAGTTTATTGTGCAGAAAAGGATGTTGTTTTCACTATGACATTATAATTTTGTAATGAACTAATTTTAATCTTAACCTACTCATGGATGATCTATTGGTAGTGCATATAACTGTCAGGTCCTTCTGGGCTTTTCTAGAGCTATCACAGGAGCACTTTACAAGTACTGGGACTGTTGTTTTCATGCAAACCATGCTAGCAGAAGAATGAATACTGGAAGAGGAATAATTCACATGTTACTTCCCAAAGAAAAAAAAGGTCTTTTTAAGAAAGAGAATAATTTCAAGATAAGAGACTGTAATGAAACACTCTTAAAATGCATATGACCAATATTTTATCCAGTATATGCTGAAACCAATGGAGCTATCTTGATTAACTTTATATGCAGAACTGAACCCCAAAGTGACTACTCAGTTTGGATGAATAACACAGACCATGAGATGCTGTTGCCACTGACAAATACCAGCATTGTACAAACCAGTGAACACAAGTTTAGCTGCAGAAGATGCCCCATTGATAACACACAATAATTCTTTGCAAGGACACATTTACCTATACTTGATGTTTATGTTAATTAAGAGAAAAAAAGTCAGTGAAAACTTCAGTAGTTCTTTAGCCACTAAGTAACTGACTATTATGGAGTTGCATGGTTTCTCTGAATGTTGTGGTCGATCCGTTTTGGGTTTTTTCTTTTTTTTGCAAATGCAAAAATTAAGTTTCTAGCTCTGGTGAGGGTCACAGTTCAAGAGCAAGAGCAGAGGGACGGGTTACCAGGCAAGAAATAAAAAGCTGAGTTCTGAACATTACCTCTTTGCCTGTGGACTGTTCTGGGCAGGAGAGCAAGAACTGGGTGATGCATGGATTAAGTATCTCTGAGGATGCAATCCCCATCTCTTCGCCTCCAATTTGCCAGGATAACAAAAAGAATCTGCAGCAAAGTGAGAATTCAAACTAAGTTACTTTGACAGTTATCAAATAATTTTTATTTCTTCCTCTTCTTCATTCTTTCCATACGCAAGTTCAGTAGGTTCTCTTTCAAAACATTACCTTTTGAATTTCTCCTTTTGAGTTTACAGGCATGTTTGGAGAGACCAGTGTATTTTAAGAGAGATTCCAGTCAAAAATTGCAGAATATCTTTCTCTGCAGTAAGGTCTCTATGAGGGTAGCTATGATAATTAAAATTATAAAGATTATAAAGTAGGTCTATGCCAGTTTCGTGCATTGAAATCTGGTAGTCAATCAGTTACCCAGTCTGATTCTATTTCCTTGCGTTATATATATAAACTCTAGGAAACAAGAATTTGGCCAGTAAGTTAAGAATCTATCTTGAGAGTAGCTGAAAAAATGGCTTTAAGTTTTTGTACTGTATGTAGGTTAGTGACATAATGCATGTTTTATTGCTGTATCACTGGTAAGATGTGTTAATTTATCTTGAATCTTTTTTCCAGTGTACTTGTCTTGTGGTATTTCCAAATGCAAAAATTTTCATAGCTGATGCTTGCTAAATGCAAATTACATGCAAGCTGTTAAAACAGAGCCTTAAGGCACGCATCAGGGTGTTGAGGGTTGTACATGTTTCGTTTGGTTTGAAAGAAGGGAGCAATTATGTATGGGATTGATTCAATTTATATACTACACTTAATACAGCATAACTGACATTTTATCAGCTATTTCAAAAGTGCATCTCACTAGTGAAAACAATGTGAATTCTAATCCCAAATCTTATCTGCTTTCACTGGAGTGCTGAGTAAATCCTCTGAAGAAGATTGTAAACTGCCTTTTTTCTCAGTGGAGTTCCGCAGCCTCATGCAAACTGGCACTCAGATAATTTGTCTAAATAGTCTCCTACCATTGAGGTCACAGAGAGACCAGAATATTATGTATTAAAAAAAAAGCTTTGTTGTTTGCAGGAAGAAAGTGGAATTAATTAGCTGTTACAGGAGTGCTGTGAAAAAGAACTCTCTTTGCAGTTCTTTGTTCTCTTCATCTTTTGTCTATAAGCACACTGGTCTTGGACATGTAAGCCTATATAAGCATGCACACACATTTGTTTTACATAATTACGTTATTTCTTGGTTAAAATCATAACCTTCATAAACCATGAGAATTATGGTTTAACTCAGGAAGAAGTCAACTCCTCGCCAGACGTAACCAACTAATGTGTTTCCTAGAGCTGCAATGCTGGATGCATTCAATACGCACAGTATTACCAGTGATTTAACAAGAAGAGGATCAAGGTCACAAACCAGAAATCAAGTATTAGGACCACATTGCAAAATCTGCAAGCATTTTTGGAAAATGTTACGATTCTGAGGTGAAGATTTAAGTTAGTCTATATCCATTCAGATGTTATGAATGGGCATCTCTTGAGTAATCTTTTGCTAGTTCTGCTGCAAACTCAACATTCAGTTTCTGTTTAACCTTTTTCATTCCATTTTCATTTCATTAAAAAGACTGTTTTCCTCACTTTATCACCCAAGCCATGTCATCCCCTCCATCTCTTTTCCGCTCATGCCAAACAATTATTTTGACATATATCTGTTGAGGATCTGGTTCATTATCTCCTGAAGAACATCTTTTTCTCAAATGTCAAAACAAAAGTTAGTATGCTCAGCTGTTCTGCAGAAAATTTGCAAACTAATGGACCTTTCACTCTAGAAATAAAGGACTGTAATTGACTATTTTAATGTAGTTAGGAGGATGTGGAAGATGGATGAATGAAAAGTGATACGTCTTTTACCAACAAAGAGCAATGTTGAAAGAATGTAGGGGGAAGTGCATAATTAGTTTCCGTTTTCATCAGAGAAGATACTTAGCTTCCAGAAGGTCTGAACTAAAGCAATTTGGGAATGTAACATTTTCAAAAGAAATTTTTAATGCTTATCTACTGCACAAGTGCGGTGAAAGATGGTTTCCACAACACATACTAAAAGTACAACAAGTTGGATGTATTTTCGTCAGACTTTTCTTTTATCTGAAATGTTTTTATTTTATTCTAAGGGTAAATTATTTTAAATTATATTTAGGTGCATTCTTATGCTAATGGCTTTCAGGAACAGCATCTTTCTAATTTCCCGCTCTGATAAGTCTTTGTCATGGGATCTCCTGCCCATGAAATGAATCATGTTGTATGCTGCTACCAGTGGGCCTGATGTATCATAGCAACGACCATTAATGTGGAAAATCCAAACAGAAAAAAGACACTTGACAAGCACTGAAGTGATATTCTAGAAGACCTCATAGGAAGTTCCTCAACTGTTTAAGTTTAAAAAAAAAAGATTTCAAAACCAATTTCAGCTCTTACTTTCATAGAAATCTTACGTCTAGTTTTTAAACCAAACATCACTCTCTCTATATAGCAAGACTCTGAACATCAGGAACTTCACCTCCGTGCAGAATAGGGATGTGAGCGAAAGAGGCTTCCCATAGCTGGAGAGCAGGCTGCATGTTGGATCTCATACGTGGATGAGCCAAATAGCTCAATGGTTAAATTAATTTTGGGGAATAGATAGCAGATAGCTAGTTAAAATTTGCCCTGTCCTTTTCACCATGCCCAAACTCTGTGAAGTTCAAACAGTTTTTGAGTTTTAAAAACTTAATCTGTGTTTCTCCCTTGTTTTTTGCATATTTGCATTCTGAAATAAATTTGAGCACAGGTGTGCTGATGTACAGCCAAAAGAAGGATTTTTTCTATGTTACTTCTCGTCTATGAGGCTAAAAGAATTTTCTTTAAAATTAAAATGTGATTTCTGCTACATATTTCTTAAAAAATACCCCACAACTCTTTGAACCCATTAGCACTCAAATGACTTATCTTAACTAGTGGTAAGAAACTAGAAGTGGTAGAAATGGGAGTCTTGTCTCCTGTAGTGCAAAATTCTAACCATTAAACCTAATACTTATCCATTTGTTTTTCTGACTCGTTTTGTAGATTTTATATTCCTGATAATTTTGCAGTGATTCAGAATCCATCCAGCCACAAGAATGGTAGATTTGAAGGGAATTTGTGACTGATGTGGTCAACTAAGGCAGCGAATACAGAGAGAAACACGGTCTTTTTCCAAAAATCTTGCAGCCATGTCCCATGTCATAAATGTTTCCATCACTGATTCACAGCAGTCCAGCAGTAACTAGACAGACTATAGACCACTGCTGCAAAATCCAAGAAAATGTAATGAGAGACCCTTCTCACCAGTGCACCATCTGTTCTTTCTGTGCAAGGATATAAAATTGTTTTGTTATTTACATTAAAAAAAATCCAGCAAAAATCCAAATGATGGTGATTTGTGTTTATTAAGATCTGATGTATCATCAGGGGGATTTTCAACATAACTAGAATGCAGATGCTCAAAATGTACTTTAGAAAAAGAGAGCCCTATATGGGTCAGGAACATACTGCACAGAGTAGAAAGAGTCATTAATACATTTGGCTGGTTTTTCATTACAACATGCTGGTTAAATAAGCTTGTTTATGCTTCATTCCTTTTTAATTTAGTGGGGCTTCTTTCCCAATCATTCAAATGCCTTTCTGCTGATCTACCGCGGGTCAATACTGTCAAGTGGCCAAAAGTACAATATGGGAATACTGGGACTCCTGTATTCCTTGGACTATTTTATCTAATTTTTACTCTCTCTAAGATCCTGTGATCCTAAGTCCTGAAAATGCCCTGAATACTAATGAAAAGAGCTAACACTCTATTTCTTGGCTTAAGAATTCTGCATTAAAGAGCAGAATGAGTTTGTCCCTCATCCCATAGCAAAGCTTAATTTCTCATGCTACTGTCATTTTGATAAAGCAAAACAAATGTAGAATTTTGCTGTTTAAATCTTAAGTCTCAGGAAAGTTGTGGCAAATTGAAAGTGAATACGATTTGTTCATTAACACCTAATGTTTCAAAATAATTTATCATATAAACATTTCCTGGAAAACAAAAGCCATTTATGTGCAGGCAACTTATAAAATGTTACTTGTTTATCTAATAAACTACCCTGGGGCCAACAAGTACATTAGCATTGCACAAACTTTCTGACTTATTCATCATCACTATTTATTATTAAAACTTTATCTGTTTCAACTTACTGAATAGCTGCCTTGGGATACACTGCTCAGAGCAGAAGCAACAAAATAAAGTTTACGCAATTTGCATAATATTGTACAACGGATATTAGCTTAGAACAATATGAATCCCCTGGATCATTTGCACAGCCCCTTTGGTGTTTAATGTTGGTAAATATTTAAATAACAGCAAGCCTATATAATTATGAAGATTCCTCTTCCTAATCCGCACAGATTGTACAAAACGTTGTAAATCATGTCTATTACACAGTCTTAGCTAGACTAAGAATAGAGAGATGATTTAGATATGCTTGTTACCTTTTCTGGGAATTTTATGACCCATCATTCAACCACATGTTAGCTTACAAGCAGAGCATACACACAACTGAGCACTGCATAGTATGTACACTGCATGTGACTTCAGATGAATGATTACAGCATGTTTTAAAAGCTGAGGACTGTTTTCTTCATTGTTCTGTTGTGTTTTTTCATTACTACAAATCAGATGTAAATCAATGCTATTCAGGTGTACGAGAGTTTTACACTCACTCTGTATTAATTTTGTACTGATGTACAAAGTGCTGGATAAAATGGAATAAAATGAGGTTTTCTCACAGAATTGGGATCACTCTTGGAAGGGGATGTCACTATGCAGTGTAGATTAAATTGTTTAGTACCGGGAAACTACTGTTACCTTGTAGATACACATTTAAGGGCCTGATTCTCAAAACTGCAGAACACCTTGTGATTTATGATGTTCTGTGGAACAGCAGAACTCTTGTAAATCTTAAGATCCTTCCTGAGACTCTGATTATGAAATTCATGGCCTTCATGAATCACTTGTTTGCAGATTCATGTCTTTTTTTTTTTACATTTCTTTCTATGTCATGTTCAGTTAAAGATCAGTTCCGTCCACTACTGAGCAAAGGCAACTTCCACTAACGTGAACAAAGCTGGGACATTTTCTACATTATGTAAAATGCTTAGTACCCGCAAGGATCAAGTTCAATTTTAAGGTCCTCTGAAAGTGTGGTCTGGTGGGTGATGTACTGGATAAAGATGCATGAGACCTGGGATCTGTTTCTGACTCTGACACCAATCCACCCGTCAATCTAGTGTTCTTTACTTTCCCTATCTGTAGAATGAGATTAAAAATTATAAATTTAAAATCTTCAGTGTAGTCAGGTATATGCATCTTTTTGGGTCTACAGATAGTTGAACATACTTCTATTATTGTAACAAACAAAATTACCATAAAATCAAGATAAAAATAAAGCAATTCTTAGTGCATCAGTGGTTCTAAATTTAGCTAGACCAACACAGCTATTTTCTAATCCAGCTCGGAAAGTAGCCCAATATCACCATCATATTTTCGTGATTGGTACAAGATACAGATAACTACTTTTACAACACAGCTCCTCTTTTTCAGGTCAGTCAGTGGTCCATCTCATGGGCTTATGTTAGTTCAGTAGACAAACCTGGTTAATCCACTGCTTCCATCATGGTGTTCAGGAAAGCGAAAATAAAAGAAAGGGAGAAAGAGATGTTTCAATGAATCTAACATATTTGTCTCCCTTTCCCCTTAAAGACACACACTGGAATTTAAATAGATATTCCTTTTTGTTGTTCTTTTAAATAGACTAAAATGAATATCTGTGGAGGAAATAGAATATCTCACCCTTGAAGAGTGATTATGTTTCTTTCACTCATGAGAAAGGCCTTCATAATTCGTTCATACCTGAGGGTCTTGTGAGTTATGGGTCCTTCACACTTTTGAAAGAAACATAATACTCACCCTTCATGGATGACGTCTCCTATATGTATTTAAATTGTCAAATTAAAGCGTAGAGGTTTTGAAGGCATATTCTACATGTAAAACATAAATGCAAGCACAGAATGTTTCCCTCTCCTGTTTGAAGGGTCTGTGAGACCTTAGGAGAACATGACAACATGAAATATTATAGTGGAAACCAACATAGGATATGCTGTATGCAAGACGAGAAGAAATAAGAAACTAAGTTTTGCATTCATCTATGTCAGCAGGATGCACTATTATAGCTTTCTTTGTGATGATGTAGATGTAATTCTTGTATACTTTCAAATTACTAACAGAATATGAGAATTTCAACTGAAAGTATCAGCATTATGTCAACAAAACATCCTGATATTGAAGAAACATTTTAAGCACCAAAAAGCTAGAAATTCACGTGTAGAGGAGAATGAGGGGATGTAACAGAGTAATAAGCACTATATAGACTTTGCAAATATTATACTGAAAATATCACACAGGTGCCTCATTTTATTGAGATTTGAACACAGTTCACCAAATTTCCTCTGTGTTCTACTTAACATTTACAGTTAACTTTTAGTTAACTATCACATGACACTATTTAGATGCTGAAATTGGTATACTGTCCTTCAAACTAATTCCTGAAAGCTCTCATAGAAGAGGAAGATAATGAAAATATGCATTTTAAAAAGATCATCCCACAGATGCTATACAGACATGTCACCATCACCATCTGCTTTTCCTGAGGGTTCAAGATTATATGGATGTCAAAAGTATTTAAAAGTCGTTGTTCATTGGTCCAGCCATTGCAAATGTTCCAGGAAAAACATACACCAAATACTTGTAAAGATATGTATAGCCAGTGAAGGCAGGGAATTAATTCTGCTGTGGTCCGAGTCTATGGTTCCACACAGGTTGTCATATGGGCGAACTTGATACTGCACTGGGGCTCCAGGCAAGGAGAAGGGGCGGTCTGTGCAGAGCTCGCTGCCTGAATCCCTCTGATAGCCACAGACCCTGTTATTTCATTAGCTCCTAACCTGTAATCTCATGTGACTTCATTACCCTGAACAGCTCCACTGATGTCAACTGACAGAAAAAATAAAATTCGCATGGCAATTAAGCACGCATGTAAGTATTTGGAGAGCTGTCCAAATAACATTTTACTGTCAATAACACATACAAATGTTTTCTTCAGATACAACTTGACTCCTCATGCCCCTGTATGCATCACTAATCATTGTGATGCATATGAAAATACAGTATGTAACCAAGTGACAAATGAGTACTTAGACAGTTTGGAATAAAAGATGAAGGAAAAATAAGGGGACAGACGTTGTGCAGAAACATTTTAAATAAATGGACAAAGTGTCACAGTAGAAACAGAACTGTCAGCTTAGAAAGATACTAGATTATAGACGGAGAACAACTGTGAGACTACCAAAGACACACATTGGTCAGCATCACATTGCTGGAAACATACAGAAAGTCATAAAAGAATGGTGAAATCTGGAAGGAATTCCAGTTCAGAAATAAAACAGTTAGAAGGAACAATTAACTCATCCGTTTTGTGGAGAAGTCTTGTCAGCACATAGCCCGAGTAACATTAAAATGGTAGTTAGCAGTGATTCTAATATATTAAGGCAGCATAGAATAATTCTGTTTTATTGAGCTCATTACTGCACTTCTGTGTTCCCAACACTTTAATCTGTTACTGGCAGAAAATATTAATGCAATCCTTCAGACAGAGGAAACCAGCATTGTCCTTTTCTAATGCCCTTAAGTCCTCCAAGTTCTCTATATCCATGATAAACTATAGGACCTGTATTAAGGTTTGGCTAAAGGCATAAGACAGAATGTGTCTGGGTAGTCTCAAGCCGTCACACCTAGTTGTGGTCCTAAGTCTGCATACCAGAAACCAGGACTCTGTACAACAAAATACTACTAAATTAAAGGAGGGCAGGGGGAAGGGAAGAAAAGATGAGAACCCTGATTAAATTCTGCCAGTGCTATTCAGAAAGGGAAGAGGACAACATAAGCTCTTTCCGCACCTACTTAAGATTAGGCAGAAGAGAAAAGATTAAACACTGTATTTTTCTGCCTTTTCTTTCTTTTATGGTGTTTTTAAACAAGAGATGAGTCAATGAGGGGCATCTCTTGGTGGTGAGATAGGGGCAGAACTAGATGGAACATGAGTGGTGTCATAGAGATGAATTAAGTCTCAGAGCCAACAACCTGTTATTGGTATTGACCAGGAACAAATTGTATTCCCTTTGTGTTGTATGGGGGGGGGGGGAGAAAAGGGACTGTGACCCCAAGGCTCAACACAAAAGACAGTAAATGAAGACTAAAGTAGTCTTCTTTGATCCACCTGATAGGAGAAAATAAAAAGTCTTTTCACTGAAGAGAATGCTGATAAAAGGAAGGAGGAGAAAGGGAAGCTTTTGAGGAGAAAACAATATGCTTTAGTTTTCTTAGGGCAGGAGAAAGTTAGATGAAGCAGAAACAAATCCTTCTTTTCTTATTTCCAAGGAAAGAAAGGCTACAAGAATATTCCATAGTCCTTGCAGAGGCCCCGTTTAACTGGAGAAAGAGTATGATGGACTGGTGAGCTGAGATGATGATGATATTTTCTTTTTAAAAATAAAAAGCGTTTAAAATGAAGGCAGATAGACTATGGTAGTATTTGCTTTTAAATAGGAAGGCTTTTGGCTCTCAAATTTTCCAAGTTTTGTAGAAAAGCTTAACACACCATGTATTATATAGGACATTTATTTAATTTTTTGAAATATTTACTCCTCAAACAAATTAGCAGAGTTTTCTGTAAACAGGAGAAGCAGCAAATGTTGCTTTGGCAAGATTTTAAAGGAAAATGGTAGTGATCCAGAAGCATCTTTTTGTATATATTAAGACTATAGCAAGGTGTCTCATACAACACTTACAGTTTACTGTTTCTTAAGACATTTTGCACCTTAAGAGAACCTATGAAAGAGAGTTGTTTGGTCTCACCTTTTGACTCTTACTCTATTATCTTACTATATACTCTTTCTACACCGTCACCGAGACAACAATTCTTTCATTAATCTTTCCCTCATGCCCTTGCTTGAAATAAAAACAACAATATGATGTACTGTAAGGAATACATATTATTCTTGGATGTAGATTAGAGCAGGTAAAAAAAGAGGAATTCCAGAAGAGGAGTTCATTTGGCACAATATTCTGTCTGCAAAGCTGCCAGGAGCAACTTCTTCACACACAGAGGCAAGTAAAAAATGATCTTTCTCAAATATAATTTGCTCAAAGTTTGTTTCTTCCCAAATACATTAAATGAGAGGTTAATTGTATCATCTACCATCTCTGTGGGAAAAGTCTCCTAGATACAAATTCTTCTCTTTTTGGCCCGTATATAGCATTTGTATTTTCAAGCACCTGAGCCTTTTTAATGTGCAATGCAGGTGATACTGTAACCGTCCTACATGCTTGTAGCTTCCACAGCAAATGTGCTCTTCAGTACCATGGCAATTGAATTTAAAGATAGTGGCTGCCTAGAATCAGAAATCTACACCATTTCTAAAAGAAGCATATGGCGGGGCATTTCAAGAGTATACTTGAGGACATGCATAGATAATTAGCATCAGAATTTTTATAAATCTGTGTCAGAAGTTCTGAAATAATGCGCACACTGTAGAAAACAGAAAATTTGAATCAAACAGAATTAGTGCAGATATTTCCATCCACTGAATGAGAAAGGTAGAGTTAGGGGTTCTTTTTTCTGTAATAAATTTTGTTTCATATATGAACTTCCAAATTATAGTTCTTTGCAAATGTATACTTAATAAAAATTATCATAACTCTGAATTTTATTTTTAAAAATTAGATTTATTTTTGATGACACAGTTTATCAAATAGCAAGGAAAATTAAAAATATATCAGAAGAAAATGAACTGAAAGATTTCGAACAGAATTGATCAAATACTTTGGTGGTGTAATGCAGGCATTTTGCTTTTCTAATTGAACAAACAAAAATGCTGGTGTGCCAAATCTAATGAAACCATTAAAGAACAGAGTTGGGATGGGAAGAATGTATAATCATGTCAGTCCAACAATATTTGTGGTGTTTTAGCTGTATCTGAATGTGAAAAATAAGCCTGGGCTTCCCTTTCACTGTCATCCATGGCTGCATTCTGAAACACTTGGAAGGATTTGCTCTGAAAACTGCAGGTCTGTTCTTACTGATTGAAAACACCCAGGGAATGCAAAGGGCTCACAAAGACTAAGAGGTCTGGGAAGCTAAGCTCAGATGAAACTTTGAACACTTTCATCAGACTTCAGAACAAGTGAGAAAAAAAAAAAATCACATGAGCCTCTTTTTTGCAATCATCTTACTTTTCTGTAAAAGTCTAAGGGTGAATTCACATGCGTCCTCTATCATTTTTTACTGAACTTCCTTGACATATCCTACAATGAAGGGGATGTTGAGTCTGTCCTAGAGATGGCACTGTTGCATTTCTGTGATTACTGGTAGTTTGGTAATGGAAAAGTCCTAACTGGGAGGAAAAAAGGAAATTAAACTATGCATCAACTGTCATGTTACAGTATTTTTAACGTTAAGTTGCTCCTAAAGATCAAAATCCCCTCACCTTTTTTCCTGTCAAACTCAGATAACTTTGTTGGTCTACCTAAACTAAGAAAAAAGGGAAAGATTATATTTGACTGTGTAACAGATTATGGAATTTTGCTCTTTGAAAAATTAATTTTTTCAAGTAATTATCTTAAGTTTAATTTTTATATGAAAAATCTAACTTAGATGAATTTAAATACAAGCCTCTAGTTACATTTGTTCTACTGCTTTAGACATTACATCTTATTTTTACACATGTGTGGGAGTGGGCGTGTAAGTGTTACATTCTGGGAGCAATACTGACTGAGCACACTAAATCTGAGATGCTGAGGAACACCAGGAGCTTAAGCTTCCCACCTTGGTGGTGTCATTTAGTGGCTAACAGAACAAGATGTAAAGCAATGCAGAATCGAAACTTGAAACTTCAGCTCTTAAAACCCATAAATTCCAAACTTAACAGTTTAGATTCTTGTTCTGTGAGCTGCCCAGTTTTCCAAAGTGGGAAACCCTCCTTTCGGAAGTAGGCATCTACTTAGCTGCTTACAAAGCAAAGTCCTCGCCCTAACTGAGGTGGTATCAAGGTATTCTCACAGAATGCCTTGCTCTTACACCCAGCTCATACTTGGAAGTCCTTCATAGGCAGGAACAGGCTCATTGATAAATAAGGCTAAGGAAACATACCAGAGTTAGAAACTAGTAGATAATAAAAATGGTGGGGGAAGTCCTCAAATCCAAGCTGATTTCTCAGAAGGAGGAAGGATCAAAACCAGACCTCTGCCTCTTGGCTTGCATGAATAAAAGTGACATAGCAAACAACCAGAGCAGATCATGTGAAATCTTGCTTTTGCCTGCTTGTCTGGAAAGCAACATCTGACCCTGTGGCTTGTCTGTTAGTTACCTTGATAAAACTGAGTTCATTTGCCAAGTAGAAGAGATGTATTGTAGGCATGAACTGATCAGCTCAACTGTCTCAACTCAGCCAAGCTGTCTGCACAGGTACAGTTATTTCAACAACGTTCTTTAAATAAAATGTACCATTGTAGGCTTATATTTAAAAAAGAATTCAGTGATGAGGTGACCTTGTACAGCCAAGTCAAGTGTATAAATCAGTTAAGGGTATTGAAATCCTTGGAGGATACACTTTTTCTTGCTCACATATGCTTACTTTTTTCCTAAATACGATTTAATGGGGCATTTACAGACTGATAGCAGCTCTTTGTTACAACTCAGTGTACAAAAATTAAATACCCGATTACCTGCTCTGCATGACCATATCCTCAGTTTCATACTATTTAAAAGAAATAGCTCCTGTGGAGTAAAGACATAATTCAAAGTTTTATCAAATTAAAGTTATTAAAAATTTGCTTACAAAATCACTTTGCTAGAATTATACATGGTTGGTTTGTATAATTTTTAGCATATACCTAACACATTAAACACACATAGTGTTTTAAAAGTGATGGCTTTGCCAACCAAGCAATAGGTTTTTTGCCCAAAGAACTTAGAAAAATGATTGTATAAAAAAGTACAAATTTTTATATGACAGTAGGCTACTGTCATTAAAGCTGAAATGTATCATGGAGTAGACAGGTATAGGAAAGTAATCTGTGTTTTTTGGCAGACAGAAGTAACAGGTGATTCTTCTGTGCCCCTTATCTTGTGTGCAATGTTGGAAAGCAACCATCAAATGTGGACTCCTGAAGCCTCTGAAACAGATTGTTGGGCTCTAAAATGTAACCCTAACATGTTATTAAATATGCTTTGAATACCAAGGAGAAGATACGCTTCCATTGTAACAAAGTTTGGAATAATGTGTTTGCAAGATCTTTCCGGTGTGTCCTCTCAGAAGTACATAGAAGATGTGCTGTTTGTACGGTACATGGTCCTGTACAAACAGCAGTTCTATGTGCCATGGAAAATGGCGCCTACATACTCTGCTTATGGGTGGAACAGGGAACACATGCAAACATATATATCAGAAAGCTTTGTGCTCTTTCCTTCATGTATACAGATCAATGAGTGCAATGCTTGCATTTTAGGAGAACTTATAGCTGAAGATTCATAATGAATTGTGTAAGACACTGCAGCTGAAAAGACATCATCTTTAAAGACAAAGGCAGATGAATAGCTTCAAGGCATTCTGTCACCTCTAACCTTAATGCTGTAGGCTACTTTGTCCATAACAGATAAATACAACTAACTTGTTAGTCCCAGGAAGCAAGCACAATTCAATATTGCACCTGTAAACAGTTATGCATTTCTATAGCAACTAATGTTTGCCAGTGTGACCAAATTCCCTTTATTATAAAAAACCCAAACTGAACAGTAGGGGGAAAATCCATCACTGAAGAAATACCCAATTCCAGGTAGGAAGGTCAGAATTGCTCCTGTGTTCTCAACATTGGATGCACATACCTCTGGACACTTCGGTAATCCACTGAAGTGCTCAAACTGCATTTTTTTATACCACCCACAGGCTGCTACTTGAGGAACAACATTTTTCACAGTCTTATAAAGAATGACATTAGAGCAAAATCCGATGGACTGTAATGACCATGTAATTTTTTTCCTCTCCTTAATGTTTCAGGGATTCTTGAAAGTGGTAAAAACAGAACCTTCATTAAAATGTGATAATGTAGCCTGTGAATATAAAGTTTCAGGAAATAGCTCTCTGAGAACCCCTCATGGCCAAAACCCTGACTGCCTTTTTTGGACACAATATAAACCAGTCCAGTTTGGCAGCACAAGTTATTAATTATGAGCCCCAGCACTTCAGCTGTTATCAATACGGTTTCCATGGAGTTTAACACAGTGCATACTCAAGTCCATGGAGAATACCAGGGGTGTTTTGTAGAAGCAGTGCAAATGAAAAATAATAGGGGAGGTTTTCAAGTTGAGTTCAGAATTGGTACAGGTCCAGTGAGAAAATCATGATGCCACAACAGGTTACTAAGTATCTCCTTGCCTCATCTGTATCTAGGAAAAAATTGCAAAGTGTATAAAACACAAAGCACAGGTCCTGCCAGTTCATGCTAATGATCTGTATTGCTACTCCTCACAGGGTAGGAAACAGCAATTCTATTATTTATAATTACGCCTTGTCTATTTCCCACTCCTGTTTTACTTGGAAATAGTTTTGATTAATCTGGTTTCCTTCTTGCACCATACCTCTTAGTAGAATTGCTGGGCAGAGTTAAAATCACGTTACAAGTGTCTGTCTATAGACTACTTATTTAGAAGGTATTGCATATAACGGATGTGAATAATTTTCAGCACTTTTTGTATTCAGGAGTCAAGTTAAAATGGTGTTTGTTAGCAAAAAAAATTTGGACAAAAGTGTCTGCATTGTCACAATCTGGCAAAGAACTGTTGATAAATTAGCTGGGCAGCACTCATCAGAATTGACTGACCCTTACAGATTGGGGCACGGCTTGTATCGTTCGGTCCCAGCGATCCTGGAATACGGAAGCAGCGGCCAGGACTGCTGCTGTATATTTCAACTGAAAGTAGATTCATTGCTGAACTAATGATGGTTTGTTATAACATGCTGTATGCAGTCAAAAACACTATCTTGTGCAAGACCCCATGAAGTCTTACCTGATTTCAGTAGGACTATGAACATACCTACGCCTTGCAGAATATTATAGTGTAGCTACAAAAGCAGTACAGTTAAGTCAGCATGGTGTCACTAGCAAGCTAATTTGTCTTATCAAAGTTGCCATCAAGTACCGTGCTTCTGGTATTTGAGCTAATTTGGAGAACTGTAAGACAGAAACGCTTTGCACAGTATAGACAAATCCTACACTTCATAGTTCCACGTGATTTTGGAGCTAGGAATCCAGAGAACACAAATGTTTCCTTCAGTTTTCATGTTAACCACTGTCATGAATTTGTTCAGCAATCTAAATAGTGTACAGACATACACTGCAGTGACGTAACTTCCCTGCAGTCATGCCGAACTCTCAGTGAATGCAGGTATAATGTAGACCAGGAATAGCAAAGCCTATAATTTCTGAGGTAACTAACTGTAGAATGGGAATCAAAATCCAATGTACTTCACATACTCAATTCTCTTCATATCTAAAAACTGGCGATAAAGATAAAATTCTCCACATGGACAAAGGTGCGTAAAGTACTCTCGATTAGCTAAGGTCAAGGATGAAATGTTAGACATTACACTGGAAATAGTTTTAAGTGGGCTATTTTTCAAATGCAGTCTGCAAGTGTTTCAGCAGCAAATACTTTGGCCCACATTTTCAACAGTGCTCAACACTTTAAAAATCCAGTGATACTGAGTATGCTTTGCTAAAACTGATATTTGTACCAATTTTAGCATATGATATCTCCTTCGCTAATAAATCATGTTTCCAATCTAGAAACCTGAAATAATTCCAATCTAATTGAGAACAAGTTCAGGATTCCCTAACTTTATGATAAGAAACCACATTACAAATAGCCAATAGACAGAAAAAAACCCCCAACTCCTTCAGTGAAACAATACACAAGTTGTACTCTTAAAAGGTGTTCCCATGAAGAACTACTTTGTCTGTAATACTGTGCAGATACCCAGCATCTGGATCCATATAAATTGCCATGAAGATTCATCATGCTCTCTCGAAACGTCCCTGTAAGAAACTGCAGTTGTACGAGTTGTCTGGTATGAGATACTGCTACAAATAAATCTGACAAGCAAACAGCTACAGCAAAATGGATTGCCTCTGATAGAGTGTCAGCTTGCTCAGTAATCTGTGGTCTTTTGTGGCTGAAAAGAACGAAAGAACAATTTTTGCGAAAGAGTAAGATAGCTGATACAGTCAGTGCTTAGGTACAACTATTTTAAAACACCCCCAAGTATTCAGTCTATTCTTAAGTGCCTGGTCACACGGTATGATCAGTGAATCCTAATAATATTGAGGTCTAAGGTTTAAGAACATATCTGATAGCTCTGGGTGTTAGTCTGTGTACCCTGAACTCTATTTTACAGAATGATCTAGAGATACAAAACCCCCACTTGATTACGCAAAGTGATACCTAGTGTTTTATTTGTAATAACTTCCCTGGAATGGTAATTTGAAAATGTACTTTAAAATATTTATTAAAGTGATAAATGATCTCTGACCCTTGGATATTCTGTCTCAGAAAGATTAACCACTATTGTATGTATAGCTGTATGTGTTTGAGAATTGTCTTCTCTGCTTTTTTCCAATGAAAAAATGACTATTGGTTGATTGGATTCTTTAATGAAATATGCCAACTGGAAAAGGTATTCCTATACTGGATTGAGCATATCCACCCTGAAGTGTCCCTATCAGTTTGATATAACTGCTGTAAAATCACATCTCACCTTCTTCTGAAATAACCTTCCTGTATACCCCAGGAATCTTCAGTTATCTCGTAATATTAAAACAGATTCCAAACCCCAATTAAGTATAGCATATCAACGCCAAATTATAATATTAAAGATGCCTTTTAGACTCAATACTGTAATTGTTTCATTTTCTGTCTTGCTACCATTCCTTATTTCACAGGCACAATGGGGAAATCTCCGCAGGTTTGGAGCTATTGCCCTATTCACAAAGGTAACAAAATGTTGAGCTGCAGTCTCAGTGCTGTCTGAACTACTCTTGTTCACAAACCTCGGCTGGCAATGCCCTGTGAAACTGTGTTTCCTTGTGACATTTCCAGTACTTTTGACTACAGCTGGGCAGAAAGGATAGCAATGTTGTGACTTCTATGCTTTCATTTTTAGTTAAGAGTGACAATGCAGACATGAAAAAAAAAATTATTGAGAGGCAGCATGAAATATTAAAGAAAGCTCTAACCTTAGATTCAGGCAAGCTTAAATTTGCGTTGGGCTCAGCTATTACTGGCCTTTGGCCATGAGTGAAAGCAGCTGCCCTCTATTTCTTTTGACTATTTAGATCGTACAATGCTGTGAGCCTGACGTGTTTCTCATTATACCTTGACCTTAGCACAGCAAGGCAATAATCTTGGATTAATGATACCATACTACAAATAAATAATACTTAAATATTGACTCTAATTAGTGAATTTAAATTAACTAGTTTGATTGAGCCCAAAAGTCCATTCCAATATTAGAGAAATGAGCAAATATTCAAACTAGCAATTCTTAAAGCTATCTTATTTTTAGTCTAAGTCCAAGGTCTAACACCAAGGAAAACAGTACATATTAAAATGTCTTAAAATACATTATATAATACATCTTGCGTGTGTTCATTTATGTGAAGAAAATATTATTCCGATAATAAGAGTATGAAATAGTCAGGCTACTGGAATATATTGGATGTTTATGCAACACTTCTTACATACGACTGTGCATTTGTTCCTCTGATTACTGTAAATTATTTAAATATATGTTAGGTCAATACAAAATGTTTAAAGAAAGTTCAAGGAAATTCAAACATCAGAACCACTCCTAAAAAAACCCCTGGAAACATATGTATCCTCACAGAAGATTAAGCATTTAAAAAAATAGTCTATAAAACCCATATAAATTCATAGCGTAAGATTAAACATTTTGAGTATACCTAATTCAAACTAGATCATAATTTAAATATTTTCTCATTGTGTTCTAGCAGCCAAATATTAATTCAATGCATGCACATCTGCAAGACTATTTAACAAGAAGAGGCAGAAAAATAATTCAAATGACAGTGTGTTTTACTGGGTATTTGTGTGTATAGCATAAACTGTGTGTGAAATGAACAAGTATTTCTGCTTTTGGGGAAAATATAGGTCCAAGATTTTTCATCACTGAAATTAATTCTAGATACACAATAATCTGGTCTGGTTTTGCTCTGCTTCACAAACAGAAGCCTCTCGCACAAAATGCACTTTGAAAGCAAAATGTACTATTCTTAAGTATTAGAAAATAACACACTTATTGCAGAGGCAGAACATCAGTCACAAATATTGGCTATTTAACAAGGGATCTTAAACATAAGCTTGCTGAACTACTTTGTGTCATTTTTCCAAAGAAAATGTACACTCTTCAGTAAACTGCATAAATCAGATTAAAGCAAATACATGAAGAAAGAAAAAATAAAGTCCAATTTTACAGTCCAATTTTATATCATTACACAGCTTTTTATATTACAACATATACATAAAAAGGCACTGTAGTGACTAACATTTGCATCTCAACTAAAAAAAACCAACAACAACAAAGTCACTTGCCTCCCATTTGCCCCTCTGGAATCAGAGATCAGCCTATCTTTAAGAGTGCACTGCATACAAGGCAGGATGACATATTTTTTCAGTTGCAAGACTGCAGACCAAGCTGTTTGAGTTTCCTGCAGTAATTCCCCATCCCTCCCCCTCTACCACCACTAAAAATTACTTGCTTGCAAGGGCTTTGTCTATACAACAAATAATTGGGTGCAAAAGGAAAGTATCAGCAGAGTGATGCTGCCAGTGTTAAGGCTCATCTGTTGAAACTGTATGGAGTTAGGGGTTTTACTCTGGACTGCACTTATTCTGCTCTCTTGGATCCCTCTCATCACACACATAGACTGAAGGTGCCTAAAGGAGCAAGTGCTGCTTTGGACTTACCATCCCCACTGATTGTTGGACGGCATGCAGTCCACTTCAGTAGCAGAGCTTCTGATTTATTTTCCTCAGAAAAGAATCTAGTTTGGACTTACCAAAACCATTCTGCAACTGAACCAAGACATGGCAAGTGGGGTCAATGGGAGAATTCATTTACAAACTGCACTGCTGCTCTGAACAGATAGGCTAACGGAGAAGCAGCCCGTTAGTATGAAACAGATCATTTTTTGGGAGGCTGGGAAAAAGCAGAATATATCTGAAATTACATGTTATATTGTCAGCAGTGGCCAGTTCAATGAAGCAACATATATGGTGCAAGAATTGAAACCACTGGGGTATATTCCAGTTTTGGAAAGTGACAAAAAAGAATATGCAAGATGAAAGTAATGTCTTCATGTTAAAATACTCATTCCTCTGGCAATAAATAGGAGATACTTGGTGACTGAACATTATTATGCTGTGAGCTTGAGACAAACATTTGGAAGCAGGTGAGGAGGAACTCTTTAAAATAGAATAAAAGACAGCTCGGAAAGCATTTCTGAAAGATGTTACATATAAGTACTGTAGTATAATACTCATCTGAAGCATGTCCTGCTTTTATGTAATAAATTAAATGTGTGAATGTCTTTTTCTTTTTTTTTTTTAATTCATTCCTGTTAGTTGGATTCCATATGCATTCCACACATCAGTCAGTATCAGGGTTAGCTTTCTGTCTTTGGTGCTGATGCAACAGGTTTTCCATTTACAAGGTTAAATTTCCCTCTGTATAATAGAGCGGGAATATACAAGTCTCTGGAAACATTAAGATTGCATTGAACTATGACAACTGTTCTTGCTAACTTTGCTGCTTACCAGTGCTGAGGCTTTCTACTGAGCAGAGAATTAACATCTGCTGTCACAAGCTGATTCCAGAAGTGACAGTAAGTTGCAGACTGAAAAATGTTGGCACGATTTCTCTGTATCCTGTACACTGAAGACAACTTATGGAATTCACTGACTATGTGCAAGGGAGGCAGTGTTCAGTAATTAATGGCATATTTAAAATCTGTGGCATACATTTGCATTTGTCTCTAGAGAAAGAATAAGATGACAGCATCTAGGTAAATACTACGCAGAATTTCACACTTACAGGATTCTTCCGTCTCAGTAATCTGTAAGCTTGCTGTAACCAACTGAAGATTATATTTGCCCCACTGGGAAAAAAATCATCTTTATTAAAAAGTTTTCTGACAGTTTGTGCTATCTTATTTTTTTCTTTCAATTAATCAACTTTCAATTCAGGAAAAGGATCTAAAAGAAGATTGGAACCTCAACTTCCAGGGGATGGCATGAGGTGGAGAACTGGCTGGTTCATCCTCTGCCACTTCTACTTCTTATTTTGAAATCTGCTGGTGGTGAGTGGCTACTATCAGTTCCCTGTGAAACTGTCAGGTTTTCAGAGGACAATAAAGCCTTCATTTCTTTCCAGGTGAACAACTGGTACACAATGAGAAGTGACTTAAATAATCGATGCCCAGAAGTAAGAGCCAAATTTGAAGACTGACGTGTTTGTCTTATTACGTTTGGCTTGTTGATGCAACATGATTGGATCTCTAGATAACATTAATAATTAAGTGAAGAGAGCCATCTGTTCAGCTGTCTATAGGAAATGACATAATCTTGAGCCCAGCTATAACTGCTCAAAATACCTACATAAAAAGTTGTATTAAAGAAAATGAGGCAGTTGTAACCCAAAAAGGCTTCATGACTGTGTCAGGAATACACAGGTATCTCATACCCGTTATGTAGCCGACTTGGACCACACTGCAAGCAACATCAGTGAAAAACCTGACTAAGACTAAATCGGATCTCCGCTGCCAGTATGGTATTTCTCTTTGCTGCAGCTATTTTAAGAACAATATGGAGAAACATCCCAGTTGAGCATGGAAAAAAGAGGGAAGTCCAGCTTCATTTGTTTGCTCTCAGAAGACATGGTGAAGCTGTCATTTCAAATCATATTTTACATAAGTGTGGGGGAGTACGTGCGAGACAGAGGAAAGATAAGAGAACTTACACTTAGATAAGACAAAGACAAGCTTTTCATATACAAAACCTATTCTTTTGTTGCTCCTACTAGTTCCGCCTCCTTCTCTCTGAAGTTTCCACTTCCTTTCACTTGTTAACATCTCCTACAGCCTCAGGTAATGCGCTCTGGCAAAATGCTATGCTACCCGAGATCTAAACTTTAAGACACACAGAACACATCAGTAATTTCACACAGGAAAAACATATTCAGCAGGCAGCCTTCAACAATAAGTAGCATTAAGTAACAGCTTCTGAAACCTTCCTAGTGGAATAAAAAAACCCCTGACTGACAATTAATTCCTCATAATATGGTAAGATTGATTGCCTTAGAAAGCCTATGAAATCACATTCACAGTGATATTATTTGAAGGCTCTGTATAATTCATCGGCCCCCCTGTCATGCACTGTGCATGTGATGTTATATTTTGGACACACCTGGAAGTATTAGATATAAACTTACTTTGTATGATGCGGCCCAGATGTAAAAAAAGTGCATTGCTTGGGACTACATGATTCAGTGAGAAAATATAAATGGGAAATTACTGGAGCTGAAATTTTATTGCTAAGTTATTTATCTTTGTTATTACTTTCTGAATCCTTTTGTGCTTATTGTTTGCTACAACAGATAGAGCAACTCTTACTTACGCTTTAAGCTGAGGATTATGAAAGTGGAATTAGTCACTGCATACCAAAAAAAGAGATTAACATGTGGTCCAAGTTGGTGTTTATTCTCCTAATGCCTGAAATAAATTTTTTCATATATATGTGTATATATATATATGTTTATGCACACACTCTCACACACACACATATCCATTCAGTCTGACTAAACAGTTCCAGAATTACACTGAACATGAATAGCAATGTATTCTTTTAAGAGAGAAAGATGTGAAGACTACCTGATTTTGAAGAAAAGGAAAGGTCTTTTGATTGTGAGAAGAAGAAATTATACACATACATAAATGCCCTGGCTCTCCATAGATTTTATAGTTAGCAATGCAAATGTTTATAAGAAAAACACACCTATTCATAAAGGCAAGTATATATAAATATATATAAATATCTTCTACTCCTGTAAAACATGGAGCATGCTTTCAGTTTCCATCATTGTAATGGAAGCCTGTCTTAGGACTTCAGTCAAGGTGCATCCCATGTGCAATTCAAATTAATTTCAAGTTCGTGTATGTAATTAGAGCACTGATGTTCCAAAATTTCACAAATGGGCTTTTATTTGCATTCTGAATGTAACCACTGATGGGCATGACTCTACTTGTAAATCAGTCATGTCCTAGCACTACACGACCAAGTGTGCAACTGGATGCATGCAGCTTTTAACTTTGACCTGTGCCAACTTTAGTTGCTGACCATTTAAACTTCTGAACTGTCTTTCGTAAGACTCTGACAAATTACATGCAACAATCTTAAAGAGAACAAGTCATGAGAGAAATATGCACACAGTTTGCAGTGAGAAAACAATGAGGCATCAGCTGACTGCAGTATGCTACCATAAAACATCTTTGCATCACTAATTCCAAAGCCATCCTTATTTCTCTTTTATAAAGGTTCCCAGCATGTGATCCATCCCTCTGGAAGAAGACGTAAAGGAAAAGGACATTCACATTTAAATATCATAATCTCCAACTGGATTTCACTACTGCTAAGCGTAAAGGGAATTAGGGATTTACAAAGGAGGCTTCAGCATGATATAAGTCTCCAAAGGCTTGCCCTTTGCTCCAGCTACTTCCCCAGTCGAAGCTGAGCAGACTATAACTCATGCTGGTTCAAAAGCATCTTCAACAAATATGAGAAAATGAATTAAAAACAGGACACGGAGAATCCCATATGATGCAGACAGCTGAGCTCTTAGCATTATTTCTTATTCCTTATTCCCTATAGTCTGAAAGGGTTACAATAATGCTAATTTTGTGAAGCCTCATCATGGCAAGTTGAGAAGGAAGCATATACCATGCAGGTTTATGTTGCTATAACAGGACTTTGCGTAGCTCATAAAAAGAACCTAAAGATGCCATGAACCGCACTGCATGGCTGTTCATATAGAGGATAGCAGGAGAAATCCTAAAATACATAAGGAACCAGATTTACCAGAAAGTGGTAAATATCCTGGGCAACGCAGGATCTGGTAAGCATGTAAAATGTTAATACAATTAAAGAAGAAATCATAGCTGTATGTTTTAAACAAGATATTTGCAAAGCTGTGCATGCTTATAGTTTCACAAATCAGAAACTTCCAGCTGGCAACTTTATTGTGTATTAACCTTTGCTCAACGTATTGCTCTCAATTGTGGTAATATGACAATAATGTTAATTAAATGATCCTGTAATTTACCTCACATAGGTATTTCTAAGGATCTACGTACTAACTGTCGTGGTTTAGCTTCAGTCGGCAACCAAGCACCACCCAGCCGCTCGCTGACCCTCCCCCCTGGTGGGATGGGGGAGAGAATCGGAAGGGCAAAAGTAAGAAAACTTGTGGGCTGAGATAAGAACAGGGCGGGGGTGGAGGGGGGGGAGGAAGTAATGAAAAGGAAAGCAATGAGAGAGAGAGAGAGAGAGAGAGAGAGAGAGAGAGATGAACAAAACCCAGGGAAAAAAGAAAAAGTGATGCAACCGCTTACCTCCCCACCAACCGATACCCAGCCCATCCCCAAGCAGCGATCGCTGCCCCCCAGGCAACTCCCCCAGTTTCTATACTGAGCATGACGCCCTATGGTATGGAATAGCCCTTGGGCCAGTTTGGATCAACTGTCCTGGCTGTGCCCCCTCCCAGCGTCTTGAGCGCCCGGCAGAGCAGGGGAAGCTGAAAAGTCCTTGACCAGTGTAAGCACTGCTTAGAAACAACTAAAATATCGGTGTGCTATCAACAGTATTCTCATGCTGAATCCAAGCCACAGCACTGTACCAGCTACTAGGAAAAAAATTAACTCTATCCCAGCCGAAACCAGGACACTAATATGGAAGTGCAATTGCATTCCTGATAGTGATGTCTTGGAAAGGAAACTAAAAATTGTATTAAATCCTTACAGAGGGGTGTCTCAGCTTCAGGGAGAAGAATTTTGTGATGTTCAGAAATAGGAATGTTTCTTTTTCCCAGCGAAAAGGTCCAATATGCTGATTCAGAGTAGTTAATGAACAACTAAACAGATTCTGCATGTAATTAGGGAATATATATTTGGTGTGAGAGGGTATTTTGAAGCTAAATGGTAGAGAAGTAGAGAATTTTTTATTTTGAAGAAGGTAATATCATTTAGTGCTTAGTACCAAAAAAAAAAAAAAGAAATTATTTCTAGCTTTTCCCTTGCCTGTCATTTTCCTGTGCATGTCAAGTTGTGTGTGAGCCTACATAAATCAGCTATAATAAAATCCAACTCATAGAAATGGTACCAATTTATTTAAGCAGGCCCAGAAAGAAGACGTAGGAATGACAATTACTGCTTTTAACAAGGTAACATGTTCATATTGGCTATTAATGGGTGCAATTAATTTGTATTTTTATTAAAAAGACAGAATTACAAATGCATTTTCATTGTCCCAAATTCAAGTGACATATAAAGAGACAGGGAAATGCTTATGTTTGGTTAAGACATATAGTTTGCTCAGCTCTTTAATGGAGTATTAAAACAGAATTTTTTACAAGTCAGTGCCATACTAATTTTTGTTCAAAAACTGACCTCAAAAGTTTTAGTCCTGCATATACCTGCTGGAAAAATGCATTAGTACACTGTTTAATAAAAGGGAACTATTTTAACCTTTTGTAAAGATAAACCCATTTTCCAAAGGTTAATATTTAACATGGAATGAGTACTGAACAAACTAAGATTTTACCCCAGCCACTGTTAGCTGAGTGTTTAAAAACCACCTTTTCTGCATGAAAGGATTATTCCAAGTGACTAGACCCCAGGTATTCAGCTAGTTATTTAAGTAAATTCTTCCATCTATCTTTACTGAGCAAAGAACTGAAACATGCTTACACATGAAGTCATTTTAATAGCAGACTGTTCACAGTGGTGGATTGCTGAATTGGGGCTTTTCCCACTCATCCCAAACTACACCTTTATGCTCTTGCTGATACAATTTTTATTTGAACTGAAAGAAAATACATCTCCAGAACAACTTAACTGTTTATTTTGTTACAGCAAACTATGCTTCAGTCTCCACAGGAAACAAAAGCTGGACCCTACATGGAATTTCCAATACTGTAAATATTCATTGCTATATAAGATTAATTTCTTTTCTTTGCCTGTGCACACAGAGCCCTTCAAAGCACATTCAAGTGCCATGCAGCTAAAAAAAATTAATTTCTCTTTACTCTTCCTCTTTTGACTTGGATTTATACTTTCCCCCCCATAAAAAAGGACAATGTTTAATTGACTATCTCAGCATGTTTTTTTTTTCCTATATCACTGCAGCCATGCAAGTGGTTGCCTTGTGAAAAATTGCCCTAGACTAGTCCAACCTGAGTTTGCGCTAACTTCTTTCATATCATGAGCTAGACTGGCACCTTAACCTGAAGAGACACGTCCTCTAAATATGTTCTTTTTGTTGATTTTTTAAAATACTACCCTGAACAGAGAGCTTGGTAACACGCTCTTAAATCCCATCTAGCTCAGACAGACAGCCTCATAAACTTTGACAGTTTTATGAAAGAGCTCTAACTTTTCATTGTCTATCTACCTCATCTTTCTTCGTAAAAAGGAAACTATCTCTAATTCCTATATTTTACCAAATTTTTTTGGGTCCATACTGGCTTGTACCAGTATTTTAAGGTAAACAGTATTTGGAAAATATAGCTAAAATATTTATGTTAAAAAGTGCTCCTTTGCAGCGTCATAAAGTTTCTTAATTTTGTTATTGCCTTATAGGGCAATCTTGGCCAAAGGGCCAAGAAATTGGGCTGCAGGCTGTACTCCTTGACTTCACAGCCCTGTTTGTGGCTCTGCCCCTGATTTAGCAGCTGACCAGGAAAACAATTTCCTTTGTCCACAACTCTACTTTCCCATTTCTGAAACCCTGAGCCAGCAAGAAGCCCTAAGTAAAGCTTCAGGAAAACTATCAGTAAGCACAGGCCAAGATACCTGTGCATCTTATACTAGACAGCCTGTGACTCACGTTTGAGATGTTATGATTTTACACAACGAAAAGCAATGGTTGCTCTAATTATGCTCTAATTAGTTCATTATTGACTGCAAAGGAAAGTGCATGTGTCTGTCCATGTGCTCCTCTGACAGGTATATGAAACACAAAAAGAGAAGAGTAAAAGTACAATATTTTCAGATATTCCCGGACATACTAACCAATATATCTTTCCAATAAATTTCAGTTTTGTGACGAATATAAAAGCTGAACGCATTCTATAGAATAGCTCTAGACAAACTGCCAGAAATAAAAAGATCTTGAATTCACAGTGTTTAATATATGATCACATCTCCAAGTACAGTAACTCGGAAGTGGGAGGGTACTGAGGGAATGTTAAATGTAGGGCATTATATATTAATATAATTTCTTTCTTTCCTCAAGATAAAGAATATTTTTGCTCATGCAGCCTTAATTTAGATGGCCTGTCAAGTCCTCCTTTCTGCAGTGTCATGATGAAAGACGCTGACGAGGGCCAGCAGAGGCAGTACTGGGGCTTTTAATCTATTACTGTATAAATGCTAATGAATGTCCTTCAATAAAAGGCTCCCTCAAGCTCCCTCATCTAGACCCTCCATTGTAACATCCATAAATTATCCGTTTGTTTGCTTGTGCTGAATCTCAGAACATTTTGGGATCTGCTGAAGTCAACATAAGGACTTGCACTGATTTCAGAGCATGCTGTAGCAGTCCTTAATGCCTGGATCCTGCCACGAATCCACGTTTGTAAACTGGTTCTGCATTAAGGTCCATGGACTCTACGTGAGTTCAGTGCTTTGCCTGTGCAGAGCTTGTGCGGAGCCTCAGCAATGACAGTGGATCTATGGTGAAATGGAGATGCAAGTTCAGCTTGGACTGTACACACCCTGTGTAGCTAACATACTTGCAGGGCCATCCCTAGGCTTAGGGCAGGAGCCAAACGTCGGGAGGCAACAAAATTCCTGTGACACTGCTACCTATTTTGTCTGCGTTAGAGCCCCGAAAGCAAGGCAAACCCAAACCGCTTTGGGCATAGTCCTTCTGGACTGTGCTGTTGGGGCAACCACTATCACTGGGAGGGGGCTGAGCATCATCAGTGAACACCACCAGCAATCATTCCATTTCCATACAAACAAACAATCCAGCCTTCCATGGGTCTCTGCCTCACTCTCAGCATTACTTGTCTCAGGTGAAAGCCCATGTCTCAACCTGCCACGTGATAGGCATTGTTAGGGCCTTAGCTCCTCTGGGGACTCATAATCCAATTTTGCTTCACTGTTGAGAAAACCTGAGCCTGCTCTGTGCAGTTAGCAGTGCTGATACACTGAAAACTCTCCCTTCATCTTCAGTTGTGATTACACAAGCATATTATCAGAGTATGTTACAATTACAATTTTATTTTTCAGAGTAGAACATCTTGATGTTTCTCCTGTCATACTGCAGTGGAAGTTTGCTGGTTTGACCATCCTAATTAAGCAGTTCTTTTATGGCCACACATTGCCACAGTACAAAGCAGTTTTAAGCTCTTTTACAAATAAAACAGTTTATCATAATTAACTGCACGATAGGATAGAGCTCCCTAAAGACAACTATAAATATTGCTTCCTTGCCACTGACAGGCTGGCAATGAGGATTTGCCACTAGGCGAAAGAAACATCTATTTTTTACTACCTCAAGTAGCGGTGTGGGCTAACCAGTGTAGTAATTGCAATGATCATACTCTTTACCTATTGATTTGATTGTGCAGAGAAATATGCAGTGACATCACTTGAGAGTGGTCTCTGCTGAGCGGGATCAGTGGTGATGCAGCAAGGACTGGAATGTTAATAACTTGCAGTAAAATCAGCCTATTTATGTCCTCATCAATCACTATCTCCGCAGATACCAGAAATGCACTAAAAGAATTTCCATTGAAAGACTAGCTTTAATTAACTCTCGCCCTCACTCAACACAGCAAAAACCGTGCCCGATTCAAACTGCTGTAAATGTGGTTTCTTATGCCTGCAAAGCGGTTTGATTTAGCAGTGTGCATGTCCCAGGTGGCTCATGCAGACCAGTGTTTCCCAGCTGGAGAGCCACAAGAAGGAATAAGAGTCAGGAAGCTTTGAAAATTTTACTGTAATCTAAATCAAAGGAAATCATGTTCATCCACTCCCTTTACTTCTTTATACTTCAAGGTCAAGTATTTTCTGTAAACTTTTCCAGACGCACACAGACAAAAAGATGCAGGCTTATCCTTGCCACAGAGCCACTTTAGCGCTCTCATGGTAAATGTAAAGAGTGCACTGAAAAACGCAAGGAGGGAAATGGAAAGACTGTGGGATCTAGGGTGCTCAATCAATATGTAGCATAACAGCCATTTTCAGTGTGAACAATTTCAAACCAGATCTCTCCAACTGTTGGCACTTCCATTTTCAGATGAAACTCTGAAGCCTGACTCCTACAGGATCTGGATGCAATGAGTACATCTGAAAACAAGGTTCAGTGTGCTCAGACTTACAGATAACCTCCCTAAATGGTAACTTTGAAAGGATAAGAAATCTTGTGATGCAGAATAGTGAACTCAGCCCCAGACAATCAGGAAAATGGACTGACAGACAGCAAAAGAAGCAGTAGGCTAAGCCTGGTCACAAACCACAGTGGTGTTTTACCTCCAAGAAAGAAAAGTACTGAGAAACAAATAAAATCTTAAGAATGAGAAAGCCATCAGCTCAAGTTACATCACATGTTCACCGATTCAGATCCTTTTCTTATTTTCATGCCACAACCCTTAATCCCTGGTGTCAAGAATCTCATCTAATTCTTTCATCTACATCTTGATGCTTCTTGAATATATTCTCTTACATTGTTACGCAGGGGTGCGTGCTCATTACTTGCTACATGAACCTGCTCTATATAGTTTGTATTTGACTCCTGATTTTGTAAGCCTTCAGATTAAGTTCTTTTATTGTTAGGCTCTTTTGGATCAACTTTATCAAGATTTTTATTTCTTCCTTGAGTTATTACTTTATTAAATTTAAATCTTTAATAAAGTCTTCTTTCCCCCATGACAATAAACTTAACATGAATAAACTTTTCTCACAACTTTTGCAATTTTCCAAGCCTATTATTTTCTCACTCTAATCTGAAAGATTTCTACATAAGATGCATTATTTCTTTAGTGAACAAAAAAAACAAAAAATTCTGCACCAGAAGTATGAATTGTGGGTGAAATTCCTATCTTCAGCATACTGTGTTCTAGGATTTATACATGATATCTGGTCTGTTACTGGAATGCCTGTACTAGATTAGAGGCAACTGCATCTGTGACATTGTGATTCCAATTCTTATTGATTATATACACTCGTATAAGCAAAAGCCAGCTCCTCAGTTAAGTTTTGCCTATGTATGCTTACTGCAGACTCCTTGTCACAGACTCTAGTATTTGTGCTAATTGACAATGGCTTCGTTTAGATTGTGACAGAATAGAACAAAATAACATCCTGCGTTCTTCTTTACCTTCCCTACTAAATAATGAACTAGGGCTTTGTTTTGACTTACGCCTGTTCTTTCACAGCATCTAGTTGCACAACGTGGCTGCTTGGCTGCTGTGTCAGGAGGGGCAGTTCCTCATCAATCCAGGTGAGCAGGCAAAGATCCTTCTTTAAATGGCAGGATGCACTTCTTCAGGAGCATAAAATCCATGTAAGGTCATACAAGCAACACTCGCAGTGCTGGGAACTCCACTATTCTTTGGCTCGTTTCCCATCAGACTTGCAAGTTAACCTCTCAAGTATAAGCTAATTAGAAATCGCCCGTGAAATTATCCAGACTAGCACCTCACATCTCTGTATTCTTCCTTCAAGCACTCTTGAGAGTATGTTGTCTACATCTAGTGGTTTGTCAATTGGAACTCAAGACTTAGTGTCTTTAATTAGGGATGTGCCAAAGTAGCTGAGTTTAATGGAGATGCCTAGCAGATAGCGCTCTCTCCATTCCACTTCTATTTTAACAGTTTCATTACAGATGGATGTCCACAGTGATAGCCTGTATACACTTTACAGAACAGCTGATCTATTGAAGTGCTGCTGGTTTTGATTTGTGTCCCTGTTGCGCCGTGCCACGTTACAACACTTAAAAATCCCTATTATGCTGGGCCACACAGAGAGTTGACGTGATATAATGTGGCATGACACTGCATAAGCAAATTAATAGTTTAATAACATGACACCTGGTGTCTGCAATTACAGTGGCCACTGCTCATAAGTTTGGCTCCTGGAAAAGGCAGGGATAATGAATTATTCATCAACTACTCTGATCATCATATAATTCAGTACTCATACCTCCTTTGCCTTCAATAAGCCTTTTCACTGTTATTTATAATCATCCTTTTGCTTTGTAAAGATAAATGCTAAGTAATTGTTAAGTATCTCTGCCATTTCCTGAGTAAACTGAAGATACTGAAAAATAATATTTACTAATATATTTGCAATATATTCATTTTTTAATGCTTGAATTAAACTACAAGAAAGAAAAAGGAGACAGTATAACTAAACACGAAACCAAGAGGCCCTGATCAGTGTAAAAGTAATGCCTTGACAAAGAAAAATACTGATTTGTTGACATCAATATTTCTTATAAGTCAGTAATGGTATTATTGCATTCTAAATATGAATACAAAACGCAGTGGCTCTTAGTCACAAATTAGATGAAATGTTGATGCCATTTGCTTTAACCTTCTGTAACTATTATTTGGTTATTTAAACTAATACATCAGACTGAGATAGGATCAGTAACTGCTACTTATACAGTTCCCACAGTGAATTCTCAGGGCCAGTTTTGCTATACATATTAGACCAAAATATACTAATAAAAAATCTGAGCAAAAGAATATTGCATGGGGAGTTTCATAAAAGTTAGAGACATTTTATTCCAGCTCACTGTACCTGTTTCTATGCTAATCTTTGATGCTATTGTGTCTCTTACTGTATACGGTAAGCACATGTACATTGCAATGGAGATCTTGAGTAACAACAGGGATTGAACCACTACCTGCTGTGCTGAAAACATGTCTTTGCCTTTTGAAAATCATATTCCGTCTGCCCTCGGTCTACAGAGAACACATATAAGCCAGTTACAATGCATTAAAAAAATGCACTTTTTCAGCTTTCTTCTGGCTTCTTTAAATTCTACATTTAAGCAGCTACTTAAGTCTTACTGTTTTCAAAGTCACTGGCCATCTAGAGCCTCCTCTATCTTGCTGTGAATATTTCATTCTTCGATATTGTGTTTGACTTGAGAGTCTAATTTTTAGCATCCAGGTTTCTAAATATTTGTCCAATTATACTGGTCATGACCCGTTCTGAGTCTAACTTGTAATATAAACCTTCATTCAAAGTCCATGGAAGCATAAGATAATATTTTAATCGAGTTCAGTAAGCTTTGGATTAGAGTTATTGTGTAAAATAATTTAAGTCATTTAACAATTCATAAGTTTCAACCCATAAGAACTTTGATCAATTCAGGCCTGACTGTAAGAAGTTCTGAGCAATTCTTGCTTGCTTCAAAATCAATAGGTGGCACAGCAGCTCTCAATCTCTGTTAATTTGATCCACAAGTAAGAGCTTAAGAATTTGACCCCATAAGGTAAAACTTTTTCTACATAATCAATATGCAAGACAACAGCCATATCCAAGATAGCTCTGCTGCCCCAAACCCTGTTTAAAAATTGTATCACTGTCTGTGCTGTAGATAACCTCAGGCTCTGTGGAATTTCAGGAAGGCAGGCAGAATTATCAAGTATATAGAAATGGTTTTCAGAAATGATAAAATGGAGGCTTTCATAAAAACGGAAGTTTCTGCAATACTGAACTATAAGTTACTGTATAATAATATCTTCCCAAAGACAATACTGCTCATTACTGTGTGTTTGTGGTTGTTTACTCTGGTACCAGAATCAATAATGTCCTATCAAGCCCAGGAGAAAAAAGGGAATTTTCAGGACTCAAAGCTGAACTCTTTTCAGGACGACAGCACTTACTCTTTGATACGACAAAGTAATAAGGTTCTCTACATTGATGCAAATGCATTCCTAAAGGTCACCTTAAGTTTAAAGAAAGTGTTGTGAGGAAAATCTGATTTCTCAGTGCTGATTCAATAGCACAATGTGTTAGCACTTTCACAATGTGCTAGCACTTTTCGGGAGACACTGCCACTGGCACTTGTTATTTTTATCTACCCACCAGGCAGCTCAGCAAAACCCAAGAAACAATTTAACTTTGTTCATTCTTCCCCCTTGTGTATATAATAATATAGGAAGAAGAAATAAGGGGGAAACATAAAATGATCATTAAAAATGAATGAGAAGAGTGCGGATAGAAGAATTATGGGTAAATGGACTGTATCCTCATGGCACATGACATTTTTTTACTTTGCTGTAGGTTAAACAGAATATTAACTATTTGCTCTGATTAAAGTGCATTATGTTGTTGCACTGGACGAACAACAGAGGAATAAATTCTGAATAGGAGATCAATACTGTGGCTGCTGCTTCTCCCTTGCTCCAAGGGGAAGGGAATAAAGTATCTTTTGTTCTGCAACCTACTTCCATTCTGTGCTAACTCATTTGTTACCTGGCACATCAGGTGGAGCTATGACTCTCTACTGCTTAACTGCCTGCCTGCTCTTTACCCACCCATGAAAAATACACACAGGAATACAGGATGGTCTTTGCAATCTTTTACCAGGTATGCAAGTGTTTAGTAGTTTATTGAGCTGATCTTAAAGCCAGTACATGAAAAGATCACTGTGTTTTGCCATTGACTTCTATATTACGTTATGGAAGATTACTATTCCAATACTATTACCATCACTGGAACGTCTAGCTAGCAAAGTACATAGTTACAAAGCATGTAATTTCAACTGCAGAATAGTTCTGCTGCCATCTTTGGGAGTACCAATGTCTTTTAAACCGTTTGTTGCATTGCATGCTAAGGTTATAATGACTAATCGAAAAAGGAACACAGGTTTGGAATAGCCATCCCACACTACACTAACCAACAGCCTAAAGGCTTAAAGGCTCTCCTCCTTGAAGAAGGAATAAGGACATCCATATCAATCCTTACTGTGCAATATTTTGTTCAAGTCTACACCTGAGCTCATTTCACAACTGCTTTCTCACACAGATAAGCAGAATTCCCAAAGGAATTCAGACAATCCTCTAATAGAGTTAGGATATATGTAAATAAACGGCCTCTACATACCTTTGTGGTAAAGGGGAAATTAAGGATGCCTTTAAGATGATACCACTGAAAATTCAAGTAGCTACATGTATCTTGGCATAGAAGACTCTTGGCAAAACGTTAGAAAGACCAGTTTGCACTCCAAGTACTCTGAAGGAGATGGTCACCAAATGGCAACTATTTTGCTTTCTTTATTTGTTGTTTGCCTTGGGACCCTTGACTACAACTACTACAGCTTTCCTAAACTGATGTATAGCAGGAGTTCAGGCACTAACTGTAAGCCAGGGAGCATTTCTAGTACAATCTGTTCTACAACCGCATGATCATATTTAACACTTAGCCAGCATTTAGTTCTACAAAGTGACCTTGCCACAGCAGTTTCAGTGGTGTTCACACAACACTGATATTACAAAGTAAAATTACAATTCATAGAATACACTGGTAGCTTTTGAAGGCATTCACGAGAGCACTGAAACAACAGAGCAGCACCACAGAAAACCCAAAAACCACTTTAAGACTGTTGAACTGTAAAGCTTTAAAATTGCTTTAATTCCAGAATGATACTGAAACAACAGATGGCTTGACAAACGTTTTCCAGAAGTGCAGTTAGCTGACAAAGCACATTTCTTCCCTTTCCCCTGCCCACCACAACTTAACTATCTTCTGATCGACATGAAAACAACAGCTAATAGTAATAGTCCAGAAGTAGAGCCCCTAAACAATACACTGCACACCAATGCATTTATAAGGTGTGTTCACTAATAAGAAAGCTGCCACAAGCCTCCTCTTCTGCAAGTGAAGTAGGGTCCACCTTCCTGTACTGCAGATCCTGCAGTATTAGGTCATCTCAAAGCATCCCAAACTGTACATGGCCGCCAGTACCTATAAACTACAAAAATGTTCTGTGTGGAAGAATTTATGCCCAAGCAGAGATCTCAAGAAAAGTTTGCAGGAATGCAGCAGTAGGATACAGACCATTACCGCTTTAGCTCGTAACCAGATGGCAGCAATACTATGTCTCAGAAATAAGTGACCAGAACCGCTCAGTGCTAAGCCTCTCTATGGATTATTCTATCAAGAGGAAAGCACCCTACTCTTTACACATTTGTTATACTTATTTTTCACAGAATAGCAAGAAGGCATGTGGGAGGGAAGAATACATTGTTGCTTAGCAATGAGATGCTCATAGCAGGGTTGATTTTTAAGAGGTTTTGCTAAATATACACGTCTAAAAACAAAGATAAAACCACCTCAAGTACAATGGAAAAGTAAAACTGCATTCCAAAGAATGGAATTACTTGGTTAGGCCAAAATTCCAGTTCTCTCTGTATCCGGTATCCAACAAAGTAAATACGCAGGAAAAGAGTATGAGAAATGTGACAAGTATGAAAAGTGGTCATTTCCACAGTATTCTCTCTTAATTGTGTCAGCGATTTCAGGACTTGCTGAGTCACAAAGGGCATCCATACCATTACTGTATCCTCATGGAAGCATCCTCCATTAATTCACCGTGCAGTTATGCAGTGTGTTAAAAATACTTCCTTTGTTCATGTTAAAACTGCATCCTGGTGATTTCATTGTTCCCTGGCTCTTTCATTGTTCCTCATTCACCTTCTCCGAACTAGTAGTTCAGGCACGGTACTCTAACAAAATATCTCCTCTGAACCACTTCGTGGCTCAGGGTTTGGGACTAACCACGCTGCTGGGTGTGCAGAGAGGAGGGAGGTATGCAGGAGCACCTCCAGTGCAGATGCTTGGCTGGCACCTCCAGCTGCAAGACAGCGGGGCAGCACCACTGGCAAACAGGAACTCCAAAGCTATGATCTGGCCCCCAGACCTCCCAGCAAAGTAAGATGCTAAGTTTTCCTGACCAGCTCTTCACTCGAAAGTATATATTCAAATACTTAGGAAATACATAGATTATACACCTATAATTTGCTAAAAGACCAAAAGATCCTACCAGAAGATCCTGTCACTTGCAATGAATATAGGAATGTCAGGTTTGGCAAACTAATAATAAAAGCATCTATATACAGAAATACCTGCAACATTTTCTGTTTTCTATAAAATTAAACAAAGTACATAATTTTCACTTTAATGTACAAAAAAAAAATCAATTTATATTGAAACGCCAATGAAGATTTGGTTCCAGTTTGTATTTCTTTTCTCAAAAAGGCTTTTTATAAATCTTAAAGTCAATAGAATTTACAAAAATCTAAGTTCATGACTTGTAATATGTTCTGTAAGATTCTTTTCTGCTATGATTCACTAATATTCATGCTGATGAAAGAAAATCTTATCTACTTTTTCTGCCTAATTAAAATGTGAAGAATGCAGAAAAAAATGAAGAAATAATCAAGCATATTTTTCTGGTTCTTTTTTGCTGGAATAACATTTTGAGAAGAGGTCCTTCTTGTTTTTACGCTATTAATAATCCTCCATTTGCAAAATCATCAATGTCTGCACAATTATAAGACTGTAATTTCAATTACTGGAGTATGAACAAGTGGGATGAAAGCATGAGTTATGAGGGAGAAACACTGCTTTTTCTTCAACATCTCACTATTAAATCAGGAAACTAACAATCTGTGAGTGGTAAATGGACTTATTTCTAAACAGAACATTGGGTAAAATTAGATTACACAGGCAAGTAATTTCTGAAGCTAAGCAGATTTGAAGTACTATCAGCTGGGTGGACAAGTTGCACAGCTGGTGTTCTTATGGGAGATTCTAAGCACTGGCAAAGAAGAGATACTCAAGTGAATATACAGTACTTCAAGTATTTTGGCTGCTACTCTACCGTGATTTTCACCACATCTTCTGGCCTCTGTGATGGAAAGAGGGGAGGTGAACTTCTTTCTTACACAGATTAGCAAAAGGTATTGTTACAAGTTAAGTGTAATTGAAAATAGCCTTCCTTTAGACACTTAAACATCTTCTCTGCAAACAACAACAAATAGTTGCCACCATCTAAACCACAATTGGACACAAGCCTTTATAGTTGGCTTGCCATGCAAGTTGAGGATTTTCCGAAAGCCTGAAGTAGTAAACACAAGGGTCTGTGCACAGATTAGTGATGACAAAAGTGTCTGTCTTTTGGGAGAAATAGGAGAAAACCTAAAGAAACAGTCAGAACAAAACAAAACACACCACCCAGATCTCTCTTGTTTTTCTCCAGAGTTATCTATGCACTGGAAAGAGCACAACTATGAGAAACTGACTCTAAATAAGTCCTGAAGTGTAGAGGGAAACAAGGTTTTCATCGCCTTTGGAAATTACAAAGCATGGCATCCGTGAGACTCCTGTTCCACCTCTCTCTTTCTCTCTCTGCAGACAGAAAAAGTTTTGTCTGAGGTCTGTTAAGGAAGAGAATTACAAATCTCCAGAACTGTAGAAGCCCAGCATAGAAGAAGTGATAATATTTTGTTTTCTGTATGTAACCCAATTTCATTTCATAAAGATCTAAAATATAGTCAAGCTACAGCACACAGTTTGCTAGTACTGGTTTACTTGCATTTGCTACAGCAGCTTCTGAAATAGGGAGGACAAATTTTATTTTGGAGTGCAATGAGCTATACACTCTCATAATCAAGCTCTCTTCAAGGTAAATATCTCCTGTGGGCAATTTAAGAACAGGTAATTTGAATAGCATTTACATCTCAGACTTATGATCTGTAACTATTACAGATCTTAAAAAAAAAAAAAAAGGAAATGACAAAACCATTCGTGGTTGTAAAAGCTTGCCATTAGTAACTAGAAATATTTACTGTAATACATCTGATTTATAATATCACATCTTAAAGACTGAGCTATACCGGAGTAGCTGGAGCATTCTAGGAACTGAAAAAGATTTGACTGTTTTTGGAACAGCTACCTTCGACACCAGAGAAGTATTAATTTCAGCAGAAAAATGTTCTGAACATGATTTTTCAAAACAACCAAGTCACCAATACAACTGTATTTCAGTCAAGCACAAAATGACAATATATAGTGCACAGAAACTGATTACACCAACTGTCTCACAACTTTTTTTACTGAAGCAAGAATGACAAAAAAAATCACCCATGAAGTAGTCATGCAAAAAACTTTAATCACGTAGTTCAAATATCTGAGACAAGTTTCACTGCATAGCAGTTGGATTGATTATTGCATCAGTACAAATAATCTGGTCAAAAAAGAGAATCTCTCTCTTTAGAAATAGGGCAAAAAGGTACAGAATATGTTGGGTATATACTTTGTGCACACATAAACAACAATTTTGCTGTCCAGGACCCTTTCTAGGACCCTTTGCCTTGCAGATACTATTGTCGCCTTGTTTTCACTTCCTTGTGCTACTTTCCACAAGATGATCCAAGAATCTATTTCCAGAGAACAACAAAAACTGTAATGATAGATCTTGCATGAAAGCTGACTATATGGGATATTTCACTTTTAGAATGTAGGTCTGAGTTCACCACCCAATTAGACACTCCAAAACAGACATGCAAGAGGAATAATAATAATTTTTTTAAAATTAGTATTTTTTTAAAATATGGACATATATTACAATAAATATTGTCTTGTGCCCAAAGGAGAGCATGCATCTGATATTTGCCATTAAATTAAGTGGATGGGTATTCTTGGTTTTGAAGGTAAGTATTGTCATTTATTCTTGGTATGGTTAAAAAAAATTCCAGTTCTAAATAGCCTGAATGATTTTTGTGCCAGCTTCCATTTCTAAAATATCAAGAACCTGATAAGAAAAGTTATGAGGGGGAAGCTACTGTGAATTTGTTTTAGGAGGAAACATCACTATTTTTAATCCCTTGTCCAAACAACAAAACTTTGCATGTTTTAAAATGAAAACTGCAGCTTTGCAAAACTGAGCTTACAACTTCCAGCCTTCTAAATTCTGCTTCTTCTGTGTGCAGTGTTAATAATCATATAGAAGACAGATAATTAAACCATAGAAATCACTGCATTTCTACCTCCCATCCCTTCTTGGTTAAAAATGTAAGAAAAACATAGCAAATGAGATTTTGCCTCAAGTGTTTTTCCCCTGCTATTAAAGATGCTTCTCTGAAAGAAGCACTTGCTGTTTTTATGCTATTAATAATCCTCTATTTGTGACATCAGCCCATCCCCACAGCAACACACTCTTTCAGCTACTGGCTTAGATCCTCTGGCTGGTTTTAACAAGAAGATGGACTAAAATCATGGAAAGCTGGAGCCCTGTGTTTTTCCTCAGTAAGTTAGTGTTTCCTTAATAAGAGGAGTGTTCATCTATTTAATGACGCAAATCTGCAGAAGAGTTTACTGATATGGTGCCCATTTGCCCTCGCCTAAGTAGAGATTAGTTGGATCGGCCCTATCATTTGCTAGTTAATGCTATATATAGTCTGGTAGTAGCAATGGGGAAAGGATTGATGCGCCTAAGTGGAAATTCGGACAGCTTGTCATGTGCAAACCTATTGTGTTCTGTACAAACCTATCTCTTGGACAAAAAAGAAAGGAAGAATCAAAAAGAAGAAACCCCCATGTGATATTTAGACTATTTTAGTGCTGCCACTGTTCAAATCTCTGAAATACTGTGTTCAGGAGTTCTCATTAACATGGATTTTAATGGAAGATATTTGTCTGAGCAGCTAAGTCATTTATGCTTACATAAGGCTGCCATTTACAACAAGAAGTATAATAGCATCTTTGAGCTTTTTAATTAAAAATTAATTAGGATATTTAAGAACAAACTCATTGGGGGTTACTGTACAATAACATGTTTACAAAATTAGGTCTGGGCTTTTTGTTTTTGTTAAGTGTTTCAATCAATTCTGTGTCTATTAACTATAATTACGTATGATGCTTCCTCAAAATTATAATGTAGCATTTAAAGAGCAGCTGGGAAAAGTCTGTAATTTTAACTTCAGAACCAGGGTAACCATTAAAATGCAAATAGGTGGAAACAGCAGTTTGTTGATGAAGAGAACCCTCAGCATAAACATTTTATCCATGAATCTTGAGATTACAAAGATTCCTTCTGTTTTATTACTACTTATTACTTTTGCCAGTTAGGTTTCCTAGAAGATGTCAGATTCCCTCAAGAATAATTAACTGTTAGGAATAAAAGCCTGTTCTTACTACATAGGGTAACACAGATACAAACATTCACTTCTGTACATGTACATAGGCTAAGAATATGTTATATGGAAATGTCTACAGCGAATTAAGCAGAAAGAAAAAATAAAAAAAATATTTTGTTCCTTTTTCATAATAGACTTACCACTTTGAAAAAGAAGCTAGGTATTCTACTTCTACCCTAGCTTAAGCAAGTAGCTTAAATGGATCAGACTTCAATCTTCTGCCCTGATTTACAAAGGCATTCAACCATTTGCTTAATTTTATTTTAAACAAGGAAAAGAAAGAATGAGCTCGGGTTTCAGAGACGTATTTCTGGCCTGGGGATTTATTTATGCTAAATTTATTTATTCCAAAGCTTTAAATGGAGTTATTCTAATTTGCTACTGCTTCTATGAGAAGAGAATTTGATCCACTGCATTCTTCAGTGGAACTATATGGATGAGCAAGTAAGTAATGTATATCTATTTGAAATAACTTATTTCACAAATTTAAGTAAATTCAGCTTAATATCAGTTTATCCAACAGAACTAAATCAATATAGAAGTTTGAATAAGATTACAGTTATGGATGTCACACTGTGTCGATATCTAAAGAGAGACATTTTCTAAAAGGTGACGCGTCAGAATTGTGCACAGGTAAACAACAAACCTGGCCACGTGACAACTCGGTTGAATGTACAAGCAGAAAGCAACATGTAAATCAAACATGCCACTTTTGTGAATGATACCAACACAAGTAAAGTATCAGTCACTGTGATAGTAGTGTGGGCAAGCAGAGCTTCACCCACACTGTAGCTTTAAAGCATTCCCTCCCACCATACATCAGGAGAATATATTATTATATGTTTCTAGCCAGTCAGTTCCTACATTGTGATTCCACTGTCAGACACTGAAACAGCCAACCAGCCCTCCACCCATTCAGTAATGGAGGAGCACATACTTAGTGTTTTGATTGTTTTCCAAGCCTTGGAAACTCTTTGGTCATTGTTTTCATAGTCAGCTTCATGGTCTTTTACCCTGTTAAGCCCATTTCTGGGTATCCTTCTGTTAAAACCAAGACAAAGTATTCTACCCTTACTGTTACCAAAAAGAAAACAAAAAACCCTACTCTTACAGTTGATCAAAGAAAGGGTCCTAAACACTCTATTTAAAAAAAGATGATGTCATAACTTCGGATTGCTTAAGGCTGGCTGTAATGTCTTAAACACTGGAAAAAACCCCCAGATTATTCCCTTCATCCACATATACTCTGCCCCAAGCATGTACTGGTCAACTGATTCATCCTAACTGTATCCTTTCTGCTTTCTTTTTATGTAAATGTTTTCTGTAATTATTTGTTTTCTTTTTATGTAAATATTAGGCATGGTTCAACACATATTTCATCCCACTGCCATATCACGCCAGACTATTCTTTCTTTGAGAGGTCATTTCCTTGAAGGCATTGCTTAGGCTTCTGACATGCAAAAGCTAAGTGAGGGTTGTGCAGTGAACAAAGAACTTAATTACTCAACTAACCACAAAAGGATTCACATCTTGTCTGATAAGTTTGTGACTCAGCCAAACAATTCATTAACAGACAGATGTTTATATTAGAGGTTTCTGGGGGATGATGAATCATTATTACACTTATAATGACAATGCTAGGCTTAAGGCAACCAGCCTTAAAACTTCATGAGTTCTAGATTGAGAAAAATGTCACCCAAAAGGAAGAGGGAAGAAAACAGATTTTGCTGATAGAAATCCAAATTTAGACTAACACTGTGACAGACAAACTTGTTCAGGGAGAGAATGGGACCATAAAGAAAAAATTTCATTTCACTGAAGACAGTGGGAGCTTTTCCTGACTTGGCAGCATGAAACCAGAAGAGTAACATTCTGGGATTGATTTCGTCACACCTTTTTGCCCCCAAAGACATGAATTTTCCTGAAATTCAAAAACATGATTTCAAAGTGAAGATCAAGAGGTAGCATGATTACAGTGGATGACTACACCAGAGCATCAGAAGGGCTTTTAATCTATCAGGAGAAACCATCTCAAACAGAAGTTGGCTACTGATTCTAAAGACACACGGGGGGCTGTGGAGATCAGGGGAGATTTCTGAGGACTGGAAGAAAGCAAGAAGGGCAAGGAGGAGGATCTGAGGAACTACAGGTCAATCAGCCTCACCTTGACAAGGACAAGAGCACAAACTGAAATGCAGGGAATTCCATTTAAACATAAGAAACAACTTTTTTTTTTTTTTTTTTTTTACTGTGAGGCTAGTCAAACACTGGAATAGTTTGCCTAGAGAGGTTGTGGAGTCTCCATCCTTGGAGATATTCAACCCCTGGATGGACATAGTCCTGACCAACCTGCTCTAGTTGACCATGCTTTGAGCAGGGTGGTTGGCCTAGATGCTTTCTATAAGAGACATAAGATTTGAAATGTGACATATTTTGTATCTATTAGACTTTGTTATTTATGAGCTCTGTTACATACTTATGAAGTAAAAAGATGACTTTTTCCTCTCTGGCTTTAGCATGTAAGATAGTTCCATATAATCAGCATTTTCAATAAAGTAACAATTACTGAATAATATATTGTTGTCCAAGTACGAGCCTTCTGCTTGTCTTCAGCTGAAAATCAAATTACTTCAACAGCTTTATTGAACTTTAAATGGGGCAGCAATAACAGAACCATTTTAAAAATTGTTCTCTAAAACAGCAATTTCTTCATTCCTCTTTCAGGTTAAACTCCTATTGCAGACACTTAGAGAACAGAAATAAAATGAGAACATTTACTCAAGTCAAAAAATCCTCCTAAAAAATATGATAAATCCAAGCAATGACTTTTTAAAAAAAAAAAAACCAAAAAAACAAACAACCTAGCCAATATTAGTGATGGAGAACTGAATCAGAGAGATTCAAAGCCATACTTGGAACATCAAAAGAAAACAGAACTAAAACATAGAATTGCATTTTTGGAACTGAATCTTGGTCCAGTGCCTTTCCAGAAGTGACCTTAGAGTCAAGGTTGAATCTAGTGCAAAGAATGCAATCAAACCAAAGTGATAAATGCCAATTGGCAGTAGAAGTGGAGTGTGGGCTCCAAGCAGACAGCATTTTAAACAATTCTCTGTACTTTAAAATTCTGTGGAGTTTGTTTATCAGGCTTGGGACACATTAAGTAACACAACGTTTGCAGGAAACATCTTTACTGCAAACTGCATTCTTTGTCTGATAATACTGAAGCTATTAACTCCTTTAAAGAAATGAAGAAACCTGTAACACAGATTTCTACTGGCCTCTAAAAAGTAGACATTAAAAAAGTACAGTGAAATTGTACATTTCTAAAAAATGTCCGTTCCCTTTTTTGGGAACAACTGGGTTGTTTTTTTTTTTTAATTATTTTATTTTTATTTTCTTTTTATTTTTAAAACACAGCCATTGTCTCCTTAGTGCTCAAAGAAAAACAAACCTAATTAGAACAACATAAAGATACATCTAATTTTTTAAAATTTTCCTTTCTTTAAAAGCAAATAGTATTACATTTTGCTATTTTTACCAATTTTGGTCTCTTTACACAGAAAAGAGTTGCCAAAATTTTCAGAAAGTTGGTAAAGAAAACACGTATGAAAATCCAGAGGTTCACGTGTAAAAATGAATTTTTTGTTCTAACTTGTTTCCATGCAATAATGTTGATTTTCGTCTGGCTGCCACCTTCTCGGTACACTAACCTTTGAAATTAGGATTCTTGGTTGTGCCTTTAAAATAGCTGTAAGAAGACATTAGTGTGAAAGGCTTACAAAATCTTGATCAAGATGCAGAACAGGGTAGGCGAGAAGAGCAAAGAGGAGGAAGAGGTTATGTGTAGGCCTTGTGCTGTGTGAAGCAAGTATTTTTTAATCACAGTTTCACCAGGGGATGGAGCTTGTTGTTAAACATTCCATTTTCAGTGCAGTATCTTTAAACCAAGGCTGCACTTCTCAAGGGTACTAAGTGACTTTGCCATATAGTCAACTTAATTTGTCACACTTAAGTAGCTACCATAATTAATAGTTTAATTATAATTTGTAGAACCACAGAACAACAAGGAAAAAGCAAAGTTTAATAGTTTTGCTACCAAAAGGTAATGAGCTTCGGCAAGTATTCAGCTGATACAACCTGTCATGGGAAAGTTGTCTTCTAGAACAAATCACTGCATGCAGAAAACTCTATACTGTTCTTTGCTGCAATTCTGATAGTATGTGGGAGTAAGGGAAATAAATCACAAGACATTGCTAATTAGGGTAAAGGCTGATAATGCAACATTTACTGAATTATATCAGACTGCAGTGGTTAAGTGGCCGACAGTAGTCCTAAATAATCCTAAATTTAGTGTTCCTAAATAAGAAATCACAAGTGTTATCATGCCCTGGGCATGAAGCAGATGTGGCCTCCAAGTCTAATTAGAAATATCTTAGACTGCAAGGTAAGATTCTATCAGATGATCGGAAAATACATACACCTACACAGATATGGTAGATCTGGGAATTCTAAAACACAAGTTTTACTATATATATGAAATTAAAAGAAAAATGCTCCGGCTTTCACTCCCCCAAAGAAAATAATTTTAACTTATTTTTTTTCCCATATAAGTTTCTGGTCCCACCATTTCTTTAGCACTATGGTGTCTGTATTAAACTGTTTAGAGTCAAGTTGTCAAAAAGATCTTTTTGCCTCATGTCTAACTTGCATTTATATTGTGGGGCTAGAGAGAGAGAGAGAATGAATATTAGTCAGCCTAGTTAATGTTCTGAAGAAAGTGTCAGTCTCCACGGAACTTAAGACTGCCACCTAATTTTCAGCTAAGAGTCTGTGCAAGGGAGAGCTGTGTTCTTATCCTTTTCTTTTCAATAGTCTGCCATAATTAAAAAGAGTTACATCCTCTTATTAAAAGCTTAGTTTTCAGAAGTAGAACATGCATCCACAGAAACGTCTGCAGCAGCCAGAATCTATTAATTTACTATTATTCACAGAAGTCAAAGGCATGCTTTTATTTAATATTGTGAAGATAGAGCTGGTCGAGAGAAAGGTATTTTTCACCTTGAATGACTGAAACTTTTGCGAGAAAAAGAAGAGAAAAGCCTACCTAGAACAAACTTTTATCATGTGTTGAAAAAAAAAAAAAACCCTCAAAGTTTTGGCAGAAAAGTCTACAACTACTCCCCCCCCCCCGCCCCCAGCAAATAATTTTGCTTAAAAATGTATGCTTTCTGTGGTCAGAAGACACTTTCTGCAAAATACATCATTACTCCATATTCCAGATTTTCCACAGGAACAGTTGAGATGATGCAGCCTTCAGTAAGAGCTAGCTTTAAAGGGAGCTGAGCACTTGCAGTCTTTTGAAATGAATATAAATGGCAGCAGTAGGTGTTGACCACCTTTGAATAGCAAACTTACAGAAAAAGTTGTGTATCTGCTGAGGTATCCATACTTCATCCCTTTTACTTACATATTTGATTCCCAAAACATCACTTCTAGGTATGTCATCATGAACAATTTTAACAACAAGGCTACAGATGCAAAGTGGCATAAGTACCAAAAATGCATTTTACTTGAACAATATTTGATATACATTTCACTTCATACAGTTCTGCTATGGACAAAAACATTGTGAGGTTAGAAAAAGATAAGGTTAAAGACTGCAGCTTTATACAGGCAATTCACGTTTTTGGGATTGCTTAGAAAATGGTAGCGCCACTGACGTCAATATGAGGTCAGTGCATTTGAGGCTTGTAGAACTGAACTGCTGGAACACACCATCTACATAATGATTAGACTTCTAGCAAATTGTATTTCCTTGAGATTCAGATCTGAAGTGTTCAGAATTTGTTATTGGTTATATGCCTCTGCTAAATTCCCATGGGAAAAGTTTATAGGAATCCATCAGAAAAACTGTCCAACAAAAGCTTTAAAACCTTAATAGGCAACAAGATCTCAACCTACATTCAAACTATAATAGCAGTGCAGTTACCAAGTCATTCTATTTAGCAAATATGCTGTTCAGTTCTTTCATCTACCATTTTGAGACTGTCATCTCCTAGTTCTCATACCATTTCTGCATATGAAGACATTAGATGAAGTATTTCAGGAAGTTGTGTGAATTTCTGCCTTCTGTACTTCAAAGTATCTGAATTCACATATCTGCCTCTAGACAGACACATATACTGTCTATACTGACACCCACATTGCTGACCTGCTAATATGACCTTTTAACCATTATCTTAGTAAAAGTTACTAGGACAGGTAGTTTCGAGACAGACATACCTGGTGCTGAATATGTTTGTATTGCAGCAAAACGATGAAGGAAGAAGTTGGTCACCCAAAGTTCAAAGCAAGCATCCTGCTAGTTGAGCTAAAAGGACTTGCTGGGTACAGTTGTGAGGAATGATTTATACTTGATCTGTATTCAATTTCTCAACTCCTGCAAAGAAAAACAGTAAGGACGTAAACTAGTTATAAAAATATGAGTTATACAAAACCAGCTAATTATCTAGTTTTGACCCACTGAGACTGTTAATGAGTAACTTCAAGGGAATGGCACATCTTGTAGCAAATGGTACTCCTTGGTATGAAATTTGCAACAAAAGGACTATGACAAAGCCATATATTGCAACCCAGTAGATTATTCAAAATCATGGTGAATAATTAGGAGGAAGAACTACACAAGGCAGACACATTTACTTGTCTTGTAGTACTTCGTTTCTGCAAGATGATGTTTAATCAGTAGTCTTAATATGTGCTCATACCCATTGTTAAAGGAATAATTTTAGCAAGATTTGAGTTTTATCTCTTGGAGTCACAACAATATTCCACTTTCAGACCTGATACAGCCTAAGTATCTGGAAGACTTAGTTTTTAGGAGCCAAAATATTGCCTATGTTGATTTTTTTTTTTTTTTGCTTCCCCTATAATAAAAAAGATACATACAGCATTGAAATGCACAATTTATGGGAACACATAAAAAGAACACATTTTCCTAGCAAGTCACTGAAGTTTAATTTAGTGATGGAGGACTAGATCAAGGAATATATTTTAAAGCCATTTTTCTCTTTGTTAAGATTTACGCATCCTTTTCTTTCTGGAAGCAACCATGGTCAGTGCAAAGCTCGGTTTTAGCATACTATATAGAGCTGGAAAGAATTCACACAACTGCTTGTATTGTAACCGGGATAACTTTATGTAGGGAACTTATGTTATGGATGCAGAGTTTCCATAATGTTAAGTGATTAGAAGTTATCTGTTAAGAATTCTTTTCAGCCAGAAGTATTAGACTGATGGTATTATTCAACAGAACTTAAAGAAGAGTCTGGCTGCATCTTTATACCCTCCCATTGGGCAGCTGTAGACAGGAATAAAATCTCATTCTTCATATTTTACAATTTTTTAATTTAGTTTTTGTTTAGATCCACTCCATATATAGAGAGATGAATACATGCATAACACGTAAGTATTTACGAGTCTCATTAGGGCTTGGAATAAAGACGTAAAGAGAGCTGAAAACTCAAGCTCAGGCTGAAACTAACCCCTTGAAACTCTGTAGAAACACTTTTAAAAACTAAAACCAATGAAGACAAAAATAGGAGCTTCACTGAAGAGCAGTAAACATAGACAAAAGCTTCCAAAGACTATTCAGATATTCATTCTACAGTCAGTGCGATACGTGTGTGCAGAGCATTTAATCCAGCAAATGACTGTAGGAATGCCATGAGATACGAGTATTCAGAAAAATGTGATTACGTTTTGAAGATTTTGATGATTTGTTCCCAAAAATATCATGTAAGGTATGGTAGTTTCCAAGTTCATAGAATCATAGAATGGTTTGGGTTGAAAGCAACCTTAAAGATCAGCTAGTTCCAACCCCCCTGCCATGGGCAGGGACACCTTCCACTAGACCAGATTGCTTAAAGCCCCGTCCAGCCTGGCCTTGAACACTTCCAGGGATGGGGCATCCACAGCTTCTCTGGGCAGCCTGTTCCAGTGCCTCACCACCCCCGTAGTGAAGAATTTCTTCCTTATATCTAATCTAAATCTACCTTGCTTCAGTTTAAAGCCATTACCCCTTGTCCTATCACTACGTGCCCTTGTCAAAAGTCCCTCTCCAGCTTTCTTGTAGGCCCCTTCAGGTACTGGAAGGCTGCTATAAGGTCTCCCCTGAGCCTTCTCTTCTCCAGGCTGAACAACCCCAACTCTCTCAGCCTGTCTTCATAGGAGAGGTGCTCCAGCCCTCTGATAGCCTTTGTGACCCTTACCTGGTATCTTTTCTGAAACTTCCCGATTTGATACATTGCCTTTTCTTTGCCACCATGTTAACAGAGATATAAGTATATTTTCAGCATGCCAGAAGTAACATGCTCTGCCATCTGCTCTAGCAAGGTCAGATGTTATATCAAAAGAATCAAATTAAGATGTGATTTTGGTGCGGCTTAGACACCTAGCCAAATTTGCTTAGATGAGTCTTGGATGTTTGAATAAACCTATAAAAACAACTTGAGGAATTAATGGAAGGAAATTATTCAGATGAAGTACAGTTATACTAGTGAAGTTTGTAAGGGTTTTTAAACCCTTACAGAAGAGCATGCTAAGACCTTGTGTAAACAGAATGTTCGTGCCTTCAGAGGAGTCATCAAGAATACCAGATCTACAATAATATGACATTTTTGACATGTGCCAATGTTACTATTTTTCTGAGCTGAGGATAGAGCTTCAAAGAGAAATGTAATGAATTAAGTTGGCTAGATTAATTTGCAAGAAATAGGAAAATAGGAAACAGTTTTATGATTTCCTCGTGCTTGATAGCTTTTATTATTTTCACCTAACTTTTCTGCCAACATGTAGGTTGGTACAAGTTAAAGCAGTCTCATAACTATGCTAAAACATGTTCAGTTGTAGAAAGCCACAGAAGGTCTGTAAGAGGGAGGTATTCCAACCAAAAGGCTCTTTCAGCAGACTCTCCACTTAGGCTGTTATGCAGAGAACTGAGAGAGATACTTGGGTGGGCTGTAACACCAAATTTCAGGGAATTCAGAGCAGCATATACTGATTTATATCTCTCATGCTTATTATTGTCCAGGTAAGATAAATGAAGAATGCAGGAGTTCCTCTTTTCACCTTTTCTCTCCAAGCACATTTCTGACAATTGCCAGGACAGCTCCTTCACTGAAATTTCCAAATAGATGCTTTACTGCATCAAAGGACATCATGGCTCAGCTTGCTCTAATGTACCCTTGAAATGCCACTTCACAGATTCTTGGCACAATACATTTTGTGAGTTCAGTCCATAGCATAAATAAGCTATTAAATAGATCACCCCCAGGACACACTACGAAACCTTCCAAGTAGCCATTAGGGTATATTGTGTCAATCTGCCCTGTGGAGACATTTATAAAAGGCTCTTTTGCAGAATACAGTGTAATGGCTCCTTCAGGGAGTGTAAAAATGAATAAGATTAGTCACAGATGGAGTCTTAATAGTATGAAAAGGTGATATATATTAATACATTATGATGAATTACCATGGAGGAAGAGCAGAGAATATCTAAACATGGTTTGGTTTATGTTACATTTTGGTAAAAGAATTCTACAAGCATTAATAAAATCACCTATTTACTTACAGACTCAATCCTGGGTTTTGGGGTTTGGATTTTGTTTGTGGAGGGTTTTTTTTGGTTTTTTTTTAAAAAAACTACATTTTTAAAAAGTTGCAATTTTGCTCATTTTTTACCCTGGATATCATCAGTCAGAGATTAACTAAGACATCAGGGCGGTGGGTGGGGGGAGGGGGGGCAATATAATTTGTTATGTCAACCACTATCAGACTGGTTTATTCAAAGCAATTGAGTCAGTAATTACAACAAAAGTAATCAAGGAAAATCATAATTTGTTTGCTGGAGAAGCTTCTGGTAGTGGTCTACTTGAGACTTGAGGGATTAACTGTGGGTAAAAAGGAAAAAAGCTGCAGATATTGATCTAGTAATTTTGAATTAGGGTTTTTGTATGCCATTTACAGAGAAAAATGTTTACTTTCGCCTAAAACTCACTGTCACTGGGATGGAACTTTTTTCCCAAGAAGATTTATGCATGAAATTCAAACATGGTGAAAGATTTCCTTTTATGGTTTATGTAAGCCATGTACAGAAACCTACATTTTCAGGTGTTAACTTATTCATAGATATTTTTAGCTTTTCATTGGATGTAGGGGAATGTTTTCAAAGCTACAAGCAAGGTTTATTTAAAAATCCATCCAAAAAGTATCACTATGTACTTTTTTGGGGTTGATGCAATAAGCAACGTGCCAACATCTTTGTGTGATAGCATTTTAGTCGGAAATATTGCACAGAATTTCCAAAAGCCAGGAAGATTGTACTTCTCTCTAATACGTGACAGAGAACCTACCCTTGAAGATGCAATGGAGAAAAAAAAGCAACTTCCTATGCGGTAGATGAGGTTAAAACTTGTTGCTAGATGCTACCTAAAAATACTACAGACATAAGACAGATGGCAAAGGTGAAGCATCTTCCCTTTCCTCTGCAGAACCATCCTGTACCATTAAAATTCACAGTACACATTTTCATGAAATTGACAGATCCTACACATGTTGCTAAAATAAGTCTCTAAAAGAAGAAATGGAGAATCTCATCAGGCAGACTATGCTTGAGTAGGTTTTCTTTTAGGGTATTCCTTATCCAAGCCCAAATCTGGAAAGTACCTCTGTTCAGATCACGTCTTAAACAGGAGATTTCTTAAGGAGGAAGACTAGCTTGACAGTCAGGAAACTAGCTTCTCTATACCCAATTTCCCCATCTATAAAAGTGAAGAAAAATGACAAGAAAATGGGACATGAAGTAACAGCAGAACATTAACAGACATTGTCCTTTCTTACAGATGAGCGGAAGTACATGCAGCATTTCCAAGAGACATTTGTACAGTATGTTTTTAAAACAAACATCCAGAGACAGAGAATTTGTAACCTCCCTGCTGAGGCCATTGCTTATCTATCCTTACCATTAAGAAAGTTTTTCCTCATGTCTGTTCCTTGCTACAATTTAAGCCCATTATCTCTTGCCATTTCCACCATGCCTGCAGAAAACAGTTTATTTCTCTCCTTTTTGCAGCACGTAAAGGGTAAAAACTTCACTTTCTAGACTAATCCCAAACCTTTCAGTCTTTCCTGCACATTTTTGGTCATTCTTGTTCCTCTGTGGCCCATCTACATTTTGAAGCAATGTGGCCAAGTTAGACAAATTACCCCAGATGAAGCTTCATTAAAGTAAACCCTATCAAAGTGCTGTGAGTATCAATATAATAAAAACAGTTGGGCTTTCCCTCAAAATGCATATGGGAGCATACACACTTATTTTTCTCCTTTCTGAAAACAGAGGCTGAGGATGCAGTAGACACGGGTGAAAACTGCATTTCTCTGCGAATGTTTGTCAAAACCAGCAAAACAGGAGCCCTCTACGTTAGAAGTACAAAGGTAGAGTGCACCCCATGGAAACTAGCAGCTTCTGCTGATCCAGATCTCCTTGTAACCTACATATTGTATTTCAACCTCCCCACCCTTTTGCTTCCTTGGATACAACTGCTGTCCTAACACTTCAGACCTAGCCCCCTGCCTGCTCCTAAAGGCTGCTGGCAGCCTGAGCTCGCCCTCTACCTTCTCTTACTGCTGTGAAGCTCTTATCTGGCAGAGATGCACCAGCAGTGGGTGTCTTTACACTCTTCTACAGAAATCCAGCAGCAGAGATGTTCCTCTGTCTGATGCAAAACCTAATATGAGTTGCAATAGAGTAGGCCGAGTCTCTGCGTCCTCCTGTCCTTTCAGGAGAACCTAGTTCATGTTCCTGTTCTAGTTGCCTTGCTTTGCTCAAGTGTGCAAATGTGCACAAAATGAACAAACTGTGAAAGGTAAGCTAGTCTGCTTCTGTTAATTGCTAGAGCACTTTCTGTCTCCATAGTTTTTCTTAAAGCAGTAGCAAAACAGCAAAAGGCAGCCTTCATATACATGCACCTGTAATTGACTTCATGCTAATGGTTCCTACTGACCGAGTTACATGCTGCAAGTTAGCAATCAGGAACAAGGACTACAGGCAACACAGTCTTCCTCTAGCTAAAAATTAATTCATACTAAAATGAAGTGTTTATTTGGGACAAAGTTATGTGAACTTAGGAACCAGTTTAGCCACTGTGCTATACAGAAACAGAAAAGCAAACAATGCCCCATTATTTTACTCTCAGTAATAAAAACAGTCAGATAGCCTTTACATTTCCTATAGCTACAATTAAGTTGATGGCAGCCAGGGTGAAAGATATCTATCCCTGTATTGCTACAAATTAAACAAAAATCACTTACAGAAAATTGTGAACAGAGCCCTGGAGAGCCAAAGAGCAGCTTAGCACGTTTCAGAAAGTAATTTTCTGTGAGAATATTGCATAGGATAATAAAACTGAAGATAAGAACCCCATTTTAGTACATATCTTTTGCCTCTGCTGTGTTGTTACCTCAGGATTATGGTAGTGTTTTGGGAAGATAGGAGACAAAAAAGAAACCCCAAAGAAGATATGTGTCTCATTACTCAGACATTGTGATGAGGGGTGACATAAAAATGCCTCTACACAATGAATGAGATACTCGGTGGAACCCTTCTGCCAGGTGTTGTCAGGTTCAATTACCTGGAGGCTCCAGCTGGGAAAATTAAACAACTCTGGCATGAGCCCCCACCCAGCAAACCTGAGAGAACTAAATTACCTCCCCTAGGTGCCCTTGACAAGTAATATTTCTGAAAGCTCTGGCTTTACCAATTTAAAACAAAGCATGCTGTATTGAGAACAAAAGAAATTTCAGATAAACTACAGATAAAATTTAGCAATTTCCCCTAGGTAAGACCCTGGTTCCCCAGAGCATCCTGCCAGCAACTTTAACCTCCGCCCCCCACGCACACACTCTGGAGCTGATAATGAAGTAACACTTATAATGGCAGTTGCTCTCTCGTCACACCTTCTCATGCTGTTTGTCCTCCAGTACTGCCTGAACTCATCAGATATCCCGGTTAGGGACAACATGTCTCAGCTAGAAGTTACCTGCACCAATGGAATTCTGTGTTGCCTGAGTAAGGCCAGTGGTCCTGTGGGTCTAGGCCAGCTCTGTAAGTCTGGCCTGAAACACAGGCAAGTCCACATCTCATCTCTAAGGCATAGACTGCCTATGAAAGAGGAGAAAGCTTTGGTCTGTTTCTACTTACAGCTGTAGAGTTTAGTGCTTGATTCCATTTATATTAAAGCTCACAGCAAAGGCTTCAATTATTTCAGGTGTGTGGAATCAGACTTGTAATCTCTCCACTCAAGAGACACCAGCTCCAAGAATAAGGTACACACATGAAGATATTTAGAACAGGAGTGGGAGAAAAGACATGATGTTTGTCTCAAAACCACAATATAGAAAAGGATTAAGAAAGAGATGCTTTCCTTATTCTTTCTCCACCTGACCTGTTATTTTTGCTGTCTCTGCTGTACCACATACCAATGTAGGTGATGCAGAACTGACATGAGCCTAAGCTGTACTGAAACACTGTTTGCCTCTATGCAGAACGCTTCTTCCCCATCCTTCAATCTCTTTTTCCATCTCAAGGAATCAAGGCAGCACTTTTGCATAGTAGGACTGGCAAGTTAGTCCTTTGAACATGGAGAATGCTGACTGTCTCAGGACAATATTATTTTGTTCTTCAAGAGGTACCCTTTTACTGCGCATTTCCATAGTGGCACTGGGCAAATTGGCAGCAGCAAAGGAAGGCTCAGTAGAAGACTGCTTCTCACGTGAAAAGCCTAAAGGAATAAATCCCACAAAAACCATCAGCTTTCTTCCTAGTGGTTTGAGTCTTGATTCAGTTGTTGCAGTTAATGAACTGTTTAAACTTTAGTGAAATACAGGGTATAAATAAAGCATATATGTCCAAAATTATACAGAGAAGTGGGACTGTTTACTTAAAGTTCCTGCCCAGAGTGCCCCATCTGTAAGATGTTTCCTTCCTTTTTGGTGCTCTCACTGGTGTCCCAATCCTTACATCTCACAAGATGCTGCATAAACCACACTAAACTTTCCATGTTTAGACTTGGAAAGTGGATTTTGCCTGTTGCTAGTTTATAGTCTTATGTGTAAATCTTAAGTATCTAAACAATGACTCTGAAAGTATAAATCTCAAAGTACTGACAATATTATAACTGTCCCCAAGGTTCAGGGAACTGAGCAACTACATCCTCTGAAACAAGTTAAAAGCATCTAATACACCTCACTATGCATGTTTTTACAACTACATTACAAATTGCTAAAAGAAGGGTATGACAATAAGAAGGGCAAATAAATTTTAGTAACAGTAAAAGTTCAAAAGAGAAACTGTCTCACAATGGTACCAAATCATGTAATTTTATTGAACGTAATTTGATTTTGTTTTTAAAGCAAAACCATGGAGGCAATGGAAATCTAAGCTTCAGTTAAATGACATTTCTAGTTCTCCTTGTTGCTAAGAAAGTCTTAAAAATAGGATAATGAAAGCAGAATAATCATAAAGCAAACAAACAAAATGCAGACAAAAGAGAACATACATATTGATTTAAAGTAAAGCTCAGGATTTAAGGGAAATTTGGCTGGGATTATAAGCTCATTTCAGCCATGTTGTAACTGCATGGAGCAAAACCTTAGTGTTTGCAGAGGAAACTACAAAATCTGTGCATGGAGCAAAGCCCCAATGTGGCAATAAATAATCTTGCTGGACTTGGCAGAAATTTATAACTGTATGGCACAGAGGCCTGGAAACTGAGCAAATCTTCACTATCCCAGTAATAAACAAAATAAACAGTGAGCTAGACTACTGGTTTCCTACTCTGAAACACCAAAACCAGAGACTTTATGCAAGTGACATAAAGCTCCTACAGAGAGGGGCAGGAGAGTCATGCTGTGGCCAAATCATGCACAATAATTAAGAAGTGAATAGAGGTAAGAAAACTTGGCCGTGAACAAGGAATTAGGATTTCATTTTAGGTGATGAAAATAATTCAAATTCAATGAGCAGTAAGATAATGTAATGAATAAAGGATTATATTACAGATTGAATACTTTTCAGAAAAAGCCTGAAAATAATATCCCATATAGTAGTAGACATATGCTTTAATTTTTGTTAAATTAAATACATGCTAGATTCAACTGACTTGATCTCCTGTTCGCTTTGAAAGCTGCTTAACTGATAAGAAAAATAGTAACTTTTTGCATGTCTTCTGGCTTTTGTCATGGAGTAACTTATTATGTCAGGTTACATTGTAACACATCTATTGTGTGATTCTGTGCAACAGATTGTAGCTTAATAAGGTAAGTCAGGAAATTCAAGATATAGGTAAGGTCTTTTGTGATTTGGCAATGTCTTATCTGTCAAGCTACTGGATATCTGAGCTGAAATAGAAATGACAGGGAAAAGAAGAGTGTAGGACAAAGATATGGTTTCCATAATGCTGATTTAGTAAATATCATCCTGCAGATTGCTCAGGCAAAGTCATTAGTGTCCCAAGGAGCTGTAGGTTAAGTCTGCCAGAACACAGAAGAAAACCTGTGTTGCTCCTGTTGCTGTCCATAGCCGACAGACAGACAGCATCAGGGACTGTATCTGGAACCAAGGTATGCAGGGTGCTAGATTGTGGCATTTGCACCATTGCTATGAGCAGGGGAACAGAAGGAAAAGGAGATCTGACCAGCTGTTTCTTCACCTTCTCTCCCAACGATACTTAGGTATCACTTTCCCTCACACAGCACTGAATGATGCTCCTTGAAGAACAGGAGTATTAGGGATGGGATGTCCTTGTATGTCCATGCAGCAGGAGGCCCATAGTCTGCCCAGAGAAAGCAGAAACCTTCCCAGAACTGGTGTTTTGTTCTGTGACTGAGATGCAACTTCCAGGGAAACTAATGATCCATAGTCCTCTTACTGCCTGAAATACTGGCAAGCTACCCTAACAAAGAAACAGTGGGCAGGGCAGATATATGATTCAAGATATTTATTTTAATTTATATCTCAGAAGTAGAACAGTAATAAACAATGTGCCAGCCCTAACAGAAGAAATATCTGAACATTTACATTCTCTCCTTTCTACTGCATCATCTCCAGACTGTCTCTACTGCCAACTGCCTATATGGAGAGGTGGTGGCAAGAGCACACGAGGTTTTCCTGTTGGGTCAGCATCCTCCTAACATATAGGTCTGGCTCAATTTTATCACCTGGCTCAGGGCAGAATAGATGCAAGGAAGGAAGGTGGAGAAGAAACTGGCAGACAGATCAGGGTAGCTACAAGAAAACGCTTAAACTATGCTATAAGCTGCTGAGAGGGAAAATATATCATAAGCTATTTTTTTTGTTAATCCAGAACTCCAGGATTATATATTAGAAATTTGTCAATTAAGCCTATAGTTTGTCACTGAATGAATGCAGTTGGTTGATTTAGCAAATTGTATGTAGTCAAAATTGTGAATGACACACTTGTTCTTCCAACACTAACCAGGAAACTGGAAGTAATATACTTAATGCAAATGGGACTTGGATTTTCATGTAGGAATCTATCATGGGAGGACAGATTGCTGAAGAAATGTTTTATAATTGATCCAATGAGTATCTGTAGAATACCTGTTTAAAGAAAGCTGCACCACTAGCACCAGAGAGAAATCTTACATGAAAAATGTGTTTATAGTTACTAAACAAACTAAATAGTTCTAAACAAAAATCTATTCCAGAAAACTACACTACAGGACCTTCTAAGAAGAACAAATTTGTATTTTGTTCTCTTCTGGACTTTTAAAAACCAGACCTGACAGCTACCGATTAACTGAACTAATAGTACATATCTATGCTGCCCATTAAAATCCTTTTATATGTCATTTATCATTATACGTCAATTGGTAGATATCAAAACGAAGGACATATACACTGAACAATTCTCTAATATTCTGTCATATACACTGAACAATTCTCTAATACTCTGTGAGCTTGATTTCATATGTTTCCTAAAATTCTTATGCTATATTGGTCTCACACCATTATTAAAGATAACATAATGTCTCTGTCTCTCACAGTTTAGAGACATTTTTCTAACATGCACTAATTCTTTATTTTTATTTATTAAAAATGATATATTCTTTGTGTGACATATCAGCATAGCTAAACAAATAAGTCAACTCTAGCACATATACCAGTCTTAACGGAAAACATGTTTATTATGCATGAGAAAATACTTTCAGAATATGCTTTAATGATACCCTGAATAGCATTTTACTTTCAATCTGAGAAACACAGTTGTTCTTGGTATAAATTCAAATTAAGATGAGTGACCAGCATTGCCAATAAAATAAATGAATAGTTGGGGAATATTTAGATCTATCAGTGGAGTGCATGCTGTACTGAAACAGCATTATGTCCTTGCAGGTATAGAATTTTAAATCAAAGTAACATTATTATCAGTGTCTAGCTTCGTGCACTTTGCTTCACAGACACTATTATGCATTGAGCAGCAATTAGTGAGTCACCAGGGATACCTTCCTAGACTCTTCAGGTCAGAAAAGCTAATTAACCTTCCTCCTGTATTCTGAACAGGCTAACAATAATCAGTACCAAATCTTATCCTTCTTTTTTTCTTAAAAAAAACAAAACAAAACCTGTTTTAAAATATTGGTGGCAAATTAGGAAAAAATGTAAAGACGTTCTCCTGATAAAAACAGAAAATCCACTAAAGAGGTCAAAGAGCTGAAACTGTGATCCAGGTTTGTTTGTTTATACCAGTGATTCTTTGTTTAATAGATTTTTATAAAGCTCTATGAAAGCAATTTAATTAACTATCCATTTACATTACAGGTAAAAGCAGACACACAGTGGTGAGTGAGATGTGAAAACAACTGTATTTGCTTTGACACGGTGTGCAAATGCAATGACATTTACAATAGCTGCCCTTGGAAAGAAGTAGCATCTAACCGTCCAGGCTGGTGATACCAAGTGACAAAGGTATTGCATTATATCAATATGCACGATGTTATGACAGGTCAGGTGGGATGATACCACTGGCGATGAACTAACTCCATACAACACTGTCATGCTGTATCTGCTAGTTATAGCAGATAGTAGATAGTACTATAGATAGTACTATATTTTGGAGGGATTTACCAATAGGTCAACTGTAGCAGCCAGGGTCTCCAAACAGGTGGCCAGAACGTCACTTCTAAACTGATGGGAAATACTGGTTATGCATATTGGAGTCAAGTGGAACATACATCATTTTTGAGTAGTTTAATTCTGTGTTTAATACCTCATGCAAGGAAATATGGTGCAAAAGTATATGCTTGCACATTAAGCAACTACTCCAGAGAAGCAAACTGACAGCCTGAGCCTTCTTCCATATAATGCCTGTATGATTTTCTTCGTGGCCTCTTCCCTTGCAGTTTGTTCTGAAAATGATGACACTTTTTTTTTTTCTTCTATAGTTGCTGTTCAGGCCACCTCGCAAATCTCTCATTTAACCTATGACCATAATATACAATGATTTTCCTGATGCAAGAAGGGGAAAACCTCCCAGCATTTCAGAAGCAATGCTATGCCACCATAAAAGAAGACTTGCATAAGAATCTCATTCTGACCATAATTTCAACACCTTTTGTACAAACTGGCCCTGTATTTTATTTATCTTTAAAAAGCAGGGAGACAAGTCAAAGCAAATCTGGCAACACTTGTCATCTTGGCAAGTCAATTTTCTAACAATAGGCTACCATGTCCGGATGAATCCATGAATACAGGAAAGGAGTTGCAGTTTTCCCTTGTTTCCCATGATGGGAAAGGCCCATATAGGAAACTGCCACATTTCACTGCAATTACATTAACCACATTACAGCCATGGGGTGGATTTAGAATGGTAAAGTACAATAGCGCATCACTTGAGCAGGTCAGAGGATGTTGTCCAGATTTTGACAAAAAAGGAAGGAAGAAGTAATGTGTATGTGGGGAATAGGTTAGAACAGTTTTTCTGCAGCATTTAAATACAGGAAAAAATCTTCAGATCCCAGTGAAATGTGCCAGCAGGTGAACTTAAGTAAGAGAATCAATTTAATGTTTCCAGTGTTTTGCTATGCATCGAATAGTGTAAGTCTCGGGACTTGAATTATATTAGAACAGCCTGGCATATCTGTAAAACTAATGTTTCAAACTCCTGTGTGATAAATTAAAATAATTCCACTCGTCATACTGCAAACAACTAGCTATTCAGAAGCCTTTGAAAAAGTACTTTCAAGATAAAATATGTGCTTGTTGTTTCTGTGTCTTTTAAAAAAATGCTGTATCTTCACAGCTTCAGTGGTAGAAAAACATTTCATGTAAAATGTGCTTTTCTCTGACATTTAGACGTCTTGCAAAGTGGTTTATTATAGATCTTGTGGACGTTTGGATATTTAATTAAATGTCAGAAACATATTTTCTGTCCTCATATGAATGAATATGAAGAGTTTATTTATTCATAGTCTGCTTGTTATTCTTTTTCTGTTTCTCACACAAAATTATCAGTTGGAAAGTAAGTCATCAGAGACACTTAAAATTTTTAGGGGTCAGAAATCTAATTAACCTCAGCAACTGTGCTTAAAATGGTGAATAATATTAGACAAGTTCTTACAGGAATATATAGAACTGTTCAGATGTAGAGGTAATTTTGCAGCTGTTTTTTCAGCTGACCTTTAATGTAATTTTCAAAACATCCATGGAAGGCATGATGCAAGAAGCCAAGAATACAGAAACCAGGCTAGCATTAATTTTAGTTCTTAGCAAGCATGTTTAGGACTTTACACTGCAGGCCTTAGTCTGAATTGGGCTTATTTCCAGGAATAATTCTGTTAAAGTTGTGGGCCAATGCTGTAAGCCCTGCTAAGAGCAAAGAGTGTGATACACCTGAGAGGTGTCAGTAAGCTGTAGTGAAATGAGGAATTTGCTGTTTTTTGCATTTAACAAATAAATGAAGAGACAAGAAGCAATAAACTGTAGAAGACTGGAAACTAATAATCTAGAAAGATTTAATTTATCTAGGCTAGGTAGATATGAAGTAAATTTTCTGTTTTGTCTTTAACTGTGAAAATTTTGACCAATTTGATAAATCCTAAATTCTCCTGCATTGCAGAATGTACAGTGGGAAAACATTCCTTTTATTTTTTGTTTTCATCATAATTGATCGCTCTGTAACGATGACATGGGAGGGTATCTATATTTTTTACTTATCAGCATATAAACAGTGGCCTCTGGTTACTGCTGCCTGGTACCATCCTGTAGGGAAGAACATGTATCTCAGACCTGATAAGCTGACAAACATTAAATATTGAACAAAGTGGACTGTAAGAGACCATGTGATTGTAAATTTCCCAGTAGAATAGTGAAAGAATGTTTCTTATAATCTAAGGGGAAAATGTGCAGATGGAAAATTGAGCGAAGTAGATAAATTATCTTCATTCAGGAAAAAAGGATAATACTATTGATGAGTGTTTGTTCTTGTTTCTAAATACCTGACATTAGATTGAGATAACACACACTCATGCATCAAAATTAATAACATGCATGTGAATGTTACTCATGGCTTGGGCTAAGAAATATGTTTAAAACCTAGTGTACTCAGGCAAAATGCTCAAGTATTTGCTGAACCATTATGTGGCTAGTTAAGAACATTTGGTCTAAAAGCAGTGCTGCAGTAACGGCAGGTCCAAATCAGACATGACCCTAACCTCAAAGACAATTCTGGACAGTTTATGTAAGGGACCTTTTCTGTTTTACAGATCTTTTGCCTCATCATATGGTGTGAAATAGGATTAACCCTAAGGAGGGGAAACATACATTTCCAGACTGAAAAGCTATTCTGATGAACCTGTCCACGAGTAAAGATTTACACAATTTTCATCAAAAAGAATAACAATGCCAACTGGTATCTCCAGCATTATGAAACAGAGATGATCACTGTCTTCATTGATTGCTCTGGATCGAAAAGAAGGATGTTTGAAAAATATTGTAAATAGTATACAAAAATTGTGTCAGAGGTCCTGAAAAGAAAGACCATAGTATTTCTAATAATGTCAAAAGCCAAGAGGCTCTTCAGGTTATCTAGTTAATGTTGCACTGTGTTTTCTATATTTATGATAGAAACTTTCACTGAAAATGATTTCCACATTAATCCTTCTTTTTACTGTCTGTAATGAAACAAAATTCATTCTAATTTATGCAGCTACACCCAGAAAAAGCATTCAACGTCTGCTGGGAATAGTTGACTAGTTTTTGTATTATTTTTCTCCAGCACATTCAGTAAAGTTTACAGCACAGCAGAAGACTTAATTGTATTGAACATTAAAATCTTGTATATGTTATACTGTAATCTGCATTGGATTTTAAGAGGCGATAATCCTTCAATATTTGTTTATGTGTGGGTTTTTTTGTACTCTGTGGTACAGTAATTGTTTAAGACTGACAATTTTTAGTACTTGCTATTTTTATTACAAAAGTACTGAACAAAAAACAATGGAGCTAGACATTCAGTTAGGTATAATTTTATTAATTCTTTTTTCTACAACACAGCAGATGAAATTGTGAAAAGCAAACTCTAACCAAGCATCTAATTGACTAGGCACTGGAGTGTGTATGTGTGAGGAGATTCAGCTGCAAAAGATAGAAATGTACTGCCTGAATTCTGTTCAGATGGGAATTACCTATCTTGTATGCTTTGAGCTTCCTTTATCTTTTCAGGGGCAGTTAAACCTAGGAAGTTTTAGGCATGTAGGACCTGTGATCTGAGTATAGCTGAGGATCAAAGGCTGAATCAAAAAAAGCTTTCTTCAAATTTTCCTTCAAGTCTTCCATCATCACAAGCTATATCTGTCACAATTTTGCATCTACTATCAGCATGGACAACAGACTGATACCAGTACATTGCCTCTCCCTGCATACTTCAGGTAATAATTTTAATTATTAAACAATTAGCAAAAGCTGTAATATTGGATGTTCCTCACTAAGGAATTCTGTTCACTGTTCCCCACTAATTTCAGATGTGAAAAAAAAATTCCATAGTTTTATGAAATATGAAAAATAGAATTAGAAAATGTTGGTATGGGTGTTTAAAAAATTCAAACCTAATGCACACATTCATGTCGTTATGTCTGTTCTGAAAGCAGTAGCTGATCTTTGCCACTGTACCAGTGCCAGTACAGGTTGCTCTGGCAACAGGATGCACAGGCAACAAGATTCCACTCAAGGCAAAAAGTTTAAGAGGGAAATTTTACCTCTGATGTTTATAGCTAAAAATTTGAGCACACACTTAACTACAAGCATCTAAGGAGTTACCACTGATTTTAGCTCTCCCTTCTCACAACACTGGTCTCATTTACCTTGAATACAACAGAGTAAAAATTACCCATAAGAAAAAATTATTCTACTGACTCCAGCAGAGTTACTCATCTGCTCAAGTTAAATGCCTAGTTAGGGAGGAAGATTGCTGGTGGAATATTTTTTATGGATTAGTGTTAGGGCCCATTTTATTTAACATTTTAATTACTGAGCTGACACAAAAGCTTGGGACAATACTTGTGACATTTGGTGCTGAAACGTAGTTGGGAGACATCATCAATGCGAAGGAAGAATGGAATACTGTACAGGACAATTTAGATGACATTTAGAATTAGAGTAATGGAAATAGGATGAAATGTAATAGTACAAAATGCACAACCATTCACTTAGGGATGAATAACAAGAGTTTCTGGTACAACCACGGAGCTCATTAGCTTGAAAATGACAGAGGTGGAGACAGACCTGGCTATATTACCCGATCACAGAATGACTATCAACCATCAACATGACTGTGAACCTGAGATAGCAAATATTATGTCAAGACATATCAGGAAAAAAATCCCTGTTGGATTATGAAAATAGAACTTTTTATGAGTAAGATATCAATCATAGTGAGGAAGTCTGCCAGAATCTGCTCTTTTGTCCACACTTTTTGGTTGGTTGGGTTTTTTGTTGGTTTGGTTTTTTTTTTTCATTGAGAAAGACATTTATTGATACCTGTCTTTGCCATAGACACAGATATTTATAAAGGCATTAGACTAGAATAAAGCCACAAAAATTTAGCACATAAGTTTCACACATGGCTCTCACACAGACTAATGGAAAAAACTGAAATGAATGCTAGTTAACGTTGCCCATTGTCAAGCCCACTGTCAGGGTTTATATGGTATGAAAGAGCATCATAGCAGTCCTCTCTTATGACACAGCAGCTGTATCCAAGCCTAGTGGTTTGAAAATAAGATGAGGAATACAAGCCGACACATGGCAAGTTAGACATTTAAATACCTTCACTGTCTTCCAGAAGAAGCAATCATGACACTAATGCATGGCTGGGCCTTCAGTTCTTTATTTTAATCTCTTTATCAGAGCACACATGCACCCCCCTGCATACACATCATTCCACGCTTCCACTAGGAAATGCATTTTGAAGACAGAATTTTCAAGGCAGATTTCATCACTGCAGGAAAAATGATACTGGAGTTGATCCAATCTGGCCAGAAAAAACTGTATTGCCACATGTTTCCCAGTGACATACTGAACATAAATATGAAGTGCTGAGTACATGAGCCAAGCAAATTATTACACTTCTGCAAATGAAAATTGTCTCTGCTTTTTCCAACCATGGACTTTGAATTCTTGACTATTTTAGTTTCTTATTAATACAGAACCATGATGAAGCTAGAGATCAAATTGCAAGTTTCATAGAATCATAGAATGCTTTGGATTGGAAGGGACCTTTATAGGTCATCTAGTCCAACCTCCCTGCAAGAGCAGGGACATCTTAAACTAGATCAGGTTGCTCAGAGCCCCATCCAACCTGACCTTGAATGTTTCCAGGGATGGAGCCTCCACTACCTCTCTGGGCAACCTGTGCCAGTGCTTCACCACCCTCATTGTAAAAAATTTCTTTCTTAAATCCAATCTAAATCTGCCCTCCCTTAGTTTAAAACCATTGCTCCTTGTCTTGTCACAACAGGCCTTGCTAAAAAGTCTGTCCCTGTTTTTCCTATAGGCCCCCTTTAAGTATTGGAAGGCTGCTATAAGGTCTCCTCACAGCCTTCTCTTCTCCAGGCTGAACAACCCCAACTCTCTCAGCCTGTCCTCATAGGAGAGGTGCTTCAGCCCGCAGATCATTTCTGTGGCCCTCCTCTGGACTTGCTCCAACAGCTCCATGTCCTTCTTGTGCTGAGGGCTCCAGAGCTGGACACAGTACTGCAGGTGAGTTCTCACCAGAGCAGAGTAGAGGGGCAGAATCGCCTCCCTCGACCTGCTGACCACGCTTCTTTTGATGCAGCCCAGGATACGGTTGGCCTTCTGGGCTGCAAGCGCACATTGTCGGCTCATGTCCAGCTTTTTGTCCATCAGTGCCCCCAAGTCCTTTTCCGCAGGGTTGCTCTCGATCACATCATCCCCCAGCCTGTATTGAAACCGAGGATTGCCCCAACCCAGGTGTAGGACCCTGCACTTGGCCTTGTTGAACCTCATGAGGTTCACACAGGCCCACTTCTCCAGCTTGTCCAGGTCCCTCTGGATGACATCCTGTCCTTCTGGCGTGTCAACTGCCCCGCTCAGCTTGGTGTCATCTGCAAACTTGCTGAGGGTGGACTCAATCTCGCTGTCAATGTCATTGATGAAAATATTGAACAGCACTGGTCCCAGTACGGACCCCTGAGGGACACCACTTGCCACTGATCTCCATCAAGTTTGTTCTATGCAATCTTCATACACTTTGAAACATTACAAGGTAATGATAGAACTCTGATGACGATTCATTTTGAGTTTTGATTCACAGTATTTATTTCTTTGACCACTATTGTCTGGGTGGTGAACTAAATAACAAGCAACCATAAATAGCTGAAAACTGCATACTTTAAGATACAGACTGGGAAAATAAGGCCACAATTAAAACAATGATGGGAAAGCTAAAAAGTTTAATGATACAGATTATGGGTTAGACTCTTGGACTAGCAGATTTCTCTACGTATGAATGCATGTAGTATTTAATGAAAGAAACGCCAGTAGATGGCACTCAGAAATGTGTAGCATGCTTCAGTTTTGTCATATCACTAAAATCTGCTATTGCTGTTCATGGCCAATGCTTTTCTTTATGCATTTCTTAGCATCAGTGTTAAAAAAACCCTTTACTTTTTAGGTTCATTACAGATACACAGAAAACAATCAAGCATTCAGAGAGTATGTTACTCAATATATATAATGGCATTACAGTTCATATTAGAAAAATTTAGGACTACATATACAAACAAATTTTCTATACAGTCTTTTGCTTTCAAGTTTTATTTACTCTGTTCTCTCATTGTACTGGTGAAATTCTGACCTAGTGGCCTAACAAGTTAATGTGATTTGCCATTTCACTAGGCTTGGATGACATCTTGCTTAATGTGGTATGGTCATATCGAGTATAACATAAACCAAATTACCAAAGTCTTCGGATCTGTTTCAGTGACCCAGCTTTCTACTAGAAGGCATTTTTATCGTCTTTTTGTATGCCATTTTTCTTTTTTTTTTTAATACATAACATTGCCAATGTAGCAAATGTTGACTTTGGTCACTAAATTGCATTACATGCTCATTCCTATGTATTAAGTAGCAAGATACAAGATCGGAAACTGTTTAAAATAACGTAGACTCACTGATCATATCTAGGGTTAGACAATTCTATTGTTTCTAACCATGGAGGTAAGAGTTACAAAGGGAGATACAGCCTTCCAGGTAACTTGAGTCTGTGCCATGGAAATCTTTACATGCCACTGCAATAACCTTGATACTGTATTCAGTGAAGAGACATTGCAGAAAGTGGAGCCCCAGGGTTACATGCTCATGGGTACTACTGCATTGGAAGATGAGTAAGAGATGAAATCCACCCTAGGAAAAATAGACCATGTAGAATACCAAATGAAATATAGGTTTTTTGGAAAAAAAAAAAAACCAACACAAAAAAACCCACCGCAGGGTTTAAAGATAAATGTTAAAGAAAAATCAAAATAAAGAGAGTTCATTAATAGATAAGATGAGAATGCCTACATGCTAAGTTGAAGAACGATGGAAAGCTTGCATATTGTTCTCCTAAAGGCTGCTTGGAATGCTAGCTAAATACTTTCTCCCAATGACACCTATAAAAATGTTTTACCCCTTAAAAATGCAGCATGAAAATCATTTTGCTTTCTTTCCACACATAGCAGTGGTACACAATAGCCAAAGGAAAGCCACAATATGCTCTGAATTTTATTGAAGAGGATCTGGATTTTCAAAAGCTGGATTCAACGTTCTGTGTGTAATGTGATACTCTGCTTCCTGGGGCTTAACCTTGTCCCAGAATTGCAAAGGTTATAGCTACACTAAGATCGTGGTGTAGATTGCTGACAAAATACAGTAGATCTAGCTTTAATCAAGGACAGCAAGAGAAAAGCAGTTCAAATATTTGTGAAGTAAATAAATATATATCCAGGGTGTTCTAAGCTGAAGCCCATGTCACCATCATCAGTGAATAAGGACAAACATGGACCTTTCTAATTTCCATAGTAAAGCATACACCAATCCTATGCAGGGATATACATGTAGCACCAAAGCTAAGAGGCTCTGACTCAGGCTAGTGAACAAAAGCCATTCTCACGATAACTAGTGATTGAAGCATCCCATCCAGTAACTGGTGGTTCCACATCAAATAGAGTCATATAAACCATGCAGAACACAGCTGAAATGCAGGTTTAAGATGTTAACAAAATTATTCATGTTACATGTTAAACAGGAATTCACATTTAGAGGTCTCAGTAATGTCTTTCACTTTTATATTAATTTAATTATGAGATATCTTTGTTCATTTCAATGATCAATCCAAAGACTAAATTGTCCTGCCAGCATAGAAAGGAATCTAAAGGACAGGTGAGCAGAAGTGTAAGACATTTGTGACTATGCTGATGCACTAGCTAAGCATTGTGTCCGATTGAGAAGCAGCAGGTATGGGAATTACAATAGTAATGCAAGCCATCTTCCGGAGGGGACAGCTCCATCCCACCTAATCATATTTGCCTGACTGCTTCCAAAAGAGCTCTGTTCTGCAAAGGGCTGTGTGTTTTGATCTCACGTGTCCTTAAATAGGTAACATACCTTAGCTCTCAGAACTTGTCGGATTGCGCTGTCAGATGAACTATATGAAAAAAAATCCGGCAATCGTACTTCTGTTAGTCTAATTCTTGCACAAAAATCAAAGCAATTTTACATAGTTTTTTTCAGCCACGGTTTGATTCCTGCAGGTTATAGTCAAGTAAAATATGTAGCTACTCCCCCCTCAGTTAACAAATGAGTAAAGGCACTAAAATGATTTCTATTCCACAACTGAATAAAACAATTGGTTTGACAGCAATCTGGTAATTTAATTACAGGAAATGTACTCTGTGCAATGCATACACATAGGGTATAAAGAGGAGAACAGAATCAGTAAATCATTGCGCTCAATAAACAACAACAAAAAAATCTTAATTGTCCGGTTAGTACTGATGGGAGTATTAAAAAAAGCTGCAACCAATGTTTGATCCAGACAAAGTTGTTTCAGTGCAATGTAATTTAAGAACTGTAAAAATGGTAGAGAAAATTGCTGAGATATATTTCCTTATTTGTAATTTCATGTATGATGTGTAAGAAAATGGCAGCTAGCCATGATGTTGAAAGAAGTAATTGCAATTTTCCATGCAAAATTTTGATAGAAGTAACTGCAATTTTCCATGTTTCTTTCACCATCTTAAACTATGATTTAACACATTGAGAAAAAGGACAAATGAGAAACCACAAAGGAATGACTGCATACACAGGAATAATGGCTGATATATACAGATTTCTAGCACAATATTTATACAAAACTTTAAAATTATATACAAGGCTTTAAATATTTAAATTGCCATTAAGTGTATTATAGTAACAACTACACACCATATTCCTCTCCTATGATCTTCCTGTGGAAGCTGCTGTACAAACAGAACAAACACCTCAAGATCTGACTCCAGAACCTTATTCTTGAAGTAGAATAGAAATGGTAACTGATGGACACAAAAAATGGTCAGGGAGAGTTCACAGAAAACAACACACCAGCTGTTCAGCTTTTGTCAAGTTTTTCACAAGGCTCAAGGAAGTGAAAAGATTTATGAAAAGATTTGAGGAAAGTCAAATAAGAAAGTGGATAAACTAGATAAACTTTCATAAATCGAGACTATAAAGTTAATTTTATTAGGTACATATTTAAATGTTCCTATTTAAGTGAAGAAATGGTAAGAACCTAACTGATTTGATGTGTTACCCTCACATTGTCTGATATGTACTTTTTCTTCCAACTGCTTCCTTTTGTTTAACTCGGAATATGAGACCCTCGTCAGAGAAATAAGTTTTACTTCACCTTTGCTTCTTGTCAACACGTTAAACCAGTTTTGTAAATGGAGTTCCAGTTTAACGTTAGGTTAGGTATAGCTCCAAAATCTTCATAACTTTCTGGTTAAAGAGGTGCGTAGTTATTCTAAAAGAAATGTAGACATACGGACTGCCAGAAACAAAGAATGCAGTTGTAAACCTCCTCTTAAATTGGGCTGTCACAAGCGTCTCCCTTCAGTTTCCTTTCAATCTAACTTGACCTCTCTGTATCTCTACATCTACTTCCATTTTTTTGGGAGGTCTGGGGTCTACTTTACAAATCACAGTAAATGATCAGAAAATAATCAACATCTTCCAGGAGGATTTTGAGAATCAAAGCAGGGTGTGTTAACCAAGGAACCTAGCCATCCAAAACCAACATGTGATTTGGCTACCACAGCTAAGGTATTTCTTATCAAAATATCACAGCTTTTCCTAAGATCAAGTCACTTAATCCATTATTTTTTTCCTTCTGGAGATTTTATTTTGTTTTGCTCTGTTTTGCAGAAATATTCAGAAGGGCAAGCACTTCAGCTGTTTTCTGTTTAGTTCTTAATATGACTTTCAAGATAATTTGTATTCTAGTGTGATAGCATGTTGTTTCCTGGTCTTGAATTGGGACCTCCCTTTGCTACATAGTGTGCAGACACTACTAAAAACTGTTTTTACCCCAAATCATGCCAGCATAAATTAACCTTCCATAAGAGCCCCTTTCCTGTAATTTTATGAGCCTCAGTATTGCTTACTCTCTGAAGAACGATCATCTCAGGGTGTCTAGAATGGGGAAATTACATCAATATATCAGCCAATGTTTTGGGAGAATGTTTGCATAGAGAGGCTATGCTGGGGTGGAGGATATCGAAGAATGAGTGTGAAGGAGAGAGAGATATCTTTAAATGTTAGAGACAAGAACTGTTTGTCTTTGTACACAAATATTGGAATAAATGTGAGTGAATGTCTTATGTACTCCATCCTAGTCATTTTAACTCTGAGAAATTGACTGGAAAATCAACTCGTGTAGGTAAATTGGGTTAGCAGATAATAACAATGCAGATTTTAAATGTTTCATTGTTCTGAACATGTCTAGATTACAGCAACTCTGGTTTCACTGTAATTATAAATCTGCATTTTTCCATGTTGCATATTGTATTCTGGATTCTGCATTCAGAATTTAATTGTCCTGTGAACTCTGTCTGAGGGAGTAGTGTGCAAATCTGTTCTTTCCTCTCTTCCTGCTTATTGCTGATAGTGCTAACATTGCAGGTTAAAGCTCTATGTTCCATACAGTTCATGAGGTAGTTGTATAAATATTCAGATAGCATCGGATCCAGCAAGACAAAGCACCAACTATTCCCATTAGCTGGGACTATATATTCAAATCTTAGAACATAAAATTAGGCACCTATGCTGATACCCACTGGGCTTGTTGGCCCAGTTTAACCTCAATGGGAGAACTCAGCACTTCTAAAATCCAAGTCAAGCTTCGTACATACAGATTAAGCACCTAAATATTGGTAACAAAGTAGTCCCAACCCATTAGAAATTGAGGTCTATTAACAATCATCTAGATGCTGAGAGCTAAATAAATAGCTAGGTTTTTGCCTCGCATATTGATAGACTCTATAGATCATACTCTTCCATTGGCATCAAGAGAAATTCAAGCAGTCATTGACATGTGAGCAGAGTCAGACATTTACTGAAATTCTCCTCATAACTGTTTTCGTGGGACCAATCAGTAAAAAGTTTATATAAAAACATCTATATAATTTAATTTAAAAGCAAGATACTAACAATGCTAAACAGCACTTGAATCCTTTAACATTTTACTCAACTTTAATAAGTGGTTGTTATATTTTTTTATTAAAACAAAATTTAATCCCAGACACATACGTGTTACTACCAAGTCACGGACTAAGTTTTAATAAGCAAGTTTTAAGCCCCTGAAAGCTGGGGTTTATAATAGAAATGCAGACTAACTGCCATGAATAGAGCCATGTAATGTAAAAGAACTATTACTGAAGGACACATTTTTTATGACTAGCTCCTTATTTCAGCAACTTTTTCTTTCAAGTATCCCTTCTATAGTGGAATAATTTTGTATTCAGCAGTAATCTTCATGAATTCACTTGGTATTCATGTAGATGTCACATGTATTTCCACTGATTTTCCACTGCTGTTTAGGATTAGTTAATGGGCACTTAAAATAGAGTGTTACCCCTGTGGGAGTAAAATAACTTCAATCTTGGTGCACATGTTTCCAAGTCGAAGTATAAATGATGACATTATATTCAGCAGAGCTCAGTCAGTTGTTGGCTTTTCAGATAATATGCCAACAGCCTCTTTAAAAAAAATAAGGGGAGGGCAAGTGGAAAGATAGCCTTTTATCTCTGAGAAAAAAACACTTATGAATAAACTAGTTGCTTAGTCTGTAAGTACAAGGGAACAGATGCTGCTGTAAATCAGTCTGGCTGCACTGAGGTCAATAAGGCTATGTTCATTTACAACTATTTGTGAGGATATGTTTTGTTCAGTTACTTTCTGATTGTGATAGCTAGTCTACAAGCAATTATCTTTATAGTGGGTTCACCCATTTTACTTGTTTTCTAGCTTTCTTATTAGTGTGTATTACAGTGGTAGCAAATATACTTTACAGCCAAGGAATACGCTCTCACTTTTAATTCATTGATTAGTTCTTATAATCTGAATTCAAGTATGATGAAGAATCCTTTTCAGATAACTCAAAATAACTGAGGAACAAAAACTTATCTCTCAACACATTTTCTTAACAAATACTGTATGTGACTATTAACTACCAGTTTGCCTCAAGGTTTTTGCTCTTCTATTGAATGGTACAGCAGAAAATTAATACAAGAAATGAAACAATTCTAATACACCTTTTGTAAAAGATTTTAAGGCTACTTGCTTTAAGCACTGCAGATGCAGTCTTTAAATAGGTCATAATTAAAGACCAAAATATTCCAACAGTTTTGTGAAGTTCCATTTGGGACATCATACGAATTCTGAAATAACCTTTTAGTTTACAGTTCAAATTCCCTGATGAACAGTCCAGTACTCATAATATTCAGGCTTATAGAAGGGGAAAGATAGTATAACAATAGACATCCTAGGCACTGTAACCTTTCTGGATGTGGTTACATGTGTTCTTGCATGCTGTGGGCTCAGTCAAGGTGGGTCTCTTGCCAAGATCTGGGAAGGCAGATACTATACAGGGTGTATGGAAGAGAAGATGCACAGCCTTGTTTACAGGGGCAGTGGCTTTTCAGGGCAGGCAGGCACAGACAGGCAGATTTCCGATTTTGCTTTTTAACATGTACTGCAACCCAGCTCCTCCCTTAGGTTCCTATGTCTATGAACAGAAGCACGTGTACTCTAGCTTGAGCCTACCTACCTTAGGTCTGTGAGTGTGTGGGAACTATTGGAAATATTCAGGCCTGTTAGTGACTGGCATACAGTTGATGGTGGCTTCCCACACCACCAATCTTTGCTCATGAGGACCTGCCTCTGAACTCCCCTAGCCACTCTTTAGCACACTAAGGACTACTGTAGCGCTCCAGCAAAAGGGGATCACCTTTTACTCAATTCCTACTCTGAGTACAGAGAAAGGAATGATGCTGTTACTAAACTACCCAAGCTGCCCATAGCCTGACATCGCCATACCTCTACTACACCCTGACTGCCTTCCCTTTGGCTAGATTCTGGTTTTAGTTTCCACATTAAAAGTCACTACTGACGTGAATAAGGAGGACAGGGGGGAATATAAGCATTTATTAATGCTTTGTGCTGAATTTTAAATGATCCCAAGGAATATGGATGCTAGATGTCCATTAAAATTAATAGGAATTGGCATCCACCAAGTCTCTGTGGTTTTGATGTCTCAGCTCTAACATTCTGTTTGTTTGTTTGGTGGCTTGTTTGAAGTGCGCGTACCCTGAGCTGCATATTGCTGCTAAGATCTAACATTGTTTTCACCAAGACATGATAACTGTTTCTGTATTTGCACTGATCTTTTCTTTTTTATCACCCTGCACACCTTGGGTCAATTCTACCCCAAGAGTTCATTTCAGACTACAAGTCTTTTAAGCTGACTCAGTTTTTTCTCTTAATAGAGTAGCCTAGGGGATGTCATTGTCCCAGTGTTTTGTTACTAGGATCCTGTCATCAGTTTACACATTTGATAGATGAAGCTATGGAGAATTGTTATATTATTCATATTCACACCCCTGAGAGATACAAACTGCAAATTGAGACAGGAAACTTTGAAAGCTCTCCCAAGAGGCAAAATCACTTCTTTTTGCTGCTGATTATAAAGAAGATTGGCTGGCAGATGTTAATATTGGCAGTTACTCTCTGACAAATTTTCTCTAGGTACGGCTAATCAATTTTTGCTGCATGGAATGAGAAATGGAGCTTGAATATTCAGATGTCTAGACATGTAAATACATTACCTTTATAAATAGATTTAAATGATTAATATCTGTGAAAAAATAAACATGAAAAATGGATAAACTAGAAGTGTTGGGTGAAGATTCATGGACTATTTAGAAGATGGATAGCAAAACTTATCTATACATTAGGAGGATGAAATGACCTATGCAGTTATCACATGTATTTATAGACAACACTGGCCTTTCTAAAAAAACTCTCTTAATGTAAAGACTCTCTGACCGTGAAGACAGTTTAAGGGTCGTTATTTGAAACAGACCTGTTCTAGACAGAGATATTATCAACGTAATAAGGATAATGCTATTTGACCCATTAACACTGTAGAAATAGATGCTTTCTCTGTGCAGGGTCCTGGAAATACTTAATAGACCCAAAATGGGATGCTCTGAAGGCTAAGGTTTTTGGGAGTGACAGAGCGGTCCCATGATTGCACCATGATTATTTCATTCATAAATGTTCTTTCTTCACGGCAATTGAGTACAATTCTCTGGAGAAAAAAGATGACATATCCTCCTTAGAGATTAGCTGTATCATCACAGTGACCATTCCCTGATGTGTTATTAACTGCTTTGATCTGCCCATGGGAAAGACTTATAACACTATTATGTGTCCCCAACCAAGCTACCCTGATAGTTTTGCACACCAAATCACATCAGATTCCTGTAAGTGACTCTGACAATCCCTGGTGGACTGCCACAGATCAATTGTATTATCTACAGGTAACACAGAATATACTACCTGCTTTACCAGCATATCTGCTCACTTAGCTATGGTAATATGATTAACCTTATTATTTCTGAATCAGTCCACTGTGGCAAATGATGAAGCACCATATGGCTTTCTGAGAATGAAAGCAACATGTCTGTGTGGTGCAAGAAATTTTTCTGGATGGGTGGGTGAATTATGTATTATGATTCATAGTTAAATATCAACGTAAAAGAAAATTCTTTCTATGGAGACTATTTAGACTGTTTCTATATTTTATAAAAGGCAATGGATCAAAGAAGTAGTCTGAAGCAGCAATGCGTACTTAATGACCTGTTCCAAGGAGTAAATTATGGCTAGAATTGTCAGGGTATTAAACTTAGTAGAGCAGAGCTTAAAGCAACAGGGATGGAAATTTTCAAAATATAGTTCATTCTTTTACAGTGACACAATAGTAAAATAAAGTAACCTCTGACAATATGATTTATTGAAGAAACTAAACAAAAGATGTTGGAGCTGCTGTGTACCAAAGTTATTTAGCTGTTCTATTACTTTTAATGAATAGCCAAGATCAGTGAATATATTCAGCAAGATAAGGCTCAGTGCATTTCTGATAAGAGAAGAAAGGTAAAAAAAGAAAACCTGCATCAATTTTTCATTCAGAGATTTATTTACTGGAGGTTTATATATATAAAATCCCAAACAAGCAACAAAATGAAACATCCTATTTTCTCTCTGGTCCTTTTATCCATTTAGAAACAAGGTCTGACTGGAAAAATATATTTGTGTGATAATGTTTCAGGAAAAGGTCAGATAAAAATCAGATGAGAGTTTCAGAAATTCACAGGTGTTTGTGATATGTTTCTCTGTTCTCAATGGGACATGAGGCTAAGACAAATCATGGCCTTTACTTGTAGCAAGCAGCTAAGAAAGGCATTTTACAGCAATTTTACCTGAGCCATGACCTATGGGTTAATCAATAAAGGAGTATCGTTTTTATTAGGGCTAAGCCTTCATTCACGATCTTGGCTTATTTTGCCAATTTAAACACTTGTAGCTTACCCACTGTTAATGAGGGTGAGGACATGACCTGCCTCTTTCCCAAAGATGACAGGACTACGTAATTTTTTTGTGTGGACCTACTTGAAAGCTGAATATCCATTTCCTTATACTGTATTTTCTTCTTTCCGTGCGTCCCAGGGAAATACTTGTTGCAGGTGCTAGGGAGAGTAACAGAAACGAAGCATTTCCATTGCTCTTAGATGCACAGCTGCATAGGATGTTCCATGAGCTGACTCAAAAATTATTAACAAGGAGTTTTTGGTGACAGCTGAAAAAATACAACTGTTAGAACTCATTTGGGCCTCCTAAAAATATATGTGTGTATAAACATAGTACACTAATAACTGCTTTAAAACTGTTAAAAGGTATCGAATAGCACATTGATGATTAATTTAATAAACTGTGACACACTATTAATTTGATGACTAAAATCAGCACTGATCATGATTTTAGTAATATATAATGGTGCTCTTTTCAGACAGAAACCACACAGTCCCTCAGGTACTGTACACTTATATAATGAAAAGATGGTCGTTGCACAAAGTAGAAGAGTGATGGTTTTAGTAAGAGTAACAGGAACAACAGCATTGTCAAGCTCTTTACACCGAATCATAGCAGATGCAAGTTACAAGAGAGAGTTAGAGGAGGGCACTGTAGAAACTTCATATACTTTCACAGGGATCACATTCCAGGCATGCAAGGAAACAAGAAGATGCTTGTGGGAAATTCTACTAAAAATCTCTTAAAGCTAGCATCGTTGGTGAAACAGAGGGAGAATATGATGACAGCATATAAGATCTGAATAGACTTTATTAATAATCCATTAAACAGCCTCATAAATATATAAAGAGCTATGCAAGACCCAGATTAATATAGTCCTTGCTCCAAAGACATCATTCAAGTACCTCAATTCTTCTACCAGCTGAAGTAAATGGCAAAGCTCTCATGACTTCATGCCCAGAGACATAAAAGCCAAAGCATGATACAGTCTTTTAGAAAGAGAAAATCCTTTCTTAAAAAAAAAAAAAAAAGGGGGGGGGGCCAAAAAAAGAATACTTGGAAGCCAGAACACTTCAAAAAATATCTGCAACAAGAAAAGAGAGCATGAGGTAGACTTTCTGAATCACAGGTCTGCATGAAGGATAGATCCAAAGGATAATCTGAAAGACAGTTTAAGAAGTTACACGGTTTAGAAAATCCAAGCTCTATGGTGCCTGTAAAGTTCAGTGTTAAAATCTTGGCTAACATGCCTTCTGGAAGAGATTTTTGCTGTTACTATGAGACCGGAGGTCAGATGTTGACCAGCCTGACACAGGATCTGACTATACTAATACTGTCTACTTACAGCAGTTCTCCTCCTTCAGCCCTACAACCCCCATGAAGGAGACACTGTGATTATTACAGCATACCCAAGACCCCTGTGGCTGTATTTTGCTATTGATCCAGAGCTCTCACTGACATTAATAGGAGCTTCTGTTCATCATGGGTGGAGTATAGTATGTGTCTTTAGAGAATCTTGCCAATGCCTGTAAAATCTTTTAAAAACTATAGTAAAATAACAATAAATAATGAATTTAACAAGCTATAAAATAAAGAAACAAGACAAAAATACAGGTGAGTCTTCTTTCATTTATACTGCTGTGTCATGAATTACCTGTAACTTTATAATTAATCTTAACTGCATTGAGAATTGACACCGTCAGACAGTTTAAGTCAGTTAAATGGGAAAGCAGAGTATTCTGTCTGTTTAGGAAAAAAGTCTGGTAAAACCAGTGAGGAAGAAAAGGTGTAAAAGATGTGTAATGGATAGCAATTAGCTGTGGTAATGCCCTTGTAACACTTCAGTGCAGGGGCTTATCCATCTCACAATCAACACATCAGCTAGGGTCCTACATTCTTCAGTGACTGAAAGTTCAATGCCTGTCCTATTGTCCTCAGAAGCCAGTGGTTTAATGGGTGACAATATTGGGAAGCTCAGCATCAAGATACTTGTCTGAGCCTGTTCTGCTTGAGTGCATCTCTGTGACACTGAACATGGGACTCCACTTCTCAGTAAAGAGATTCCTCAGTTTGTGGCCAGCTAGGAAACAAATGAACTGAGAACTCAGCGAACAAGAGAACACGCAGTTTCTTGTCTTGTCATCTTTCCTTTAAAAAAGGCTGACTTGACTCAAACAATTCTGTGGTTTATCTTGTTTCTTTAAGGAGTTGTATATTTCAGATGCTCTGCGATAGTTGTGTCAGTGCTTATTGAATGCAACATATACAGAATACATCAGTTAGAGATATTCATTATCGGGCCACTATTTGCTTACTAGCTCATGAGGTCTCCTTGACACTGCTCAAGTGCAACATGGAAATGCAATGCAGCTGGCAATGTTGTACAACACTTGTTTAATGTCAGTAACACATGCCTCCTCTGCAATCAGATTTCTAACAAGTGGTAGTGTCTTTGGGAGAATTTGGGGTACGTTTGCAATTTACCCAAGTAGATCCATTGCTCTGATGCTGTGATTCTTCAACTTTTGGAACCTGCAGTGTCCTTTCGGCTCATACGTCTTTGTACAACTCCCTGAACTGTTGCCACCAATTAATGATAGCTAATAGGTCCCTGACTACTGAGAACACTTGAAGCCAGTAATTACAGCCTGTTCACCCTCCTCTGCCCTATAGAAGCAGAGCTGCTGCTGACTCTGCTGAGTAGCATTTTATGACCTCTTTTAGAGACTTGGGAAGGCTGTGATGGAGTATTTGAGAAAACATTGATCTAGTATTTACAAAAAGGTATTTTGTAGGAGTGTGTAAAACATGTTTTGTGTCCATTTGTACTCCTGCTTAGTACGTGGGCTGAACCACATCTTATAGTTTTATTTTTAAGAAAGAGTTTGGCATATCTAAACTGTGCCTCTTTTTCCCCTTTTCTGAGTGCATCAAAAATAAGCAGTGGTGTCAAATTGCATCATTTCCCATCACTGAAGAAGAGGAGGGGAAGCTCTAGTTTTCATCTCTTCGCTGCTTTAAAGCCACATCCTGAACCCTGTGGTACTGCTGTATTTGTTAGCAAAGGGTTTTCTTCCTGTACTAGATTTAGTTTCTTGCATGATGGGATGATGATTAAGGAAGGGAGCAGATTGTAGAGTTTTAGTAGCCATCCTCCCCAAAATGGTAGCCATCTCAGATGGAGTAGTAAGCAACACTAAATGGGTTGCTGGCAGAGCTTATTTCCCCTGCTACAGCGAACTAGAGACTTCATGGAAACATGGAATCACATGATGGTTGAGGTTGGAAGGGACCTCTGCAGGTCACCTGGTCGAACTCCCCTGCTCAAGCAGGGCCACCTAGGGCCAGTTTCCCAGGACTGCATCCACACAACTTTTGAATATCTCCAAGGGTGGGGACTCCACAACCTCCCTGGGCAACCTATTCCAGTGCTCAGTCACCCTCACAGTAAAAAAGCGTTTCAGGATGTTCAAACGGAACCTCCTGTATTTCAATTTGTGCCCATTGCCTCTGTTCCTGCCACTGGGCACCACTGAAAAGAGCCTGGCTCCGTCCTCTTTGCACCCTGCTTTCAGGTATTTATATACGTTAATAAGATCCCCCACCCTGAGCTGTCTCCTCCTTCGGCTAAACAGTCCCAGCTCTCTCAGCCTCTCCTCATATGAGAGATGCTCCAGCGCCTTTATCATCTCCGCAGCCCTCCTCTCCAGTATGTCCGTGTTTCTCTTGTACTGAAGAGCCCAGAACTGGAAATAGTATTCCTGGTGTGGCCTCACCAGTGCTGAGTAGAGGGGAAAGATCACCTCCCTCGACCTGCTGGCAATATTTTGGCTAATGCAGCCCAGGATACCATTAGATTCTTTGCCAGAAGGGCACACTGCTTTGGGCATGACAGTGCAAGGGCACTGTGACTTTGTGAATGATGGCTGAACTCACTGACAACAGCGAGCTTTTTTTCACTGGGTTTCACATAGTCCATCTCCATTCTCAGGGCAGAATGAAACATCCCAATTTTACCTTTGGTATCCTGGGTATCTAGAATATTGCTCATTATATGTCTGAAATACGCAAAAAATAAGAATTGTTTCTTAATTTCTCTGTTGGTTTGAAGGTTGGGGAACTTAGTGACAAAGGAACTCCCATACAAATTCTCACTTTGTTCTTGGTTTTATGAAACTTTCTTGTTTGCCGAACACAATGATGGACAAAGTTTTCTCTCTCGCTTCCTTTCCATAAACAAAGGTGAACCTGACAGAGAGAAGTCGGGACGTACTGACATTACTCCACTGCTGGTTTTCTCCCCTTTCCCCTGCCATCACTTATCCTCTCTTGAACTTCAAAGAAGCATTGTCCAGCTGTATCCTCTGAATATTACGCACTGCTTTCATTCTCAGTTGCACCATTATTAAATTGATAGTTTTAAGAATGTTGTACAGATTATAAAATATTGCCTCTGTTTTCCCTTTCTCTGGAGATAAGAACTTTCTGGACATTAGGAAAATACTACCAGTATACATTTATTTAACATAGGTACAGTCAGGCTAATGAAAGCAGTAGGTGTCCCATTTCCAATTACCCAAACATGTTCTGCCACAGAAGGCTTTACTTCCCAACAACAGACAGAGAGATTAGGAGTCCTGAGGCTTTCGACAACCTTTCATTGCATGCTCTTTTTCCCTCCATGTAATTACATGCTCCAGCAGCCACAGTTGCGGTGGCTGTGAAGGGAAGCAGTTTCCTTCAGGGTTATATTATCCTGCCTCTGGGTTCTAATGAGAAGAGGCAAAAGAACAAACACCTTCTCTCTTATGATACATCTCTGGTGTCCACATCCACATTGCTCAAACTCTGGTGTCCAACACTACAACTGTTCAGAGAGAAAAATTCTTTCTCACCTTATGCACAGGGAATTTTTTAAACCCTGGATATGATATTTTCAGGAGACTACAGGCACTAGTTAAAACTCAGTAAGTACTCTTTGTAGAAGGAGAAAGACCACAAAAGTCACTTTCAGTTAACCAGAAGAATTAGCAAGTGACTCAAAAGATATTCACTATAAAAAAGTGATCTACACTGAGGATACATTTCTTGCTGCCTCAGTGCACATATTTCATCTTCATGATTTACAAATATAGAACTCTGGGTAATTCTAAGTACAGACTGGGCTACTTCTGATTTAAACAATTTTGGCAGATTTATGCTGACTGGTATAGATGTAAACTTTGGAGAGTGGTTCATAGGTGAAAAGGCTTTTAGGAGGTCAGGATGCTCTTGGAGAGTTCTAGAGATATAGATAAAAATTGGAAATAATTTTCCAGCAAGGCTGCATGGAAAGGTGCCTCAGGATGAGCAGGCAGAGTATACCTCTCCAGCAGTCTGTCAGGAAGGACAAGCTATCTTCCTTAGATGACCCTATTTTTAACAATGAGACAACTCTATTAAGAAATCAATAACAAGTTAATTACCACTTGGTCATCTCTGCTTTGCACTCATAGTAACGATGATCAAAACTTCCTGTAGTCTGAGTTATACAAGCTTTTTAAAAGCAATTGTTTACACAGGACTTCTGTATGTTTCTGTGGGATTGCTCTTGGGGCTGGGTACCATTTAGGAAGCAGCTGTACAGTCTAGCCTTACAGTATCACCAAAGCAAAAATTTTAACCCTTTTACTCCAGAAATACAACCTCATATGGCTGTCTGAAAAAAGAGGTACATAATCGAACAATTCTAATTCCATCCAGGGGGTGGCAGAGGTATACATACACATAAACCAGTTTCCTGACTTCCTAACCATGCTGGTGATCCTAAACGCCAGCTGGGACGTGACAGACTGTGAGAATCCAGCCTGGAGTGTCCCCCAAAATTCAGTGTTTCACGACACCTACCACGAGCCAGGCAAGAACAATGCTCACAAGACACAGCACAAACCAGATGTCGCACACTGTTTAAGTATTGGATGTGTTAAGCTCCCGGGAAGTATATTTCTAGAACGAGGAAGAAAAAAACCTACCCTCTGGATTTATTTACATATTTCCATTTCTTTAAAAAAAAAAAAAAAAAAGAGTGAGTAATGAGTACCCCAAAATCCCCATCAATGTAGTATAATGAAGCATGAAATGGTGTTCAGAGATGAAATCCATCTCATGAAAAGCTTTTGATGGACGTGAATTAACTGTTTAAGCTAAAAAGGATAAAACTTCAGAAGTAGTTTGTACAATTACATTGCTCAATAGGTTTGCCATTAAGTGTCTTCTTCCCTTTTTTTTAATTCCCCAGGGATCTGTGTCACCACAGAGCAAGAATAAAATGCTTCATTACTAATTTCTTTGTTTCAAAGAACAGATAAAAGTCATCAAATAGTTGTTTTATTTTCTAAAAGACTAGTAACAAATTGGAAACACATATTTCCAAATCACCAGAAGCCGAGCTTTCCCTGGCAAATTCCTATTTTGCGTTTGGAGGTTATTTCTAAATCGTATTTTCCAAAATAGCTTTGTTTATCAACCTTTCTGTCCTTCTCTCCTTTGCATACCACTTCTGTTGCTGTATAGATGCAACAGAAATCATTAGCGCCTACAGCGTTAGGATTTTTACCTCACATACCACATTTATCCATATCCTTGGTTTTGCTAACAGACTTCTACACATAGTGCCTATTCTGGGGAAACTGTTTCTTTCCTACTACTATTAATAACCTTCCTATGCTATTTATTCTATAAATATCGGTGCTATTACAAATATGATGTAAAAAATACTCTCTGAACATGTCAATTTACAGCTTGTCTGTTTTAAACTGTCTCCCTCATTCTGTGAAACTGTGGGTAAATCTGGTTGATGCGGTGCAGGAGTTGAAAGAGAGGCAGCCGCTGCAGAACTACAGTAAAAGGCTCTTTTATTTGCAGGAGCCAAATTAACTTTTTGTGGGTTCATATAACTTGACTGTGACATCTTCTCAGTCCTTACGTATAGTTTACCTGTGACTGCTGCTTAACATCAGAACCAGAACCATCTCACTGTTGCCTTCTGTGCCCACTGCATGGTTTGTTATTCAGAGTCTGCTAGGAGCTTGTAAATAGGCTGCACAGTCGTCTAGTGCTCTGTTCCATATTCATAGCAGTGCTTTCTACACTGAGGCACTGGTCTCTAGCTGTTACTCACTGCAAGCAAATAATAATTTCCACCTCTAAATTGGCCAGAATAAATGAGGGCTATCATCTATGGGGGAGGTGAAGTGTGGACAGAGCTGCAAATGGGGCTCAGCTGCTGCAGAGGGAAGACTGTAGGAGAGTTCTACCTCCTTCCCTATAGCAAGGGAAAAAGACAGACAGAGAGTGTGTTTCACAGAGAGATTTATTTTCAGTGCCTCCACTGCCTAGTGCTGTCTACTGTTCTGTTCAGGTCAGCAACTGAAATAATCTTTCAATCTTCAATTTATTTGAGCCAAAAAAATATCAAATGTCTGTTTTACAATGCATTTTCTTTTACTTTAACAAGCCTTTTCATTAGTATTTTGCAATGAATTTCAAGCATGTAATAAAACTTGAAGCAGGGCTACTTTCTCATCATTTAGCCCACAGAGAAGGTGCTATGCAAATATTTTATACAGCTCTCCTCCCAGTCTTTAGTGATAGATTTTTATAAATGCAACGTGTAGGATTTTTCCTATGGAATCTGTGAGAACAGACACAGGAGATGAATCACAAGTATTTTCCTGGGATATCAAAATGTGTGTATCTTTCTGAAACTCATTTAATAAATTATGTGAAAAACAACAGCTTGACTTGTTAAATGCAAATGAAAGTGGGTCTCAAGTTGTCTCTCATCTAACAGTCACTTATTTCAATGATGCACAAATGAGTAGTTCCCACTATACAAAATTATGGATTAACAAAAAAACTTAATAAAACAACCTACTCTATTAAGACGTCTAGGTAGTGTCACCTGTGATAACACTGTTGATTTGATTTCCCCTTTTTAGTAAAGATTTTATGATAATAAAATGGTAACTAAACTTGAGAGGTTTAGATCCTTACAATAAACAGATCCCACACCTTCTTGGCTGGAATCAAATTCATCCACTCAGTGATCCCCAATGTAAGGCAGCTGGAGAATCAATTCTACCAATATACTTCAAAATCCCAACCCAGTTTATTCCCACATATCAAAGCCTATGCCCTACTTTGAGGGGGAGGCATTTTCAGAGAGAAGAAATCTACTTTAATGGTTAAACAATGACTCAGTTTGGAGCACAAATTCTGAGCAGGACCCTAGAATCGTCTAGGGAAGGAAGTAGCTCAGGCCATGTCAACGTTTTAATTTCCTTGTTTTAGCAGCAAGTAACTTTCTGTTTTCTTACACTGTCTCCAAATTAGCTTGTCACTGAAGGTCATTATGTTCTGCAATGGGACCAATGCTTTACCCGTTCCTCATTCACACAGACCTGTTGGTGCCTGGTAAAGCCAAATACGTGTATGACAGGAACACAATGTAGGCTACATAGGGAAGCCACAATCGGAATTTTTTTGAGTAAGAAATTGGGTAAGATTGAAGCACTCTGTTTTATTTTGCTTGAAAAATAAAACATTAGGACTTTCCAATAGGCAAGTCTTCTATCTGCACATTTTTTATTTCAGTCCAGTAGGAATAGAAAATCCCCGATTTCAAGTGCCACAATATCATCTTGTCTACAATAAAAACTTCATTAGAGCAGTCTTGGTCCATAGCAGACACAGAAATACACAGCTTCTCAGTCAGGATGTTTGCCACAGGATTAACCACTACATGGTGAAGGATGTTTGACAGAGGATCATCAAGAATCTTCCTCAATTTCTATGCAGCAATTTATCCACAGGGTTGATTGTGATCTCTTACTTTGTTTTAGAAAGAAAATCCCTCTCTGAAATATTGCTGGCTGCTGGAGCGCGTGTCATCTTGTCAATGCATTCATCACCATTATCATATTCTACTAAAAGATTGGCAAATTTGTTCAGCTGTGTAAAATAGATATTATGGCATTTGACAGATGATTTCAGTACTGAAATGAGTTTTTTGGATGTGCTGTATACTTTGGTACTCCATTATGCAGCACAAGAGTGAATTTTCTCATTGTTATCAGACAAACAAGCCTTGAAAACTGGGAGTCATCAGGGAAGAATAATTCCTAAAGCCTGAAAATGGATTTTCTGAACACTATGGTTTCAGTTCTAATTCCCTTATTATAATATGGCTTTGGTCACTGATTGCTCACATTCCTATTCCGATTGGCTGGAAATAGGTTTAAGATGATGTCTTCCCCTCTTCTTTAACTCTCTAGAGAAGATGCTGTTTGGGGAGGATGTCTCCTAGCTCATCAACTCATTTCCATAATGGGATTATGATGCCTAACACAGCTAATGAGGAGCAAGGAGAAAAGCAAAATGGTAGAGAGAAAAGCTTGTAAGGGATTACTGCTTACAAAGAAATACCTTCTCACTATTTCTCCTGTATGAAACCCGAGAAAGAAACCCAGCTTCCTATTAACTAAAATAGTTTTTATGATTAAAATCTCACATAGCAGTTATGCAGCCTTGTCAGAGCCTCAGAATCTGCAGATTATGGTTGATCCACTGGTTGGAGTGACAGCTTTCAGACACCAGAATTCAATCTTTGTTCCATTGCAGATTTCTTATATCTCAGTTACCTCCTCTGTACTGGGTTTAACACTGCTTCCCTACCTCACTAGGGATTTGTGATAGTAAATACATTAAACATTAAGCGGTGCACAGGCACTGTGATGAACTGCATGGACAAAAGATGGCATAAAGATTGAAAATCTTCACAGCAATCCTGTGAGGCAAGCTGATTTGATGGTTACTGTAGATTTGATAATCACCACTTTATTTGTGTGAAAACTGGAATATATGACAGTCAGAAATGACTGTCAACTTTAGGAACTTGAAATTTGGCATTCATAAACTTCTCATGGCATCACAGTAACTGCTAGAGTGGGGAGAGGCAACTCACCTCTCTATGTTTTGGCTTTTGTTGAGACAAAAGAAGGTGCCAAGTAGTCTCATTTGAGATTGGAATATGGAGGCTGGGCTCAGGAAGAATATTAGGTCACCAGCTTTGGGATAAATTTGAAGTATGTGGAAGAAAGGTCTGTATATCTGATGCCTCTCTCTGAGCCACCTCATCACAGAAACTACATCTTTTAATGATAAAGTCGTGATTACAAACCTCATGAATTTTTACTGAGAAGTAGCCTTTTTCAGAAGCAGGATCTATTTGGAGGTAGGCAGCACCTCTATCTTCATTTTGACATGTTCTGTTATAGAAGAAGGAAGCAATACAGATAGCAGATGTTCAGCCTGCTTGCTAGTACCTTACATTTTCCAATGCAGAGTGCTCTAGCTTAAGTGATTCTTCAGTTATTTTCAAGACAGAGTGTTTTGTTTTGTTTAGTGTTTTCAGTGTTCCAGTAATTAACGAATGTGGCAGAACATTTGTCTTAATTGCACAACGAAAGCCCCTCACAATAGTTATTGCTCTATAAAAGTCCCATAAAACAAATCTACTTGGCTTGTGAAAAAGCACCATCCAATAAAAAAATTGATGAAAAAAATTTAAAAGAAGCCCATGTTCTTATCAGAAAGCTTCTATGTGTAAAAAACTAACCTTTTCAAAGAAGATTAAAAAAAGCAATCATGAGAAAAAGTGGGTAGTAGGTTAGAATGTGAATCATAATTGGGATTTGTTGAAAAATGCTTTATGGGATGTCCCCAAATCACAGTTTTGTAGTCATGAAATAAACCTGTTTAAAAATATACCCTGTTCTAGAGTGGAAGTAAAGACAACAGTGGAAAAAAAAAGCCCCTACAATTTACAGATGTAGAAAATAAGAAAACCAATCACAAAATATATTCAAAAAATGCAACATTACCTCAAACGTATCTGGAACTCAGAAATAGTCCAAATACTTTTTAGCTGCTTTAAGGAATGACACATATCACAGAATCACAGACTCACTGAGGCTGCAAGGAAGATCTGGAGATTGTCTAGTCCAATCTCACTGATCAAAGAAAGATTATTGTATCCAGTTGGGTTTCAAATATATCCCGGCATGGAGACTCTACAACCTCTCTGGGAAACCTGTGACCACCTCCACTAAAAAAAAAATATTTTTTTTTTTTTTTTTACTGTTTGAATGGAATTTTATGTATTTCAGGCTTTGTCCATTGTGTCTTGTCCTTTGGGAACCATTGAGAAGAGTCTGTCTCCATCTCCTTCTCTACCCGCCTCCTCGCTTGCCTGGCCAGTCCTTCCTAAAGAGCCTGTATACATCCACTGCAGCATTCTGGTTATGTGAGCTATCCCACCACATAAAAAATTTTGATCCTGCTTTGAATATAGCACAGCTTTCCTGGGCTAATGTTGAAAATACAGCTTCCTTTATTTTTCACTTTAAAATTACAACTTATATTTAAATATCCTCCTGAATAGATTGCTTCTAAATTTCCATGAAAGATCTATTGGCCTAGCTTCTTCTAACCTTTCCTTCCACTCAAAGATAGGAACATGAAAGAGAGACAGCTGGAAATATAGATAAATCTTTTTTCAAAATTTCCCTTAAGAAGGAAGAACTATACTTTGTGTGATTAAAGAAAAAAAGTATTGGGTGGGAAAAAAAGTGATAATCTTTACTTAGAAATTACCTCCTTTTATCCTGTGATGCTAGGCTGCCAGGATGAATCAGCAGAACTGCTCTGCATTTGCATGTAATACTCCCGAGCAAGACACGCTTTTAGAGTTTTCAGAAATTAAATGACTGCGCACTTCCCACCTTACAAATTATCACTACAATTTCCATCTGTAAACTAGGGCCTGAGAGCTGGTACCTCTAAAACATTTTTCAGGGAGGAAAAAGAACCGAAATATTGAAAAGGCAAGGACATCCATTTGTCATTCTTCATAGCAAATGGAATTTAAGAAATTGTCTCGAGCATACACACTCTTACATTTCACCTCAGTTTTGACGTTACCCCCTTAATTGGTTCAGTGGATTAATTGTAGTGGCAATGGCAACAACATGCAATGTTACTTATTTTGTTAGCAATATCAACTTTTAAAATAAAATCTAAAATGCCTAAAATGGATTTTAAGTGTTTTCTTGATAACACGATAAAACTCCTTACCTCATCAGCACTGAGAGGAAAAGCCCCTATAACCAGACATTAACCAAACTTCTGTGTTCTTTCCTCTTGATGTGCATTCCTTGCATGACTAAATCTCTCATTTAAGCCAGTGGAAATAAGCCAGTGGAATTGCCATGTGAAAACTGGACTACACGCAGCCAAGACCCTGTATCTGTTTCTGAGTGATAGTCAGTGTCAAACACTTCAGAAAAGATAGAAAATACCTGAAGTGTATAATTATGAAAACACCTGGCTCTGTAAAATGTTTCTATTTGAACCTTCTTTGAGATTTTCTTTACACTGTGAAATAAATGGGAATTCAGGTCCAGACATTTCACATACTCCTGTTGATTTTCATAGGATATATGGAACTGAAACTTACAATTATATTTACAAAAAGCAAGAGATTCCATCTTTCTGTTTAATTCAAGGTTTTCCAATGGAATTTCACAGCTGGTGATCAAAGGGCCTTTTCTATGGATTGGGGTTTTTTTTAATAATCTGAGAATTAAAAAGGCTTGCCCCACTACTCTCTTTTTATTCTTGCCTTTCAGGGTAAATTACTTATTGGATATGCAAGTTAAGGTATCTTTGAATAACGGCTTGATAACCTGAGAAAGGATATGAAAATATATGTATACATTTTCACACCCAACAAAAGAAAAAAAGGAGAAGTGTTAATCTCGTAACTTTTTTGTCTTGTCATTCCCACTTCTTTTCTCCACATTCCCCTGCTACCCATCTTCCCAAACTGCATGTTTGGGAAAAAGCATTTCCTTCTGTATTTAAAATAACTGCTAACATAACCATGGCTTTTTGCATTACAAACTCAACATCAGGTGTTAACGTGGTAACAGCAGAATACAAAGACTGTGTCTCACAAAGCAAGCAATTCAGGTTCACCAGTCCAGTCTCTCAGTTAGCATGACTTGCCCTGTTGAATAAAGATAATTACTGATAGCTTAAATACTATTCTCCAAACCTAAAAAAAACCCGTATACATTGATTACAAAATTTTAGGAAGGAATTGACACTGTGTTTCTCATTCTAGAAAGCTGAACTCAGTAACATACAACCAATAACTAAATAGAGATTGTGGCAATATTTTTCTTCTAAAATGTCAGATATTCTTACACTGGATTTAATGGAAAATTCCCTTAAAAATAGATAGAGAAGTAATCAGACCTTGCTGACAAAGATGTTCCCAGCTGAAAAGCAAGAAACATCTGAATGTTTAATTTAATTGGTTTTATTGGTTTAATTTTATTGGTAGTCTGTAAGGCTACAGTGAGAATGTTGTGGTCTACTTTCTCATATCTGGTTATTTTGGGGGTTTTGATATTATATATTTTGGAATCTATGTAATGAATATTTTTGTGGTTCATTTTTGTACCCAAATTGTACATAGAATTTTCACCTACTCTTACATTTTGTTTACCTTTATACACTAATATATCTTTTCTTCCTGAGTTGTTTGAAGAGAAACAAGTCATATGCTTGGATTAGAAAGAAACAGTCTGTTCATTTCATAGGTATTCTAAGAGCAAACTTTAACTGTCTGTTACTGTATTCACAATCCCTTTGGCTTAGTAGAAACAAGAACTAGAGATCTATAGGATCTATAGGACTACAGCAGGAACTATTGAACTACAGATAACAGAGCTCTTTTATCAGAGATTTACCTTAGCCTTCAAACATGCTGTTTTTCCTCCCTAAAACATCTAATTTATATATACACTATAAATCCATTTGTAAACCATATGAAACGGCTACCTCATACACTCCAGTTGGAGTATCTTATTTGCTAACATAAGCTAAGTAACATTTACATTATTCCCATAAAGTTTCCAGACATACAATGTTGTCGAATATTAAGAAGTGTCTCATAAGTAACTTTGAAAATATAGCTAAGTGATATACAAGAACACAATGCTAGAAAATCATTATACCCTTTTTAAGAAAAAATAAAAAAGTCAAGACTAACATGTTAATGCTGTATATTAACTGTAGTGTGTTGTTCTAATACAGTTCTAAGTAGCTTATTACTTTATTAATAAAGACAATGTAATCTTCCTTATACCATGTTAAATGCCTATACTTATTTTGTTCTCAAATTCAAGGTCCAAGTGACCTCTAATCTATTATACAAACTAATGATCTTTTAGTTACATCTCTCAAAAGATCAACTTCATATTTGCAGTCATTTCGTTAGTGCATTTGGAAATACAGTCAAAGGTGTAATGTTTGAACAGCTAGAATTGGGTGAGATTGACGATTTCCAAAAGCTAGCCAGAGGGTGAAGTTTCAAAGTTGCAGAATTAAAGTGGTATATTGTACTATGGAATGGTATATAATTTTGTAACACTCTCATTTGAGAAGGAAAATCAAAAGATGGACGGATACCTGAAGAGCCCAGGTAGAAGAGATGGACACGGTTCTTTAAGAGAAATGTTATATTTGAATACGCACAGCAGGGCTTCTTGAGCACTCATCCAAACCAATACAAATTTAGTATCACTCAATGGAAAAATTACAGCAAACATTTCAAAGAACAAACAGTGATCAATCTCAGGGGAGCATTTACTTATGAATAATAGATAAATGTGAACAAAATAGGGTTCCTTTTGATACTATTCTGAATGCTGGAAAAAGAGGTTAAATTTATTTTCTAAATTATTCATTCAGAAATACTGACTCATTAAAAACACTGGGGTGCTTGCATAGTAGGACCTTTTCCACTGCCTTTTGCTGAGCTTATGTACCGTCATTTTTTAACACAGGCCCCAGCCCAGCAGTCTGATCTGTACTGTGGAGCCACTGTGCTTTCCCTTGGCGAAGAAGTCTTGGTGACTTCTTCATCAAGAAAAATGCTACAGCTGAAAAGATAAAATAAAATAATCTCTCCTGTTTACAGATGAATTAATTTTTTTTTTTTTGCATGGATAAGCTGCAAGTCCACCAGGCCTGTGTGGCCTTCATGTTTACAGGTGAAAGAATTTCTTTAGGTGCAGGAAAAACTAGTTATCAATTAGGTAGCTTCAAGGACTGTAACCTGAACTGTGTTCGAGGTAATATCCAGGATGCTGTTTCTCATGATTAGATGTGATTTCAAAACAATTATTTAACATAATTTGTACATAGATCTATGATAAAATCGTACCTGATTATGATAATACCTAACTATAGGTTATCAAGTGTCATGAATCATGATTAAGACATTTAACGTGCAAAATTGAAGATACATAACACGTTTCCTCTGTGGTACACCTGTTTATCAAGTCAATTTTCCACTTTTAAAAGGCACTATATATTATGTACTGAGATTGTATACAGAGGGTGGAGATGGAATGAACAAGCTGTATTTTGAGCATGAATTAAATGTGCGGGTAATTTATTCAGAGTCTTTCACTCCTATAATTTTAGCTGAAAGCCTCAGAAAGCTTCTGCCAAAGTTTTTTCTATTGGCTTGAAGGAGTTACCCAAGAATATTCACTGGGTGGGGGAGAGGTGCATTTGCAGTTGTTATGCACTCACACGCATGCAGCTTTCGGCATACTGTGAAAAATGTAGCTCCAAATTGTTGATTACTGACTGTACAATACACAGGTAGAACCCAATTGAGGTGCCATCAAAATTCATGGAAACACTTTATTAAATTCAGTGCACTTAAGATCAGACTTACATTCTGTTTAAAACCCAGCTGAAATTCTTAGGGCAAACAGCTACAATTTTGCATTTTTTAATACTTTTTAAAAAATGAAAATACTGACCTGCTTCCCATTTTATCTCAATGGCTGGTTATAGCAATATGCTAGTAATTACATTTTCTCTTTCTTGAAGATACTGAATTATTTCTATTAAATAGTCCAAATTTAGATGTCATTCTGCATGCTCTGCCTTAACTAGCCAACCTTCAGTTCTTTTGAATGTCATGAAAACAACATAATTAACAAATCCAAGATCCAAGCCCTACAGAACACCAAAACTGTATTTAGCCTTTATTTACTTTATGGTATGTTGAGTGCATTTTTTTCCAGATGCTATGTATGCACTTACAAAATTCACAAAACTTAATTCATATACCTGGAGATTAACTGGTTAAAGAGAATGGCTATAGTTATAGATAAAGGAAGTATTTTGCCTGGATCACACTGGTACTTGGTTTATGTGAGCCTCCTTCTACCCTAGTGTTAGCTAGGACACAGAACACTAAGCAAAAGTTGGGGAAGCCTGAAGGACTAAGATGGAAGAAATAACACAAAATAACCCCCATGCTGATTAGACAACAAGTGTATAGCCTGTATTAGGAAAAGCCCAGAAAACAGCAGCATCAGAGATGTTGGGAAACCAGTAACAAAGGTGAAAATGGCCAAGAAACTGAAGGGATGCCGGATACTAGGAATCTGCATAGCAACTTCTTGCCAACAGCTGCATTAGAAACCCAAATTTCACAGGAATCCCACTTGCCTTCCTTACAGCAGGATGCATCCCAGAGTGCCATAGTCTGTAAGTCACGAGAAGATGAAGTTTGCAATCATATTGATTTATTCAGTTTGTGATCTGCAGTGAAATGGGACTTTGCATCAGATACTGTCATGTTAATTTTTTTCCCTCTCCATAATGAACTATTATAATTTGTCTCTTAAATAAACATACTCTTATCAAGTGAGCACATCTATGTTAGCTTGCAGTCGATGGTGGGACATTTAATAGTTCTTTCATTGTATAGTTCTGTTCTTCACAAAGTAATCCCCAGTATGATAATATTCCAGGAGTAATGTCTATTCAGTGAGTGTGAAAGTCAACTTGTACTCTCCTCATGAGCCCTACTTTAAGCATTTGTAGGCCTTAATGATCCATATGGTGCTGTAAAGTTGCAGGCAGTGGGATAAAATACCCTTTCTTTACCAATAACTTTACTTGAAAAGAAAACTGATTTCCAAGGGAGACAGGTGAAGAAAATGGTTAAATGATTTAAAAAATGTTTGTCACATTGTCTAGAAACAATAGCTATCACAAGACCAGCTCTGGGCCACATAGCTGTAGTTAAAATTTGTTTATGTACCTCACAGACCTCAAAGCTAGCTGCAAGAGAGAACCACCTTTCAGTGTTCAGAAATCACAAGAACAGCATAATTCAGCAATAGAGACAGTTCTTCTGCCTTTCTGTTTCAAACCTCACACATATTCACAGCCTTAGCCAAACTCCAAAGCAAGAACTATTCACACATTAAGTCTTGCATTATTTTAAAGGCACAAGTCACAGTTCTGAAGGACAGAGAAGCAAAGTATCGGCAACTTAAGTTAAGGAAGCAAAGCATTTCAAGTATTAGAGAAAAATATCCCCACAACATCTGTCTGTTCCAAATCAAAACACATGCTGTAAATTGATATTACGTGGTGGAAGCTAACACCTGCCCACGATATATACCCAGACATTTGTTCTGCTTTGTGACACACGCTATAATCTAAACACCAATAGTGACTGTTTTTCTCCTATTTTGTAACTCTTGCGTGCCTGCTATCACAGACTCCATCTATTTGCAAGAAAATTCTGCAAAATTCCTATCATTGTGTCTATACTGCTATATTTACAATATGACTGTAAATACTGCTATATTGTATAAGCCTAGAAGGATCAAAGTCTGCTGCTAACAATGATAATGCTTGCATCAACTTCAGTGGGTCAGGCCTTCACAGAGGAAAACCAAAACCAAAATATTCAGTGATACACTCAAATTAAAAGACTATACTCCTCTATATACAGTGGAGAAACAGAGGCATGTGCGGAGCAGTAGTTAGATCTCCAACAAATTCAGTACTTTAGTTGAAATGAAGCATTGAATAACAATTTACAATTATGTAAACGTTCCAACATGAAGTCAGAAACCAAATGAAGTCTGACTGATTTCTGAAGATTAAAATTAAAGTAGGTTAGATTGATTTAAATATCTTGGCATGATGGCTCTTCTGAAACATCAATTTCTTGAAAGCTGATAGGAGATAGGAATAAAACACAATTCTGTAGCTATTTTAGCTGTTGTAAGCATGTCCTGAAGTATAGTTTTGTTAAAAAAAGTTTTAATATTTAGAGATGTGTATTCAGCACTGTAATCCCTCCCTAGACCATCAGCAAATTATTCATACTTAAAAGCCTTGCAGCTTTTTCATGGCTTATTTTAATTTTTTTTTTCCTGTGACAGAAGGAATTAATCATAGCTCTAACGGTTCTTTGGCAAGTGCTACTTAAAAACAACAAATGCATTTGAAAAATCATTAAATTTGTCTGCCCAGTTTAGAGTTAAAAAGAAAAAAATGTTTAAAAAGCTATTGTCTCTTAAAGCGTTTGGGAGCTGAAAAAGAAAAACATGAAAAAAGAAAGAAAGGAACAAAATTGTCCCTTACAAAAAATGCCCAGTAATTAGCATAGAAGTTAGAAGTAAGCTGTATTACTATAGTGACAGCAAAGTTGACTAGTTAGGGAGCAGACTCAGTTCCGAGATCTCAAAGAGTTGCAGTTGCCTCTGTCTACATACAAGCAAATACCTTGCCTTTCTAGTGCTTCAGCTTCCTGATCTGTAAAATGGGACTGATGATATTTTCCATAAAAAAACAACCCTGACATTTGCTGATGAAAATCTCTGCATAAGGGGCAAACATTAGTGATTTTGCTTGTATTTTTTTTAGTGTTTATTTGCTTGTATTGCACAAAAAAAAAAAAAAAATCAGTGTCCATGTTTATGTGCTCCAACTTGCTTTTCTTGCCAAATCACAGTAACTCTGTATCTAAACTCCTTCAGTATTCACCAGCATTATTACTGGCAACAGTCTTCAAATAAAGCTCCTGTTCTTAAAGTCTATTTCTGATGTTCCTAAATAATTCTATTCAAATAAGAGGAATGTCAGCTACCAGATTGCATTTGATTAATAGGGTTACTAGAAGCCTTTACACTAACATACCACATGAGGGAAGTGTAGATACTCGAGACTTCTCCCTCTGAAAATAAGCACCCAATTTTTTTTTTTATCTAGTTAATGGATTATGAATGACATGTAATTATTTTCCCTCTGAAAATCATGTTAATTTTCAAGAGAAAAGGCACAGCAATAGAATTAGCTATTGAAATGTGATAATGTAACACTGTTTATTGGTAAAACAGAACAAGATTTCCTAATCCTCTGTAAATCATTTCCATCAATCCAATCATAGGTGACACTGCTATATTAATGAGAATGTGCTCTGTCCTCGAGGCACAATGCGCACAGAAGAGCATTTAGATTTTTGTGTTAGCAACTTGAATCCTAAGCAGTTCATAAATGAATCAGGCTTTTGGATGAGGACTTTAACTTGAGGTGGACTTAAGAACTGTAACAGCCATCTTCCAATTCAGTTTGGATTTATGTCTCTGATGGTCTGGACCTACTGCTGAAAGACTGATGGACTTTCTATCAAACCCTCTGGCTAAACAGAACGGTGAAGCGCAAATGCTCAGCATCATGATTCAATCTTGGAGCAGAAGGTATCAGTTCAGCCCACTGAAAACATACCTATAACAAATTAAATCCTCTCTCCGAGTCCTCATAACCCGATTGTTAATTCCTCTAGTATAGCAGAGGATAGATGACTGCAATGTTAAATGCTCTAAAGATTGGTTTCTGCTGACATTTCTTCTAAACATCCCCAAATCAACAGGTAATTCTTTACTGAGCTGTATATGGTCCTTGATAAACCAAATTGTCATGTGATCAGTGGTGCCCATTTTCAAAAAGCTCACTGTTGCAAACTGTCTTAACATGATAGTACATCCTTTTAATTATCTTCTAACATTAGTATATTTAGTTCTTAAATTTAAGATCGTAGACTAGAAACAAAATCAGACTTGATATCATGCTGCATTTTATTGACATGACAAGTACCTCAGGTTGTTCTACTGAAAAAGGTCAATTATTTCATAGGTAATTGTTACAGTATAACAGTGTAGGTAATCAATCAGATTAAAAATAATGATCCAGTTTCTAGTTGAGTCCTGCTGCAAGCAATGACTGGGAATACACTGATTACCATGGTATAATGCACATTTTCTAATTTTCTCTTTCCAATATTGGTTGACTTAAACAAAAACCCAAACTCTATATTTATTTCTACCCATCCTCATTATTTGATTTAGACTTTTCAGTATCATTGTTTTGTAGGAATTGATTACATTTTTATGTTAAAATTCAGGTTTGTGGATCCACCTTTCCATCCAAGGAGTAGAACTCTTGACTGAAGCAAACTTATGAATGAACCCAAACTGTGTGGACTCACAGATTTATGGGCTGTCAGATTTTTCGGTGGTCTCCAAAAACCCCTAAGCTTCAGTTTTTATAAAGAGCATGTTTTATAGCCTACCTCATTGCAAATCTAGATGTAAACGAGTACAGTACTGTCTTATTGAGTCTTCAGCAAGGAAGACTGAAACTATACACAGCCTGAGCTGTGAACTTTCACATTCATTTCCCTTTGGAATCAACTTTATAATACTACCTGTTAGTCTGCATCAATTACAAAACAAACTAGGAGGTTTTGCAAATATTGTGAAATGGGAATACAGCTGAACTCTGTGATGATGTTAAAACTAAGAAGTCTATGAGAGAGCAACTGTCTGTATCTGGAAAACAGCCTCCAGAAACAGCATCAAATAGCTGCTTCTGCCCCTGCATGGAAGAAAAGTCTCCTTACATTCTTTATCACCAAAGATTTACAGAAGAGGAGAATTGGAATGTGAGGTAGTTATCAACAATCCCTCTTGCTTCACAGATGACCAGGCTGCTGGGATAAAGCAGCCCTGCACTATTGCCTCAGCCATAGCCTTGGGTCTCTGTTAGAAACTTTCTTTTTTTCTGCTTTTCCTTCTTCCTACTCTGCTCATTGTACTTTTACTTTAACAGTCTTTTTTTCACTCCTGAGCTAGGACCCAGTTTTTTTGTTCTGGAAGAAATCCACCTAATACTTTAAGGAAAGAATCAATTTGACCACCTGAAGTTCCATTGTGATTGACATTGTATTGCAAGAAAGTTGCATTTCTTAAAGTCAAAGAGATACAGATGCCAAATTCTAGACTTTAATCTAGAAAGGTGGCATGGAGAAATAGAGTATAAGGAGGGGAAAGTAGAAAGAGAAGGTACAATACATAGAAGAGAGGACAGGAGAGTAAAATGGGTGTAGAGAAAATGCAGACATTCCCCATCTACCCTGCTCACCACGAGGTACCACTTTCCAGTCACTCCTCTCTTCAAAATCATCCATGCCATCAGCTGATCCTACTTGTTATCATAGCCTTTCATCTCTCTCTCCTTCCTTCTTCCACCACTGCAAATCCACACACACTAGGTAATAATAATAAGCTGTATGTAAACCACAGTATATTTCTTCACGATGTTCAAATTTCTTGTTGTATACAAGCACAATGAACGCCCAGCCCCTCACCAGAAGATGATTATGATAGAAAGGTTTTAATGTTCTGTCTTCAGTTTCCCTTGTTCTCTGCCATCATGATGCTATGGAAATCTCCACTGATCTTCATTTAATATTTTGGATAATGCATTGAAGATAAATTTTGGAAAAATGATTACATGCATTAACAATCCTTACAAATGATTACATGCATTAACATTTCACAATAGCACAAATAGTTAGAAAACTAATTTCCTGTGAAGTACAGTATGTTTTCTTTATTAATAACGGTGCTCCAAGTTGTATATATTACAATTCTTAAGTCATAATTCAGAATAGTATTCTGTTTCTTTATTTTTAGATTTCAATAAACTTGACATTATTGAAGAGTATTCATAAATTTTGCTGAAATTCAATTACTGTAACAATTGGTTCTTGCACAGTGTCCTGACTGAGCCACTGGTAGAAGTAGGAGGATTATATATTCTCACCTCATTTCACAGGCAATAATGAAAGAGGATGAGATTAAATCCCCTCTATCTAGGTCTTTATTTAAAGAAATAACTAAGGATTGCAAAGATTTTCTTTCCACTCATAGTTGTTTCGCTGCTTTCAGAACAATGAAAACAATTAAAAGTATTGAATGTCTAATGAGGAAAAAAATCTCAAAGGCAATTTCCTCCTATATGAATTTTAGGGTTTTTTAAAACACACCAATTGAAATTAGAAATAGATGTTTCCACATGTGATCATCTGCCTTTCAGAGGTAGGAAACATCCTAAAAAAATCGTTGCTCTATGCCAAAACCTTAAAACTAACATCCTCCAACCTCCCCTTCCTTGTTACTATAAGGTCCAACCCGCAAGTGCAGGGCAGGATTGAGGATCAGCACTGTGCAATGGGATTCATATCACTGTTCCTTTGAAAAGGAGCAGTTTATGCCCCTGGCTAGCATACTGTGAGGCTGCTCTGTGGCTTGGGGCAACTTCAATAGCTCCTTCATGCTCCCAGAGTTTATTTGGCTCACCTGAGAATGTGGACTTACATTTTTCTGGGTTTGCGAATATTTTTGCCTACTAGATTGTCTATGTCAGAAACTACTTTCATTTTTTTCATTTACTACTTTAGTAGGCATAATAAAAATTCTTATTGTTCTGCATTTTAAGAGAACTTGCAGAAAATGTATTTGATGTATTGTTTGCTTCAAATACCTCATTAGTTATAATATCAGTCGAAGATCAGAATTGCAGAACTAAACTCTCTTTCCTATTAAACTACAGATTGTCTGCAAATTTAGGAAACAATCACATCAATACTTTCAGGTTAGAATGCTCAGTTAACTAACGTGTGCTAAATTAGGGTGAACTTTGGACCTTGGGAATGAAAATAGCAGTGCCCTATGTAACACCTAACCTGTAAGTAGTAAGAGGACTGGAGATACCACAGTGTTAGGAGAACAGGGCACTGTCTTCTAAACTGTTTACAGTTTTTATTACTTTTCCTCTTGAAAACTCTTCCCTTATTTTATTTGTTAAGAGCAGATGCTTATAATCATGAACACATTAGTTCATTCTAGGAGGATTATTTCAAAGAAAATTGTTCCTCAGTATACAGAAAAATATGCCTTAAGGTCTTTAGGAACAAGGTAACAAGTTAAAAAAAAAAATCTCATTACAGTTCATCACTAGGTATAGAAAATTCAGGCCATTATAAGGTAACCTTATGAAAAACACCAGCTAAATTTGCTGAGTATTATGACCCATTTTGGCAAATAAGAGTGGCAGTCTCAGCTTTTTATCAGAAATAACTGTGGACACCCTCAAGAAAATCCTAAAACAAAATCTTTTGGGGAAATCTTACACTGATGTTCACGTTTACTTATTATTACCATACATACTAAATAAAATCAAACAAAAGTCTAATATTACAAAGTAAGTGAGAGAACATTGCCTATTCTCAGCTATTGAATTAAATATTAATTTACTGTTCTTATTTTTGACATTAGATTTCATTTTCCAGTACATGTAGGTCACAGGACGATTGTATTAATCTGGCTGCCTCTGAATGATAACTTTACCATTAATAGTCACAGGGCACAATGGAGCCCAGTTTTTTAAAAAAATCATCTTATTTATTGTTAGGACACTCAATATAATATTTTGTCAGAAAAACTTAAAATCTACAAAACGCTACATGATACCAAAACTCTAAGGGAAGTTCATCTTTAACAACACATGTATGTGAAACATCATTTTCTGTTTTATTAAATAATATCTATTAACTTAGCTTTATTTTATTTTAAACGGTAAAGAATGTCTGACCTTTCAAAGCCTTTCATTTGCTGCAGTTTAAGAGAAACATTATAAATGCCATAAGATACTGCTGAATGGGAAACACAAAGGATTCAAAGAAATTAAACTTTGATATGAATACAAAAGACAATTCGAGCTGGCATATGTACACACTCCTTGCTATTGTATTAGTTTTCTATCAAAAAGCTGACATTCAGAACATTCAAGAAATATGACTGCCCTTTCAGACTTCAAATTTGGATTTATTTCCTTCCCATGCGATGTTTATTTGACCTTGTATTAATGTCAGACAGCAAAATCATGTTGTGATGAAAATGAAATATGTTATTTGACTTTTTGATTCACATATACAGCACAAATGTCATTAGAAGAAGGAAATGATATTCTAGATTTGCTGATATTCTATAGATATTCTAAATATTCTGATAGCCATTTGGAATCTAAAGTTTAGTACCCATACCAGTTTGAAGTAGATATGTAGGGCTGTAAATATTAATAAACTATAATAAAATAAATAATAATAAAAGTATTTCCTTCAAAGATCTCCAAATGCTTTAGAAGGACAGAATGTGCCATTAAAACCATGCTATAAAGGACACTGGAAAAGAACACACAAGGTATACATAGGGGCTAAAGCATGGCCCATTCTGTACTCTTTGCTTGAAATTGCTAGAGATTTTCAATCCATTTATTTTTAGAATTCCAACTTCAGATATTCAATGCTCTAAATGCTCTGCTATTCTGCAGCTAGACTTTTGACATCCTACTACCCAGGGAGAAGTATGTCAGTGAAAATATATATTACAATCATCACCTTGACTCAGAAGACTTTCAGTTATTCATTCTGTTATTAATAAAGTAATTTATGATGGCTGATACAACATTCCATTGGCATTTTTCACTATATTAATGTAGTCATCCCAAACATATGTACTGAGGTTTCCGTTAAGGCCACCACATTGGCACATAATTGTTATCCACCAGCATGAAATTCTGATAGAACAAGTAAAAATAAAATTTTCCCAATTGCCATAGGAAAAAAAAAAATCCATAGGCTATTTTAAGTATTGAGTTTGCCAGTTTCATCACGTAGGGAAATGAAAGGCTATTCCAGTATTGCTGCTGGTATAGGAATTCCACATTTTGATGGCTGGAGCAAAATAATCAAACCTGTTTGGAATTTATAATTTCTCCACAAATGGCAATATAGTGGATTTCTTTCTGCATTTAACCTGAATTTTGTACAGTTTTAAATGCAGGATGTGGCACTTTAAAATAATTTCTTGCTGCTGCATCAGTTGGCTTGTCAACTGTTTCTTCATTTCCATCTCTGTTTGCCAGGTATTTAAGCTGACCAAATGACAATAACCTCAACAGAAAGTGTTCGAGATGCATAGTGCAAGAGCTATTAACTGAGATTTCTTAATTTGGTATTAAAGGATAATATGTAAGCACATGTACACAAATGTAAGCTGATGTGAATCACACATCTTGTACAGGAACTACCCGAAGGACACATTTAAAAACTGTTATTTATTACACTCTACTGTGCATGCAGTGCTCAGATGGTATTCTGTGAACCATTCCTTCCTTACCATAATTAACAATTCCAATAATTTATTAAATTCTAATAAATTATTATAATATAAAGAAAAAAGAGCTTAGTATCAAAAAAACCTGTAATGTCACAGTTTGCATAAAAATTAACAGCAAATGACATGAGCAATTTCTTCTGTTGCTGAAAGAGCAATAGGACTTCTTTAGGCACTTGATACTCTGCTATGAGGCATATCAGGAGTTTTATTAAAGAAACGCAGCACTTGACATTCTGTGTTCTGTTGATCGTTCACAATTCCTCCCAGCAAGCATATTAGTTATTTATAAGTGAGTGTGTATACGACTTATCAGTAAATTCCTGCATGACATCTGACAATAAAACTCAGCAGAGGAGATATCTGTCAGCTAGCTTGTGCATAGTGCATACCTCAGAAGAAATCTGTGTGCAACACAGTGTCTCAAAATTTCTTCTCAACTCATTACTTATTCCTACATGTTATTAATTGACACTTCGCTTTAGAGGTTTAGATTTTTGAAGTTAAGTAGGCCAGAAGAGCCACAGAACTGAGATCTGCCATTGCCTATGTGTCCGAGAAAACCAGCAAATCCATTCTGCCCATTTATTTTAGCCGAGTCCCACTTTCTCAGTGCTCCTGGCAAAGGTTATAAAACTAAAAATTGCCCACCAAACTCAGGGCCAATACCTGCTTCAAATTTCCAAAAGCAGTCCTGGCCTGGATAGCTATTATCTTTTGCATCCATAAAGGTCCATAATAGAACAATGCACTCCGCAATAGAACAATGCACTCTGCAATTTTGTATATTAGTCAGTTAAGATAGTTGGTTTGTTATAGGTTGATTAGCTAATCCCATGATGTATAAATAAGGACTAAGCAAAAACATGTTCTTGAGACTAACAGTTTGCTGGTCTAGCTTTACTTCCAGAGTAAAGCTGCAAAGGAACATCAGAGTCTGTTCCTGGTCTTGTCTCATCATCTCTGTTAACCCTTGAAGCATACATAGTATCTTGGGAGAATGCTCATTTTCTCCATGTGCACAGAAGTCTAACAGAGAGACTGGGTGCTTACAGGGTATAGTCTGCATTTCTTCTTGCTGAAAACTGTGGTGCACAACTGGAAATCTCCAGGAATGCTGTGGTGAAGCAATAAATCCTTGGGTTTACTTCAATCCTGAGACTTTTTAGTGCTGGTCTCTTCATCTTCAGGCATACTAATTTACAAATTAATTTACAATTAATAACTATTCAGTCATTAATTTTGAATGGAAAGGATAAAGAAAAGGTAATTTTAAAAAAAATCTCTGTAGAAGAATAAAATTAAGAGACAGAGAGAGACGTTAACAGAGTGGGAGGCAGAGATACTGAGCTACTGCAAACTAACATATCCTGAGCAACTGCCTAGTCTCCCTTCTTGGTGTACTGGTATATAGTTCTTTTTCCGTGGAGCAAGTTCATTTTCCTTCTGCACTAAATGATACAGTTTGTTTATAACAATTTATCTAGCCAGCCTTTTTTTCTTTCCTTTTTTAAAATGACTCAGTCTCACGATCATAGTTGAAACACTACTGAAGGCTGCACCAGTGCTACCACAATGGCAGGAGACCTTCTAAGCAGCTTCAGAATCTATCTAGATACAGAGCAGACCCACATGGAAATTTGAGCTACACATCTTTAGCACGGCTATCTAATATCATGCTGACAAACTTTAGTTAAGTGGACCCACAATGACAAATTCTTCAGGCTTTGCCAAAAGGATGGATAGAATAAAAAGTACTTTAAAAAAAACAAAGAAGCCTAAGACTGCAAATACATTTTTCTCATTGTTAACTGGCTTTTCCCCTGAAAGATAAGACAAGTTCAAAAAGAAACGTATATTAGAAGAGTAACAGATAAATTATTAAAATGGATATCTTTTGAAAGAAGAGAACTTTTAACCTTAAGAGCTTCAGGATCAATTAGAATGGCTTCAGGACCTTAGAACAATGACATCAATTTAATTATAAACATGAAAAGAAAGCCCTTTACTTACAGAGTTACTTACAAAATTACTCTTTGAATAACTAAATGCACAGTGGTGCAATATTTATTTAAGAAACAGACAATGATCACGTAATAAGAGAAGTAGTGTGATATACTAAGAACCAACAGGATGTGATACAATAATCAACCACTGCGTTCTTGGTTAGTTCTTAAAACAAACTAAATAATTCACTGGAGCCAAATTAGACACCATCTCCAGTTCAGTAGGGTGTGCTGATGGAGGCAGACTAATGCCTGGGGGCATCCTTGACTTCAGTGTTTGAGAGAGCAGCCTTTAGGAGGAAAAGGTACTGTACAGAGAGAAACTAGCGAGACCAAATGGAAAAAAGCGCAGCGCATGCATGTCATTAAGGTTCTAGAGGGGGTAATTCTTGCATAAGACAGGGCTTTTATAGCATAAATGAGTCCACCTATCCAACCTAATCTACACTTGGCACTTCTGCCCTATTAGAACTGGCATATCAACTTGTGAGCAGGAACAATGCCATGGAAACAGATGGGAACAGTATAGCCAGCCAAAAGCCTATGTCTGAGCATCAACTGTGTTTGTTGAAGACAAGATCCCCAGCCAGCAATGTCAAATACTGCAATTCAGAATCTCTCCGTGATGGAGGAATAATAGCCTCTAGCCACAAACCACTTCAGGTAAGTTTAACTCTGGTGAATCAGATTAAGTCATGCAGACGTATTACTAATGAAGGGACTGCCTGCCTTTGGTTTACACGGTAAATCTCATACAGAAAACTCTTCTTCATATGAGTGCAGAACTGCATTGCATGGAGCAAAAAGAAAGAGGAATTTTCCTGTTCTTGGAAAAAGCTGTAAGAATTTCAATGGGGCAGAAACCTTAAAACACCCCCAAACTATTCCTTCCTCTCTGCCCCAAAAAGTAAGTAACCAAAACAAATAAAGAAAATTAGATGACTGGACACAGAAATAGGACAAAGCTTTCTAGACTAATGGAATAAGGAAACCAAGGGACACAAAATATCAAAAATAAAAAGCATTGAAAGGTTTTTGTTACAAGAGCTATACAAAGTTAGATCCAAACCAATCATATTAGTAGACAATATATTCATCAGGGACACACATATTCTGGTGCAATTTAAATAGGAAAGGTAAATGCATACCCTTGCAGTGTAATACTGTTGTATTCCCTGTGAGAGTAGCTATTAATATTACAGGTTTTCTTGAACTATTTACTGCTGAAAAACAATGAAAGACTTATACTCATTGCAGATGGTGCTCTCTGTGGTTTTGTGCAGGAGTTAAGAGTAGTTTTAAAGAGGAGGAAACTGAGGCACAGTGAGCTGAAGTCACCTACTAAGGTCAACCAACTAATACTCGGCAGGTTTGGAAAGAAAATCTGTTCCTTTGAACTCCAAGTGCGCACGCAGACTACCAAACCATCTTGTCTTCCTATCTCTTTTATTGATAAGAATATGGCTCTTAGAATCAGCAGGAATTAAGGCATACAAAGAGCTTTATGGGAGTGAATCTTCCTACTACACCTTGCAGGAAAGCAGCTAGCAAACATACTTTATTTCCAGTGTAGTCCCATGGAAGTTACTGTGGCTGCTTTTGCATATAAACTTGAGAATGTGATATCTTTACAGAATTAGGGCCTTGGTTTGCACGTGTCATCTTCCAAAATGCCAGTGGGAATCATGCAGTCCTTGACAGGGTGATGACTGAATAATTTCTACTCTACTTATTACTTAGGCAACACATTTCAAAAGATAACCTTATTGGACAACCTGACAACATCTTTTTATCATAAAATGCAAAACCAAGTTTAGGTGAAACTTTTTGATTCATTTTTAACCAAAACTTGCAGCAGCCTTTCAGCTTTCTATCAAGAGTTATTTTGACCAAAAGAACCTCCTCCCTCCGAAAAAAGCATAATATGAAAATGTTTTGATTCCATATCTTTAAATCATAGTTTTAATTGACCATTTGCAAAATATGCTTCCTCGTGACATTTATATTTTTAAAGTAATCATTTAGGAAACTCATCTTCCATTTGATCTGAAAAATTTTTTTTTTGTTTTCACATTGGGTTTAAAATAAAAAAACAATTATTTAACCCAGTAACTTGAAAGAGACTTTCTACAAAAAGCATGAACAAATAATTATAATTTTACTGGAGAGAAAAGATAAAGAGAGTGAAAATAACTGACCCCTAGAAAAGTCATCAAAAATAAAACAGCTGCATGCTTTGCAAAGCTCATCACTTGACAAAACACCTATGAAGAAATACCTAAGAGGACGAATAGATGTATTTTAAAAAGCAGTAATGGTGTTCTGAATGATGCCTTTGACATTAACCCTTGAATTACAAGATTAATTATTCCTTGATCATCCATTTTCCAGTCAAACTTGACAGCTTAGAGGTAAAATGTAGTTTCTGAAAAAAATGAACAAACAGGAAGAAAAACACAAAATGTACCTACAAAAAACCCCAACCCTCACAAATACGAGTACTTGACACCATAGGGCATTAGATGACCCACGTAACAGTCCATATTCTTCATGTAACCCACCTCACTGTCACTAATCTGGCTTTTAGATAAGACCTGCTTCTACATTAAAAAAATAGCTGAAGCTGAATCCAAACTGGACAAAGGCTATGGCGTGGACAAAAGAAAGGACTTTGAAAAGTTTGCAGTCACAATGAAGATTTTTCTGGTTGATGGAGCAATTTAATTCATAGCTAAAGAGTGCTCCTGGATTTCTCAACCATCCTAAATTTTCATTCCTTATATGCATGCATAATTAGTAAGTGGGGCAGTACTCTTTAAGAAAGGAACCCAAATGATATTTGAGCTGAGCTGCTGAGAACTGCGCATGTGCATGTTTGAAAAGCTGTACCAATAGAAAGCATATTTAATTTGCCCTTTCCTGTGAGACCATCCCGAGAACAGTCTAAAGAAAGATAATGCATTCACAAGACAGAACTTCTCACCATTGTTTGATAAGGAGACACCATCTTACTCTGTCTGGTATGAAATTTGTCAAGTGACAGCAGGGCAGTGTAAGTGGTAATGAAGCCATCTGTCCTTCAGAAACACAGATCTCTCAGGTTTACCAAAACCTGGAGGTAAAAGCAAATGCAGAATTTTCCCAACTCAAACATTCTGTTTTATTTATTTCCATTCTTTTTACGGAAACATAGCAAACCCAGTGAAACCCAAATGGCTTCCAACTATATGCCTTCAGTTCATGTTTATCCCTATTTTCCTTGATTTCCTTGATACTTTCAGCTCAGTACTACTCCACTCACTGGTTTAAAACTGGTGCAGCAAAGCAGTAAATCAGAGCCAAAGGTTTAATTTAAAATTCTGTGTTGATCCAGCTTTAGGAGCCTGTGTTTCATCAATCAGGGCATAGATTCGAACAAAGAAGTCCATTCACCTATTCACCTTCCTATTCCTTGAGTTATCTTCAGTAGCCTACAATGAGACAAAAGTGTAACTGCAACTCACACTGACATACCCAGCGGAGCTTTCAGCTAGCTTTGCTATGCCCATGTGGGATGCAGTCACACATTTGGACAGATAATCTTTATGTCTAGGAAGGAAAGTGTTAAACCTGAAATTCTCTTGGCATAAAAGGGATACTGAGATGAAAGAATAATCAATCTTTCATAAATAATATACATGGGTGGATACATTATATATTCAAAGCTACAGTCAAATGGTTGGGGAGAATGATAATTTATTCTGTTGAATTTCTTCAGAATGAATCCTGGAACAGATCAAACAAAAAAGTTATAAAATAGGAATTACAGGTAATGAAGGGCTCCTTGTTGCACAGGAGATCTGCTAGCTCTTATACATAATTAAAATATATTAGGTCAGGGGTAAGCTTAAAGGTGATTATGTCAGGAATCATTTTGTTATTCTTTTATTAAACAATACTAGACCTATATTTATTTTACCAATACATACATATACAATATGAAATGACTGGGATTGAAATGCATATTTTAAATTAATGTGTTTTGATTAAATACAGAAGCAGCAGAGTACTTTAATATTTGTACCTTGTATCTGTAGCAGGCTTGTTCTAGATATCTAAATTATCTGCCTTATTGCAATTTTATTCCAGGAAGTAGCATTTCCAGTAGTAATCTTTTGGGGAGTGTTGTGACAGATACCACCAAGTTTTCTTTTTTTGCAAAATTTTTTAGCCATTGTACCTTGGTCTGCTGAGAATGTGATTAAGCAACAGCTGCTTGGCTGAATAGCACTCACTACGCTTAAAACATCTACTTTGCATAACTTTTGCTATGGCTACACTTATTATTTGAATATCTATTTAGAATACTTGATGTATGATAACTATGATGTGATACATGTCTGTACCACAAAAACTGCATAAAGCAATATACATATATATAATATTATATGTATAAATGTAAATGTAATATATAGCTCTGAGCTACAGGCATGCTCATGGGCTGGTGAATATGTGCACGTTACTTGGCCAAAATGAAAGCATGAACTTATGTTTGTTTTTACAATACCTGTTCATCTCCTTTGGTTGTAACTACTAAACAGCTCAGAAGTTTTGATGGGGAAACCTGACAGATAGACACAGGTAACTGGATAGTCACCACTGAAAGTATAAGCCTAATTTCCTTGTGAAAGCAAAAGGAAAAGACCAAAAAAATACAGGTAACATTGGAAGAAGCTTAAAAAAAAAAAAGATAATTCCATTTTTGTTGTTACCCCAACGGTGAAAACAGAAGGTCTTGAAAAAGTTAGGATCTACAAAAGATAGAAGTAGGAAAGAAGCTAGGAAGGCTGGTTGATAGGAGATGGACAAAAGAGAAAGAGGGGAACCTGAGGTAACATCCTCTTATGAATAGTAACTGTCAAGGAAAAGTAGAAATTATTGTGTGAAAGTTGTACAGACAGAGGCATAAACCCTGACAATCCTTATCCTGTGGCAGATGTTCAATTGCATTTGAGAGAACAGTACTGTGATGATTTGTCCCATTCAATTTCTAAGAGAAAACAAAAGGAAGAAAAAAGTTTCTAATATGCCTCCTCTTATGCTTTCAACCCAGATAATAGTCTCTTCAAAGACTAGTGCACACTTAGTTTTCCAAACAGTTTTTGGAAATATATAAACTGAATTTTTAGGATTTTTATGCTTCTGTGTGACAGGCTGTCAGAAAATTAAAGCAGCAAATTCAAGAAGGGTTTTGTCTTTGTTTTCTGGTCCTTTTTTTCTTGGCATTCACTCAGAAAAGCATAAACAATTCTCTTTGTACTGGCCACATATGGGGTTTTTTTCTGGGGGAGTAAAAAACAACATCGAGGGAGATAAGGAGCTCTTGGATCTCTTTCCAGCATGAGGAAAAAAAAAAAATTTGAGAAAGGTCATCTGTGAAATAGTAACCACTTTTTCCAGGTTTACCTTTGCATTGAATTAAATTTCCTATACAAATATTTTATACTTAGATGCAAATTAGGGGAAGGACCTGTCTGCATGTCAGATCTGGGTCATGTTCTTTTGAGAATCAACTGTTTCTGTGTGAACAAAGAGAAGGAAAAGGAACACAGGTGGCTGCACCTTTGGAGGCCTTTAAATTATTCCTGAAGTTTTTGGTGTTTCTCAAGTTCTGATGGGAAAGTGTTGACTTTCAGCATACTGCTGATGGTCAGCATCAGTTCAGAGAAACAAACCAGGAGCAGAGTAATGGACGCGTATAGTAATTAAGTGAGCAAAAGTATAAGGTAATGAAAGTGTAAGGAATGTAAATGAAAGAGATAAATATTACTGTTTATTCATAACTACAACAATGTTATGGAGAACAGATTCTACAGTATTCAACAGACTTTTATATTAAAAAATTTACAAGGAAATTGCAAGTTTTTGATGGTGTGTTCAAACAACTGAGGAATTTCTACTTTCCTCTGTTTTTTCAATCTACACAAAAACCTGTAGATGATCTAATTAAAATGGGAAAATTAATTTACTGTTCATGGGAAAAATAGTTTAATTTTACTTCACAGCTGAAAGTCAACAAAAAGATTCAAAGAAAATTCTTACTTGAAGTAGAATTGGTTATATATCACATTTTTGAATTCTGATAAACTGCATTTATATGAAAGCAAGTTCCATTTTAATGTGCTTGCTTGTGCCCTATCTCATATCAGAGGCCAGATTTAATATATAATAATTTGCCCTGCAGTCAATAAAAAAATTTTCCAAAATATTTTCCAATGCTTCTGGTTTGGTTACATTCATGGATCCACATTCCAACCCTTTGGAATACAAGCAACAAAAACTGATCTCCAGCTTTCTTTTGAATGTGTGTATTTAAGAACTGTGGCTGAACAATACTGTATAGCTTCTTAATATTATTTTTGTTATTAATAAGATAATACAATTAGGGAAGGAGATGACCTGAAAAGTTATCAGAAATTCTGGGTCCGATTCTAGCACTTTTATGACATATCCATTAATGGGACCACTTACACTATAAAAGTATTTCATGGATCAAATTAAAAACTGAATAGAACATTGCATATTTCATGAGGTAAATAATCACATCAATAAAGTTTCCATTCAAGGAAACGAGAATACCACAATCTGCCATTTGGGGGTTTGGTTAGTAAAACTGTAATTGTAATCCCAGTCTGTGTTTTGTTACACAGCCTGCACAACATTAGAGTTACATAGTACAAAACCCAAATGCTATGGTGTCAGATAAGTCGTAATATAGAATGAGGAGGAAGACTACAGACAGTATATCCTTCACATATAATTTGAGTAGAAATGTTTCCAAATGTTTTAAAAGATTTTCATGAGCTGCTCTTTAAAGGTCACATTATATTGCTGCTGTTTATTTCCTCATCAGTTAATCAGGTGCTGTTCCTCTTTTTAAGGTCGCCAAATCCTAGTAATTGAGGTTTAGAATTTTTTTTTAAATGTTATTAGCCAAACCAGAGTATGACTGTTTCTTTTTCAGATCACAGATTACTAAGAAGTAGAATTAGTAGCTACTGTGCTAGCAGAACTCTACTTATCTGGGCTCTCATCTTGAAAATTCATAAGCATATATGTAATTAACATATTACTAAAAACTGTAACTGCGCGTAAAACCGTGCTTGATGCAAGACATTCAAACCTTAATACAAACAAATGTGACAAGAACTTGCACAGAAGGTGTCTGGGAGACAATTCAGAGCATCTTGTAAATGCTCCTGTGGCTCTCAAAAAAAAGGATCGATCGCAGAATGAAAAGAAATAGATATTGATAAAACTGAAAACTGCTGTATTTTGGTGCTTTTCAGGCATGTTTTTGCAAAGGATCAAGATCCCCAAATCCACCAGACTCGATATCCTTTACATCCTTGTAAAATTATGTCCCCTCTAAGTCACCAATCAGTCTGTGCTTACTGCTGCTTTGTCAACCAAAACTGGCTACCCCTAAGGTTAGAAGCTAAAGGAAAAACCAAACACCAAAAACCTATGCAAGCTTGGCTGCTAGCACGTAATACAGCAAACAGGTAAAACGTCCCCATACACAGTCATGCCTCAGGCAGAACCTCCAAGTGATCAGAGACTACCCCCTGGGCTTTGCCAAACACACAGAAGGTTGAATGCAAAGGACAATGAAGGTATTTGTTGAAAGTTCTGCATGTGCTTTTTCTTCATCTGTCTGCCTATTACATTCTATCAAGCCAGTGATTTTCCAAGCCGGGTGCATCTGCAAGCAACGTGAATGCTTTCCTTGTGAGCACTAGAAGTGAAGCACACATAATTACAAAGGCAGCTCTTCTATTACTTCCTACATAGAACAAGAATTCTGATCCCATTGCTTTTTTTTTTTTAGCCAGATCTCTTGAAATTGAGACAAATACCACTCAATACAGGATTTCAGAATCTGACAGTTTAAAATAGTATTTGGACAACTAAAAAAAAAAGCAACTAAAGGTAAGTTTGTCCATCATTTACTATAAATACATTTAGGTTTGAAAAATCCAAGAAACTCCTCATGCTGCACTGATTCTTCTTGCACAACGCTCCCTTGATTTTGACATGTTCTGTCTTTCAGACTAATGACTACTGGCATCAAAACCCCTCTAGTTTTCCAGGATTTGTTTCAGAATTTATTACTGTTCTTTTACATTTTATTTCTGACTTTTTCTCACTTTTATACTCCTCCTTGGTTTTGATTAAATTCTAGCTTGCTAGAGATGTTTGTGAGAATTTTTCCACACCCTCTTTCAAAATAGTCTCCAGAGGTAGGAAAAGATATTCTACGCTACTCTTGCTTCCCCTTACTGGCTGGTTCAACTCTTGTGTCTTTCAGATTTTTATGAATTATGCTGATTCAGGACCCATTCCAGTTCTCAGTAACAAACACATTTGACCACCGGATTCAGAGAGAACAAAATGCCAGTGTGACCCAATGATGCAGCCATCAGCTTATTTTAGTTGTGGCTACCGTGGTGTTACTCCCAATTTATTCTTAATTTATATCACAAGAAAAGAATCAGATCCCACAAGCTTGAAACTCGATAAAAAAACCCATTAGTTTATTTTGTCGCTAAATAGCTAGGACCTGATATCATATTCGTAAGTAACACTTATGAATTCTGAGAGTTCCTTAGCTCTGCTGCTACTTTCCCCCATTGCTTTCTACCACGTCTCCACACGTTTATCAAATTGTTGTTTCCACTTACCAACTGGCAGGTAAAACTACGTCACTTAATAGGAAATGTAGCAATGAAAGACTTCTTTTATGCATTTTTTTCCCTAGGCTTACTTGCAAAGGCACTGAAACAGTCCCAGAATGCTACAAGATTTCAAATGCCAAACTGACAACAGTCATACTTCCAATGAATGCTCAGCTGTAAATGCTACCCAAGAGGAACTTAAAAATGATGTTGCATCAGTGACAGCTATAATAACTATTTTAATTAAAGAAACACATCTTTGAAGAAAATTGATGACATTGGAGAATAAATTAAATGCATGAACTCTTGCAAGCATGAAAAGGGACATTAAAAAGTAGGGATTAATGAAGGTATTTTTTAATTTTTAGAACATCTGTTCAATGTTAAATTTATGCATCTTTGGAAAAGCTTTTAAAAAATTCTCAGTTCCTCAGTGATGTCTTTACCGATTCTTAGTTCATACTGTCACTGGTCTTAGGAGCAAAGGAACCATATTGATCATCTGGTTTGATCTTCTGAATCAGTAGGAGGAAGTGTTTCTGTTCTACAAGGCAAGTGCAAATGCTCAGATATTTACAGAATGCAGGAATTCAAGAAATCCGATGCCTATGTACACAATAGCTGAGAGAAGGTTTGGTATTCATTAAATGAAAATACTCAGAAAATGAGTAGTGTTTTCCTGCTAACATTTAAGAATTATTTGAAAGAATCAATACAGTTTTTTGAATAGAATGGTGATGCAATGAGCCTCCAAGAAGTAAAATATGTTTATTCAGAATTAACTAAAAGATGGCTTCCCTTAGAGCTCCTTTGTCCCACAATTTTTGAAGTTGGATATTGAAATACACTAGCTTAGTTTTTCCGTTTTCTTGCCCTTGTTTTTAGGGGAAATGCATATAATCAATACTTCATGTACAAGAGTTTGAAGCCAGGAAATATTGATTAGCACAGAGTTTACAGAGAGGGATCTTTTCCTTATTTGTGCTGATTTCCCAATTTTGAAAAGTTCCCTAAGGTTCTGTTTTTGTAACTCCATCTTTAGCTACTCAAATTTCCCCATATTCTTTCAGCCAAAATGGCTGAAGTGTATTTCATAAGGGAAGAGGCAAGGATGTTTTTAATGATTGAGTATTTTCCTTTGAGACATTTTCCTAATCACAATGATTGGCCAGTATTTTATTTCATACATATATCATAATAAATGTTTCATTTTAAGCATCAACATCCCAGTAAGCTAAGAATCTGTCCCAGTTTTGGCTGGGATAGAGTTAATTTTCTTTATAGTAGCTAGCATGGGGCTATGTTTTGGATTTGTGCTGAAAACAGTGTTGATAATACAGAGATGTTTTAGTTGTTGCTAAGCAGTGCTTACACTGGTCAGGGACTTTTCAGCTTCCCATGCTCTGCTGGGTGCACAAGAAACTGGGAGGGGACACAGCTGGGACAGTTGATCCAAACTAGCCAAAGGGCTATTCCATACCGTACAATGTCATGCTCAGTATATAAAGCTGGGGAAGAGGAAGGAAGCAGGGGGACATTCAGAGTGATGGTGTTCGTCTTCCCAAGTCACCGTTATGCATGATGGAGCCCTGCTTTCCTGGAGATGGCTGAACACCTGCCTGCCCATGGGAAGGAGTGAATGAATTCCTTGTTTTGCTTTGCCTGCACACACGGCTTTTGCTTTCCGTATTAAACTGTCTTTATCTCAACCCACAAATTTTCTCACTTTTCCGATTCTCTCCCCCATCCCACTGGGGGGGGGGGGGGAGTGAGTGAGCAGCTGTGTGGTGCTTAGTTGCCAACTGGGGCTAAACCACAACAGAACCACACAAATATATAGTAGAGCTATTGTCTTCCTCAAATATTGTTTATGTTTACAATTAAGATGCAAAATGAACTAACAGAATAGCATAAATCTAAAGTTATCTGTAGACATGAGGCCTGATTTTTCCATGTTTTTAGAACATGAGACCATGAATGAATGCAAGATGTGTCTCACATTATAGCTGCAAGTCCACTTGAAAGTTCCTGTATCTTGTGTATTTGAAGTATGTCTTTTGGCATATTTAAATATCCTATCAGACAACACTGATTTTATTTGGTTTCAATGAAAATTTATCTTACCAGAAGAGCCCTAGGGAGTTAAAATTATACTGAAACTATCCATTTATGAATTCAACCTATAGCAGAAGTTGTAACTTGTTGGTGATTATTTGATAAATAATGACAAGAAACCTGTTGGCCGTGAAATGTTTACTCAGTTAGCACACTACATGAAATAATGCCTAGATATCATACTGACTGCCCTGAATTTCCTTTGGGTCATTAGCTAGGAAAAAAGTCTGTCTGTTGATTCTTGATAATAGTTCTTTTCTGAAGATAATTAGTTATTTTTCTTCAATTAAAACCGAGGAAATACAGAATAGAACATTTACTTCAGTTAAAATTTCATTAAATTCATTCTGTGATAATAATTACTCCCCAAAGGGAGAGTAGCTCATTTATAGGGTGTGTACACAATTATTCTTCTGGTTTCATCGCTTCACCTAAATTTAATTCAGCAATATTATTCCCTCCCTCATCAAGCTAACTTTGACACAGGGCTACTGGAGTGCCCACTGACTTCCAAAGAAGTTCATCTCTTTGCACACTTCTGAACAGCACAAATACTTATTAAGCCTTGGATACTGCTTCTATAGGACTTTGCATTATCTTCAGCGACCAGAATTGCCCAGCTCTTTGCTCCTGTTTGATATAGCACTTCAAACAATAGATGTCTACTGGACACTTGAGCAGATGCTGATTATTTTCATCTCAATGAGACCTGCTGAGTGTTTTTTCAATCACAAATGAATAGAAGCTTGTGAATCTCATCTCAAACAGCAACAGCAGAAAAATGAAAGTAGTGACACAGGTAGGCTACAGACATCACATGGAAAGGCTTGGGTTAAATGGAAGTTACTTTCAAAATGTAAGGCCTCCACTAAGCCCCTTCTACACAATTTTGGAAGTGCAGAAGGCCTGTAAAATCCTTTGAAATGTGAATCACACCCCATGAGATTAACTCTTTTGTTTAGTGTCTTCTCACTTACTAAGATTTTCTGATTTTGGGGGTTTTTTTTGGTACATTCTAATCAATATGCTTTGCCCTCTCTTGGACATTCAAACTTCGTGGAAGAGTGAAGTTCAACAGTGCTCCCAGTGCAGGACTGACAGGAATTTATCCACTGGCTTGGCATGTCTCACTGGTTTGTCCTGTCACTCCTCACTTGACTCTAATCTGCACAAGTCACAGAAGCTAAGTTGGATTCAGAACTGCCTGGGCCACATTTGCTTGAGCCTGATCTTGCAGTCAACTAGTTTCTTTCTTACTTCAATCTCTAAAATCTTCAATCTCAAAAAAAAAAATTCATTCATGAAGATAAACAAATGTCACAATTTCACCATCTTCTGCAGCAATGACAAAGCTCTGATTTTTCTGATAGCAAGAAATGCCAAAACATACTTGCACAATACTAGTTACATCACTCAAAGGTGCTCACATATTGCTCTGAAACCCAATACAGGCTAGTCCAGAATAAGTCTGATATATATCTTTAACAGATCAGTTGACAGCACTACTATAGCTAGGGGGCTTGTTACATTAATGACAATAGAGATATTAGACTTGAGGCATCTTTCCTTCTGTATCTCCAATCTAAAGGTTTTATAATGTTTTTTTACCTCCTTAAATCCACCAAAGTATTGAACAGAGTTTGAGAGTTTTAAGCTCTAATCCACTGCCCTTTATAAACTCCCTACTACCATTCACTTAGTTTTACATTTTATTAAGTTTGCCTCAACATAATTTGTACGCACATGCGCGCACTTAGACACATAAAACAGTGTTTAAAAGTAGCATTTACAGAATTTTATGGCAATTCATAGCAGGCTAATGAATTCAGCCATCGTTGGGCAGGAAACACTGCCAGCCACAAAGTTTTTATGTGACTATCTTTGCTGCTTCAAGATAACTAGAAGGCATTTTTTAGCTAAATGATTCTGTGGTGCTCTCATTGATGATGTATAACTCCATTTACAGTTGTAATCTGGGTAACAAAATGAATAATCCATCATTGTACTATGAATAGTAAATTAACCCAGATAAAAGTGTTGAACATCCAATCAGAATCATTAAGTAACCAGAAGACTAAGATTGGTGAGGACACATTGAAAGCAATTATAACTAATGAATACATTAACTTCAGGCATGAGAACAGCATGGCTGATATTCTAGTCCATCAAAATAAAATTAGATTGGGGGTGAGGAGACACAATATGGAACAGTCTCTGAAAATAAACAGTTATCCATGAATATAATTATTTTGAAGACAAAACTTCCTAGCAATGATGTATATTACAGAAGACCCAGCAGATTCACTGAAGGTGGTGCTGTGTAAAACAACAGAATAAAGAGAAGCACTAAAGAGTATGCTGCAACAAGCAAACACATCAGCATTGCAAGGGGTGGGGGAAGAAGGAAAGACAAAATAAATTATAAATACTTTTCCATATAATCCCAAAATTGTTAATTAGCTGCTGTGAAGATCATGGACTATGCATTATATTAATTACATTCCTTTACATGCAATGTAACAATATAGTAGCACACTGATTGAAAAGTCTTAGCAGAGTCAAGCTGGCTGCCGAACCCCAAAATATTTAAATGCTTTTGTCTGTACACCTAATATATTGTGAAAGAGGACCACTAAGCTTATATTAAAAACTGAAGTTAATCCCCTCAAGCACAAATCTTTTACATGTACATTATCCCTTTGCTGTCCTATGAAAAGTGCTTCCGGTTATACCAACATCTACCTATTCACCAAGTCTCCTACTACAGTCTAGAGTCCATCAGTGTAACTACTTTATTTCCATGAGAAACAAAGTAAAATAATATTTGAGTTTGCATATGTAGCTCTTCTACTTATTCCAGTAAGCTATGAAATCTCTTCATACCAGAGCAGGTAATACTTTTTTGCATACACGATGCTGCAATATTCAATGACAACCTTAAGTAAGCTTCAAATTTGATTCAACTGGTGTGCCACAATTCCCTGGCAGACCTCTCTTCTGACTGCACTCTGCAGGCTGTGTAGGGTTGAAACAGTTATCCAAGCACTGCATTAAGTAATTCAGTATTTCATCCCTCCATTCAATTAAATGTCTGGCCCTTCCACACAAGTGCAGGCAACTGTTTACATAAAAATCACCAGCTTAGGTTTTTAAGTCATTTTATAATAATAATATTCAGTTTCCCAGCATTTAAGAAATGAGATATTGTTTACTTGTTTATTATTCTAGACACTATAAAACACATCTCAAAGATGGAACAAACTCAGGGCAAGACAAAGCATAAGCTTCCACTGGAAGAGACACAGACTGTATCTTCACACCTAAAACAACTTAGCTATGAATTAGTTTATCTCAATTTTTAAGTAGTTTACAGCTGTGGTAGGTGCTGAAAATTAGACATTAAGGCATATGCATTAGGCATTCACAATGAATTCTGGAGTCATATAATTTTAATCAAAAAAGTAGATGTCCAGCAGTACGAAAGCTGGAAGCAGAGTCAGTGACTGCTTGGGCAAATTTGGACTGAAGTCACTGATGTTGTGTTATGCATTAGTGGTAGCTCATTTCTCTAGTTCTTTCAGAATCAAAAGAAACCCACCCACACTCAAACACACAATTTTTGAGTTTTAGAACTTGGCAGCCCTCAGTCATGAATCTACTCATGCAGCCAGGTCATCTAAAAATCTAGCTCATATATAGTGCCTAAATAAAATGGGAAGATTTTCAGAAAAATTTGTCATCTGATGTCTTACATCTTATTATGAATGGCCATAAACAATTAACTATTAACTATTTGGTTTCAAAATGCTATACACTATAGCAGTATTGTTTCTTTTGCAAGGCTTATTTTTTCTGAATTCCAAATGAGCTTTACATAAGAGCCAAGCTGGAATTACCTTAATTAAGAATAACAGTGAAAGATTGATTTTACTTAGCTGAAATAACTTGACAACGTCTTCCTTGTAACTGGTTACCTGTCAGTTTTTAATGGGCTGGTAATTACTCATTTTATCTTAAGGCAAACAGTACTAATAAAGTTTTAAAAACATTGTTACTGCAGAGCTATTATTTTTGTTGTGGGCCTAATACATAAGTAATTATGTCATAAAACTGGAAAAAACTCTCCACTTGATACATTAGCTTATTCTGGTTTTGACAATATGATTAAAATTGCTATGAATCTTTCTCCCCCAACAATTTACTCCAAAGTAAAAGTGCTGAGTATTGCTATTTATAATCTAAGGTTTCTGTGAACAAAAATGAACAGTTTATAATATGCAAGGTGGTAAAAATATCTAGAACAAGACAGGGGGAAAAAGTATTACTGATTTGAAGATGATTACAATGTAGCTGGAGACTTTCAGGCTTCAGATCTCCTGAAGAAGCAGGCATCAAAATCCTTAGGAGTTGAGTCTCCAAGTTTCCCAACACCTGAATCTTCTGACTTTTTTTTCCCCTCTAAGATTTTATAGGTCATCTCCCAAAACAAAAAACCCCCAGAGCCTTAGCAGATTTAATGAGACACAGATGTATATAGAACTGGTTATATCAACAGGACATTTGGCTAGTGTTTTGCTCCTGTGAGGCAATTAAAATACATGTTCTGGTCCCTTCTACCTGGTTGTTAGACTCTATATTGTGACTTCCAGTTTTAGGGATTACGAAAACTTTCTAGGTTTTATAGACTTTTATAACCTGGTTACAAAAAAAACCCCACCCTGCCTTTTCTACCACAGCAAACTGGAAAACTGAGACAAAGCACTTTTCACTTTGTGCATCAATCCAAATATGAAGCAGAAAGACCATACCTTAATTTTTAGATGTACATTTCAGTTTGTACAACTGTCACAAAAATCTTGACTTGTAAATGCTATAGATCTGATATGGAGGTCACTGATAGGGAATGAATACAAGATGCTAAGCTGTCATTTTTGTAGTTACTTTTCTGTTTGTTATCATGCTTTAAAATTGACAACCCATTGTTTTTTTATTTTCCAGCTATCACAAATCCTTTTTTAATGCCTACCCTATGCACATTGCCATTGTTTTTGGATAATAAGACTTTTCTTCCTCCCATTATTGATTAATAACTTGAAATTCCCTAGTTTTAGCAGGCGATTCTTAGCATTTTTAGCATTCCTAAAGTATGATGAACTCAATATGACAGACCCACTACTAAAGTCCAGCTACCTGGACCTTTTATTTTCAAATGTCTTTCCCATCCAAAGAGAGAAAGTCAAATATATTTTATAGCAGGGATCACATCAAATTAAGAAACCCACATTATCCCAGAAAAGGGTAAAAAAGCTCAACAGCTGAGCCCAGGCATCCGTCATGCAACTGTCCCATAGCTACTAAGCAACACGTTTTCTTTTGACAGTCAGAATTAGTTCTGATGATGTGTAAGAAGGAAGCCTTATATCATGAAATAGCAGAACAGTGTGAATCTCCTAACATTTTCATTGCTCTGAGCCATCTTTCTTATGCTAACATCTCATTTAACCAGGGCACTCTCCTTCCATTGCCTGCCTTCACAGCAGCTAATATTCTAGCCTTTAAATGCCATTATTTCAAGTATACCATGCATTCACTGCTTACTGTAGAAGAGAGTCATTCAGATGAAGGTCTTAACGCAAAGTGTGTTTACACTTTTTAAATAGTGATGAGTACAGCAGATTTCCCTAGTGAGAGAAAATATATCCACTTCAGTTCAACACTTGTATAAGCTTTAGTGATGGGTAACAAACAAACTGTTCAAAGCTGAGTTTTACTGTTAAAGTAAAGGACATAATAGGCTGGAGCTAGCCAAAGCGATATTATGGCATCAAATTTGTGAAAAGAAACTCAAAAAAACCTTTCTCTTGTGAAGTGGAAATGAGGAGCAGCAAGCAATGAATTTGTCTTAAAAATACAGGTATCAGATACCCTTATTTTCAGCAGTGGTTGAGCCATAGATACCAGACTTATACAGGGAAAGTAAATGCAATGAAAGAAACGAATGCATCTAAATTATCATGAAGGAGGTATTATTTTTCCTCTTTAAAATAATGAACTATTTTTTATTTTTCCTCCTGCAAATTACATAAATACTAAAATCCCATTGGATTAGGGCTACTGAGACTAACTGTTCATTTTCTTACATATTTACTTGTTTTGAAAACACAGATGAAACATCTACGTGGTTAACATATAGCACCCAGCAGAACAGAGCCATATTAACGATTGGGTGAGTCTAGGGGATACTGCTTATTATTTACTGATGTAACTCACCAACAAGATTGGCCCTGCTGTGGTCAGTATAAAATATATATGTATATATTAAATATCTTTACCACCTGCTACCACTAGCTGAACTAGACGCTTTCTCCAAACAGAAGCCTGATGGCTACACTGGAATACATGAGAAACACTTCATATACCCTTGCTTGCCTTCCATAGGTCTCTATGGGAAGAGTTAGTCACTAGTAGGTCCTTTATATTTTCCTAACACTGTTCATTAGCTTCATGTGTACATGCAACAATTGCCAGTAGTGGGTCTACTAAGCCTGTTCTAAGTGGAGAAAGGCATCATTTCACCTTAATTTAAGGACAAACACAGCTTTTTATTCTTTTCAATGCTAGAGTGGTGGTGATGTTTTCAGACTTGGGATTTTGATATTTTTGCACGAAATCAGTCATCTACTATACCATGCAAATCTGCCCTGCGGAATTATGGGATGGACCATCATTATCCTTTGCATAAGTAACAGATGAAAGCTTCTCACTACATACAAAAGACAGTAGCAACAGTTAACATTTATCTTTAAACCTTTGCAGGAAAACTTACCATTTATCATTTGAGATTTCTTGTAACCTCAGGATAATGTAAAGAGGGTAAGTTTTGCAGCTGGAATTTACTTATCTCTTCCTATTGTAAAGAAAAATATTTGATGGCAATCTTATGTAGACCTTAAGAAAATCCAAGATAATTTGTTTTAAAAATCTCCAATCTTGTAAAAGTTTAACTACTTTAAACTCACACCTATCTCTTTTAAATATGCAATTGTGATGAGGTTTTGCCACACATTTTTTCAGTAGAATACATATTTTAACTCAAGTTTATTTCTTCTTCAAAAGCAAATGCAACTTTACAGTTTCGGTTCCCATGTAGTTCTACAAAACAAATGATGATAGTGCTTCTCAAAGGCTCCTCTCACATATGTATTAGGCACTGAGAACCTTCACAAAAGACAGACCCCACTGCAGGCTGCTTACCAAAGATCTGCGTAAAATCATATCTTTACTTCAGCATCTTTGAGATATATGATTACATGCTTCACTACAAGACAATAATTCCAAATCCTTTTGAAGTCAATTACAAGACTTTCATCGGTTTTAGTGAAATCCAGTTCATCTAGCCCTATATATCATGTCCACACTGTTTTGGACGGTACTGAATCAGAAACACTTAGGTTGAAGCGGCACTGATATAAACGACAATTCCTAACTTTTCACAATTTAAATTAACCTATTTTCAAGTGAGAGGAATTCACTTAGACAAATCATGGCATGAACTGCATAGCCCTATTCATGTATCATTTTGAATGATTTCCATGACCTACCACAATTAAAATGTTGCCACTTGCCAACCATCACGTAGGTGTTCGACATGGAAGGGTGATTTGAAGTACACTTGACTCTTGCTGTAGAAATGTCTAAATAGAAATAGTTCTGTGTCTACATTTTATTGCAATCAGCCAGAAACAAACAAGAGAAAAACATATTTGTCTTTTCTATACTCCTAATCATAAAACCAGCCTTCATTTGAAGCCTATACTTAACCTTTTTGTATTATTGCAATTTGCTGAAAATCAGAAACATTGAAACATGAAATTGAGCTTAAAAATGTTCTTGCTTATCTAAAAGGAAATGCATCATGCAGCATCAGACATTTCATTATAGTAATATTTTTCTTCTCTCTTTTTCTCTTTGGATCTTTGCCCTTCTGTAATTATACAACATTAATTTCTCCTCAAACAAAAAGCCAGATGTTTGCAGGCTCTGATCTCAGACTGATTTTCTGCTAAAAGCATCAAGTCCAGCATTAGCTACTAATGGGTGTCTTCTTTCCATTAACCCAGATACAGGTAGCGCTTCCAGTAGGATCTGTCAGCATCCAGTTTTGAATTACAATTTCTAGGAAGACATGAACGATTAGACCATGGTCAGAGTCTAGACACATGCTCAAATAAATACCAAATACACATGCAGATAAGATTTGGGGTTTTTTTTGGTTACAAACCAATTCTGAACAGCTAAAAGGCTGCTTCTGTGAATTAGTTAGTTTAATTATCCTATTACTATGAAAGTTTATTTGTAAAAATTGTCTTTTCATTACTGCAGTGGTGTGGAGGGTTCAGTTAGAACCATTCAGATTTGGAACAATTCTCTCCTGCAACGTTTTGCGGCCTACACACTTGTGTAGGAGTCTCACCACTAGGATTTAAAGTGCATTTCTTCCAGTTTCTCCTGTTGAAGTTTTTCTTACTTTATAACAAGTTGAGTGTTTAGTCTGGGACAGAGAAACTTAGATGCTTATGTGAGATAAGCGTTCAAACTCCTGCCTGAATCTAAGCCTTGAACCCAGATTTCTTATATACATGTCATAAAAGTTAGTTCTTTCTCCATGTAGCCACAAAATTTTCAAAGACCATTTGCTTTGCCCTAAAAATGGGAAAGTTTCATACAATGACAGAAAAGATGTTTTCTGATGAAACGTACCAATGCTCTTCTCAGCACTTCTGCTTCCCATAGCAATGGTCCAAGTATTACTATTTTGGCTGCTACCAACGTTACTCCAGGCATGTTAAGGGATCTTGTATGAATATACTGTCAAGACATCACCATACAATTCTGCAGGTAAACAATACAGTTGCCATCATTTTGATGGATTCTTACATAAGCTCCATTTTTCAGAAAGGTTTCCCCTGATAGTCCGAGTTAGTGGACAGTACTCAAAATCTATACGATGGAAGTGAATCCAAGAGTGATTTACATATGTACAGAAAGTCTGCTGTCATTAGTACTAAACTTGCCTGTGGCAAAACAGTACAGCCAACTCTAATTTTAGTTATCTTGAAATTCCTGACTGAATTGTTTTCAAAACCTGAAATCTGTTATCAAACCTGAAAACAGAAAGGATTTGCATACACTGATTTAGGGGGAAACTTCAGCAATCTGCCTTAATAACTACATGAATCTGAAATTATTGTAAAAAACTGAATATAGAATACTGATCAAGACTTACTGCCTAAAAATATTGATCTTGTTCAGGCCAATCACATGCAGATATAACAATGCTTATTATGTTAATTAGGATTGTATTGTTCCTGTATCCTGTTCTATTGTCTTGTTTTACACTTAGGCTTTTGGTTTACGTTTTACACTTGGCAAGTAGACCACTTCTTCCAGTGTTCCCTGAAAGAGCTTACTTGTACCTTCTTCTGGGAACCTTACCCAGGAAGTTTAGTAAGGACTTTCCTGGTTAATTTAATAACTCCAAAGGCATGAAATCACTGTTCTGCTGAAGACACTGGAGTGAGATTATATCTAGCTGTTGTATGCTATGAAGGGCTGTCCTCCAAGGCTGTCTCAAAGACAGAATACCACTTGTCTACATTACCAGCATGGAGGAGCACTGGAAGGTGGTTCTAGGGCCATGTTGTTGATATCCTGTAGAGGAAACCTGAGGTACATCTGACATTTTGTCCATTTTTTCAGACATGCTTATCTATTCTGCAAAGAATCTGAGCTGCCAGCTGCTCCATCATCCCTTTCCAGGTAGCGTCAATGGGAACAACCCTTGCAGATGCCATAGCATCCTCAAAAGGAGTCTGATATAAGCTGACTTGTGGGCAAGAGGACATTTGTAGACTATCAAAGGATAAAATGGATGCCTGGGGCCAAGCCTAAATACCATACTCTAATATTAAACTGACCAAGCAGGCATGGCATGAAAGTAGGAGCAAGTAGGAGCTAGACTTCTCTACCAAACCTGAACAGAAGAACTTCATTTTACTTCTGTATTTTTTCCATATTTATTAAAAAACAGACTTTCATTTAAAAAGGGGGAAATGACATGTCTGCTATCCAGTTTCTAGAGCTTTGATTTAGCTAGTCTTTCCAGGAATAAAATAAAAGAAAAAACCCAACACATTTAATTTTATCTACTGATCTATTTCTGGAAGTTGTGATGTACAAAACACCACGTTAATAAGATGGACTTTGTTAATGGCAGCTTTTTAATGATATTCCAAGAGGCTGATTCTGCTGTACCACCATGTATAAATACAAAGGAATGCATCAGCAATAATAGAAACACCAGGAAACACTAAGTTGTGGTGGATCAGGAGTAGACCAGTGCTTCTATTCCCTTTGGATGCATTTGTAACATTTAATCTAATCATCATTCAGCAGTAGATACAATTCCAGTCTACATCAAAGCAACTAAAATACTGCTTTGATGGTTTAATAGTACCTGGCAGCGTAATGACAGGTGGCCACAACCACAACCTAATTTGAAACAAGCTGCAACGTTGGTTGAAGACACATAACTCTGAATTCTGTGAAGCATATTTCTTTGAATGAAGTGAGAAATTCAACTGAGACCAGCCTACAGTAAATTTTGAGTACTGTGCTCAATATACCTTCCCCATTGACACTGCGTTTAGCAGCTGCTTCAATGAGTGTATTATTTGACAGCAGCAATAATATTGCTGCTTGTTTAGTGCTCATTTTGTGTTAATTCAAGAGGATGAATGAAAACTGTCATTGTAAGAATTCTACAAGACATCACACAATTGCATTAGCAACTGGGCATGGGCTCTTGAGAAACTGAATTAGCATAAACACAATGCCATCAGCTGCAATGGTGTGGCTTTTGTTGCCATGCCCTCATCACTGGACACACTGGATTTTCCTTACTGGATAGTAAAAATAGGAAAAAAAAAAAATCACAAGCATCCACTTTAATGAGAAATAATGAAAATACTTTTTCTGCAGTTACTTTTTTAAGTAGTCTACTTTGGAAATTCTTGTTTAGCAAAGTCTGTTACCTTAACTGTAAGGTTGCCAAAACAGGAAAAGATTAATTACATGAGCTTGAAGCTAAAATTACAAGGTGCAACAAAAATTGCTCATCTATTATAAAGTTTCACAGTAGATGAGGCTTTCAAAATATTATGTGTTTGTTATGTAAGGAAATACCTGCTTTTTTTGCATGCAGTTATATACTTTAGAAATAGTATATACTGTTCCTAAGCTTAATCACAATGAAGACAAAAAGAATCATTTGGTTGTAAAGGCATTACTCATATATTCAGAGGGACAGAATTTAACACTCTGCTATGCAAAAGAGGCTCTGAAGTCATGAGGTCTTTTATGTTTCTCTGCCCCAGCGTTGTAACATGGAGACAACCCTCTGCATGTCAGATTGCACAACAGGCAGCAGCCACAGAAGCACTAGCACATTCAGGAGGTTAGAGACAGTGAGGAAAGGTGTAATTTTACATGGCTATTGAAGCTAACTGCTTTTATTGTGTAATCCAATAAAATATATGCAAAATATCTCTCAAAAGTGGTTGGAAAGGAGAGGTGGGTGAGGCATGTTCCCCTGCAATCCAGACCTTCTGATTATACTTGCACAAGACCAGAGTTTCACATAACTTTCCACAACCTGACCTTAGTGTAACACTAAGAGTAGCATTTTTATTAGGAAGAGATATTCCCCCATCACTAATAGTAGCAAATATATTTACCCTTCAAAATATTATCTGTATGGCATTAAAACACAACTGCTTTGAAATTCAGTAGGTTTCTTCAGGGAAATAGTGTAAAACATAACAAATTAAAAGGCCCTTTCATGAAGCAATGAATTAGAGCTACTTGTTATCAAAATTCTGTGAGCGTTCATGTAGCATAGAAAAAAAATTTGCAAAGATTAATTGGTAGAGACAAAATTTGCTCTTAAAAATCCTGTAAACTGAAGTGCATCAGAGAATCAATTTCCACATATGTTTTATCCAAGCAACAGGAGCATATTTTTAGAAATAAGCTGTAAAGAATATCTTATCTTGGAGGGTTATGCTACTTAGTTGGACAACTTTTATGGGTATAATAATCAACTCTGAAAGATATTTTTAAAGAAAAATAAGCGCCCAGCAATACATTGATAATTACTATAGCAGACAATTTAGAAAGTCTTGACACTGGAATAAAGATTAAACTTCAGTTAAATGAGTTGTCTCTAAAGTTGTTATGAAAATTAATGGGTGAACATTCTCTGCCCTTCTGAAATTCCTATCTTCCTGCAATTTTGTGCAAAATCGTGACAAAATAGAAAACTTACAAGATCAAGGATCTTCAGATTTTTACTGTATACCATACTTCATAAAGCCCTCTTAATCAGACATTTTTGCGTTGTAACAATTAAGAGTTTTGCCATGGAGGCCAAAAAAATGCACCAAGTATTTTTCCTTTAGTATGATTTTGAAATTGTGTGGTTTGACATTTCAGAGAAAAAAAAGTATGGACTGGTCAATATAATTACATACACTGGAAACAGTTCAATGTGTTTTGCTTTAAAACACTCAGTTTTGAAACCTATATTGTCCTTTGCATTGCAGCAAAACACAGACCACTTCGTAAGTAACATATTTTAAATGAGGTTATTGCACTGTGCCATATAATACTAAAAAAAAAGGGTAATAATGGATTTGGATTTATTTAAAACTCTTTAAAATCCCAATAAATGACAAAGTGCACACAACAGAGAAGGCATTATTATGCTATAAATTACATTGCTTTCAAGCTCGGGAGTTTGTGATTAATTAAGAAAGCTTTAGAAATGTAGAAAGGCCAATAATATTGTACAGGATGTTGAGGGATCAATTTTGCTTTTTTGTGCATAGTTGCAAGTTGTGGGCAATTAACCGTCTTGCTCTTCCAAAGAGCCTTCTAAACCACCTGGGAATGTTGTTATTCAACTGCTATTTTGGAGAAAAGTGTGCACCTTTCTAACCCACAGCTGGAGGACTGCACAATACTTTGGCTGATCCTCACTTAGAAATCCTTCCCACTGGCTCCTAACAGCCATTCTTCATTTTAGTTCTGATGAATTGGAGGACAGTAATAAACTGACTTATCCAGACAATGAAAAAGAGGAACCCCAACTTAAAATGAAAAACACCCAACTACTAGAATCTAGTTAGGTAGGTACGTTTGGAAAGTTTTGAAATTGGCGAGAAGTTATAATCTATAGAGTCTTCAGGAAGATAACGTACTACAAATCTATACAATGTTTTAAAAGAAGTTTCAGGGTTTCTCCCTCAATCATTAGAAATACCTACTATGTTTGTTCATCAGCAACAGAAACACTGAAGTACTTGCTAGGAGGATTTCTAGTAGCACTGTTTTCTCCCAGATGACAGAAGCCCTATGTTGCATAACTTTTAATGGAGCTAAACTGTGCCACCACACAAACAGGTGTGGGGGTGTGCGTGGAACAACGTTCTGGCATTTTTGTTGTATTTGCAGAAGAAAACAAAGGCTTTGATAATCACTAATAACCCGGTCCCACTAATACACAAACGGTACTGTTCTCCCATAGCTGGTAACATAATGGTCATCCCAACATATAAACAGCTTCCATACAATTAGAATGAAAGCTCTGCAGACAAATCAACAATTTTGCAATCCCAGCCATCAAAAGTAGTCCATCACATGCAACAGAGATCTCGAAACACACAATAATCTTTCATTCTGTTTTATGTTGCTTTATGCTAAACTTAAGACTGCCATCATAGACCTTTGGAAACCTCTGGCTTCAGTTAAACTCTGGAGTACAGGACGAATGTTTAAACCACATTTTTGTACCTTTTAAACTGCTTTACTGAAGAACACAAACAACTGAAGGTGAACCACAGGGGTTCTAAAAAGAATTGGAAAAGTTTAATTGTTACTTAAAATGACCAATTAAAATAAAGCAGTTTCCTAAAGCCTCTTTCTTCTACTATACAGACATAATTAACTGTAATACTGTCATGTGCCCTCATTTTCAACCTGGGAACCATAACCTAGATCCCAACCCATTATCTTCTTAGAGAGTTTGTAACAGAGAACTTGGTCTTAAGTGAAGCTATATACTCAATTCTTTACATACCTGTCAGGAAATTATGATGTAAAATTTACATCCTCATGTTATTGGCAGGTACTTAATACAAATCTTACCCTCCACAGAAAAGCACCCCAAAACAAAACCCAAGAACCTTGAACATTAGTTATAAATTCTTCACTTAATTTTTATGAGCACTTAGCAGGTTACCCTTTGTTTTGATTTCTTTCTTGAAGTCTAATTATTCCATATGTCCTTTCATATTTTGTCTGATTTGCAATTGTATTTCTCATTATCATTTTGTGAGGATATGCTGCTATTTCCTCTGGTTTCATTCTCTCTTTTATGTTTCGCTTGTACAAAATTAATTACATTGTACCTTCAAGCATAATTTTAACAGTGTCTCCATTGCACTGTGTCTGCCTTTAATTAATGCTCTTCTAATGTAGGTTTTAGAGCCAAATGGTGCAATATTCTGAGCATCAAAGAAACAAAAGATCTAACAAAGCTGAAATGAAAGAACCAGACAAAGCAGCAGACAATGTATTCTCATTTGAAAAATGTCACTTCAATTTTATTTTAGATAGTAGAACCAAAGAAGATTGTTGCTACTTTTTCAGCATTCATCACCAAACTTTGTGGTAAGGCTTACTCCAATCTGGGACTAAATCTGTAATTTATGAAATGAGATTAATTTCTCAATTGTCTCCTATCTATTCCAACTCCCTAATCCACATCCCTCTAGTAGGACTTTTTTTTTTTTTTAAAGACTTGGCAAGTCATGGAGCTCCCCCATCAAACACAATATTCATGCACTCTCACAAAAAACATCAAGGCAAATAACACCCGAGTTCTCTTGGTTGTCTATTCAAGAGGACAATGGGAAAAGAATATTCCATGCATTGGCCCATTTGCACATTTTTTGAAATGCATAGTGTTCTCTAACACTTGATCTAATACATATTCAGCCAGGAACTTAAGCCTACCACAGACACAGAGGTGTATAATTGTAGTTATACAGGACTCTGGATATTTTAGACTCATTCAGGTCTTTGGGCTTCAGGGACTTCAAAGTGAAGCCTTGGGTGTTTCCTGTTTCTATTAGGCAGAAAATAGTTTTTACTGAGGTCAGGAATTTTCTTATCACATTAGGTTTCCAAATTCATTTTCAACATATAGCAAGCATGAACAAAAGTGAGCTTGTCCAACTTTCTAATCAGTAAAAACCTATCTGTCAGCTGTGTACAGCTATTTACTTAAGTGAAGTCAGGTAAGTACCAAGATCTAAACTGCACTTTCAGTTAGATATTCAGATAAAGGTGACAATGGGATTGGTTAAAAATAAGTATCTTTCACAGCTGCAGAACCTATTGAGCAACAGTGCTTGTATATATCATACTGACTTTATTATGCACAAAGGTGGTACATGATTTTCAGTAACACCATTTTCTGGGCCCTAATAAACAGAATATTTGTGAAGGAGATCATTATAGGTAATTAAAACATTAGGGATTTAGTTTTGTTGGATGGAGGCACTCAGTTGTTTTAAAACAAAAGTATGTGTTTCAGTTTTTTTTTTTTTTTATTATTTGCATTTGTGATTTAAAGGGGTCAAATTAAAATTATTTTCACTCAAAAAGGAGGGGAGTTGTCTGACAATTATTGTAATGGAATATATTTTTAATGGGGACAAAGCCTGTCCTGGGATTCATATGAAGAGCTATCACTGACTTTGATCAGCACTATATCCACACATCAAAAGACATAACTTGTTTTAAATCACTTTTGCTCATTGTTTGATAAGCACTAGTCAGTTGAAATGAAGTTTGCACACAGCAATCACAAGCCTACGTTGATCTGAATTATGCAGAAGTTACTTGAAACATAAGTTTCTGGATTTTTATTTGTTTAATTTTATGAAGAAAAGCAAGCTTTGAAGCACTGTATGTAGAAAAGAATCAAATAAGCTTTGTAATAGAATAAGAGGTAAAGGAAACAAAACTAGGTGGGTCATATTTAGAGCCTAGCAAACTTGACAATGTCTCTTTAAGGTGAAGGAATAATACAGTTAGTCAAAGTTCTACCTTTCATGGTCTTATAATGTCAAGAGAACAGTATTTCAAAGCATGACATTACACAGGCTCAGTCTTTTCAAGAACACAAAAACTTTGATTTCAGAAACAAATGAAAGGAAAAATGTGACTCTCTGAAACAAAGCACTCCACACATGTATATTTTTAGTGCCATGTGTTCAGACTAAAGGGCCATATGCCCTCACATTAGTTAATGCAGGAAAAAAGGCATTTCCAAATCACCTTTGAAATTTCAGTTCTTAGACAGTAAATTTGAAACTGGCCAGTAGGCAGGGGCCAGAACCACATTTTGAAACATTAAATACCTTAACACCTTTTGTATCTCAATTTTGCTTTCATCTCTGAATCTTTTTCTTTGAAGATTTAACAATGGACCATCTTTTTTTTCTCCTGCAGTTTCCCTCTAAACCCTAAAAGGGAACTTTCCATACAGTTAAAAATGTGGTAGTTACTTTTCATATGCCAAAAGATCAAAATGTTCAGAGAAAATAAAGATTCAATTTAAATACCTCGCATACATTGTAGATGTGGTTGAATTACACTCTTTTCCCTTTAACCTCTGCTAATATTTGTTCTTCTAACAAAGGCAATAGTCATAATAGTGTGATATCACTGTGAATCTAGAATATATTCCTTTTGCCTCAATATCATAGCAATAAGCACTTTCACACAAATGTATTTCATGCCTCAATAACTTTTACTGTTTATGGGACAAACATTAATAAATGCAACATTCCTCAGAAAGAATAACGTTCTTTGGGTAGTATTACACTCCAGCTTCAGCATGTTCACAGAACTTCTTGTCAAAACACAGATAAGGCCAAAAACCTCACATGATATATTACCAATACTCTCTGCTAGTCTGACAAAATGGGCAGGTTCCCTCGACATCTATAGGCATAAATAGCGTCATAAGCACTATAATGCTGCAGAATAGATCAAAGACAGTAGAACACCTGGTTCCAGTGTCTTCTCACTGATTTGAGATCATTGATTCATGTGTCATTATTGGAAGAACAAGGTATCATTGCAGAGGCATTCACATGGCAGATCTTCATGAAGGAGAAACAGATAAACAGACATTTAATTACCTCATCAAGATTACATAGCTTTTAGAAAGAATACTAAATTCATATCAGTTTTTAGATTGGAAGGCAGACAAAGGTGTGGAATTTCTATAACATGAAATGAATACAGAGCATGGGAGAGATTGTAAGCAACAAAGAAAACAAGGGAAATACAGGAGAGATCTTGTGTCTTGTTTGGGAATTGTTAGAACATTGGTGGAGGGGGTGTTGGTCCATTATACTATTTAGTTTCAGTTTATGTAAACTTATAATAAAAAAACCTTTTACCAGTTGTAGCATTCCTTTTGGCAAGTGCTCAGAACGAAGTGTACACATCATGTCATTTGCATTGATACCTTAGGTACAACTTCTGCATGGACAGGCTTGGACTACTAAGAAACTTCCTGTATCTGACTGTTCAGACACACATAGACATTTAAATTTATCAGCCATGTACCTAACTGGCAAGATTTGGGCCTTAATATTTAATGTATTTTATACAATCAAACATTGGCCCACATCCTCCAAGTTTTGTTTTTTGGTTTTTTTTTTTTTTGGTTTTTTTTTGTTTGTTTGTTTGTTTTTGCAAGAGCTTCAGTTAAATATAATCTGAGGTAAATTTGCTCTAACCCAAATTATTAAATGATCTAGATTAACTGGCCTCCTGGCTCTCTGAAGTTTTCATTAGAGACAATCATCTTGAAGTTGACTAGGTAGCTGCTTTTTCATCTTCCATAACAAAACACATCTTACAGCTTTGTCATCTCCATGGTGCCAACCTTTATGACTCCTTAAGTAGTACCTGTTTCCCTATGTCTAAAAGATTATTTTGTTTGCTCAGTCAGGCTCATTGCACAAGCCAGCTCAACTTTCTAGGTCTTGCATTATATCAATTAGTGCAATACTATTAACTGTTTTTCAAGACTAACTATTTTTCAAGTATTGTTGATGTTGAAGCTTCAAAGTTCTTCCTGTGCTACAAAAAAATCCCAGCTCACATGAACTTCACTGTGCCCAGAGACCAATTGTTTTCAAATGAAGCTTGATGGAATGTGTAGCCTACCATTGAACTGAAAGACCTCTTCAAGCGTACGAGCATCAGATGTTGCAGAGAAAACAGTGATTCCACAAGAGAAGAATCCTATGCTTTGCTATAGATTTATGAATAGCTAGGAAACAAGATTCAGACAATGGTGGGTAAACAAGGAAAGGGTTTTTGAAAAGTTTAGTAGCAAGTTAACCCAAATTATTACAGTTTTCCAAAGAAATCAAACCTTCAAACAGGAATTTAAAATTTCAGCATTTGATTCCCAGCCACCAAGATCAAGGGGATGCTTCTATTGACTTGAAGTCAAGATGAAGCCATGCATGTAGTGATTAAAAAAAAAAAAAAAAAAGGAGTTGGCTTAGTAAGGAAACGGAGAGACAGTCTTCAGTAAAAAAGGTCTATTTGCTCTCCTCAGAGGAGACAACAATCTCCTTTAGACAGCTTCTTATGCAGCATGTGGTTTCATAAGACTGGATTGCAAAACAACCCAACAGGAGACTGTGGAAGGATTGCTATTTAGTGAGGAGCTGTGAAAAAATTCTGACAGATGTGAAATGTCATGACACATTTGGGAGAATATGCAAAAAAAAAATCAATGGAAGCATCAACATAATAAAGCAGGAGGAATACTATGATGCAGACTTTCTGTCCTTCAAGTTATGTGAATGCTAATTCTAGGAACTGCAAATCCTACTTTGACAACAGGTAGAGTTGCCAAAGGCAGAGCTTTGGATTTTTTTCTGTGAATGCAATTCAAGTAGAGACAGATATTGCAGCTTTCAAAAGAAAACTGTTTGTTCAAATTTGACTCAAATTGAATGGTGACCAGTTTACAAAGCAAAAATGCAGAGTGGTTTGACCTCAACTCAACAATCTGGCTTCAGGAAGACTATTATGAAACTACTTCATATAAATTCAGCTTTTACATTCTCCCACAGTGAGAAAGTGCTCATATTTCTACTCCTACAGCCTTTCAGAATGCACAGTAATATTTGGACCTTCCATCCCCCAGCCATAAGAGACAAAGCAAGGGTCATGAGTGTATAGCAATTTTTACTGTCTGATAATCACTTAGGCAGAAACTGGTAATGAAGCTTGGATTAGGCCTCTGGTAACTATTTACCTAAAAAAATCACCTAGTTTAACTACATAATCACATGGTATTCCACTAGAACGCATGGAATTCTGCATTCTAATGGAATACTTCAATACTCATTTTACCACTGTGAGTTGCTTTTCTATTTGATGAAAGAAGAAGAAAGTGTAAAGATATTTTAAAGATATAGTGGTATCAGAGCAGCAGCAGCTCTGTAACCTTATTCACTTTAGTAAATGAACTCTTTGCAGAAGTAAGTGCACTCTTTGACCAATTACTGTGATAAGCTCATTCTGAGCACCAGGAGACAGGTAGATGACATTAAGTACTTGCTGGAATTTTTGAGAATAAAGAGAACATTCTATTAGCTTCCTACTTCCTATTATTTCTTGAGTCGTGTCTCATCAACAATGCAACAAGACAATTGCCATGCAGCATGAAAGCAGATGGAATTAGGGTTCCAAAGTACAGTAATTCTGGCAAGAATCCTGATTCACAGTCTTCATGGTCAAAAACATCACAATACACTTCACAACAAAATAACTAACAGTACACAGTGATATAATTATCATTAGTGGTGTGGAATCTGACTCATTTGTCACCCTTAGTGCTACTATCTAATTTAAACTACTTAAAAACCTGAAAATCCCTTTTGTCTAGCTTAAATTACATGTTTGAAGCTTAATCCTTTGGTGAATAACTTGAATTTGGTGAATGTTCACTTGCTCCAAAGCAGAGATGGAAATTTGAGGTCTATGAGCTGTGTTAAACAATCATTTATGGATACACGTTATCTTTGTTTGCCAAAACACTAATGATTCAGTGATGCAAGACATTAATCACATGTTTACCTATAGAAGAAGCTAATTTGACATTGCACTGGTTCTCAGTTTTTCAAACAGAAGCATGAATTTTGTGCCACCACTAATAACGTAGCACTATAGGCAAGCTATACGCTCTTCACTGAGCCTAGTTTCTTCATATAGGTGTCTAATACTAAATTCTTATTTTCAGCATTGAAGAACTTTCTAAGGTACTGAAAACCCCACAGATTTTAATCAAAATTTGTCTATATAAAACATCTCCAAAGAGAAACTACTTAAACACCAAAATCTGTATTTAACTAATCACAGGCTTCTGTGTGCATTCAGTTGGCAGATGTCTATATCCCAGACACATGCAAGGACAGGTCCAACCCAAGAAAAATCAGGTATAGGTCTTAACATCATAGCTTGACTTTTTTTCCCCCCCCCGATAAGCATCTTACATGTATTATAGCCTTACGGATATGCCTTTCAGCTACTATTCTGTAAAAGAAAATGTTTTAATTAGGGTCCAGTTCTGAAGTCAGTTTTGTCTATTACAGAAACACTTCAATTTTACTGCTCATTTCCTTTAATCAGGCATACCATGAAAAGATCTTTTTAGCCATACCACTAGTGGTGTGAACTCTCCCCTGTACCACCCGACTCTGAACAACTCCAGACTACACTGGATTGTCTCAGACTTAGCTGGCTATTGTAGCTATGCTAAAATACAATCAGAGAGAGAAGCTGTTTATTTTTTCAAGTTGCAGCCACAATGCAGTACAACTGACTTGGTTGCTATTGACTAAGTAGTGACATTAGGTCACCTAAGTGAAAGCCAGAGGACATAGATAGCTCAGGACAACATGGAGAGAAAGAAAAGCCAGAAAAGTCATTGCTTAAGCATACCTGTACGCATACCTGTCTACACTATCTACTCTTGCAACATGCACACTTCAGTTTCTGTGGAACAGACTGTTGAAGAACAGAAGTTGAAGAACTTCATAAATATACCGCTGCAAAATGCTAAAGCTTCAAAATGAGTGAAATAGCAAACTGAATATAATAACTGAACAACTTCAGCACAACCAAAAAATGCTGTGGAACATATATCCAATCTTTCTTGCTGCAGTTAATTGAACAATTGTGACTGTGCTCTGCATCCAGCTAAAAGAGGGCATCTTAAACCAACCCCTTAGCATGAATTACTTTCAGATAGTTCAGAAAACTTACAGCAATTGGGAGTTAATTTCTAACTTTCTCACATTTAGTACATGCACGTAAGTTCTGGTATGCTTTGATCTTCTCCTTTACAAGATAGGGGCTTATATCATACTGCACAATTTCTAAAAGAAAAATTAAAGGAAATTAAAGGCACCACTAAAACATGGAATTTTTTTTTTTCCTTTTTTTTGTACTAAAAGAACTCAAGTAAGGATAAAACATCTCCTTGGCTCAAAATGGAACTGATCAATTGTTCAACAGTTGGAATTCATGCAGTCTTATTTAATGATGTGCTCTAATGGCAGCCTTTTTATGCTTCATTTCCCAATGGCAATATACAATGACACAGAGGAAAAGCCATGTAATGTACTGTAACAATATCACGGATTGATGCTAAGATTTAAGGGAAAGACAGTAGTGCCAAACTGTTACCATTTCTAAGGAAGCAGACTGATGGATGGGTGGTCTGTGCAAACTGACCCCTAGTGGATACAATACGCATTCTTCTGCAGCTGCACAGACACATACACTTGCACTTGAAAACAAATTAACTTCAGCCATTGGGGGCTTGCTTTTCAAGAGTGATACTGAGAAGTTTTACAGGCACGGCTATGCACACATGATCATCTGCAATATGTTCACAAGTGTACATATCAACAAAATTTTGTTTCCACATTTGGATGTTCATCTAAAATTATTTGATTTGCTAACTACTACCAACATTTCAAGGTGAATATAATATCAAAGACCAGTTTATTACAAAAAGGCAAGCTTCTGATACTTGTGGGGCACTTCCAGAAGGCAGCTGAATTAACCAACATGACATAAAATAAAAATATTTATCTCTTAAACTCAAGACATGTAAACTCTTAAAATAAGAGATATTTTGGAAGTGCCTGAATCTTTCTATAAAGATGGGTGTTTGCTTTCTAAACCTATGTATAAAATCAAAACCCAAACTCTTGATGCCAAGACCTCAACAAGCTAAAAAACTTGACCAACAAAAGGAAAGATCTAAGGTATAATTCTTTTAAATGGTGAAACATATACTCAAGAACACTAGTTAACTTAGTACACAGATATAATAAAAGACTTGCTCACACTGCAGTAGGTTCATACTCAAAGGTTTGTAGGTTCACGTAGTGAGAACTACCAAGGAACCTGAAGTTGTATTACAATGACATCATCACATGGATCATCTTAATTCATTTCTTTTTCTTAAATCTGGTGCTTTTCTTCAAATGCCTTTCTCCTTTGAAATGGCATGCATCAACCACTCCTGCATCTTGCATGACATTTTGATCCCTTGATAGAAGCTGAGCGTTTACTGCTCTTTGCTCAGAAGGGCACACTTATTTTGACTATGCAAAAAATTAGCTTTCTGCCATTAGTCAAGTACAATCACTTTCCTCTGCAGAAGTACATAAGGTCTTACAGTCCTTTTAGTGTCTGTTTTTCCTTCAGGCCCCCCTTCATTTCTGTCCCTGCCAGCTGAAGAAAGTAGCATGCATTTTCATATCCTTGAATAAAGTAAAAATTCAACTTAAGTACATGTGTCTCTTTATAGTAATGAAAGGTGGACACCTTCCTGAGCCCTTGTGTCATACATGCATACATTACGTATACTGACTTTAAAGCACATCAATCTGTTCATGTAAATGAATAGCTCACACAAGCAATGAGTTTTCACTAAGAAACTGCAAAATTAATTATCCCTTTGATAAATCAATCACACCACATAACAAAGAAGTCTCACATTTTGTGTAGGAAAGGGCTTTTTACTTTATTTTTTTATTTGAGTCCTAATTGGCCATTAAGAGAAAGATGCAGTCTCCTTTGTCAGTCTTAGATTTATGTAACATGCTCCCATTTTAAATCTCTCTAAAGGTATCTTCACTCAAAGTCACAGTACATTTAACTAACAGTTTCATTTCAGCCTAAGATCTAAAGGAACTAACATATTTATTAAAGCATTTTGATCCTTCAGAGACAGATTAATAAGAAGCTTGTGACAGTTCAGCATGATAAAATGAGTCAATAAACAGAAATGTGTGCTGACGTTAGATATACTGATCCACAAATAATACAATACATATTTGGTTAGTCACAAAGAAAAATCACTTGAAAAAGCCATCGCCATGATTAAATACTTTCTGCTATCTCACAATTTCTATATTCTATAGAAGTTTTCCTTACAAATTCCCTTGACAAATAAACCCGGCAAGTCTTTTTTTATACATAAGGAAATCACAGCTTTGTACGATATCAATATGGAATAACGAGTCATCAAAATGCAGCATGAAAAGGTTTTAAATATTGTATGGATTTTTTAGGTAAAAATAGAGCACTAGATGCCGGAAGTGTTCAATGTTCATTCACTATAAAACAGATGTTCAAGCTTGCCTGACTAGCTGTCATTTACCTATGAATTATTATTTGTATTAGGCATTTGTTTTACAGTAACACCTCAAAAATTCAAAGTATTTAATGTGGTTGTCAGTAACAATAGGAGCTCTAGATTTAGACTTGGGATATCCTTTCCTGTCCAACAACTTCAACTATTAGAATTAGAGCCTAAAAATCTAAATATAATTTCACTTCTCAAATAATCCACGAGTAATAGTTATCACACTCTATTGAGCTGACGTCATGACCTAGCAGCCAGAAGTGACCCTGTAACACAGTTCACCGATTTCTTTATCAATATAGACATTACCTGAGCTATCAGTACACTTTATAGACAAAACCAAAATACGTGCATGCATAGGTGATTAGTGTCATTATGCCTAATTTTGACATAGGACAAATGCAAGAACCAGAAAGAACAGAAAGACTTTAGACTGAAGGGTCAGACAGTGGTGAATGCTGTTCTATACTTGTGATGAAAAGATCACTCTTCCTCTGTCCCTGCTCTTGTCCATTCATTGATTCATATCATGTAAAGGTGAAGCTTGGGAAATACATCTACACATACATGCTTCACACACATTTCTGCTACTAAACATTGAATAATGAGTCAATGGTTTTCTAATTTTCACTGTTTTTATATCAGTGCTGCCAAATGACTTTCCCGATGTCTGTTATGATTTATGATGTGAGAGAATGTTAAAACTAATTTATACTAATAAATGTGAATGGCTCCATTAACATCGATACATATTCTAGTTTACACTACCAAAGAATCCATAGTGGTACACTTAGAGCAATTTCAGAGTATTGCTTAATGAAGATAAAAGGTCATTGTGAAAACTAGCAGTGATGGAAAGTTTACAGTAGTCATCCTGAGGTTCCAACTGCTGTACATAAAACTTAATGTAGTGTACTGCATTATACTCTAATGCTTAAAATAATGGCTCCTGAGATTCTGATTATAATGATCCTGATCTAAATGTGAAAATAACTTGTCTTAATACATTTTTTCCTCCAGTCATTACTTCCTAATCTAGTTTATCTCTCTTCATCCAACCCATCAGACTGATGGGACTTTATACATAGGAGGAACTGGAATGCACCCTACAAGTTGTTCATTACTTCATACAATGAGATGCATCCATGCTAGAGAAAGCAAGCATGAAACAGTACCAGTTAATCGTACTACATTGAAATACTTATGTAAAAAACCAATACACAGTAAACAGTAAGAAGCAACAGCAAACTAAGTAGTAAGAGAATAAACACTCAAGATAATTAAAATCCCATAAAATAATTTCAAGTTTTATTCATTAACCAATGTTTTTGAATTCAGCCTGAAAAAAATGCCAAATTTCTAGAACTTAACCTTACTGTTTGGTTGGGTTTTTTTTCCCCTCATCAGAGTGTTCAGGAGAGAACAGATAACCTAGAAGGTGCTGACCTGATGTCAGTATACAAATCAAACTGCCTTCTTGACTACGGGTGTGTCACTAGGGCCAATCCTTGGCCCAAAACAGAGCCATTTAATTTAGAAGGCTCATTGCTGTAGTCTCTTTCTCAAGGTGATGGTAAGAAAACCCAGAAAGCTGTTCAGACCTTACAAGACATGCTTGCTCATGCCCATGTATTACCAGTCATTATAAGCACCTTTTCTACCCAACTAAATTTCAGCTCAGATGCATCTCAGCATATTCTGTCTAGTCTTCTAGTGCAGCTTGAAGAAAGAAATAAAATTCCCACACTTCCAGCAGAAATGTTGTAGCATCAAAATATTTGTTTTCTTCAGGTACAATATGACAACAGTAGTTTAAAAAGTTTAAATTTAAAGAATTTTTTCATCCAATTGCTTCATCCCAGGAACCAGAGCTATTACATGCAGTTAGCAGTATCAAAAGCTTGTCAATAACAATTAAGTGAATTTTACCTTTCAGAAGGTGGTAAAAATTTAACTTCTGGAATTTCTTGAAACCTTCATCACCTGGGCATGGGTATAATTTGCTGTCTGCATTCTCTCCTCTTGTAGTAGTCATGCAATGAGTTTCTTCATGTATAGACGTCCTAAGTTCGAAAAGGAAAAGCTGTAAACCATGGAAACTCTAAAGTGTCTTTTTGTATAGCAGAAACCAGATCCTGTCCTAAACAATAGGAAGATGCACTCTAGAATTACTTTCCTGTTTGTTTGCCTTTTTTTTTTTTTTAATTAATTTTTGCTTCCAAAATACTTAAGCTCTCTTCCAATCCTTCACTCCAATGACTGGAAATATTTGGATATATTTTATTGTCTTCTCATAATGGCATAGAAAGTTAGAGATTTTAAAACTAAGAGATGGTGTCTTATACTTTAGAGATAACTTTGGAAACTTGCAAATTGTTACCCTAACAAATTGAATTAAGAAAACTGGACAGTAGTATTAACATGATGATAATTTATTGTAATAAGTGTATTTCTCTACATAGCTACTTGTACAATTCCCTCCTCTATAATATCTCAGCAGTGCACAATGCTAAATAATACACCCTTCCAATATCTCAATTAAGTAGAAAGCCTGGTTCTCCATACATATACGTTTAGGAAACAGATAAAAGGGTCTGATCCAAAGTCAACTGCAGCTAATGCAAAAAGTCCTGCTAGTCCCATTGGCAATTTCTCAACTGCACTGTACTCATAATTAAAAGCAGATGGGTGCTGAAAAGCTAGCCCTGATAACTAACACATAACCCAGGGTCACATAATGAGTCTGGCTCAGATCTGAGAGCGGAAGTCAAATCTACTGAATTTCTACCCAGGGATTTAATCACAAAACTACTATTCTTAATTTAAAATCAAGAGGTTTTGAGAGAAATATTAGTAAGGTGCTAATTTTTCACTTCAGGGGAATATATCATTACTCAGCTAACCAGCTTTTTTTATTTCAGACCAAATAAGAACCCAAAGTTCTTTGCTGTTGTGTTAATTAAGGATTTTTATTCATACCTCTAAGCAACATACTAACCTCTAAATGATATTCCAACTGTAGCTGGAACAGGAATAAAACTAAAGTACAATTAAGGTTTGCAGATCTGCCTATATTGTAGCTTTCTAACAGTAGCCTTTCCACCCTGTTCTGTAATTACTGAACCAACTCACAAGTTCTCCAGACATAGGCATTTATGTAGAGCTCAAAGCTGCTTTGCTCTGGAACAACCACCCCAAGAAAGTAAAGCAATTCTGAACCAGAGAAACAGCAATACCACATACAGCATCTGTCTCCCATTTGTGGCAATTGAGATTTTTTTTTTTCCCCCTCCCTCTTGCTCTTCAAGCCACAGCATTTAAGTAGATAAAATACAGGCCCTTTTACCTTTCAAATTCCTCACACACACCAATTCTTAAAATAAAATCATACATTTCTTTTTATTTCATGTTCCATACTCAGCAGAATAAACCAAATACACATCCCTTTTGAACACAGCTGAAGACAAAAAGCAGCTTCCCTCACACGTCAGGTCCTTTAGAAGAGAACTGAAACAAGGACCAATACTTTCTGCAAGTAGAATGTGAGAAACAGACTTACCTGAAAGCATTACAAGCCACACATAGGACTGGACATGCAACCACCATCTAATATTATTTCTCTAGCAGTCTGTGAAACCAGAGCTTTTGGGTTAAAAGCCAAGCTCCTTTGTTTCTCCAGACTCTAGAACCTATAGGCAGGGATCCACAAACCAACTCCCATGGGGTAGAGACGTACCAAAAGTCAGACAAACACCTGATATCATATTTGAGGGCTCTGGCTGCCTACCTCTCCCCCACAGCAGTCTGTGCCCCCAGCCACCAACACCCCCTAGCACACCATAGCCATGCGTCAACCAGAAACAGAGCACTTACAGTCTGCTAGGCTCAAAGACAGAGTCATCTGGATCCCAGGCACCGCCACTCACAGGTATGGCTGAAGGCTCTACAACCAAGCCACAGGAAGCCATGGCTCAACAAGGCCTGGACTGGTTGAGCTAGCTTAGAACCAGGAGAAACCCCTACCAGCCCCCAAGAACACCCACAGAAACCATCTTAGCTTTATTACCTTCTCACAGACTGTGAGGTAATAGGATAAACAGCAACAACTGCTCTGAAAAAAAATCATACTTTCTGTCAAATTAGAGCCAGCTGGTGCCCAGCTGAGCTGGAGCGGCACCTGAGGAAATACCATCAGCACTTACTCACAGGCCCCAGCCAACTCCCCTTCCCTCCCCCCCCCCAGCAGGATGAGGGCTACTAGCACAAGCAACCCTTTCCCTGTCCCTAAAACTCTTTGGTGTTTGACTTCTTGCCCTTTTATGGCCTGACCTGTTTCTTTTCTTTTCTTTCTCTTTCTCTCTTTCTCTCTCTCTCTCTGCAGCTATAAATCCTGGTGGGAGAGACCAGGCTAATTCCTGTCCCCAAAGTGAGAGCAGCTGGCTGAGGTAAATCTGAGAGGGTTTCCTCTCAGGGGCGGGTGAGGGGGCAGAGGCTGTTGGCCAGCTGTAATTTCAGTCAGTGTTCTGTTTAGTGTGTTGATTAAGCAAAAATTCAGGTGATATTTTAGATTTTATTGTAAGAAAACCATGTAGGAGCATTCTTCAGCAGGGCTATACTGTGGTAAATGTGGTACTGTCAAACAGGTTTGCTACAGCTAGGACGGAGCAGATACTGCCCTAGCAGTTATTTTCTTGTGATGGGAAATGTGTGAGAGAGCTTTGCCTGGAATATTCTTTCTTGTGGGGTGTTTGCTGGTCTCCTGAGGGACAGGGATGTGTTAAGTCACCCCAAGGACAAAATGAAAATTCAAGGGTGATTTTGGTGGGGGATGCTGTATGTGAATGGCATTGCCAGGTTGCAAAATTTGTGTGAGCAAGTGGGCCATGTCACTGGAGCAAAACCTACCCTACTTTGTCACCCTTTATGCATCATTGTTATGAGAAAGTGATGCAAGTGAGATGGTTTTACCAGCCATTTAGTGTCAACCTTCTGCTCATCCTGACAGTGCACCTCAGAAATACTTGGCCTGTTACACATTGCACCAGGGTTGTGACATTTGTATAAAATATATGTTTATGATCAGAATGCAGCACTTACACATAATTGCTTCACAAAACCTTGCAATTAAAAAAAATCTTCTACAAGCAATTCTGAGAATACATTAAGAATGTATTATCTGGTTTTTGTTTTGTTCAGAATAAATCTTTTCTTTGCCTTTCACATAGAGCTTTTAGAGTACACTTGAGTCATACTTTCATGCTGTTCTCCTGAACCTGAGAGGTAGCAATATAAGAATTTTTAAATTGAAGTTGGGATTCTCAAATAATCTTAAGAGCCTGAGAACTGGGACTGTAGGAGAAATAAACATCACCAATCTAAATATCATGACTGTGATAAACTGAACAGGGATAAACCAGAGATTTATAGGTGAATGGGATAAAAGAACAAAGCATAAGATGAAAATAAAAATGTAACTTTCTAGTCTATTTAATTTTTCTTTTTAACTTATTGATTAGCTAAAAAGTGAAAGTGGGAAGCTACTGATGAGAATGTAAAGGGAGAACTGAAGCAATCATTTTATTTGGGGAGGTTTATGCTTCTCTACTGGAAGTAAACCAGCTTATTATCAGAGTGGGTGAGAAGTGGGTCATTTTTATAATCAAAAGATAGCTGGCGGTGCCAGACTATTTGGATGCTTACTTGCTACTGTCGTTTGACCGCTTAAACTGTTTTTGTCACCATGTTGGATATCCGCTTGTATCTCTGAGAAAACAAGTTCCTTAAATAGCCCTTTCTTTGCTGTCTCTAATTGCAAACAAAGTGTAATAGAAATCAGATCAAAGCATATCATGTTGACGATGTGCCTGCAATGTTAACAAAGGAATAAAAATTCTACCCAAACCTAGAAGAAAGGTGTTAAAAACACATACGCTGTTTCTTTTTTGGGTTTGTTTTGTTGGTTTTTTTGTAAACAAAGATACGTTTACTGAATGGGTGGCTTTATGCAAGCTGTTCTTTCAAACCTGTCAATATGCCATTTGGATTTATGGTAACAACTGGAAAAGCAGGAATACCCATTCCCCAAGTACAGGCAAAGCAGATCTCTAGCAGGCTCCTATATTCTGTGTGGCATCTACAAGCAAGATTTTAACATCAATCAGAGCTAGTGAAATAAGTTCTGGATAAATGAGAAAACTTTAAAAACCTTAATACAGCCATCATTGCATGAGGCTTTAATTTTACAAAACTGGCTCTTGATAATACGTCTTTCTGAGGAAACCGCCACATATCCAGGCCAGTTATCTTCGCCTAACATAATTGTTTTTATATGACTGAAAGCATTGCTCAAACAGCACTTAGACAAAACAATTGTACTGATCTTTGGATAGAAATTATCCACTTTTGTCCATCCATGAATTAACAGCAGTGGTGCAAAATGTAAGGAGTTTTCCAAATAATGAAGGTTCTATATTCTTCTCATGGATTTTTTTTTTAAATTGTCAAAACCCAGATGTTTCATTCTATGCACTTTTAGATCAGCTGTTGGAAAGTAACTTGAATCTTGATAGGGTATCCTGAGGCAAAGACCCCTGTCAAAGTTGAGGGCAGTAGATGAAAACTTGCTGAGCAGCCTAGAGACAGGTCTTCCAAAACTCTGTTTGCAGCTTTTGATTGGTTGGCTATAATTGCCTAGACAGATGATCTATTTGTCAGTTCACCTGACTATAAAATTAGAATAGTAAAGGACTTCAGAAATTGTTTGTGTGAATTTTAATTTTTTCATGTTTTTGAAGTACTCTAAGAACCTTTGGTATTTTTATTGCAGTATTTTAAAAGCATAATTATTTTATTTGTACTAATTATATAACTGTGTATAGGAGTGATATGTTGTCTGAGACAAGCACTGAGGTGTAATATGATTTAACTTTTACTTTATGCAGTAGGTCTCTTTTTGCATACTCCAGAACTTTTGCTATTCATTTGATAATTTTCCATACTTGAACAAAGTGATTCACTATGTGTCAAAATAAGACTAAATATTCTTGGTAGGGGAATAAAAAGGAAATGATACTTCAAGCCCTGGTGTTACACTAATTGCACTAGTTTATTTTATACTATTTCACTGATAAAGTGATTTGAAGAAGCAAAATTTTGATCTTTTGTCCAGGCAACTTCATTTTCCATTGTTTTTACACCTTTTCAGAGTGATTTCTGAGAAAAGAGGACTACACCACAGAAGACGCTTCACAGTTAGGAATTGGCATACATATTGATCTTAGTATGGTTGGCCTGTGTAAACTTGTATCTGATGAATACGAATAACCCCCCCCTTTCAAATACTAACATGAGCCAAAAGTCAACTTACTGATCTGATGAGGCGCTGACAAATTCACATCCTAACCTAAATGACATTTGTCACACTGAAGTAGAAACAATTATTAATAATTTTCATTTCATTAGGAGCACTACAATGAAATGTCAACAACTTTAAAAGTGTAGCAGAAGTGTACAAATTAATTTTGATTTTCTGAAGTGTAATTATTTTTGTAAGTACCACACTGTGTAATCACTTTTGGCGCTATTACTTGTGCAATCAATAATACTTAAATGTACTTAGCTGTTTTCAAACATGGTTTCCTAAGGTCACCCCTTACTGGTGAGGATGTTTCAGTGGAAGAATCTAAGGAATCATTTTCCAGCTGGTCAAAGATGTAGGGAAATTTTAAAAATCCATTTATATATATTTCTATTTTTTATATTGATTGCCATAAGGGAGTGTTTGATATGCACACACTTTTGAGATGCAAAAAGACTGTCATGATTTTCATTGCAAGTCCATTTTTGTACGCCGGGTGGCAGCATTAGCTCTCTCTCATATCCGTGCACCTCTTGGGGCTCATCCTACTTTGCGAATGCAACCTGACTGCAGAATTAATTATATTCCCTTGAGCCAGGCAGTCAGGCCACATTTGGCCTCACATTAGCCAGATGAATGGTTGGTAATCATCTAGAGAAGTACATCGTTCCCACAAGCGTAGCCAGTCCTCAAGTGCCAGTATTTGTAATAATTCTCAAGCTTGTAATGCTTGAATACAGAAAGACCACAAGAAGATGTATCTTGATGGAAAGGTACTTTTCTAACTTGTGGCTTAAGACCTATGCAATTGTAGCCGACATTCTGATAGGTACACATCCATGTTTGGACAGTAGCATTAACAGCATTTTGCTCATGTATTTGTTTATTTTATCAGTTTTCTGGAGATCTCCAAGATCAATTGCTCTGGGAACCTCTGCCAACACTACTGCAGCAGGGTAGGAGCCGAGGTGGTTGCCAGTTCAGCCCATTAGTAGCAGCTTCCCATGCAGACAGTATTTAAGGTGGTTTCTGGAATCAACAGCAGGCCCTTAAAGCATCCATTTTATCATGTAGCTTGAATGGGTCCTGGAGTCTCTTAATATAACCCAGCTTTCAACCCTAGTTAAACTTCACCTGGAGAATTGTATCAATGACTTATCTGTATTGGAAGATATCACTGGAAGGAAATTTGATGTAACCAGAGCTAGGAATGGAAGAATGTACGTAAACCATTAAAATTGCAGATCCCCCCTTAAAATTGAAAACCCAATAAAAATAGATTAGAATTTTCTATCTGATTAATGAATTTTCCATTAATATTAAGGAGTGAAACCAGGGAAAGTGACTTTCTGCCATGAGGAAAACAAAGCCTGAAAATGTACAAAAAGAAGTAAGTGTCATAGCCGTAACATGTCCTGACATCTATTGCTAAATGTCATTAACAGTAGTAGTTTAGCCATTTATAGTAACATGTTAATTTAAGAATGCAGCAGGTAAAGCATTTCAGGCACCAACTTATTTAGAGGCTGAATATGCTAAAATCCAGAACAATATTAACATAAAAGAAACATTACACTTTTTCGTAATGTTTCTAGTTTCCTTTCCGAAGTTATTATCTGCATTTGTAATCTCTATGGAAGAATAACTTCCTCAGTATGTTGTGGGCAAGTTTCTTCTGCTATTTAGAACATACAGTATGGGGAAACATGGTTCAAAATTGAGGAACTGCATGTGTGAATGTACCTACTTAGCAATTGTACCTGAAAATTCCTGTTTGAATAATTCACTTTGGCTAACCTTGTGTACAATATATATCCCTGTCTCAGATTTCAGTATTCTGAAATTTCATTTGATTCTTGGGACAACTAAAACATTAAATTCTTTGCAAATACTCCAGAGTCCACAATTTCTAGGCAATTCTACTGGAACTGTGTAACTGGGCTAGCTGCCAGGAAGCCAGGTGGGTTTTGTTCTGCTTGAAACTGAGCTACTCTGCAAAATGTTTGAATTTTGATGACAGAGCAAATGCTGTTGCAAAGTGTTTTGTTGGAATTTTCAACTAAATACAAAGTCCGTATATTAGTCTGTTTGCACCTGAATTTGATGGCATTAGCAAAGAAAGCTGCTGATACTAATGGGCAAGTATGTTTTAAGCTCTCAATACCAGTGTATTATTTTACTGTTATTCAAGCTCTCAGTACCTGTGTATTACTTGAGTGTTATTCAAGTGATCATCAGCACTATATACCAATGACTCCAGTGTAAAAGAGATAGCAATTGAAAAATCCCTGTCAGACTTAATCAACTGTACTCCATAGCCTTAGTTCCTCGTCAGTCTCATTGGAGCCTCTTTGATGTACAGAGCAGTGCCCTCCATGCCTGTTCTGGTTTCTTGGGAAGAAAATTTCTTGCAAGATAGGCCATCACAGGTTCAACTGTTTTGAAATATGCATGTAGTTATAAAGTCTATGGTGTCTCTTTCAGTATGAGGTAAACACAGAATTTGCTTGAAGTAGACAATTTTTATTAAATAAAAACAAAATCAAACCCCAAAACTAAACATCTTGCTGGTTTGAAATTTCTGGGTAGTAATTGCATTCAGTTGTGTCCATCTTTAGTTAAGTTACTGTAAATAAGTTCAAAATACTGTAGCAGATAACAATCTTGTGTTATTTCCATTTTTCCAGAAATACTGTTCTAATGAATTACGGCATAATTTTCATAGCTCATCAGGTTTGGTTAGATGCTATGAATATCCAGGATTGTGGTAATTATCTCAGCTTAACTAGGTGGCATTTGGAAGTTACACTATAATTTGGATTGGATTTTTAATTTTATTTGGATTTTGTTTTTTATTACATGAGCCAGAGCACTCAAGATTAAAGAAAAAGCATATGGTAGGTAACATGCTCATTCTTCTAGGAAGCAGCAAAGATAATTCTGTCTGCTCTTACAGGGGTTGCACGTTTGTATGTTTACTTTACTTGCCAGCCGGTGACTGTGCTAGCCAAAGAATGTTTAATGCACTGAAATGTAGTTTTGGGATAATAGGTCATCTTAGTGAGTAAAATGCTGGCACAGGCTGCCCAGAGAGGTGGTAGATGCCCCATCCCTGGAAACATTCAAGGTCAGGTTGGACAGGGCTCTGAGCAACTTGATCTAGTTGAAGATGTCCCTGCTCAATGCGGGGGGGTTGGACTAGATGACCTTTAAAGGTCCCTTCCAACCCAAACTATTCTATGATTCTAAAACTAGGAACAGTCAACACTGTTTTGTCTGCGGTCCACCAGATCACTCTGGAGAACATGACTGAACCATATTCAGTAGACGAAACAGAAGCATTGTTTGTGTGGCCTGCTGGGATGCATCCTAAATCCTACAAAATAATTATGGGAAATTTTTTTTGCCAGAGTATTGTATTTAAAAAGCAGGATCAGTAAGTCAAAATTGGAAAATAAGAAAAAAATGAAGCAGATCTTGTCAGCTGCAATTACATCTTTTAGTCACTGAAATATAATATAATTCAATGTCTGTGTTAGCATTCAGCATTGTTAATTCATGGGCGAGTAATTTAGCTGAATTCTCAATGAGAAATTGAATTTGAGGTGACTCAGCAGGAAAATCAGTGTGTTCTATAATTGAATGGAAAATAGTTGAGTTATCACTGGCAGTGTGCTTGATGTAACAAGCCTTTGTATTGCATGTACCATGAAGAGACTTAACAGTTCAACAAGTATTACATTTATTTCAGATAATGAAGCACAATAAAATGTGGAGTAATTAAGTCCTAAGAAAACTTCGTGACCCAAAGCCAATGCAAAAGCTCCCAATTTAAACAGAAGCTAGGAAGTATTGATGCAAACAATGTTTCAGGTAGAGTTTCAATTTAGACATAGTTGATTCTGCCTTGGGATATGAGATGGTTAGACGATGTTTCTAGGTCCTTATCAATTTCTTTTTTCCACTTCTCTGGTGGTTAGATTACAACATTCACATCAACATCCAGCATGAATTTGAGTGCAAGCAGCAGAGTGAGAAATGTCCTCTGAAAGCTGACTCACCTGATAAAATGGCTGGTAAATGTACTTCTCTCCTTTAGGAGCTGCATCATGGCACTTGCTTGCCTTACTCTAGTCTAGCATGCAGTTTGACCGCAAACAGCAGAAAATCACCTTCTGCATGATAAGACTGCAACACTTTACAATAGGCAGTTCACTTCTGGCTCAAGCATTCTGCTGAGGAAAAGGTGAGGTTCAGCTTTGTCTCATCCAAGTACAATACAAGGGAACTACCCTTCCAAGGGAACAGGGTTTTGGGGCACTTAATAAACAAATAAGGTTCTATAGTCAGTCTCAAAGCTTAAATATGAAGACTTTTGGAAAGGATTTCATTCTAGACCTGATTTTTTTGGTTCAGGCCAAAGAACTCCCCTAAAATAAATGGTATCAGGGAATACTTAAATTCCTTGATAAAGCTTTATCTAGGATCCCTTTTAGAAAAAGTCACTGGATGCTCTCTGAGCCTCCAGTGAGGCTAGTGGAAGTTGTATATGGTTTGGAGGCTATGTGGCTGCAAGAGTGTTTTACATATGTGTGTCTCTTCATGAACAGGTGCTAAATCATAACTAGGGCATTTACTCCAAAATGGCTTCCTGCTCAGGGCGGCCTAGATCAGAAGATAGCTTGCTGGCCTTTGCAGAATCAGTTATAAGGCTGGAGCAGCCACTGTTTTTGAATTACAGTGATTAGAAATGTGTGTAAACTTGAACAAACTCAGGAAGGGAATGGCTAAGAGAAATCAACAGAATGGTTTGCATGAATTGGAAGTCTGCATATTTGTGTGTTTTTAAGCTAACAGTTTTTTCCTCTTGAACTAGGTTTGTAGGATAGTGGACATAAGTATTTTTAGGAAGGTCTTGACTGTTCATCTAAGTAGACTTGTCCATGTAAGTAGATTTGCCTTGTCAAGGGTTGTTTTTTTTTTTTTACTCCAAATGCAACTTTCACACGCTGGTTGGTTAGGTGATTCTCTAAACATAATGGTTAAATGAGTAGTATGTTCCCATAGATTTAGTATTTCCCTAATATCCAAGTTTTTAGCCTAATATGCAAGATCTGTGTTAGTCCTTCAAATGCCAGTCTCTGCTGTGAAATGCATGATTGTAAGCCTTAGTGGAAAATATACTTAACTCCAAGGCAAATATCATAGCAAACAGGTAATGTGTGACAGCTCATCGCAGCTCTTGCAAAAGCGTGCTAAAGTAGCAGATGATTATCAATAGCATTACAAGAACTAGTTCGAATGTACAGGTATCTGCATTTTTAATTTGTCAAATGCTTTAAAAAGGATGCTAAAACCTGATTTAAACATAAAAGCAGATGCATTCTTTTGAACAGGGATTAGAAAAGCAAATAATTAATCATACATACCTGAGGATTTATGTAAGCAGCTACTTAAATAAGAATCATAAACCTACAAATGCAGTCTCTCCACCTATTTTGCATTCTCTTGAATTAAAAAAATGTGGATTTGTTTGGTAGATAGCACTTGACATCAAAAGAAAAATGCTAAAATATTTTCCTGGTACCTTTACAGAAATAAAAATATTCTTAGCAAACATCCTATACTGTTTTTACCTAGGTGGTAAATGCTTTACAAATACTGGAGCTTGTAAGATGTAGTGTTGATTAGGTAAATTAGACTTGGAGTAGTAGTAGAGTAGGAGGCTGTGTAGGCCTCCTACATCAATGAGGTTTGCTTTCTATTCAGTAACAAGTTGGAAATTTGCATGAGGGTCACGAAGAAAAGATTGGCTGGCCTGAACAGGCTTCTAAGTGTTATGGGAAGTGTATAAAACTGACTGGTTTTGACTTCAAGCCAGGTGAAACCAAGTTCATTTCACAGTTATGTTTTCGAATCTGCACATCAAACCAAAATCAAAAGGTCTGGATCTGAGGGAAGTGAAAGAGAAAAACAATTTTTTGCATGAACAACTACAGGATGAGATCACCAAGAGTCACATATCTTTAGTGTTCAGTGCCAGTCTCTACCACATACTGTAAGAAAGGTCTATACTCTTTGTTCAGCTGAGTGAGTTTCTAGACGTTCATGACTTGAAGTGAATTCCATGGGATAACAGAGTTTTTATGAATATGGATATGTAATTCTGGCAAGACTTCTGGGATTTGAGGGACCAATACTTTACATATCAGTTTATTGAATTCAGACTGAGGTCCCAGAGCTGTAATAATAAGTTTAAGCTTATGGCAATAAACCTACCTGCAGTAATATATTAAGCACAGGGGCCCAAATTCCTGCGAAGAAAAACTAAGTGACTCACTTTTGTTCAAAATTTAGTTTTCATTGCATTTGTGTCCCTGTTACTTCTCCTGTCATACACATGCTTCATAAAGCCTTTACTTTATTTGCACTTCTCTGCCAGTTAAACACTCAATATGTAGAATTAAACTTGGATATAAAGATGGAAGAATAAACAGAAGCAGGAGGAAGATGGGGTGCCTTGCCAACTACTCTGAGGGTTCCTACACATGCATGCTGTCTTGTGCTCTCAACTCATTCTGTCAGGGAACTTAAAATTATTATTTTCCTTTCCAGAGCAGCATTTTAATCTTGTTGCTACCTTGTCACTTGTTCATGTATTGCAGCCTGGGTTTTATTGTGCTGGGCATGTTTTCATGGGTTCCTTTTTCAACATCTCTGCTGATGAAAATGAACATTGCGGTTTTAAATTCAACAGCTAGAAGAGGAGAGAGGATGTCTCTGATCCCAGCCTCCACAGAATTCCCACAGTGCCCCCTACATTGAAAGGCTTTAAATGTATCTCTCCTTTGAACATCTCATGCTGCTGACAGTAATGCTTTTGCAGTGTCTACAACTCACTTTATCTTGTTCTAAGAACTGACAGTGTCCCTAGAATACTTTTAAAAGGAGAACTTCTTGGATAAATTCTTCCACTGTTTTTGGTTGGGGTTTTTTTTTTTTTTCCAAACTGCATCTTATGAATATTTTCCTTGGACAGCTTATTTCAACAAATGTCACCTTATGAACTTTTAACCCTGTACCTTGATAAAATAGCCTTTTCAGGTATACAAGACTGTAGGATAGACAGTCTGCACTAATTAAAGGTAAAAATGATAGAATAGAGTATGACAGGTCTGTTTTTTACGGTATGGCTGTGAATCTCTGCTTACAAAATCAATGAGGTTAAAGTACCACAGGATCCATGTCCTGTGGATCCACATAGATTTTTAGGTGACTTGTAATCTTCCGTTTCTCCTCCCAAGCTGTGAATTTTCATGTCTTCTCACCAGATGCTAAGCAAGTCAAGGGTTCATCCTACCATCAGAGATGAAAGATTCAGTGGAAGAAGATTTGCACTGAAACCTTTATAGTGATTGCTTGTGATGCACTGCAGTCTATTGAGTCACTTATTAAACTTCACAGTTGTAAAAACATTTTAAGCTTGTCACTGGGAAACAACCCTGCATGAAAAGGCAAAAGGAGCATTTTCCACAGCAGTCTGGTATATAACAGCCATTGAGAGGAGCAGAATGCTACAACTGCTGTGAAAGGCCTTGGTAAGTAGCTGTTTTCTAGCAGTCATTGAGTCGTGCATCTCAAGAGCTGCCATGTAAAGTAGTAACTACCACTACTGCTTTGAACTTCATTGATGAACAGCAGTTTGCCTTGCAGCCATTTAAGCCTTTACACACACTGGTTACATGTGTCTGAGCTACTCTGATCTATATTGCTTTCCCTACCTGGAAAACACATGGAATTGTAGTGCTTCACTATCAGGCATGTGAAGAGCAAATAAATGGCGCACATGTTGACTCTCAGTACTGGAGGGTATTCATAAACCAACTGCATACTGAAAGGGTGAAACCAAATACGTAAGGATCAAATACTTCACTGAAACAGAAATTATGGCACTTTTTAATAGGAGTGAACAGGTGGTGCTTTTAATCCGACCAAAATTAACCCATGTTCAAGAATTTATGCACTCAAATTGACTCTAACAAATGCTGCTTAATTATGCATTCTTGGAAGGATGCTTTACATTGGGTCTCAAACTGGAATTTGGATCCAACTATAGTTATCTTCCCACAGTAGTTTCAGTATATAATGAAGTAAGGAATTTAGGATATAAAGAATATTCAAAGTAACTTTGCTCTGAATCCAGTTGTAGTTGTCTACATAGTGTAATTGTCACATTTTCCAACAGTGGAAATTAAAAAAACCTATCTTTTTAAAAAGCTGTTCATGTCAATGCTCTCACAAAAAGGAAATAAAAATAGAGCAGTTCATTAGATCTGTAGCTTGTCTCAGGAAAACATGAATACAGGACTCGGTCTGTGTTTGAAGCAGAAAAAAGGAGGACAAATACACAGGTCGTCAGTAATCTTTAATGCCTTTCCACTATCTCACTCTCAAGTAAAAGCAACAGAAACTGTTGAAAGATAGGTTTACCCACTTCACACTGACGCACTATCTCTTTCCTTCCCCTGATTAGTACTTCGAATAATTTCTTTCCTTATTGATGTTACACACTTTTTTGTGTGCATATCTTCCTATTCTGTTCTGAAGAAAAAGTGCTTCTGCAAGATGATCAAATGTAACTTTGCTGTGCAATTTGGAGAAAACTTAGGAAACTGATTTTCTTCTGCTCTTAAAGTGTTGTCATAAAGAGCTAATTCTGTACTTCACAATTGGAAAAATGCAAGATAATGTATTTTTCTTATAACAGGAACTGGAATAATACTGCAGGAGTGAATTAACATTAGTTCTAATCTTGCTTGGAAAAAAAAAATCAATCATGGTTTTAGCTTTCTGCATGTGAGACATCAGTGAGATTGTTCACATGAATAAAATCAGGTTTTTAATTTTTACAAGACTGAGCAGTACCACAGAGTTGAGGGCCCCAGTCCTTCACTGGATCTATCTAGAATCATAGAATCATTTAGGTTGGAAAGGACCTTTAAGATCATCAAGTCCAACTGTTAACCTAGCACTGCCAAGTCCACCGCTAGACCATGTCCCTGAGCCCCACATCTACATGTCTTTTAAATACCTCCAGGGATGGCGACTCAGCCACTTCCCTGGGCAGCCTGGTCCAATGCTTGGATAACCCTTTTGGTGAAGAAATGTGTCCTACTATCCAATCTAAACCTCCCCTGGCACAACTGGAGGCTGTTTCCTCTTGTCCTATCACTTGTTACTTGGGAGAAGACACTGATACCCATCTCACTACATCTCACTTACTTCACTGAAAGGGTTGTCCAGCACTGGACCAGGCTGCCCAGGGAAGTGGTTGAGTCCCCATCCCTGGAGGTATTTAAAAGACGTTTGGATGAGGTGCTTAGGGACATGGTGTAGTGGTGGTCTTGGTAGTGTTAGATTTACGGTTCGACTTGATGATCTTAAAGGTCTTTTCCAACCTATACGATTCTGTGATTCAGTGATGAGTGGTGTTCCTCAGGGGTCAGTATTGGGACTGGTGCTGTTTAACATTTTTGTCGGTGACATGGACAATGGGATTGAGTGCACCCTTGGCAAGTTTGCCGACAGAACCAAGCCGTGTGGTGCAATCAGCACGCTGGAGGGAAAGGATGCCATCCAGAGGGACCTTGACGGGCTTGAGACGTGGGCCTGTGCAAACCTCGTGAAGTTCAGCAAGGCCAAGTGCAAGCTCCTGCACGTGGGTCAGGGCAATCCCAAGCACAAATACAGGCTGGGTGGAGAACGGATTGAGAGCCAGCCCTGAGGAGAAGGACTTGGGGGTGTTGGGTGATGAGAAGCTCAACATGAGCTGGCAATGTGCACTCGCAGCCCAGAAAGCCAACTGTATCCTGGGCTGCATCAAAAGAAATGTGACCAGCAGGTCGAGGGAGGTGATTCTGCCCCTCTACTCCGCTCTCGTGAGACCCCACCTGGAGTACCGCATCCAGCTCTGGGGTCCCCAACATAAGGAGGACATGGACCTGTTGGAGTGAGTCCAGAGGAGGGCTGTGAAGCCCATCAGAGGGCTGGAGCACCTGTCCTATGAAGACAGGCTGAGAGAGTTGGGGATGTTCAGCCTGGAGAAGAGAAGGCTCAGGGGAGACCTTATAGCAGCCTTCCAGTACCTGAAGGGGCCTACAAGAAAGCTGGAGAGGGACTTTTGACAAGGGCACGTAGTGATAGGACAAGGGGTAATGGCTTTAAACTGAAGCAGAGTAGATTTAGATTAGATATAAGGAAGAAATTCTTCACTATGAGGGTGGTGCTGGAAGAGGTTGCCCAGAGAAGTTGTGGATGCTGCCCCATCCCTGGAAGTGTTCAAGGCCAGGTTGGATGGGGCTTTGAGCAACCTGGTCTAGTGGAAGGTGTCCCTGCCCATGGCAGGGGGGTTGGAACTAGCTGATCTTTAAGGTTGCTTCCAACCCAAACCATTCTATGATTCTATTATATGGTTTTTTTAACCATCATACTTCACTCTAGTGGTAATTTATCAATAATACATTCTAAGCTTATTATTAGAAAAGGACAATAGTATATTTTCAGTCTGGATAAGGTAGTACTGTTTGTGTAGTTTTTAGTGTACAATTGATTAATTTAGAGTGAAAGCTGAAGTTTTCTCTAAAAAAGGAGATAATAAAACTTTAAGCCTGTCTTATAATGTGTGCTGCCACATGGGATGCCACTAACTCTGCATTTGCATTGCTAAAAGTAGATATATTTATTTTTACTTCTACAGTTGAGGAAAAAAGGCAGCGGAGAAAAACTAAAGCCTTTGCTGAAAATACCAGTCTCTAGTCCGTCAGGAGTGGCCAGCTTGAATACAGTTTTTGAGCAGTTCGGGTACCATGCTTGTGAAAGTTGTATCTCGCAAGTTGCAGTGGGCTTGCTGGTGAAAGCAGAAATTTCAGCTTGAGGAGCAAGCAAGGTTCCTTCTGAGGCTAGCTTGGGGAAGTTCACTCAACTGAGTCATCCTTGGAACCAGCTGCATGTTCATTCCACTCCCACAACTGTGTTGGGTCTTATGGAAAGGCATTCCTTTCTCTTGAATAGCAACTATTGTCTCCTAAAGTATGTAACTTGAGGCTCTTGAGTATGCAGAATTTTTGGGTTTCAGTTCTTAAAATCAGGAAGGCTGTCTGCCATTTAAAACAGATTATCAGACAGATCTTGCTTTACAAGAAAGATCTTGAGTAGCGCAGAAACCTGAAGGACATTTGGGAAACTGAGGAAAAGGCTGAACTGAAGCCTAAAAGTTCCAACTTCCTCCTGATCATCAGCATATTTAAAATTTTTATTCAAATATTGAAACACAGTGAAACACTGTTTTAAAGAAGCACTCACTGAAGACCTTTCATGAAAGGTCATGAGTTATTAGCATGAAGAACAGCATCTAACTAGAAGCCTGGATTTGCTCGTCATATCTTGTTACATTTTTCTTAGCATGTTTCTATAGAGAAAGGTAGGCAAAAGCTCCCTTCTGTCAAGGCATGTTGGTAGACAATGGAAAAAATAAGATCCTGGATGACATCTAGGGGATGTAGTAGATAGGTAGCTAAGGCTATTGTGGAAAAGTAGGGAATGCAGGCCACAAATCTGTAGGAACCCATGCTTCCTTATATTTGCAGCTCTTGGTACACCTCGTGTGTTTGTATATGCTTATTTACATATATAAATTAATGATATATATGAAGAAAACAGAAGTGACAATTTGGTTTACTGTCACAGGAAGGCTTAGGTAGAAGACAGTATGGAAAGCAGTCACACTGTGTACATGCATCAATCTGCAACATGAACAGAAAATGGGGCTAACCACTACTTTTTGGTTTAGCAAATAGTTAACTAGAATTCCAGACCTCTATATGGCTAAAGTAATATTACAGTAATACTAATATTACAGTAAACAACTTTATTATATAATAATTACTAAATAAAATTAGTAGTTATATTGAACCTTCAAAGTTTGATACGTAGCTACTGGTTGTCATTTACTATGCATTCTTGTAGTAACTGGGTAAAAAGGAGTACTTTCTGGGAAATGAGACTGACCACAGCTTTCTCCTGTTGTTCCTGTGAACAGCTAATAGTAAATACTACCCAAACCATCTTGTCTCTGTAGTATACTATAGTTTACAGTGCAGAAGTTCAGTTTTTAGAGCTCATAAATTGTCCAGTATATGCTGTTAATTATCAGCCAGTATGAATCATTGAAGTCGTAACCTGACTCCTAAGTGAGTTTTGCATAAATCTGTTCTATTCATTAGAGGTCAAATTGATAACCACTAAGAAGGAATATCAATGCTGCGTATCATTCTATAAGGGTATAATTATAACTAAAAAACCCCCAACCCTCCTTTCTCCCTCCACTCTAGATATTTTAAGTGTGGAATTCAAAACTCTGAAGTAAGTGCTATTTCTTAACAAGTTGTCATGAGAGCAGGAGAACAAATGAAAAAACCTTGCAAAATAATTATGGATGAAAGGATGTTTCTCAGTATCTTGTGCATCTATGGAATACAGATCTAATGGTCTAAGTACTTGTTTTGAAAAGCTTAAAGGTTTATGACCAAACCATTTTCTAAGTACGTTATCCATTATAGGAGATAGTGTTATGGACAAACTTCATCCTTGGAAGGGAACAACAGGAGGAATCAATATCAACATTCAGATACTCTATGAAGATCTACTCTTACATCTTCACAATTCAAAAAAACCCAACTTTTCTTCTAATATTTAAAGGCTGAATGATTAGAAAAAGCAGTTATTCCCATATGCCTTTTGCTGCTGGGTAGCTGGCAAAAATGACACATTCTTTGAGACTAATAGTCTAGAAAAAGATTATACCAAAATGATCTTATCTTTTTTTACAGATAACAGACACTATCAGGAGTTAAGGCATACTCATATCCAATACGGCCATGAGTGTAAAGTTGAAACTTATTTAGCGCATTTTAAATTAGAACATTTCTTCTGTGTACACCGTAAGGTCACATAAATTTGAGGAAAGCTGCTGGAAAAATCAAATTATGAGCTAGGAATGTAATATAAACATAGTCTGAAACTAAATCATATACCTCATATATACCATATTTTTGGGAAGTTATATTTATGAGCTTTCAATAAGAAATGGAATACAGTGGAACTTTCAGGAGCAATTTTAATTTATTATCACTTGCAATATGTATTTAACATAAACATGCAAGTTATCTTTGGAAAAGCATTGATTCAGACAGATTTAAATTTTTACTTCTGAGCCTTTCTTCCAAGGTTCTTTCCTTTAATAGCTGTATATACTTATTGCTTCTCAGATACGATATCCAAGCTCAGATACATTTCTCAAGCTCTGAAATAACATGGTCCTTGGTAAAAGAATGTAAGCATATCATGTCACATCAGGCAAAAAAATGCATGCAGAAATTGTACTCCTGTCATTTAGACCTCCACTGAACAGTCTTATTGACTTCAAACCTTTAAAGAAATTATCTTAATGGTGGGGCCATCAAAAATAACATGAAAGTAATCAAAACTCACTTTTTTGATAAAAGGCATATCATTTTCAGGAATGTAATTCTCATTTGATGTAACGCCCCATATTTCTGCTGAAGTTAAATATCCTGACAAAAATTAAGTTGGTCAGAAGAAATTTTTTCTTTTGATGGACCACAATGCTTTAATTCCTAATTGGCTTATGGATAGGGACAATTTTGTACCAAAGGGAGTGTTTTGAAACATTTGTGGACAACTGCTGGCTAGATTCTATGTACCTGAGCACCATTACATGGTGGTTTTGCTGCTGCTATGAAATGAAAGCCAAAATATAAATATGTAGAAATTTCATAACATTCGAAAGTTATAAGATACTGCTCCTACATAACAGGACAACTAGAAAGGAAGAGACGTACAGCATCAAAACTAACCTCTTGCTATCATAATTCACTGCTCTTTACTAATGTTAAGCTTTCATGGATCTTGGGTCCCAATAGCTTGGTTACATTTTTTAGACTTGTAATTTGATCTGAGACTAAAAGAGATCTGAGACTTTCTCAGTGTAGTTCTTAAGTTCTCTTTCACTTTAAAATGTTTATACATTACCTAGGAGTTCAGGACTGCAAACTTTCTCCTTTAAAAAAATGAAGAGAAAATATTGGCCAAAAGAAAACTTTTTAGGGTAACTGAAAATAGGATGTACTTTCTTTTGATGGTTTTAATCTTCATTTAAAGTGTGAACAGGTGTAACAGTTAAAACAATGAGAACTGTATTTATGTATAGCTGTTGATAGCCTGTTTTTATTATTCAGGTGCTTCTGGAGATTTTGGAGTTTTTTCAAAAGGAGAAGACGTGCATGCTACAAGTGTTTCTTTAGCATCCATGTTTCTCTTGATTTTTTTTTAATAGCATGATGTTTTCATTCAAGAGTCTTAAAAGACCTTCTAGGATAAATTTCATGTAAGACAATGAGAAAATTCAAGATCAAGCATATTCAAGTTCCGATGAAAGTAAACAAAAAACAGTTGAAAGGCAAGAGGAAAGATTGTTCTAAAGTGATTGTACTGGCTGTAGAAGGAGACTAAGTTAAGGTAGAAAATTATGGTTCTCAGTCATAGTGATCGCATATGATTACATTAAATGTCAAGACTTAGAATGCTGGTATGTTATCAACATCAAAGTAGGATGTTCAGACTGAGTGATGAAAGAAACATACAATTTTAGTTAAGCTAACTGCAGTCCTTCTTTGCTCAGTTATGTTCATATGCTTCATATCAAGTGACTCCCAGATCATCTTGTTTTCACTTCACTGGAGAAGCAATGCATACTGGATGAAACTTTGAAAGAGGTATTGACAGAGGAGTTTCTTTGACTAGGATTGTAGTATAGAAGGTGAGGCAATGGAACAAAACCAAGGAAGTTTGAGATGAAGAAAGATCTGATAACTGAAGTCTACAAATATGTTTATAGTTGGTTTAATGGACCTAATTAAATATCGTTGACCTAATTTTATGAGCAAGAATTGTTCTGTTCAATTAGCATAAAATCAGGATAGCACCTACATCAAAAGCTTAATATTAACATTTTTCTAATATGCAGCATCTTAGAGAGGTTACGACAGTCTTCCTTTGAACAAGATTGTCTATATTTGGATTATTTTAAGATTTCTTCCTATAACAGGGCTGATTTGGTTTGAGCCACATGAATGAATTGTTAGAAAGTCTCATTTTACTGACAGGTGTGACAATAACTGTATAAAATGTTTATTGTATCATATGTTCATGTGCCCTACTCCAAATTTCATCAAATTAACTGGAAAGTCGTGAGTTGACTTCAAATAGGCTTTTAAATAATGCCCACAGATAAATGTGCATACTTTGTATCCTAGGTCTTCCCAGTTTTGAATTTTTATCTTTTAGTGCTGTCATGGACTGAATGTGCAGTTCTGAGATTTCAGAGCTTCTTCACCAGACACTTCTCTTGAAGATTTTAGATTAGTTTAATCCTCCAACACCAAAAGATCAGAAGGTTTTTCTCAAATTTGAACTGTGCTCTTCAGGAGAAGAGGAATAACTCATAATTTTTGATTCTTGAATACAGTGGGAGAAGAGCTAGGTGCTTTGAGATTCTGCCTCTTTCTCGTTGAAGAAGAAAAAAAAAGAAGGGGTTATGAGAGGAGTATAAAACTCTATTGTTAACCTTAATGAGGTAACTGTGAATACTGGTAAGGAGAAAATAACATTATATTATTTTCTTAACCAGTGTACAATCCATTATTATTTAAGGATAACTGCTGTTCACCAATACCTGACTCACATTTTTTCTCAATCTTATTTACAAGTTCTTATTCTTGATGTTGTAATTTAGTAATTGTTTGTCCATATAGAAACTTATGGCAAGTTTAACAAAATACTAGTTCAAGGATATTTATTTACATGACCAGCTCTTGCTCACCTGAAGTTCATGGTCCTTTGTGCTTAGATTTGACTAAGGCACTTACTTAACCTATCTCCTGCCTTCAGAATGTTAAAACACATCTTTAATAACTTCATACACTTCTCTTTACAAAGATGAGTTCCTTGAAAAAACATTGCGACGTTGCATGACCTGCACAGAGCTGCTGATCATCCAAACTTTATTTGTTGTGAATAAGCTGAAGAAATCCCGAGTGCTTTTTTGGAAGCATGGTTAGCGGCACTAGTACAGAACTACTGCAACAGATTTGCCAGAACTGTACGGAGTCTTGCAAATAAACGAATAGAGTGCTCAGCTCAATTAACAAACTTTTGTAGTCAGTAATGGCTGCCTCTAACAGACACAGATGTTTCAAGAATCAAAAATTGTCTGTGAAACTGCGATATTGTAATATCAAGGTCTCGTAGAGATATATGCTTTCTTCAATTTGCTTTTAAATATTTTATTGTTTTGAAAGGACTGCAGGAGAAAAATGAGTCAATAAAAGGGACAGTGTTAGATCTGCTGTTAATTTCCTTTCTTCCAAGTTTTCAAACAGAAAATGCAAACTTAAGCAATACACCACCATACACGAGATTACAAGTATTTGTATGCTTTGTACTATGTCTATTTTAACACTGATGAGATTTGCCTGTATCTGAAATCTTTTTTCCCCTAGGTTGGTTGTATGACAACATTTTACTCTTCTACCACAATTCACTTCAAATTTATCCTGAGTTTCTGTTGAAGATTATAAAGGCCCAGCTCCAATCTCAGAAAATCCTTTTCAGCTGAATTCTTACACCCTGAGGAAAATATCTCTGTATTTTGCTTTAGGCTTTTTTAGCCATCAATTGTAGGTCTTTTACAAAAGATGCTCCAAGGCCATCTTTAACCTCTTTCTCCTTTCACTCTCCAGCTGCTGCACAGCAGGTAAGGAATTTTTAAATACATGCTAGTATCTGTGGAAAAGTAATTCCTGACAAGTAACTGTCTTCATGCATTCCATTGCTGTTCACAAAAATGGCTTGCAGTATTTTTCATACGTTTCAGTGTCAACAATTATTGGTTTATACAGCATTTTTGACAGTGAGTTGGGAATACTTGACTAGATTGGTCATTTATGCTGCATGTTGTATTTTTATCCAATTAGAAATGGGATAACAATGTGAAATTTTCACAGAAAAGCAACTCTATATTTACGCTTTGAACATTTTCTAGCACATCCCAAAATATTCCTCCCATATCTGTTCACTAGAGTTTTTCTAGGAAATGAATACTGGAGTCAGAAACACAAATGAAGTGAATGTTTAAAATTTTACAAGTATTTTACATTATCTGTTCTGATCTACCTGTGTAGCAACTCCTGTACTACAAAGCAAACAGCATTTCTCAAATAGAAGAAAAGAAAACTAAGGAACTTGGTGTAAGAGATCTGTTGTATGAGCTAGTAAGTGCAGAAACACATTTACTACTATAGGCTCCTAGCTCTTGTCTTGCAATAATTTTGGTGATATTTCTAAAGGTTTACCTTCAGGAGTCATTAAATGACTATGAATCATAGCTTCCTTTCCAGGTAGATATCTGGCTGTCACGGCTGCAGAGAAAAGCATGAAGCATGAACTCAAGCATACCCTGAGGTTAAAAATATAAACAAAAAACCCTTAAAAACAGGTGAAGAAGAAAGATAAAAGAACAAAAAAAAAAAGAATTTCCACAGTTTTTAAAACATATCATGGTTTTTCAGGTTCTACTTGTTTTCTGAGCATGGGGTTTATTAATACTGCTTGTATTTGTATGCTGATGACCACAGCAGTTTTTAACTCTTTGAAAATGAGTCATCTGACTTCCTACGGGATGCTGCTGGATCCCACTACTAGCAAGGGATCTTGTGTGGGAGGTATTATAGATTGGGCATTGAAAAGGATTAAAGGGCTTGGAACTCTTAGTGTTCACGTACACTAAACTTGACTAAATGCAGTTGCTCCGTATCTGTTGCACATCTTCCTTTCTTAAAATTAATTTTACAACATATATGTCTTTCAGTATTAAATATCTCTTGTTGTCCTTCAGAGGCATCATTCTCTCCTTTGTCAGCATCTTGTTCCTTATGTACTTGAAAAATATCTTTAAACCTCAGTGCTTTTAATTCTGTATTTTTGCCTTACTGTGTTTAAAATTCCTGTGAACCTCAGCCTGTGACTTACCTGTTCCTCAAGGACTGTGTTATTTTCATACCTTCAAGTCTTCCTGTTTTTCCTTCACCTTTTCATCACTTCCCTAACGTGCTTGCTGTGGGCAAACGTATAGTCTGGGAACAAACATAACCCTTGAGAGTATGTTGTATAGAAATACTTTTCTGGGACTAACACAATACAAAACAGTATGATAAACATTGAAAGAGCACTGTTTTCACATAACACCTAACAGAGAAAAAAGGTTAAAGTGAAGGCTAAAATGAACCCCCCTCTTGTCACCTAAATAGGGAGATTGAAGATTGAGCACTGGCATACTATGATGAACTGAATCATTCCAGTGGTATTTTGCTTTAGATGTTATGATATAAAGGTCATTGACAGGACAAGAGGAAATATCTTTTATTGGAACATCTGATATAGTTAGAAAAATCAGATGTACTTTTGGGAGCCGAGACCCTTGTTCAGATCATCTTAGAGGATTTTTATATTTTTAAAGGCCTCCTTTCTCTGCTTTGTAAATAATCAATGTCTAATTTGAGGGATCCAGGAAGGACATGGAGAGTGGCATTGCTCTTTGAAGCTCTTCTTCAGTATCAGGATCCCAAACTGCTAGTGTTTTCTTTGATTGTCTGCTCCCAGGGTTTTCCAAAAACATACTATATAAATGTACCTAAGCTGTAAATTTGACTCTCGTTTTGCTCCCAGGCCCTAGTCTACTGCTCATTTATTTCTAGATTTTCCGAACAACTAATTCTCTTTCAGTTGAACACAGTTGATAAGAAACCTCTCAAACTGGTAATCTGCAAGCATTCTGAACTGAAACCCCCACAAAAAATTGTCTCAGGGCCCCGGGAGCAGCATCTGGGATTGAGAGAGAACCTAGCCAAATCCTGTGTGATGTGGATGTGGCCAGACTGTCCACAACGTGCTAGCTCTGGCAAGTGTGGACATTAGCCAGAATATATATGGAGATTCATGGGTCAGGTTGTCTCCCTAGAGAAACCAAAGGACTCAAGTTATTGCTAAGAATATAAAGCATACTGCTTAGCTGCACTCTAATTAAAAAAAAAAAATCAGGGCACAAAGAAGTCTCAGATGTGCCATGTGCTGAATAAATATCCACAATATGTATTTTATTATGTGTTTAAATGGAAAGATTAATTTAGATTTACATTAAGTTGTTTTATTGTGAAAATAAAAAAGTCTTTATAACTGTCTTACATGCAACCTAATACTATTTTAAGAGTTCTGTATAGCTGGATCAGTACAGTATATAGAGGGGGAAAAAAAAATCTGGTCTTTACATACAGAAATTAGGGCTGGACACCCAGTGATCCACTGCATAAAAGCCAGCTATTTTCAGACCTCTGTCCAGAGCAATAGGATATGGGGAAACATGAAGTAAAGGAGAAGGAAGCTGTAATGGCAGAACAGTTGTGAATCTAATGTGGCCCTAAATAATAACCATTTAGGTAGTACTGCTCATACAGTAGAGTGACAAATGCATTGCAAAGGGCTGAATTTGAATTGCATATTGTGTTGTGAAGAGGATAAGATATAACCAGGTACATCAATGCAGGTGAAGTTAAGGTTCCTTTCTTCCAGAAGTAAATAAAAGCAGAAACCCAAATCAAAATAAACAAGACCCCCAGTGGATGGCAAATAAACTGTGGAGGGGAAAAAAACTAAATTAATATTCTAGGGTAGCTTAGGATTTCTTGGTAGAATGACTTCAATTTGTGGAGGGGTGTGTGTACATGTAAAACTCATACCTGTTTATTTTCTGGGAAAAAAAGATCACATTAGTTTCCAGTAACATCGGCAACATCTTAAAATGCAGAAGTAATTGTTTAACAATTAAGAAATTCCCAAAACGTAGATAACAGATGTAATTTTAGTAATATGTGAATCGAGTTGCATGCTTGTGTATTTGTTTGCATTTTTTTAAACCAGCAATTGAAATAAGTAAATAAATTTGGTAGTTGAAAGAAACTATTAAATTTATTTATGTTCATTAATTGTACAATTAAACAATACTAACTGGCTGTAGAATTATAGCTAAATGGAATACTGCACTAGGGTAATTAGTTTTACTTCTGTTTTTTTCATTGTGAACATAATTTTTGGTATTATTGCCCCCTAAAATTAGTTTTTGTTAGGTTTCATTGATTCATGAATCATTCCAGAGTGGAGATTTAATCCTGAAAAATATGGCTCTATCATATTGCTCTTGCTGCAAGTAACACATGTTAAAAGAGGAATTCTGATTGCTGTAGTTGAATATTTTGATGCTTTGTGATTATGCAGATTTCAATAAACAGTCTGGATGGGTACCCACCTTTGGTTAAAGCACAAGTGTCACCAATCATTCAAGTGTCAGCAGGAGTCTGTATCTTTGTTCCTCATGTTAGATCTGCTATATTGACAGAAAAGGTGATTGCCTGGAGCACAGGAACATGTAATATCTGTCTCCTTGTCTAGGAGAGTGCCTCATAAAGAGGATATTCTTTGGTTTGCTTATGCTAGCTCTGTCTTTTCTCATGGAGCTCTAGCAAACCGTTACTGGTGTATTCCTGTCATTTTTAAAAGTTTCAAAAATCCAAAATAGAGGTTACATTATCTTATTCTGAAAATATGTTGCATTCACATGAATGAATTTGATTAATTCAGTGTAAGTGTTAACAGTGGCCAAAAATAAAACCTGCTATTTTAAGATTCGTCAAAGAAATCCATTAGCAGATTTGGAAAGAGAGAAGACTGAACGAGCAGTGTCTATGGTATATTTTAATGCAACTGAAAACTGCAGATGATGATTTGCATTATGATTTTTGTAAACTAATTTTAACAAACCTCTGAATACTCATGTCAGATTGTTCTAACAATCTAAATTGCAAATGCATGTGAAATAATATTTTGAAAACTAATCATGTTAAAATAGGCAAAGTAATGTAGTGTACTGTAGAAAAACTGTATATATCTGAAGACCTGGTTTGCCGTGATGCACTCTGGACCACAAGTCAATCAGAGCTTTCAGAACCTTCCAATAACCCAATATTTTCTGATAGACACCTTTTTATGCAGTGAGGCAAGAAGGAAGTACATCTGATAGTATGTCAAAGTGTACAGAGAATACTAGACTTCATTATTCCCATATGAGCATTCAGGCATAAATACAAATGTTACTTGTAGTACTCAGGTTAGCCAGATTTTTAGCAATATGTTCAGGCTTTCAGTCATCTGGCAGGTAGATGTGGAAAGAGATGGTTTACACTACGAACATTTGAAGTGTCTGAAGAACAGCTCTCAAGTTGATGAGATTGTAGCTAGCACAGCGGTATTCATATAACAAAGGCTCTTTAAAAACCAACTCAATAAAATAGCGCCTTTCTGTAGCTCATGAAGGAAAATAAAAAGATAAGTGTGATTCTGTGATGCTGGTTTAAAGAATGTCACCTCCTACTGTTAACTGCATTTTATTAGGTTTAAGTGGTCAGAATTAAAAGAACATAAAAATAGTTTTTAATCTAAGATTTACATACATCATTTTTAATTTGTATAATAGCTTGAATACTGAGGTTTGAAATATTTTTAACTTAGAAATATTACTATACTACCTCATAGGGTTTGAAAATTATGGTAAAAACCCCCACTGAATTCTGTGAAAGGGCAGTAAAGCTGATAAAACCATGAAAAAAACAACCCCTCTTCAGTGTTTGTTCTGTCAGACTTAAGAAAACTTTGGATTCAAGAACCAAATTCAGAAGCAGGTTTGAAAGGATGCAGCTCTGCTAATACTCCCTAACCATGTGGAAAGATGCCCAAGTTTGCATGTCTTATTGTTACCAAGGAGCCCAGAAGTTGTAATTTAGTCTACCTTATATATTTACATCTGTAGTTTCTTTAGACATAGTGAGTAGCCTTTTCCACCTCTCTGTTAGTTCTCTTTCAATAGCTTCCCAATAGCTACTTGTTCCTCTTACTTCTGTGTTACTAAAAACATAAAATTCCATGGGGGAGGAACAGTGTTTAGAGTATTGCAAAAGTGCCCTACGTACGTTTCAAGATACTGGTTTGAAGTGTGACTTGTAAAAAATATGGGAATGCCTTCAGATCCTAAAAGTTGAATATTTTATATAAAAACTGTCTCTGGACATACCTGTTTAATAAGATGGTACAGTGCTAATGAAAAGATACCAGTCCCTCATGCATTGCAATCTTTGCAGATGACAAGTATATAGTGGCTTTTTGTATATGTGTGCATTCTTCCCTGCTCCCTTAAAGGATTGTTGCATCATGGAGGATATTAATTTTTCACTGAAACAATAGTGAATGACTTTCAGCACTGAAATGAAAAGAGATACTTCTAAGGTACAGAGATGCTTAAAGGCAAAAAAATCCCCAAAGCAATTTCCCTGCTGATAGAGAGTTCTGTTAGTGTTTGCATTATTTAGAACATACAAAAGCTAAATTGCCATCAAAGATAATTGATGTCATAACGGGAGTGTTGAAGGCCAAAAGACGCTTGAAAAAATTGACAGGCTTTTTGTTAGTACCTTTAAGGTTATAGTGTCTGAAAAGAAAGCAGATATTATGTCATGGAACATATGACTAGGAACATGCTCTTCATTTGATTGTGGTAACAGTGAAATCACATTTGTAATCACCAATATGTATATATGTGTACATATATCTTAAAGGCTTGATAATTGGGGATGTAACTACAAAGTTGTCAATGAATTTTGCTATTCTGAAATGCATTACATTTTAAAGAGACTGGAAAAAGCTAAATATAGTCATTTCTCCAACTGCTATAGTAAGAAAAAACTGCCCAGAGACTTAGTGTAGCAATTCAAAATATAAACCTAAAAACCTACCTTTATTTTTGCCTGTTTGTAGCACTGTTGCATGCGCAACCCACATATCCTAAAAATTATTATCAGTTTACTGCCTTCATAATGAACAGCTTTCTGGGATCAATATGATCCAGGCTTTAGGAATGCAGTCATCTGTCCAACAGAAATAGAACAAGAAACCCTTAGTCTTTCACTAGGTATTTGATTGTATGTTTTAAATACTCTGTAGGAGAAAGGTTCAATGTACAAAGGCTTTGGACAGCTGAAGGCTTATAGGAAACCTTTCTAAAGAATTGGTAAGAGCACAGAACAAGGGTGTGAAAATCTCCTGCAAATTATGCCAAGGAGCATTCTTTGCAATGGAGTTTAACAGAATACTGTCAAATTATGGACTTTATATTTCTATGTCATGTGTTTTCTATGCATCGGGTTTGATCTATTCAGAAATATAGTGACATGGCTATTTCTATCATGGTTCTAAAATGCTCCGCTTGGAAAACTATGAGTTCAGCCAGTTTTAGCTCAGAAACAGTGTATTGCTTTCATAAAACCAGTACGTTTTTATTGGGGGGGGGGGGGGGGGGGGGAAGTATGCCATTAAGCATTGTTACATCAAAATGAAGCAAATTCTCAACTTGCGGAAGTCAGTGTTGCTTCTCAGATTTTACAGTTACTAAAGTCAATTCCAAATTTTATGTGAAGTTGTTACTTATTCAGTGTGAGCTCTTGATTACTGAATATCATACTTTTGCTTATTCAGCAAACACTTTTGCTTCTAAGTTATACTGTTGTGCATAGCATCTGAAGTATTTCAGTGTCGCATATGAAGGATTTCAGAATAGTGGTATTCTAAATGTTCTCTTGCTGAGAACAGTGCATCATGCTGACTGCTCTCTTCAGAAGGTTAGAGACCTAACATTTCTATACACAGCTATTCAGCAGAAACTTTTCAGAACATGAAAAAGTTTTTGCTAGCTTCTTTTCTTTACTCTTGCGGAGATGCAGAGAGCTGAGACGCCCTTGAAATACAGTATTTTCTCTTCCCTTTCTTGAATGGTAGCTCTGTTTACAAGCATTGGAACACCTTGAACTGTTTTTAGTTTGTTGAAACGGACATAACATTACTCTAAAGTCACAATTGTAAAGAAAGATGTGTGATTCAATTAGCTGACTTTACAGAAAATTTGTTTGCTTTTCTCTTGGTGGTTAGGATCCCTAGTAGTTTGTCTGCAGGACACAAGTATGTGCCAAACTGATCACAGAGTTCTGAAAATTGGAGGCTCAACGTGAGTATTCTGGACAGTTTGAAAAATGTTTACTATTAAAATGCAGTTTTCAGAAAGGTATAATTCCAAAGCTTAAGACTGAGATACATAAATGATTATTACAGTCATCTAGCCTAACATCTTGCATGACAGGTCAAAAGAGAAAACCCAACAAATTCTTCACTAGACCACTGAGTTATGGATGGTAGTACAATCTTGAATTAAAAACTGTTTAGTAAAATACTGAAACAAGTGGATTGAGCACTAGCAGATATTAGAGCCCAGTCAAGCATGTTATTTGCCTGTTTTAAAAGTCTGGCTATTATGTTCGTTTCCATCTCTAAATATAGGGAGATGCTGTACAGTTAAGTATGTGGTTTTTTTGTATCACGTGCTACAGGGAGTTGGGTGGTTCTGTCTATGTTAGAAAACAAAGGGAGTGAAGATGATGGGTGTAAATTTTATTTCAGATGACTCCCTGCAAAGACTTCCATCTGTCTGTTAGAGCTGTCAGCCTGTTTTTTTCTGACAGTTGACTACATGGGTTTCCTTTGTTTCAGGCAGATCCAGAATCTCTTCCCAGCTCACGAGGTACCAACAAGCTATAAAAATAGCTAGGAGATTTGTATGGTTTTGTTGTGTTAGAACGTTGTCCAGAGCTGAACAGAGATGGCTTGTCCTGCAGGAGAAGTGATAGTCTGCTCATATCAAGAATGAACAAGTAGTGTTGCAGACTGTTCTGCAAGTGAGCATGTCATACCAAAGAAGGAATATAATCCTAAAATTAAAGACTTCCTTTTTAAATTCCTCCATACTCAATGGGAGGATTTTACTCTGGAAACAGAACGGATCTCTGCCTTCATTGACTTGATCTGACTATTGTTTGAAATCAGTTAGATGGGAGCCAACTGCATATCAGAAGTTGGGCACATGCAAGTAGCTGGTTGCTGAACCTAACAGACTCTGAGATATGAACATAGGTTGAGCTGAGTACTGTGCTAACATGACTTCCATAGCTTCTGTGTCCAGGCAGCTTGAGGCGTGTACAGAGGCATGTACTTGGTCTGCAGAATACACCTTGAAGACATATCCTAAAAAATATTGGATACAAATATCTTACAAAACTGGGGAAAAAAAAGAAGAAACACGAAGTGGCGTGAATTGTGCCTTTGTACACGATGGTTGTGTATAAAAGTGCAAGGTTTGGCAGCAAAGTACTTACATTTACTTGCGTTCGTTTTCTGAGCCCAGTAAATCATTTGTATGGGTTTGCCTGTTTATACTGATTAACAAAAATTGACGTAACCAACCAAGAATATCTAGATTAGGGTGCCAGCTTGTACCTTCCATCACATGGTAGAGATGTAGTTTCACGTTACCTTGAGCAGTTAAATAGAATGAGCATGAATGAACATTTGCTTCGTATTCAAAGATGAAGCTTCGTGGTTTATTTTCAAAATAGTATATCTGCAAAAAATTAAGAGCTGCAAGGATCCAATTAGCTCAATGAAACATTAATTTATGTGTCATGAAGTAGTCACAGAAAGGAAGGTAAAGGTATGTTTAGAAAGGCCGAATTGGTGAAGTCTTGCTGAGTCACAGCTTGAAAGCTATCTGAATGATGTAGATCTCATTAAACATCATCAACTTAAAACCATTCATGATGATGAATAAAACTGATATGAACTTCACACCAACAGGAGATCCTAGCCTTTTTCCTAAATGGAGCAAAGAGGGATGTTTGTTATACTACATAAGGTGGATTTCTTATATATTGAGCACTGCTGTAAATAAGTATTATATAGCAGGAAACTTTTATCCAACACTTGTGAAGATTTCCCTGGTGGAATGGTTGATAAAGTGAAAGTCATTGCGTTTGCTCACTATTTCCAGTGTGCTGAGAGTCTTAACTGCACATTTGCATTGATTTTTTTTTTTTTTTTAAGGAAAGAGAGATAAATCAATAATTGTCAGCTGCTGAAAACTTCAGATATTTGTTGAAGAACTGGATAATCATGTTTGTGTTGGTGGAGACATTGCTCAGAGCTCAAAATTACCTGGCTAAATAACATCTAGTATAGTAGTTATTGATAGCTGACAGGTCAGTGTGAAAAGTTCTTTCCTATCTAAATAAGAGTAACCCATAATGACTTGTTCTTTTGTCACACACTGAAATGACAAATTATTTTCACTTACCATTTGAGGAATATTTCCTTATCCCTGCTGAACTCTACAGAGTTCTTCAACGTAAGGAATGTTTTGCAGTGCTCCCCCTTTGCCCTCATTCCCCAAGCCCAAATATCATCTATCATGCATTATCAACATTGCTGAAAAAAATATAGCAATTGTTATCTCGGCTATGCTCTGCATGTTTCTGAAAGGAAAGGCAAATAATATAATGCAGGAAAATACTAAAACCTACTTGCTCTAACAGAATATCTGAAATACCAGCGGGTATGATTTTAAAACAAATTAGTCATGATGATATAGGCAAAATGCAACAGAGTAAAAAAAATCAATACATTGATAGTTCAGCCACAAGGGTTGTCATTTGGGTTTTGGATGGATTGAAGGAATCTTTAAAATTAAAACTAAACAAACAAAGCGAAAAGTATAACCCACCAACTATTCCTGCTTGAGGAACTGCCTCTTCCCCTGCAATACAGTGGCAGCTGCATTCAGGAGGGGGACTCAAAACACCCAGTTTTAAGAGGAAGATCTGAGTAGCGCTTTCTGTATTGATGGCATCTAGCAACAGTCTACATAGCCTGAAAATCTACTCATTCTTATAAGCTGAAAGACACCTTATCAGTGATTGTGCTGGGGAGAGGAATTTTTTGGTTTTGACTTTATTCCTGTGGCTTAGAGTTGACATTGTGCAGTATTGTAAGCCTCGTGTTCAGAAGTAAAACTTTAGATTTTCAAAATTTATTTTTTTTAACAAATGTTTCTATTTTCCTTCTGGTTTCTGAAACTTTAGGTATATCACTTCCAAGACTTTCTTAACAACTAGGAGTTCATCAATTACAGTTAAAAAAAAAAAATGTATACATTTTTACATAGTAGCCTAATTCCTTTATCTGTTACTTTAGGAAGGATAACAAATACCTTGATTTGTGGGGGGAAAAAGGCAAATAAATGCTGGCAGCAGTAGGTGGGCAGGGTTGCAAACTTCCAGATATATTTTTTTGCATATTTTACATTTTACAGCTTGTCAATACCAGTAAAATTTGCAGTATATGCTGTAGAAGATAAAAAATATTATGGCAGTCATACATTTAAGATACTGAATTTACACAGTTACCCAGTTTGTGTGCATGTCATGCTAACTGTGCAAACAACATGGAGCGAGCAGCTACATGAAAATTTTGCTCATGCAATTGCACGTCAAATAATAGTTAAAAATGAAGCATCTTTTTCAGAATGTTCAATACACGTTAATTGCTTTTACTGTAATGAGAAAACAGGTTTCAAGCCAAAGGAAACAAATGACCAGAGAGGCAGAGGGAAAGGATTGTATAGAGATGAGGCAGCAGAAGCAAGACTTCTGTCCCTATTCTGAAAAGCTGTGTGCTGTTATCAGTACTGAAGTAAGAACATAAGTTAGTAGGAGCTCATTACATCTGAATGGGTAATGCAGAGTCATTGAGGCTGGAAGCAATGCATAAAAGTGGTCTCACATGGCCTACCTTTGACTCTGATATCTAGATAACAGAGATTTGGGAAGAACAGAAAAAGAGGGAATTATGTTTTTTGAGGCAAGAAGTAATTAAGAGAGGAAAACAAAAAAGAACTCTACAAACCAAAGGAAGAGTAAAAGATAAATTGTAGCAATTTTCCAGAAGTGATAGGCAGATTTATAAATAAGAAAGTGGGAGTGGGAGGAGACAGATTAAACAAAAGATTGTTCTTCAACACAAGACATATGTTTTTGCTGTGGGATAAAAGAATATAACTTGAAAAGTGTCTGTTTGTTTTATGGAATTTTATTCCACCGTGAAGAAAAAAGAACCACTTCCGTGAGAATTCAAGGGAAATAAGTACCTAGACTTTACTTAACACAGTACAAGACCACTTTTGTAAATTTGGTTTTCAGGAGATCTTTTTTCAATAATTATGGTTGATGTAAATCTTCAATCTCTTAAAATGTTTTGACTGTTAGACCATTCAAATTGCACTATAGCAAGAAAATGGATGATTAGCATTGTCAGTACATTTGGAAAACATGACCAGATTTTGTTTTATGGAAGTCAGATGCAGTTCAGATCTCAATGCTTTTTTCCTCAACTCTAAATGAAAGAGACATTTGGATAAATTATGAACCTCTTCCTACATCCAATCCTTTTTTGATAACATATTGTCAGTTGGTATTTGGAAAACCCACTTGGTCATTTATTTAAAGAAAAATGTTAGAAAATGAAATAAAAACTTCAAAACACATGTACCAAATATCTCAAGAAAATGAAGACACAAACTAGGAAGAGGATGAGGAACTGAATCACTTGTCATTTAGATAAAGAACTCATCATCAGTTACGTACTGTAGTCAATCACAGTATCTCTTTGGGCGTACTCTAATCCACTGGTTTAACTTCGGTTGCATGATACAGGAGAATTTGGGAAAGATTTGTCTGTATTTGTCCTGAGATGAACTAGTTACATTTTCCTTAGAGACCACTCTAGTCAAGGTACTCACTGAGTACCTGAAGTTTGCATCTCTCTTCTGATTTGGGAAGTGTTGTTAGAACACAGGCATTCTACATCCAAATGAATTTTAAAAATACTGGTCTGTAAAAGTATTGTAGGTGTCCTATTATGAATATCTTCTTATTAAGAATGACTAAGGAAAATGATGTATTTCAGAGAATTAAAATTATCCTTGGATTTCAAATAAATTCTGTTCATTAACCAGATATTCTGGAGGAAAAAATATGTTCAGGTTTTTTTCCAAATAGATATTTAATCCTCTTTGTCCTTTGCCACTGTTCAGTGGAATAAAAAAATCCCCTATTAATTATACAACTCTCATAGTCATATCTTGTTGTGTGGTTTTAAAAAAATGGCTAGTTCATATGTTATCTTTATGCATTATGCTGTAGACAAAATAGAACATACATGATTTGAAATGACAAGATTTGCCTTCCACTGCTATAGAGTGAACCATGCACTTGAAGAACCTATAGGGACAGTGATATTTGCTGATTCTTCACAGTCTTTAAATAGTTAATTGCATCCATGCAGTTTATTAATTTAAAAAACATGACAGTGCAATTTATAAGGATTTTAATCACAGAATGCTACTGTTTTGATGATTTACGCTTTGGAATTGTGTCACATTATTTGCTGTTTCTCATGTCACTGATAAAGGACAGGTATCAATAATTTAGACTCCACCTTTGCTTCAGATAAAAGTCTGCTTTCACCTGTCTTTTGTGTTGCTAAAAACACTAGATGGTCACAGTGGATCACAATGAAGCTTTAGCTCAGATTTGAAGAAACAGAAAAATACAAAATATCAAAAACAAAAAAAAAGAAAAAAGAAAAGAAAAAGCAGAGACAAATAAGGGCAGAATTCATACTGCTTTACAATTTTTTAAGAAGGGTAATATGACTTATCTTAAGATGCCAGTATAGAATTAAGTGGTAAAACATCTTAATTTGCTGTTAGCCAGGATATTTCACAAGCCTTTTTGAGTAGAGCACCTTTACGAGATCAGTAAAGAGTTCAACCTAGAATGTGAAGGCACAATCTGATCCATAGCAACACTTTTGATCGTTACAAGGCAGTTATATCATTGTGAAAAGTTTTTATCTTTCTGGTCCTCAACTGTTTCTGAGTTGCATAGGTTCCCTAAGCCACCACATCATTAAAAACAATAAACCAAGCTATGTTTCAGTTTATACCATTTAAGACTCCACCCAGAATGACTACCATGTTTAGAAAGCTTGAGATATTAAACTCTGAGATTTTTGACCCATAATACTGTGGGTTAGAAGATTTTCTCTAGGGACAGTGAAGTATAGTACATATTTGGGATTTTATTTCACAGTCCTTGTTGTGAAGCATTCTGTCACTGGTCCATGAAAAACAGCATATAGGAGTGAATGTGAAAATTGGTCTATCTTGTCAGGATGTTACTCTGAAATTCAAATTAGTTCTCTGCTATTTTGTGTTAAGGAAATACATTCTTGGCCATAAGTACAATAAGACTGACCTCTTTCCATTATGAAATCCTTTTCTCACTTGTCGAAAGCCTAGACGAGTCACCCCACTTGTTTCAGTGATGTTATCAAAACACAGAAAATGTTATTGGCAAAATTTAATGGTAATAAGAACATAATTTTTCAAAAGATTTTAAACTGAAAGCTAATTCATGTGTCAAGGCACAGTGGGAGCTGGCTGCTGCCAAGGGATGGGGAGCTGAGGGAGATAACAGGGCTGCCAGGACAGGTCAAGTATGTTAACTGAGTTCAACCAAAAGCCCAGGTCACCAGGCAGGTTTGTGGTCATGAGGCCAGGCTGGGACATCAGCCCACAGGTCAAGCCTGGCTTGGCGGAGCCGATGTCTGGGGAGGGCCTAGATGTGGCTAAGCTTGAGACAGGGACTAATGGCCCTGGGCAGGGCCCCCCATGGGCAGGGGTGTAGGTGGAGGCCATTAAGACCTAATTAGTGCAGTCAAGGTCCTCAAAAAATGCTTTTTTTGGGTAAAAATTATTTGAAAAGACTATATTTGAGATGTTAGGGTTTTGCTGTTGCCGGTTCTTGAAAGGAAAAGCTTTTGTCCATTTTAATGGCTAGTAATGATCAAAATTTGCAGTAGAACTTAATAAATCAAGTCAGCCTTGATTTTTTTTCCTTTTTTTTTTTTTCCTGAGTTGCCAATAGCTTTAGAAGTGTTTAATTGTGGCAATAATCTCAAACTTCTAAAAGCTTTTTGCAGTCCTAGCTCCCAGCCTTACTATCTTAGCAATGCTAGTTTATTGTGATGCTTCTCCGATATTGCCAGTATTAATTCAGTTATTTTTCTGTGTCTGTGTTCTAAAGAATATCTTTATAAATGTGAACAAAAAATGTTGTGTAGGGTGTATGAGACAGATATTAATGAACTCCACTTTTGTAAGGAGTCCATGCTGTGTGTCCTTGCTCTAATACCATGAAGCAATAGCAAGGATACATTCATCCTAGCAGAGGACTTCAGCAAAAGCCTAGAAAACTACTGAGTTTTCTCACCCCTACATTTAAAATCAGCCTCTTTGTGAATTCAGGTACTATTCAGTAGAAGGGGGCAGAACTTTCCCTTCAAAAGGATTTTTAATAGAATTGTGTTACTGTCGCCAGATTAAAATTGTGAAAGTATCACTGCTTTAACATGTATCTTAATGTGGTATTCTTTTACTTTTTTGAAGAGTCCATCACCAAGTTGCAAAGCTGTTTAAGGGCTGTACAGATATTTCTACGAATGATTAGGTTTCTGCATGTTTTTCTTCCTGATAAAATTCAGGAGCACTCACTAGGTAATAATGAACCAGAAATTACAAATTATGTCATATACTCTGTCTGAATTTGAACTAATTCTAATATTGATTCATAAGTCAGGAAAAGGTTTGGGAAAAGAAAAAAAACGTTCAGAATATGTGGTTTTATTTCAACAAAGAAATGAAGGGAAACATCAGAAATCAGGAGAAGTGTGCCGTTTACTGGACAAAAGCCAGGAATCCTATTTACTGCAGGAATGCAGGTCAGGAATATTCTCCCTTTTCTATTTTCTATTTTCTTACCATGAGATTTAGGGACACTGCGCTAGTAGAAACCAGAGATGTTTTTATTCACCACTTCTGCTTTTCAGTATAACACATAGTTTATAGGCTTCTTGGGAAATTTGTAAATGTTCCTTTTTTTCTCACAGTCTGAATTTGATATCTCTTATTGATCACAAAAATGATCCCCACTCCATATCTGGAGGCACTTTTTAGAGAGGGCATTACTGAAATGCAAGACTGCATTATATTTTTTTTAACACCACAGGGTAAAAAAGAATCACAGTGGTTTTGCTGAAGTGGCCAAAAGTGTATGTTGCATTGCACTCCAAAGTCAAAACCATTAGCGGCACAGAGACAAATTTTATGTTTATTGTTACCTTAGGTCTGTGTTGAAGCTGCAACATATTGCAACCTGTTTATAAACCTGGCAGGCCAAAATAACTGGTGTAAATCCCAGAACAATGGTTTCTTGGAACCCAAATGATTAGTTAAAGGAATGTTTCAATAGAGATACAGAAACTTCATCCCAAACAGCACAAACATTACAAGCTATCTGATAGTTTTTCCAGCAGAATGCCAAGAGCACTGCCTATGTATTTTTAATGAAAAATGGGGCTTGACAATGATATATATATATATATATATATATATGCAGAAAAACTTTCTTGTCAGTAGGTATGTTTTCAAAATCAATTGATTATCGTGTTCTTTCTTTTATACTTGCTGTTGTTGAATAGAAATATATTAGGTCAAATGGAGACCAGACACAAGAATAATATCATTCTCTGTAGCAAAGCCCTTCTAAGCTACAGGGGCTTTCATCAATAATTAAAAAATCATAACAATGAAACTATTTTTAAAGAACTTTGATAAACTGAGTTACAGACATAAGTGATGATGCTTTTGATACTGAATTCATTTAATTCCTCTTAAAAGTGGGGAAAATTATACCCCGTATTGTACTGAGGAAGGCCAGAAGAATATTATTTTCAAACTTCTGAGAAATATTTGAGTATCTTCCTGGTTGGCTTTAATTTACTGGAACTATGTCGGAGTGCCACAGATCTCCTTTAAAATGCAATAAAAATCTTAGGAAAAGAAAAGGAAGGTAAGAAACAACATTGGATTTAAAAGACCAATAATTTATATTTCTAGTTCACAGAACAGAACTGCAAACAAGCAATCGATAGGCAATTTCCCTCACCAGTTGCTTATTTTGTGTTATCCAAGATCTTACTGCATACACCTATTTGATTTTGCCAGTCTTGAAAATCTAATATTTTTGTTGTCTTCCTCTGTTGCTGAATCTTAATCATTCAGGCTTAGCATTTATTTGATCAGGTGTTTGTTAAATTTTTAATTTAATGTCATACATAATTTTTGTGTCTTTTTGTTCTAACAACAGTATTTCTCAGGTTTTTTTATTTGAAGTGGAGTCCTCTCATTTCCTTCATCCTTTCACTGTGAGTCTTTAACCTACCACCAGAGCTCTCCACAGCCATGACAGCAGCGTGGTGGTTCCGTGTCTTCTTGCACAAAATGAACCTTAAAAGTTCTCAGCCATTTTTTAACAAAACCTCAGCTTTTATTCATAAATATCCAAATTTCCAAAATATAAAGCCTAAACTGAAACACAGAAGGTGCAATTATTTGAAGAGTCCTTTTCCTTGCCTTGCCTTTCTTTCTTTTGTATTTCTTTCATATAAGCCTGTCAGGTGCTTCTCCGAGTAAGAGTTGTGAACTCAGTAAATGGAGAACAAAATAAAAAATAAGAAGAAATTGAGTGCAAGTCACTGGACACAAAATGAGGATTTCGCTTGGACATTTGCAGGAAAACAACAACAACAAATGTCAAACAGATAACACCTGCTGTTTCAATAAATCCTTGAACTCCAGCTCAAAGGTACCAGTTGATAACAGTTAAGACCAATGTTGCTGTTTATTAGTAGAATTAAACAGTATTCCATTCTGTCTCATGGTTACACACAGTGGATGCAATGAGCTGCTTGTAAAACTTTGTTATCTAGGGCTTTTTATTCAGGTATCTGTTAGGGCCTGTGGTGTTTTGCTGTTCTTAAAATTGCCAGTATTCGTCTTCTCAAGCTTGGTCTGCGTTGCAGGGTAATGGGCTAATGTTTGTATTAGATCAGAGCTGTGATCAGGGCTTTTAATAACTGGAAAATAAATAACAACTTTCACCCAAAAGTAAACCCATCCCCCAGGGCACTACAAGGGAGCCCTTGATTGGTCTGTTAAACTCTCCTCTCGCCATTTTTCTTGGAACAGACTGCCACCTTCACAAAGGTGCTCTCTCGCAAGCAGCTACTCTCTCCTAGCAGTTTTACATTAGTCCTAATGAGCAGCAGGTGAAAAGCTACAGATATCATTGGCTGTCTCATGCCATCCAATTCTCACCCCAACTCTGCACATGTTAACATGTTGATAATGACATTTTCTCTGGGTTCAAGTCCTTCATTATCAACATTAACCTTCATTTTATTCTTCATTCTAATATTATATCTTCAATGTTAAGTCTTCTTCAGGGATCTCTTATAATTTCCTTAACCCTCAATTTAGTAAATGCTGCTTATTCATGCCCTCTTATTCTATTCATTTCTTTTAAGGGTATCTATTCTTACCTAGAATTATCAAGGAAACCACCACCTTTGGCTTAAACAACATCCCCAGAGCTTGAAAGAGCAGTGTTATTAGATGGAAGAGTGAAAATTAGATTTTAATTCCCTTCCTCAATTACATTAAATTATGTATGATCTCTCTTTTGCTTAGTGCATCCTTTAAATTAGAAGGTTTAAATAGAAAAGAACTCTGTTTTTCATGACTAATTTCCTGATAATTACGCATATACTGACTTCTTTTCAAAAACCATTAAAGGTTTAGAGTCGAGTCCCTGGATCCCCAGATCTTGTAACAAAGCTCAAGAATACATCCCATCCTGTATCAATTATTATTTTAGTTATTATTTTATCATAAAATGCCAGTTCAGTGCTGCTTCTTTTCTCACTTTGTAGGCAGCACAATGATACCACTTGACAAGAGTTCCTTCTGCCTTTGCTCTATAAAGGAACGTTTCCCCCTCCTGACCCCAAGCTGGAAAAAGCTATTTGTCCTTTGAAAAAAAAAAAAAAATCAAGGGAGAATCATCAGTTAATACTATATTAAATCCAGAGAATAGATCAAATATACTAAATAACAATACATCTGATTTAAAATTGTAGGTGTGTAGAAATAGAATGTATAAACTAGTATAACGTTATCAAGTTTCTTTGACATATCTCATCTTGCTTATTATCATAATTGTTTAAAACGTGATAGCACAGTGAGACTTCAGCCAGGTGTCAGGCCTTCATTTTGCTGAATTCTGTCTTTGCTTTTAAGGAACGGGTCTGTTACAAAGAGATTATAATGTAAGGGAACAGTACAAGATGACTAACGGGCACAAAGACTCAGGGGAAAGCACAGGAGATTAAAAAGATCAAGATAATTGTAGCAAATTGATGGCAAGTTGTCCATGGCATATATATTTGTAATATTTTATAAAGGGGAAATCTTTTTTCTCATGCTTAAGTGTAAATCATAGCCTTTTAAACTAGACCACAGAGGGTGTGTCAAAATGCAAAGCAAAAGCAGAGACTAGTGTATTTAGAAATTTTATCTTCTAATCAACCCCTCCTTTCTTCTAATCCAGGCCCTGGCTACTTCCCCGGGGTTTATGCTTCATCTGCCATATTTCCAAACTACTAACAATTCTCATGCTCTTTCTAGAGCACACTCTGGCAAAGCTTAGGGAACACAGTTTGAAAATAGTATCAGACATGACTTTTACATGACTTTCTATACATACAGTATACAGTATACAGAGATCTTTTAGCATCCCCTTGAACCCAGTTTTCTCTGGGTTTTTTGTTGTTTTGTTTTTTTTTTTCCTATGCTTAATGCAAATGCAAGAGATTAAGAACATCTAAAGAATGAAGATTTTTCATTTATTTTTCCACCATCTCTTGGTTTTATTAAACCAAATTAATTTGGTCTTTAGCAAACATCAATGGAGTTTTGTGGAGGGGAGTTTTGTGGAGGGGAAAAATGCATTTATATCTTTGTAGCAACATTAAACGAGGCAAGAAAAGTGACAAACATCCCATCAGGCAGTATAATTAAACACTTCTGCAATATCCTCAGCTATACATTTTTCTTCTGTACTTCTTTCTCCAATCCTTCACTGGAGTGAATAAGATCATCTACACCTACACCCGCAGAGGGAACATAATGAAATTATAGATATTCTCTTTCAAATTTAATAAGAGTAACATGTGTATTCCAGAGATGGAACCTGGATTTTGTTCGCTATAAACACAAGAATTTTCTTAAGCTTAAGACAAGAATGTTTTTCACACCCTCATCTAAGCTACAGCCCACTTGAATGAATCACAGAACTACTTACTAACATTGAGAAATGGCAGAAGCGACAAGTAATTGTAGCAGTTTATTTCATTTTCTTTTGCTGATAATGCAATAGCTAAGGACTAGATGAAACTACTGTAGCCATCCAGGGGGAAAAAAAAAAAAAAATATCTAAGTATGGGGTTAGTCAGGGAAAGACTTAGGCAGTTATATTTTACCATTTACTTTCTTTCAATTTCTGGTGAGGCACCTTGATCCTAAAATAATGTTTCCTGTTCCATTGGCTTTGTAGTGCTAGACTGTTGTACAAGTGAGAGGGGAAAAGGACAAAAGTCAGACTACCAAACAAAGGGGAATACTCTAACAACTATACATTTTTAATACTAGCCCTGGCAGGATTACAAATGAAACTGCTTCTAAATAGCTATTGTAAACTGCTTTAATTTAAAAACAAAACTTTCTTAAATCACAAAAAAATTAAAAGCTTTGCTTTCAAATTTACTCAAAAATAACATTCTAATAGCACAGTATGTACTAAAATCCTGATAGGACATTAGTTCCGAATTGATTCAGCTGGTCTTCACTAACCTCTAGCTGCATGTGGACTTCATGATCTAATGAGGTTTGCACAAAAGATTTAGAAGTTGATACTCTGGTTCAAAACATACAGAGAAGGGAGAGGAGAAACATCTTCCTCCTCTCTCCAGCCTCTTTATAAATATGTATGTATGTGGAAAGTACCTTAGGGATTTTACAGTTTCAAGCCCAGAATTTTGCTTTCTGCTGATCAGATTGTCCATGAGATTTTCCTTGGTTTTGTTGCTATCAGAAATATTCTAGAAACTGTCTGGGTTAGTCTGTAAAAAATTGTCCAAGAACTCAGCTTTGAAGTTTGTAGCTGCTACTCTTCTACTGTCCCTCCAGGGTTCTAGTAACAAGGGTCGGAACCTTCACAGGTGCACTTGTCCCTTGCAGAGACACCAAGAGAAAGTGCTCTGATTCTTTATATGAGATACTCTGCACTCTAGGAGCTGGAAGGGTGAGACAGTGGGATCTGATAAAAGGCAGATCAAAACATATGAGAAAGGAATATACTGTCAATATGTATTAGGGATGAAGAAACCAGATGATTTTTTTTCTAATTTTATCTCTATCAAATGATTTTTTAATGAGGAGCAAGGGCCTGAAATGCATATTTACAGATACAACTCCATTGACTTCACCAGAAACAAGCTTAAGCCTTAATCCTGAATAAATGGAATTAAAGTACCTGGGTCATGTACATCAGCCTAGAAAGGCCACTAACCAAACACTTCGGTTTGGTTTTAGCACAATAACCACCTGATACTCTAAATTCCTCAAACATGGTAAGAGAAAGCTGTTAGGAATTAAAGCCTGATCTGGTAAAGAATTGTGTTAAGTACTAATTATAACAGCTGAGCTTCTTGTAAAGTCCTTAAGTTCACAGGTGTCCTATTAAAGTTAAATGGTGAGTGCTTTTCATCTCTGGGATTGTTTGCTCTGGTTGAATCAGCAGATGGATTGAGGAGGTTGCTGTGGGTACTAAGTGTTTAGCTGGCAGCGTTTTGACTGAGAAAGAGTGTATATCTTGATGCCAACAGACCACAAATTCTTTAAGGTAATGAAACTTTATCCAGTTTTGTAGGGTTTTTACTAGTTCCTGTGATACTAATAGGGCTAAGCCATTACATATATTTTGCTCTCTGGTGTACTGCTGTCTTCGAAACATCTTTTTTTCTCACAGATCTGTTTTGTCTGTCATTCAAAGTGACCATCGTAGTGCAGAAACAGGCATTATTGTTCCATAGTAGTGTGCTTAAAAGCTCTTTCACTTTTTATGTGTATATTGGGAGAGCTTAGTGTTTTACGTCTGCCCCTCAGCTTTCCCAGCATTCAGGTTAACCTATTAAATAGTCTTCCAAATATAACAAATATTTGATATATCAATATCTCGACTTGGTCTTCCTTATATCAGATACTCTCAAAAGCAATATCCCATCCTTTCAGATCACAATTCTCCCTTTATACCTCCGTTTCCTTTATCGCTGCTATCTTTAGGATCTTTTTTGTACCTCCTGCTTGAATTTTTTTTCTATTTTTTTATCAGATTCCCTTGTTCTCCTAAGAAGCAGATTTTTTTTTTAATTTTCATTTATTATTTGATGGATTTTATTTCCACTTTTAATGCTGCCTTAATTTTAAAGATAATGATTAATTCAAGTAAGAGAAGCTTTCCTAGGTCAATATCATTCCATGGCATTCATAATACGGTGGCATTTCTGTGTTAATCTATAGCTTACAGTAATTTCAGAAAACTGACTCCTTGTTTTGCTTTAGTGTTACCTTCTAGAACTTGGTGTGCAAGTTTTCAAAATTTTCAGATTTTTCAAAATGGAGGATATTTCTCTAAAACTCTTAGGAATAAGTAGTTTACTATGATTTTCACGGTGGGTGTTTGTGTGGGTGTTTTGATTTTTTTAAAATAAAATAAGGGGAAAGTTAGCAAGAACTTTTGTACAATGAATGTAATATCTATTGTTCAAGGGCAAAATGTGTAGCTGGGATATTTTTCTTTACTAAAGGCAGACAGAAAACTAGCTATCTGAGCCAGTAGGTGGAGGTCAGAACAACATCTGCTTTATCCACGGGAGTACAGCCTTTTACAGCTTGCTGTTGTTCAGTGAATCAATTGAGCATGTAATAAGAAGAGCTCCAATATAGACAAGATGCATGGAACATACTGATTAGAGCCTAAGTAAATCTGACCATGGAGCATGTGCAGAGCCTGACTGTACCTCAGGCAGTTTAATGCCTGTGGAACAGGTATTAGCAGCAGCTTTCCTACAATGTTTAGGGATAAAAAAAATCCCAGATTGCAAAGTCTTTATTTAACCAATGATGCTATTTGTCTCAGATTGCTGTACATCTGCCAATGAGAAGATCTGTATTTCCCTATCTAGTTGAATGTGCGATTCTTGCAGTTTTATTAGATTCTTCCATTTTATGGCAAGTCAGATATGGGAAAATGTTCATTCTCTTGAATGTTAAATGATGTGAATTGAGGTAGACCTTGGATTTACTTTGAAGAAAGTGATTCATAAATGCTCTTTTTTTGCACCCAAACTGAATGTGTGTTCTGTATATAATTTATTTTTATGCTTGTACTTGTTTTTTTGTATGGGAGTTGTTGGGAGGAATGATGCATTGGAAGTTATAGAAAACATTTTGGAGCAGCTGGCATTAAACTGATCATGAGCTCAGAGATTCTGATCAGAATTAATGATGTCTCCTACTTTTACATTATTATTTAATCATCACAAGCCCTCTTACAGAAAATGGCTTCTTTAAAAAAATAAATACATTTGGTAGTCTGTGTCAATTTTTCTGGAAAATCTGTCAATTTTTTTCTTTTAATAATTTATTTTAGTAAACCTGATCTTCTTGAGGCAACTTAAGGCACTATTTTCTTATATAGAGAAATAATGTGTGTATGTGTTTGTGTACATACATTCATATATATGAAATAACTGACTAGTTAGACATTGTTTCTCATCTGGCATTAACACTAATTACATGTGTCAAACTGCATTATAAGCCAGGTAGGACTAGTAGTTAACAATAACAAAATCAGTATTAGACCTAGCTGAAAAAATATTCTTTAAGTGAAGTTTTGTCTTTGTTCCTGTTTCTGGACAACTTTTCTTCCTTTTAAATTTCACTGTGGTTAGAAAAATACTGCCATGTAGACCTTATAGCTGAAGTTCTTCCAAAGTCTTTAAAAATGTGACAGTATAAATTAAAAAAAAAAAAAATACTCAGAGCTGTGGGCCAACTTTTTTAAGGACAACTGGATGCCTAAACACAGACACATTTGCTATTTTAGAAGTTCAGCTCCAGCTGGCACTATCTCTACAGTCTCAGATATCTTAGTCTGAGTTTTATTGGCTAATTCTCTAAGTGTTCCTTTGAGAAACTTGTCCAGTATGGGGTTTGGTCTGTTCCCACTCTTCTTTACGCTGTATTAGTCTTCCTTCAAAGTCCCAAGCAAAAAGTTAAGAACAACTTGGATTATTTTTATTGCATTCTATGTTCCGTTGAAACTAGAGGGGTTTTGGGGTGGGTGGGAGGAATGCACCTAAGGATACATTAAGAAAAGGGAAGGTGTAGTTTTTGAAATTTGTGTCTGATTACATGGACAGCTAACTTAAGAAACTATTTACCTTCCAAAATTATTTCTCTTGCAGTTTAAGAAAACTAGTTTTAGCATACATCCTATTAATTTTAATTACAGAAATGTAGGAAAGGCACACGCTGACTTATATAAGTTATTAAAATATCGACATATATAAGATTGCATGGTGCAGAAGCACTGACAAATAGAAAATTAAAATTTCTGAAGTTTTTTTTTTAAAAAGTGATTCTTTGAAAGATTACTTGGGGGGGAAAAAAAGCCTTGTGAATGGAAGCAATCAGGAAACCAGTATCAAATAACAAACACTTCAGAACTGGCTAGTTCTGGTAGAACTGTCTGGACCTTGAAAGAGATTTCCTAGTGTGACTTTTAAGAATATTAAAACATCAGAAACTTCAAATGAATACTGATTATTTATCAAGAACATTGCTTTTGGCATAAATCCTCTAAAATATCTTCAAACAGTATGTTGTGCTGCTGGTATTTTTAAATATATTGTTCTGTTTATGGGTTTGTGGTTTGTTTGTTTGGTTGTTTTTTTTTTCTACTGCCTTGCACCTTACATAAGACCTTGTCCAACTTAAGGGACACAGACGTTACGGGTACAATCTTAAAGCATTACATATGCTTTGCAAGGCAGCACAGATAAATCTTTGCTTGTTACTGTCAGTGGAGCCAGAAAGAGAGAAATCAGTTTGAGAGTATTTTTACTCAGTGAGGGGAACTTCCACATCATGCACTGGATGCTCTTCAGCTTCCTGCTGCCAAAATGGCAAAGCATGTTAGCTTTGACTGTAAAGATTAATTTATAGGAAATTAATTATGAAGCAGTTGTTCTGGGCAAGCAGTGGCTAATTCAAAGCTCATTTAATTAGTAGCAGTTTTTCTTTCATCTTTGAACCTGATGACTACAGATGGAAATGGGAGAAGGTAAATGCACCGCTGATCCCTGCTTGTGTGTTCCTCTAGAGACACAGATGAAAGCGACTGATGGAGACTGTGCACAGCACACCCAGTTTGGACAATATGAGTTTGCTGAACATGGGCATTCTAGAATTTTTAGTCAATAGCAATGCAGGTCTCAGGATCGTCCCTGCAGCACCACAACTTAGAGTAAAGCTGTCTCACCACAGTCTCCTAGGTGACAATTCCAGAATTATATTTTTATCTTGTAATTTTCTTTGCGACTGTAATAGGTTCCTGTTACTTAGAATTAAAAGATCATATTGCCAAATGCGTGTGTATCTCACTAAAGCCAAACACTGTAAAACTGAAAAATGAATTTTCCCTAATGACCACAATAAGTGCTCTATGTTTTACTGTTAAGGTATCTATAACTTTGAAATTGCATAATGCTCTTCCTTTCCTGAATACACACTCATATGAATCTGTTTCTCAGAATTGCTTGGTCTCTGTCATATAAAAAGTGTTTTTGCAAAAAGGAAACAAGATTAACTGTATTTATGTACCAAATTTGGAATATTGAACATGATTTAATTAGTCCATTTTGGAGGCTGTTATTCAATTATGGAATGACTTCCCCCCCCCCCCCCCCCCATAGCAGTGCTTAATTTGAGTGAAGGGTTTTGAATAAAATTTGAAAGCAGTACCAGATATTTTATTGGAAATTAGAAAGAAAACTTCACCAGTGTCTAGTGTATATTGTAGGCTTTCATTTTGGACAGCTGTTGAGTCTCTTTTAGGACTGACCCTGGATGGTAGCTTCCTAATTCCATAAAAAAGATTCTACCCATCCGAAAAGTCAGGAGACAAAGTGTGGGAGGAAGTAGTTCCTGCCTCTGGTCCAGTGCAGGTGAAATGAGGGCTCAGACTGGGGTCTCTCACAAACCAAATCATTCAAAGGCTATCACCCTTGCGTATTTCAGCTCTTTCTGTGCACAAGAGCATTTATCTCTGCACTTGCAGTGTTCCTCATTATACCATTTTTGATGTATAATTTCTACATAATCTCAAGTTTTATAACAGTAATGGAGAACAATCGTTGCTGTCAGAGGTAATTTAATTGTTCCATAAGGGCCACTCCAAGCTGGAATGAAATGGGATTTCTACATTTTGAAACGTCTATAGTTTTGTGTTTTTGCACGTTGCATACCTGATGTTGTTATCCAAGTACTATACTGTCATCTTTTTCCATCTTCTCCCCTTTTTTCTCTGTTCCTCAGGTTAAAAAAAGCCCAAGTCTTTGGCATTTCCTTTATATGTACCATCTTTTATGATTGGTGCCAAGTATTTATTTCGGCAAGTTGAAGTTGGAACATCACATAGCTGCAGGCCCTAAGTTTCTAAGTTTAATACAGCAGTTGCAAACTAAAAATCTGAGGGCGCTAGAACATAACCAGACGTGATGTATACTTCACATCTATACATAAGTAGAAAAACAAAAATTTAAGCTATAGCATATAATCAAGTTGTCAGGCTGTTCCTTCTACTTCACATTTTTAGGATACGATGCAAATGAGCTTTTAAAATCGATTTGAATTTGTCAACACTGTTAATGAAAATGTTAATGCCTTGTTAGCTGTCGACTAATGATAGCGGACGTTTTCATTCCTTACTTAATGGTGGTACCGAATGTAAGAAATCATGATTTATAGCCTGCAAATGGAATAACAGAGTAAGCTTTTCTGATCAGAGAACTCCCCGAGCTTACCTCATAACTGTGCTGTACTGCACAAGGTGTGATATTGATGAATAGTTTTATGACTCATTTGGTAAGATCTATGAAGGCAGTTACTTCATAAGGTGGCATTTTATCACAGTTGCTTTTGACCTGCTGCAGTTGACTCATTGATTGGAGTTAGTCAGGGGAAGAAAAAGCTGGAGACTTAGTGAATGCTAGTGAAAGTGCTGATATTTGTATCTTTTTTTATTTTTTCTAAAGACTCTATTTCTGACAATGTGCCAATGATTGCTTTATGTATGCCTAATTATTCTGTCATTAGATGAGGTTTTGTAATTCTGTTTGGAGTGGCAAAGTCTGAGTTTAATATTAGCAGATGCTGTTTCTCCTTTCCCCCCCCACCCCCCCCTCCCAGGCCTGCTTTGGCAATGCCTTCTGGATTTTTGATTGAAGAAATTGAACTTTGAATCTATACACAGTCATGCATCATTTTAGTTTGCAGAATTCCACTCAATTAAAATTCAGAGCTGAGAGGTAGAGAGATCTGTGTGAAGACCCCTTTCCTGAAGAAATAATACAGGTTTTCAATGCTGTTTCGTGGATGTAGTTTAGGACTATTGGCAAGATGAGCAAGTTATATTAAGTGCTCTGTTCACTTTCAGAACTACACCTTATTTAAAAAATAAAACCCAAATTTAATACTGAAGAATTCTTATTTTTAATACACTGAAGAATTCTTTTGGTCAGTGTTTGGCTTTGTTTTTAACAGTCAGTTATTGATAGTTAATACTGTTTATGTATATATAGTTAAGACCCACTTCTCAGCTCTGTATAGATCCTGAGTCTAGTTTTGCCTTTGAGTTGGAAGATTACTTTTCCCATTTTGAAATAAGGCTTTGGAATGAGAGTTTGTATGTGTGGCTTTGGTGGGTTTTTTGGTGGTCTTGGGGTTTTTTTGTTTGTTGTGGTGGTGGTTTGGTTTTAGGGTTTTTAGTGTTTTTCTTTTTTTTTAATGTAGTAGTATATTGTAGTTCTAGACTGTCTCTGGGATATTGTAGACACAATAAAGCATAGTCACACCAAAATTAATGAGTTCTTACGTTTTGAAAGAGAAGCTATCTCTCGTCGTTCAAGGAATGAATGAAGATTTGCTGGATGTTTCTTATTTACTAATTTCTGACTTAATGTGCCTCTCATTCCTTGTATAAATAGTAGATGTCTGAACTAAATCTGAAGCTTGTTTCTCAGTTCTTAAAATTAAGTATTTGGCATAAGGAGGATCTGATTCCAGAAGTTACCTCTGTATGAACAGGTCCCAACAGACTGGCATTCACTTCAGGAGTGGTGTTTGTCAGGAGAAATAAGTATCCGTATCCAACATGTATGTCCAGGGCTTTTCACTGGAATCTTTATTCAAAAATAGAACCATTCATATTTATGTTACTCAGAAATAATATATTTAAAAATGTACTAGTAAAGAGCTGAATTCTATTCTTCACTTGTCCTTCTAAACTCGTGATGTACTGGAGCACTGAAAAACAAAGCAAAGAACATGCCTGTTCATAGTAAATTGATACTGAAAACACTTGATAAAAGAACTGATTTGTCCTTTTCCCTGCTGGGTTTAGATTTCAGTTAACAAAAAGCTGTGCAGAAGTAGCTGGTCATATATCAAAGAGTTTAGATCTAATAGGTCTCTGAATAGATAGTGTAAACATATGGGAATAGAGATTGAAAGCAGAGATGTTCTTTTATAACAAGAGCTGCCTTTTTAATCCTGGTCAGTTGTAAAATAGCTGTTGATAAGCAAAAACTTGCTGTAGCTGGTGACTTTAAGTGGCATATTCGCTGCATGTTTTAAATTATATAGTGTTAAATTCTCTTGAAGTACACTCCTAAATAGACATGACTCACAACTGGACATAGAAAAAGACCTGGGTTTTTTGGTTAAAACTTTGTTTTACCAATAGTCCAAACTGGCTAGATAAGAGTTCCTGTGTACAGGGTGGGGGGGTGTGTTTGTTTTTTCTGTTCCTGTTCTGAGTTGGAGGGGGTGGGGGTGGAAGTAGCAAAACTTCCACTGAGTTTAGTAGGGGAATAAAGCTCTTAATGTTTGCAACATTGTGTTAAATTATGAAGTTCTTTTGCATAAGTATTGGTTTACCTATAGATGATTTTTTTTTTTATTTTGCCGGGTTTTTTTCTAGGTCCTTTTTGCTACTATGACTAAGAAGAAAATACTTCTACAAACTACAAATGGGATTTCTGATATAGAAACTAAAGTTTGCTTTTATTCTAGATAATTGATTAACTTCTGGGTATTTATTTGCATGTCACTTTTGTCAGTAGCATAATTTTTTATGTCCACTATACTTTGAAAAGTGTTTATTTATGTAACATGATTTTTATACACTTCACACTGTCTCAAAAATAATTAGTCACTTGGAGGGGGGCACAAAATGACTGAATGGGACAGTTAGATTAATTGAAATAAGGAAGTGGCTATTATATTATCATTGGATGTAAAATGAGCTCTATACTTGAAGTTATTCAAACAAAATATATGGTTAAGGGCAAAGCCTGAAATAATTATTTGAATGTTCTGTAGTATCAGCCTCAAATTCTTTTGTAATGGTTTGAGATTTAAAAAAACATAAGGCTTCTGAGGGCAGAGTTTTACTAATTGTATTTATAGTTAAGATAGAGGGTTTGATTGTGAACTCACAGTAGGATTTAACTAGCCTGTCCCAGCACAATACCTGAAAACACAGGTAGCAAATATCTAAAAGCAAACCTCTTATAGGTTTTTTTTGTTTGATTTTTGTCTTGATATTCAGATTAGCAGACTTTGTAACTCAACCAGCCATGACAATTATAGGGTTGCTGATCTCAGTTGTTTTATAGGGCAACTATCCCTGTGCCTATCTTGGTTTGCGTATTACTCAAATTAGGCTAAAGTCTCTTCAGATTGAAAGGACAGTGGTTTTATGAGGAAATGTTATGGCTGCTTAATGCTTAGAGGAGAGTTTTATTGAACTTGAGCTTTTAAAGAGAGGACAGTTTAATTCATAAAGAAAACTAAAAGCATCAGATTTGTGTAATAGCAAATTGTATTTCTTAAAGGGAGAAGCACATGAATTTACTGATTCCTAGCATTACCTCAAATACATTCTCTGTACTTTGGTTTATTAGGAAATCATTTTTCTCAGTACTGTGGCCAAATCTCTTTCATTATTCTTTTAAAGAATTCAATTTAACCTGACCACAGCTTTAATATAATATTTTGATCAAGAACATAAACTCTTTATTAAATGAGATGCCTTGCCATTTTATCCAATTCCAGCAGTAAACTGTTCTTGCTTATCTGATGAGACTTGTTTAAAAGAAGTAGTGCTACAGGTAGCCTAAGACTGCCGAGTTATTTGTGAGTGTTTGTCTTCTGCCCATTCTGTTCTGTTCACAAATGTGGTTTGAGATATACTTAGTGTTTGCTTGAAGAATGCTGTTCAGATCATCAGCTGCCTCTAAAAAATGATTCTGGATAAATGGGGGTTTTTTTGTTTTGGTTTTTTTTTTTAAGTGGAGAAGATATATTTTTAAATAATCCCATGTTTAGAAAAGTTTGCCACTGTCTGTTCATACTATACTGACTAGTAGCCCCGATCGATTTTTATATGACGGCATGAAACAAGCTCTGTATTTGCCTTAAGGTGGTATATGTGACAGCATCATTAGAGTAAGGGTAAAGGCCTTCTCTGAATGCTTTTAGGATTACTGCTGGAAAGCATCTGGGGAGGAGTGGAGCCATGTGCTAGTGAGCGTCGCCTATGTTGACAATCGTATAAGGAGGAAAAAGGGGACTAGGAAGTATATTGAACTATAGTGCCCCAAGCTGTTGATCTATAGGAGATTGACCTGTACTGCAGTTCTACTGCAGTGATTCTCAACTATTTTGGAGCTGCCCTGTTGTCTCTTATTTTCTGTAACAGCAGCTTTCTGTCTCCTTTGTGTTTTGGCTTCTCACATCTTTGCTCGTATTTGCCTCTGTTTCCCAGGCTCAGTTACTCTGCGTAGTTGTAAGCCTAGGAGAGATGAAAAGAGAGAGGCAGATGAAATTTGCTTTAGATACATCATACACCACCCCTTGTTTGAGAGCCACTGTTTGAGCATGAAAATAATCTCAAGAGAGGGCAGCTGAGCCATTTGTAAAAAGAACCTAATTTTGATGCAATCCAAGTGATAATTGGACTACTCAGGAACAGCAAAGCACCAGGTGTTTGACAGTGTTCCTGCTGAATCAGTGAAAGCATAAGGGGCTGAGGAAGTCAAAGACTTAACAAATTAGTTCTGTTGGTTTAGGAGAGAGATGTGTCGGTGGGAGAAAAAAAAAAAACAACAACTAAGAAATGAAGGCAGGCAGATGTATACCTAAATACTTCTCTGTTACCTTGCAGAGTACTTCCCTTTTAAAGGCCTGTATTTGTAAAACATTCTTGTTTTTTCTTATATAGAGGAGACAAAGTCAAGGATTCTGGCATACTAGATTCACGTGGTACAAAGGCTTTCATTTAATCAACTAATCTAGACAGGATAAAGATTGTTTGAATACACACTTTTCTCTTAAATTCTAATAAAATATGTTGTATAGAGCCTAACCATGAAGAAAGAAGAAAGTCTTTAATTAAAAAACCCCACAGTTTTGAAGTACAGTTATAGCTTTTATTTCATAAATTTTTTACTTAAAAAAAAAAAATACTTTTAAAGTTACAGTTTGTTGTCTACAGGTAGCAGACTTTTCTGATTGGTGTGGAGTGTCTTTCCCTCTGTGAGTGGTAGTCATTCCCAGGTCCAAATGATTAGTGGCAGGAAATGGTGGTTTGGGCTCAAGTCATTATTTTGGGGTATCTGCAACACGTTAACTATTTCAGTGAGAAGAACAAAAGACGGTTATTAGATACTGTTCCTTCCCGTTTGAAAACATGACTCTCTTACCTCTTTAGTAACTTAATAGCATGCTGTCAGCCACTCACAGAAGGACAGTGCTAAACAGTAAGAAGTCTAGCAGTTGATGTGACAGTTGTTGATTATCATACAAAATCAATTACTTTGGTAGGTGAAGCAAAATCATTCAAGTTATGATAGTGGCAAACTGAAAAGATTCTTATTTGTCATTTACTGCAAAGCAATAGTGCAGTTAGGGCTTCCCAGCATCATTTGAAATCACAGGATGAGCAAAAGCAGGGTTTGGTGGAACAGTGGAACATGCTGGAGACTTTGTCTCTCCTTGGTGGAACTTAGGAGTGCAATTAGATGCATGCACAGTCAGATGTGAAGATCGATGGGCTTCTGTCATCTTGTGCTAGCTGAGCATCTGGCCCTCTATGTGAGGCCACTGCATTGTCAATTTTTCCAGCAAGGAAACAAAGTCCATGCCTCTTGCAGCAGGGCGTAGAAAATAAACGTTTTGGAAGGGTACAATGGGGTGTTTCCCCAGGTTGGAAAATGCAGAAGAATCTGTAGTTCTATCTTCTTTGCCTCTCCTTTTTTTGATCAACTGTTACGTTATGCATGAAAACAATACACACATGCACAGCTTATTTTTTTGAAAATAGGCTTTTATGAAATCAAAGACGCTGTCAGCTGATATCTTTTAAATACAGCATATTCTGAGCTGCCTGTGTTGAGTACAATCAGTTTTAAAATGTATAGCAAGTAAATAAGAACATAAAACTGATGAACCAGAAAATAAGAGGGGTCACATGCTGTATTTTTTTTTAGTCAGCACAGCAGTAAAATACCAAAGGATGTTGAGATGTTGTCTCCTGATATAAAGCTAAAAATGTATCACTCATGACGATATCACAAGAAGGCAGAGAGAAGGTTAGTCCCGTGCACTGTATTTATATTTCACTGCTCACTTGACAGCATCCGTTTATTTCAGTTTTGGTTGGGGAACAAAATTAAGATCTCTTCCTTTCTTCAGAGATTCGGGCACTTAACACCATCTATGCTCAGTATGCAGCAGTTGCTCAAAAGTACGCTGTACCTAGAGTGAAGGAATGTGCCTCACCAGATCTTATGTGTTGAATGTGTAGCTTTGAATGCAAAGGTTTGATCTGGTGAGACAGTACAAATCTCAACCAATGTCTTGTGAGGAAAGGCTTTCAGATGCTTTTATTTTCTTGGGTTTATGACTTTTTTTTTTTTTTTTAAGCCTCACCTTAACTATGATTGCTATTAGGGTGTAGATTGGCAGTGTAAAGTTTTCAGTTTGCCTATTCTTTAACTAACTAACTACTCTTTAATTAATTAACTCTTTAAATAAGCCTAAGCTTTAACTGGCAATTTTAGATAGGTCATCCATTACAAATAAATAAATGAAATAAATACTTACATATATTGTTCAGTTTTCACCCCTGAAATTCTACCTGCACAAGCAGATTATTTTCTCTAAGCACCATAGAAAGGCATCTTTTTATTCTGCTGCTTAGGGGGAAATTTAAGCCTGCAAGATTGTACTTCTAACCACTTAAAACAGCGAAGTCATAGTGCCAATAAATTAACTGTGGTGCTGAATTCACAGAATTCTGCCACTCTGTCCTTGTACCCTGAGCTCAAGGACAGCAAAAGGAGAGTAGACAGCATCAGATGTCAGGGCAGCAACTTTAGAGTGTCCGTGGATACATGATGCACTATCAGTATACGTGAATATGTATATAGTCAATGTGATGGATAGATGGCTAAATACGATCTACATGGTATCATGTCTGGACTTAATTACTTGAAGCAGGAAAAGTTTTCTTTTCTGTCATAAAGTACAGTTTCTGGGCAAAAAAAGATAGATTTGAATGTTCATAAGTGGGTGTTAGGAATGCTTCTGGCCTTGAACACTGGCAAGTTATTGCTGTGTGCAAACATCCTTACTAGAGGCAATGTTTGCTTCAAAATAAAGCCTCCCACTCTGTCTTGTGAGCAGTCCAAGTCTGTCTTATGCAGTAAGAGTGGTGATCTGAGGAATCTATGTATAGCCACAGACTTTATGTGATGTTTTGAATTGTTGGTATTTAAAAGGGTGTCCATACAAAACCCATAATCATTTTCTGATGAGATCATCTATTTGAATGCTGCTATACTGATTCAGTAAATTAATTAATAATCAGAAGAACCCATATCCTTCAGGTGTCCAGTAAGTACTAAATTTTTTACAGGCTTTGAGATTGTATACTTAAAAGGGAAGTGTATATATAAAAAAGGCAAAAAAAGAAAAAAGATTTGAACAGCTCTGCTTTGTTAAGTGAAAGAGCAAGAGTAAAGACAATTAGAAACAAAATGTAAGAATGAGGATTCTCCCTGAATCTCAAAGCCTATTCAAAGCAATGATGTCATCGAAGTATGGGGGGGTGACTATTTGGGAAGTCCATATTCTTAAAAAAAAAAAAAAAAAAAAAAAAAAAACCCAAAACCAAAAAAAACTCAAAACCAAACAAAAAACCCCAAAAAAGTAATTCCGCAATGTCTTTTACTAGGAATAAAGGATATTACAGACTTGTTCAGAAATGGTACTGTAGGTTTGGGAAAGGTTTTGAAAAGAACATCAGAATCTAACCTAAAGCTGTCTTAAACCCTGCTTGCTGTTCATTCTAATAGCAACTTTTCCACAGCTCCCAGGCCATGTCAAACAAGGCCAAGCACTTTTTTTTTAAAGAGGCTAAAGCAACAGCATAAAGGGAAGCTGCCGGCTTAGCCACTGTTTCACTTACTTCTTCTCTGCTTAGCCTTGTTCTCTGCTGACTCTTATCAGTGCCTTGCATCCCATTTTTTCTTTTGCTGTTATTGCATTTCTCTCTCTCTTTCCACCTTCTTCTACATTTGCCTCTACTTCCTTTTACATTCTCCTTTTCCACTCCCCCCCCCCCCTTTTTTTTTTTTACTTAGCCCTTTTATCCTTGTAGGCTATTCAGGAAATCACTGAGATTTGTATAGTGCACATTCTTTCGTACTTTCTTGAAATTGGCCAAATTTGGTCCTTTTTTCCCTTCTCCCTTCTTTCAAGTTTCCAGTCACCTGCTTTGGATTTACATTTTTTGTTTAGGAGAGCTTTCTAGGTCTTGCTTAAATGCCTTCTGGTACCACGTTCCTCTCTGAGACAACATTCTTCGATGAAGAAAGTTAGTACTGGAAGAATAGCACCAGCTGGGACTGGTGTTTGTTTGCTTCAAATAACATTTAACAGGAATTTAAATCACCAGGTGGGTAAGTGCAGAAATTACGGCAATTTGCCCAATTGCAGGAATAGCTTTAGATTTGTCCCCAAGTTTGTTCTGGCATAATTCCTAATTCATTTACCAGCTGGTCAGCCATACCCTTGATTGCTGTTTCTGCAGGTGCCAACTCCATCCCTGCTGCTGGTATCTCTATTTATTTACCTATTTAAAGGTTCAGTTGCTTTAAGCCTTTTTCTCTTAGGATGTGTTTCTCATTTTGCAAGAGTGGTTACTTGTGGTTATAGAGAGCAACAGAGCCTGATACAAAGCCCATGAAGTCCATAGAAAGGATTGTGTTAATTTTCAAATGGCACTTGGATCAGGCCCACAGGGAGATCAGATGAATATTTTGCTCTAAATATAGATCTGTTATGATTCTTCTGATCTTCCTGGTTAGACTAATGTGAATCTCTCAGGAAGGATTATAGGGTTTTTTGTTTGATTTGCTTCTGCTGCCTTCTTTAAAAGGAGAGGAAAAAAATACACCCAAATTATTTTATCAACTTTATTCAAACTTTAACACTTTTATACAGTGAAACTCCAGGGTATCTCAAGCTGCTCATATTTGAAATGAAAACCCCTGCAATTTGTAAACTGTCAAACTTAATACAAGATCTTAGTGTTAATAGGATTTTATTGACTTCTACCATCAGCAGAGGAAGAGGTTGATAAAGTGCCACAAAGGAAATGAAGATACAATACTCATTTTACTTGTATTTCCAAAGCCGTGTAAATTTGATTGCTGAATTTATGATAATCCAGCTCGTTGGCCATTGCTCTTCTGGGGGAGTGGGGACAAGAGAGGATTTCTGGAAATGAGAGTGACTTTACAGAGCTGTAAAATCAGACTTTGTGGAGATTTTGTGAAAATGGATTAAAGAATTGGTGTTCAGTTACCGTGAGAGAACACAAGAATGCACTGTATTATTTATTTCATATGTTTTTGCTGATATCCTGCCAGTTTTCCTTTTCTCTGCTCCCATAGGCAGCTTCATTTGCACAGCTACTTTTGAGTGTTGTTGATATAATTAGCGCAGTAGAATGAACAAGTGCAAGACTACGAATACTAAGAAAGTGAAGCAAAGTGACACTGCGAACCTCATGACACTTGCAAATTAAGATTTTTTTTTTTTTTTTTTTTGCATGTTCACTAAAGGCACAACCAAATATTTGTAGGCTTTAAAATGTGTGGCTCTTGGGGAGTTGGGGATAGGTTCTAAGTTGAGTTAAGTACAACATCAAGGCCCTTGGAGATTAGAAAGAAAAATGAGGTGACTGGTACTTACCGTAACACCAATCAATTCTGTTTTCCAGAGAGAAAAACATGGCCCCTTACCTTTTTAAAGAAGGGATTGTGTATTTAAAGTGACTGTTACAAGTCTTTAAATGGTTTTGCCTTTCTATAAATGTGGAATTAGGGAAAATGTGTAGTTCTGAGAAGGGAAACAGACCATCTCTCCAATGGGTACCAGTTACTGAGGCAGTCTTATGCTGAGACCACTTATGTCTTCAGAACAATGGTAAGAAGCAACTGGGGGAAAAAAACCCCACCCAGTTTCAGCTGCTGCAGTGTTTCCCTTTTTCTTCCCTGTCTTGCATGTTTTCATGCCTTATTTGCAACACTTGAGACCTAATTAGTAGAGTTTGAAAAAAATACCTTCACATCCATGATGAAATTTTTGTGGAGAAAGTATAATCTTGCTGAACTTAATACAGCTGAAATAAATTGCTATTAAAAAAGCAAGCTGTTTACTACATTTCATAATTCATTTTGGTTATTTTCTAGAGTCTTTAAATATCCCAAATTTTTAAATTTTAAAAACAGAAGTATCTCAGGTTAAAGGAAATCCTTACTAAACTTTTTCTGTTCCTGTGCCTTTGTCTAGCAGTTTACTAGTCTAACAGTTTTAAAATCTCAGTGAGAATGAAAGCCTATTTTTATTTTTTTTTTTAAACCATTTAGTGTACTAAGCTAATGTGCTCATCTGCATGTAGTTATTGTTCCTAGTACTGAAGGAAGGGAGCACTAGTGGAGCACTAACTCCGCTATCTGTGGCAAATAGACATCAATTTTTTTTCATTTCATAATTGCATCAGTGAGTAGCATTCAACATAATGCCTGCAGTTGCCTTATTGTCACAATCAGATTTGAAAACTCTGACACTTCAGGCCTTTGTGTGTTTTGAATTTGTATGTATTTTCTGCCTCCTTGAGAGGAGTAGTATTTTGCTGTCTCTACTCAATGAGATAGTGTGAAAAGTTCCCGGAATTATCCTTATTGTTAGCTGTGGATAGAAGTGCTTTAAAGATCTGCCTTTTCACTGGAAATCAAAATCTGAAAAGTTTCACGTAAAACCTGAAACGTTCTGGTGCTACAATAGTATAAAGGTGTATGTGGGAGTTGTAGTTTGGGCTGTTGAAGTGACTGTCCTTCCTGGCAGATGCCTCTGCCCTGACCGTGTATCCCTTTACGTGACACGTTCCACCTCCTGGGAAGAATGAAGTTGGGTTACTATAGAGCAGAAAAAGAACAGGAGACATTTGAAGTTAACCCTGTTTTGATGATTAGTCAAAAAGCTGTATTTCCACAAATTCTGGTTTTGATAGAAAATCCAGAAAGGTGTATAATCTCTGCTGATAACAATAGTATTTAAGTACCCACTTTGTGATATCAAGACACAAGTTTTTATTTTCCGTCTTCTGTAACTTTATCCATAGTTCTCTCAAAATCCATAGCTCTTATAATTTAATGCAAATGCAGAACCATAAGCTTTCCTTTTAAATAAAGCTTCCAAACTCAAAGTTTGCGAAGGAATTGTACTCTTAAAAGGTTCTTGGAGACATATGTACAAGGGGACTGAATTGCACGATGGGGGCTGCTGGCATTTGTTTTGCTACTTCTCCAGATTTATTTCCCCCTTTTATGTGCATCTCAGAATCTCGCATATTGTCCAGCTCTCAGATTTTCAGGAAGTGCAGCATGATCCTTGAAAATATGTGAATATATTGATGTGCTATTACAGATGTGTAATCTGCCCCATGTAATCTAAAAGCCATACTGGATTTGCTGTACCATTTTTGTTTTGTGGGATGGATTTATTTAACAAGGATCAGAAATTTAAAAAAAAAAAAAAAGGTAGCAGAGCAGGCACTTTACTAACCTGACTTCCCCAAGCTCTTATAATAATAATTTCCTATATTTATGAAATTCCCACAAGTGATCTCCAGTCCTGGTGAAGGAAAACATATGTTACATAATTCATTAAGCCCCAAAGGCTTTTTACATATATTACCATTTGGAAAAAAAAAAAAAAATCTGTTAACACTCAGGGCAAATGATTTTCAGTATAATTAAGGAAATGAATTGTGGCAGCAAAACTGCAAGACTTGAATAACTAAACCACAATGATGTCTTCTCTTTTTTTTTTTTTCATCTTGCTTCAGTACAAATGGCAAATGGCCTAGGCAGTAACTCCAGCATTTCCTGACTGATCTTTTTTCAGTCTGTGTCACGTATGCTCTTTGTGACAGTTTTACCACTTGAACTAAAATTACTGTGTGAAATATTGGTACAAAAAACCTCCTCATGCTCTTCTAGAACAGATGGAAACTTCTAAGAGGTACTGTGGCATGAGGAACTCTTAGATCTGCTCATACCAAATATTCCTTCAGACCCCTAAGAAGAGGGAGTGAGCCGAGTATGTAAACAGAAATGCATTTTAATCAATGGACCAAATACAGGAGAACTGAGAGACAAATTCAAAGATTATCTATATCATTCTAAATATACAGGCCTCCTCAAGGAGCTGTTTAGGTCTACATGAGGAACTTAACATGTTACTATCTTCTGAATGTTCAAATGATATAAAACTCCCATGGTATTAGAAGCTGGGTGTCTTAGTTTTTATATGGTTTTGAAGAACTTTGAGCATTGAGGAAATCTTTTAAACTAGTTTTGGGTCAAGCACATAGATTCCCAGTTCAAGTATTTACATAGAATTGAAGTACGTTTTTGACAGCAGTAACTTAGAGCACAGCTTAACAAAGGTGAATTAGCAAAACAATTCACTTCTGCTGAATATATGCTTCTTGGCTAAAGGAAGATTTCATCCAGCAGCTATCTCGCACTACAGGAAAAAATGGCAAATCATTACTTTTTAAACATTGCGACATTATCTAGTGATGTTTTAATTCAAAGGAACGTCTAGTAATCAATAAATGGAACACTTTCATCTTCGTTGATCCTTTCTTGACAAACATCAGTTTCGTCTTTCCACCTTAATGTTTACTGTTTGATAGAAATGGAATGGAATTATTTATGTTATGTGAAAGACTGCTAGACTGGATTTATTAATATCCAAGATCATGTTACTGCTTATCTCTACACAAACTGAGACCACTATCATATGCTCTCCTGTATTTTCTGCAGTCTGACAAAGACGAAGCAGTCCTTTTGTCAGCATCTATATAGAATATGGAACTGTGAACGTTTCTGACATAATGGGTGACAGGCTGCATTTAAGAAATTCTCTTGAACAACAACAGTATAAATAACTTGCCTACATCTAATCAATAATTTGTTTACTGTGAATGAACTTCGTGAATTAAATGGAACCTAAGAGAGACATCTTGCTGAGCTTACTGTAGGTTTAGTGACTTGGCTAATGAGGTGTTTATATTTTGGTTGCATTGTGTTTTAAATGTATTTGAACATTACGATCTAGAAGAGAGATTAATGGATTGCTTTTGAGAATCCCTTTCCCATTCATGTAAAATTTTTTAAAGAACTGAAAATTGTGATATTTTAAAATATCAGGATTCTTAATAATGAATTCTTTTGTAATTTGAAAATACATCTTATTTTGAAGCCAACCAGTCCTTCAGCCCACGCATGTCTTAATATGGTTCATTCTATCTGTTAGATATATTCAGGACAGTATTTATCTCGTTCTAAGAATGATTCATAACCCTGAACTTGTCTTTGATACTTGTTTTGAGAGATATGACGATACCTGCAGGTGATACCTTGTCAGATCAAACAAAAGCATGGTAATGTTTCTGCTGGCATTTAGACAATATGAACAATGACTGTTTAATGGTTATTGTTGTTGAGAGTACAGGGCACAGTAGCACTGCTGTCAGATGGAGAGCAGCAACGTAACTCTTTGTTTGGCTGACTGCAAAGGTTAAGATTCTTCCATTTTTGTTGCATATGATTTTTACAGGTTCCAAACAGAACAAACTTAAATGATAAAATCCAAATTATCTGAGGGATTTTTATGCCCTCTTTTCTCCCAAATACAGTACATAAGCACTTCACATTTTGTAACTGCATTTATAACTTTTAAAAAATATATATTTGCAAGCTATGGCACGATTTATCAGTCTTCAGTGAAGGAAGAACTGAGGGAAGCAGCTAATTGACTTGCCAGAATTTATTGTTAACATCTAGGATTGGTTAAGCCCTTGCCTGCAAGTCATCTAAACTGCAACATAGTCTCATTCTGTTTGGAATGGATAGAGCAGCTTTGTAATACTTGAACTGTAAATTATACACCTTATTGTTCTGAGCAGTTTGAGTTTCTGTTAGGCACCATTTTGAGTGAGAAAAGATAACGTCTGCAGACCTAAAAACGTGAGAGAGCCAAGCTTTCGAAATGAAGCAGTCATCTAGGCAGAGAGGTAAAATTGTAACACAACGTGGGTTAAAGAAATACTTGCTCTTGGGCTTAACCTTTATCTGTGCATGTACTCAGTTCTGAAAGCGGTCAAATTACTTATTAAGATGCCGTAAGTAGAACTTGCAGTTACAGATTCCTCTTCATCAAATGTGGCTGCTCATTTGCAGCTAATCATTGAAGTTAGATGCCTGAACAAAAAAGGAAGCAAAACACAGTAAGATGTTACACACCGACTAGTTTGAAGTTGTTTCTTCTAGTGGAGAGTTTAATCAGAAAACCAGTTTATTCAAGCATGAAAGCAAATTCTGAATAACTGAGGAAGATATTAATCTTCATTTCAAAACATGCAATATCTTACATTACCACACTCTATTCCCCCCCCCCCCCCCCCCCCCCCCCCCCCAATTAGGACATAAGTTTTTCCAAAAGCTTGAAAGGGCTGCTAGGATTTGAAGGAACTTTCCTGGAAAAGATTCTGTCCTTACCAGGACATAGTGGTGCTTGCTTAAAATGTGAACATAAAATAATAACTTGTCTGTGTCCTCAGGCATCACTAACTGTCTGGCACACTGTGGGTACTGCAGGATTAATCATGTGGTCAGATGTTCTAACTATGCAGGAAATTTGCAGAAGTAATTCAGGTGTATGTGTTGGGAAAATGTTTCTTGATTTGGCAGTTGAGCTCTAAAATGAAAAGGAGTGTGTTTATCCTTGCATGTGACTTCTCTTTTTAATTGCCTGATTTTTAACATAATATTTTCTTCTACTGTTATTAATGGTAAGCAGTGTAAGCACTGTAGTCTCTTAAAGTTCAGCAATAATGTAACAGAACTGGTTACAGCCTGATCTCATTATTGGCTACATCTGGCTTAATTCTTGTGGTTCAAAATGTCTTCTGTGGCTCATTCAAAATTTTCTCTCTTTATCTCAAAAAATTAGTCCACTTTAATCAGACAAAATATGCATGTATTTCATGAACCAATCGGTTATTACTTAGCAGATGGGCTTTTATTACTTTCACTTCATAAGCAAAAATACCCAATGAGATGTGGTTTAAGATTTTCATATACTAGTTACAGTCCATTTTCACATATTTTATCTACCTATTGTTGAAGTATTTTACTAGGGCGGCCTTGTCCTCTGGCTACCCTTGGTTTGTAGCCTTTGCTGGAGCAGATGATCCCTGGAAAAAGCAAAATTCTCTACAATAATGTCTATAACTAGTCTGTAACATTGCTATGATTAGTCTGTGATATAATTTGGGGGTAAACCTTACAGAATGATGTTTTTTTTCTGGGTACCTGATTTCAGCACCTTTCATTCTAAAATGAAGCAACAAACCATAAAAGGAAAAAGAATATCAGCGCAGAACAAGCAAAGGTATAAGTTGCTATCTCAGTCCTTTATATCCAGTGGTGAAGAGTGCATTTCTCATTACGTTATGAATAAACATGCCATATCTAGGAAAGGAAAGAGTGAGGCATAAGCCTTGTAAAATCAAACATGTTTACATCAGTAGGCTCAGATTAGTTGTAAGAGTAAGCTGAAAGCTCTTGGAATCAGTATCACTTGTTATTTAAAACAAATTAAAAAACCCAAGGAGGAGGGTAATAGGGGTAGGGGGGTGGGGAAGCCTTCAAGTCCTTAAAGGGTAAGTATTAATATCCTTAAATAGTAAGTGTCCAGGGAACTAGGGACTAGTCTGGCATCAATCCCAGGTAAAATACTGAAAAGGTTAATTTAAGACTGTGAGCAAATGATTAAAGGTTAAGCACATGATCTAAAGTTACACAGGCAGTCCTCCCTTGTAGATGTCTTGACAGATGTTAGGTCGGCCAAGAGGTTTTCATCAAAGAAGCTGGTTCTTCATTTTGAGAAGTTCTTGTTTCTTTCTGCTTCATTGGGGCTTGGTAGTTTGATAAGATCATCTGGCATGATCTGAAGTGACCCATGAGACGGATTGTAATTACCACCTTTCCTGAGTTTTGTGATCACTTCAAATTTTTAGTGACAAAACCTACCACATCATCAGGCATGCTCTTTATATATGGCAATACCTTTAAAAGATATTTTTTCTCTTTTCCTGCAATACAGCTCAGGAAACAAGTTCCCTGTTTTTAATCTCGGAAGCACTAAGAGAAGTAGTGAAGAAAGCTATCCTATCTTCTTAAAACAGGAGCTGAATACATAACCTTGATTTATAGATTTGAAAGCTCTGAAATAATATTATTTACTGTCCATACCTCAGGTTTCTGTGTAATGTGATTGGAATGCCTAGCTGTTTTGATTTTTTTAAATAGAAGAAATCTTGTTGTGTCTAGAATATATGCCTTGTATTAAAAGAAAAAGAACCTAAGTAAGCAGCAAAAGCAGTAAATACAGTGCATGCACACACACACAAAAATCATGCCAGAAATTTATTTTTGTCTGAGGCAAACTGGATACAGAGAAGTTGTGACAGCTGACCCTGTGTCAGCTTTCAATTGCTCTGTCAATGCCTACTCAGTAGATCACCCCCTTCCTCACTGAACTTGGTAGCATGAAAGGTTATGTTCTCTCTGAAATAGACTTTGATTCTCAAAATACTTTCCCATTGTGCTAGTTGCTAACGAAATTTGTCCCTTCTTTTACCTTTTCTTTTTATAATAAATATGTTGTTGTCAGAGCAGTCATTCTGCTCTTCAAATGTGTAGACTCGTAATTTCCTGTACAGACTTCATTCTTCAAGAGGATATATCGTGGGTTTTGTGTGCAAATTCATATTAAAACTTGTTCTTGAGGACTGATGAGCACCTATAGCTTACATTGACTTTCCAATGCTCTGTCTTGCAGAGTTGTCAATTGTACATGAGAAATACAGCTGTCAGTTTGGGGTAGCACTGACAGGGCATATTAGGTTCTTAAGAAATATACTGTGGAGTATTGTGGGAAGCTGAAAGACTTGGTAATGAATCAGTAATTTTCCTCATTGCTTTTTCCAAACTTTCCTTCATATTGCCTTTTCCAGGAAAAACTGCTAGAATCTTCTCCAGCTTACGCATAAAATTATTTACATTTTCTGATACTACAACTCGGCTTAGTAGCATGCATTTTCGCAGGTGTAATATTCAACATATGTTCTTATTTATCAGTAATTTTTGATATACAATTGGGAGTTGAAAGCTATTGTGCTCTGCTGTGTGTTAGACCCATAAAGAGGACGGTGTGAATTGGAAGAAAACTTGCTATCTAAATATGAAGTAAAACAAACTCTTGAAACGCAAGATTTGCTAGCTGTCTATTGGAAAGTGTGGGCCGTGAACTCTGTGAAACAATGACCTGTGACTATTCCAGTCCTTGTTATTTGAGTTTTGGTGAACTCTATTGTCATGGACATTTGTCTCAACTTAAAGAACATCTGAGAGGGAGGGCTGTGAGATTTTTGTGTCAGACACTAAGCCTAGAGCGAGTATCTGCCAAGTTACTCAACTGCACATGTATCCAGTGACTCCCACTTATGTCACTTTTATGCAGAAAAGACAAGAAATTTAGTAATGTTTAAGTTGTGTTACATTTGGTTTAGTGTTTCAATTTGTTTCTCTGAGCAAGATTTTTAAAACAGAATGTACATATATATGTATATATAGATATGCATACATTGACTTTTTTTAAAATAAACAATATATTGCTCTAAAATTGAAAAATAGAATGAATCAATGTTTGGAACACACAGCTTGTGTCTGAAATAATCTGTGGGTGACTGGGTTTTCTGTACGCATTCTGCAGCGTTTCCATCTGAAATTGCTTGTGCGAGAGAGAGCACTTCTGTGTCTGTATGATCCGCACCCAGAAAAAAGCCTTTGGAAGTGCTGCAATGATGATCACATTGTCATCTTATGTCTCTACCCTGTTCAGGTAATCCTGTAGCCCAACATCTACATAACCAGCTTAGGAAATTTCATTAAAAATAATAATTCCTATGTGGAAAGCATGTACTGATTCATAATAGTAAATTACTTGTCACTCTTGTATTCAGCAGTGCAATTATAGGTTGTACTTACTCACTGCTGTAACTTTGGGTACTGATATCTTTGGTAGGCCTTGTGGGTGGTTTGTTTTGTTTGTTTGTTTTCTGGCTAGTGGATGTAAAGCTGGTAGCAGTGGAATTTAAAATCTTGCTAGAATCGGAGTGTGATAGAGTAACCTCCTTCTCTTGCCCCCCATTTTCCCCTTGGAAACTTAAACTTATAGCAAATTCATAGCATTTGCTTCCTTGCCTTCAAGAAGCAAAGCTGTTCAAGTAGTTTGGAGGAAGTAGTTCCAGGTGAGCTGCTAAATATTTGAAGGCTTGCTTGTTATACAGAACTCATCCAAACAAATTTGGTCTAGAGGTGTCAAGTAAATAGAAGAAAAGGCTTTTATGGAAAAGGCAATTTTTTGTGTTTTGGTGTTTTTGGATTTCCCCCCCCCCCCCATTTTTTTTCCTTTTTGATAAAACCAGAATTCTCCACTCGTGTGTCCCCCGCCTTGTCGACATCCCCCTTGTCCCCCCCCAAAATAAACTCATGTGTATGTTTTAAATAAATAACCTTTTTCCCATTGCAGTCATTCTGGTTGAAGTTTAAAGCTGAACTTTGTACTAAAATGGTAGTTTCATTGAATCAATAAACTTCTATCTACTTTTCATCTCCAGTTCTAAAGGAAGCTTGTTTGCACTGTTTGGTTTACTTTGAATGTTAAATATCAAATCAGCTTGACATACAAGGTAAAACTTGGGCAACACCTCCACGTTTCTAAAAATGAGTTTTGAATTGTTTTCTTTAAGCAGAGACTTGGTATGAATTATTTTAGGTTCATTGTTCTTTATCCATATCTGCTTTTTTCTGCTTCAATTCTGAGAAAATGGATTAAAAAAATTACAAAACAAACTGGAAAGTTTAAAAAAGACACGATTTACATCTTGGGGCTTGTTTCATGAGGCACGAGTTCATTTATATATATATATATATATGCACACACACAACCATTTACATGTCTTCTGATGACTTATTAGTGTTTGATTAAAAATAGTAATACAAAATTCCTTAACATTTTAATTGTTATTGAGTCATAACACCACTGTTTTTTGGGTGGGTTTTAGGTACAGTCCATATGCACACATCTATACATACACCTAATGATTTTGAATTCTTTTAATATACTGTGCAATTACAAACTTTTGCCAGGTACATTAGAACTAGTATTTGGCTCACGGCTTGTTTACGAAACCTACTATTGGCCAGCCTGCTTTTGGAACATGAGCTTTGAAGACCAGGTCATATGACTCTTTCTTGCTTTGGATGTTTTTTTTTTTTTCTGTGGTTTTAAGTTTCAATTGCACATAACACCATAAAACACAGTGTAACTTAGTGCATAATATACAGGACACAATGTCTTCTAATAGCAACTCCTAGAAAAATGTTTATCTAGGTTACGATTTTGTGCAAGCATGGGAAGCATTTATTTTCTATTAATATGCAAGAGATCTAACAGTTGTTCTAATATTCAGAAATAAGGATTAAAGAGAGTCCTAAGTGGCATTAAATACAGGAGTTCCATAATAGTAACAAATACTGTAGTGTTTCACCAGTTGTAACTGTACAGGTTCTTTCAGGTCATGCTCTCAGCCTGGAAAAACTTTTCCCATGACGTTCAGGAGGCTTACATTCACTGCCTTATTTCCACTGAAGTGCCTGGTTTTTGGTAAAATAAAAATTAAATCAGGTAATTTAGGAGTATAATCCTTAGTACTCATGGAGCAAATCTTCTGTGTCTTAGTGGAACAAATTATACTGCCTGTTTAGGATATCACTTTCTGCTCATTGAGGCTAGATGAAAAGTAAATGGTGCTCATAGATAGGGAAGCATCCCTCAAGGCAAAGAAGAGAAGCCAGCTCTGCAGTCAGCTACCCATATGTAGCTGTTTCCCTAGCGCTATCTCAGCAGCAAGGTTAGAGTTTACTGCTGAAGAGGAGCCTTTTTCATCTCTCTGGTATTCCATTTGATGCATATTTTAGAAACTCATGTCACTTACAATACTGAAGATAGCTTTCTGGCGCTCTTCATCTCTCCCCAAAATGGTGCACAGCACCAGCCCTGCTTTAGGCGTTTCCCTGCCCTCCATGAACTTTAGTATGTGTTCCAATCCCAGCTTGTTCTATCCCATATAGTAATGTTAATATTTACTGGATTATTTATTGTAAATCCTAGCACTAAATTTCCTATCAAATAATACCATACCTTGCAAAATAATTTACAGACTCTTTACCTGTGTGTTTTCTCTTTCCATTTCTTCTGTTTCTTCTGTGCTAGATAGATAGATATGTTTGGTTTATAACTATATATAAAGAATGTGAGAGAGTGTTCCTTTGTTTCTCTCCTGTTTTTTTTTCTTTAAATTATACATCCTTCCAGACTTGTTATTGCCTTTCTAATTTCTTCACTCCGGGTTTTAACAAGGTCCTGATTCACCATTCTCTCGCTGTCCACTCCTCACAGTTCCTCCCTAAATACTTTTTCTGTCCTGACCTAATCTTTTTCTTTCTCCTTTCACTGAATTAAACTTTCCTTTGTCTTCAGGGTGAAATGGGTCTAGCCTTAGCTTGGTTTGTTGTGGGCATGCTCTTGGGACTTGGAACACTAGACCAGCAAAACTTGGCTTTGGCAAGTTAGTCAGCACAACTAATTGAATGCACACAGAGAAGAGATCTGTTGAGTAAAAAGTTGCCATGTTGACTACTACTTTTCAGAACTGTATGTTAAGCTTTTTAAAGAATAAATAAATCAACCAGCATGAAACTGCAGAGCATGTCTCCAGCTGATTTCCTAAGATCCAGTCTTAAAACCTAGTGTGTGTGGTAAAGCTGATTTCACATCAGCAAATCCCAATGCCAAGTGTCACTGCTGGGAATCTTTACCAGAATATTTCATGCTCACTAAATTTACCAATGCAATATTAAGAGAGGAAGGCAACAGCTAATGTAATGGACTAAATGTCTATTACGATCCCCATGTTTAATAGGGGAAAGCACTGAAGAGGAATCTAAAAACTGAGAAGAATTTTAACTCCCAGACTTGTTCTGACATACATGCTTGGAGAAGTTTGACCATCCTACTAGCAGATGAATGTCTTCAGTCAAATGGTGGCATCAATTTTCCATAGGAGAGAAAATTCTTACTGTTTGAAACAGTACATAGATATAGAAAAGTGTGTTTACATGAAGATTTCTTTATCTGGAAAATTTTCTGTCTGGAAATAATTGGAAAAGAAGATGACTTCCTGACTGTAATTGAGAGTTCATCAATATCTTTCATGGATATGATAAGCAAAGCTAAAACTAATAAATAAGCTAGACTTTGGGTATATTTTTGGATCTGTTTTTTTGGTTTTTTGTGTTTTATCATCCCTGCTTGGACAGCAGCAGAAGTAATGTAGTCCAGAAGCCAATGCTATTGCTTATGGTAGCAGACAATTTGGCTGTCAATGTCTTTGATGATAATTAGTACTAATATACTGCTTAAACATTAAAACACAAAAAGATGTGAAAATATCTGATTGTGAAATTTTTGGATTGCACCAAACAAAATGTTTACTCCTTCCCTCAAATTTGGCAGACTTTTTGGTTAGAATTAATTTCTTCAAAGAGAAGACGGAACACTGAGTCCTCTTACACAATTTACCTGGAAATACACCTGTAAAATGGCAAACACTACTAAAAGGATCTGAGTTCCAGGAGCAGCTTAAATTCTGCCACTTTGGTTTGTTCCCCTAAAAGGAAGGGGGTGTGGTGTGGTTAAAAAGGGTGAAACTCAATAGTGATGAGCACTGGTGATAAGTCCATATGCGCTTCATCAAGAGTAAATTAATTTGCTACAAATAGGCTTTATACAACTCTACATTGTTTTCTTCAGTAAATAAATAAAACCATCCTGCTGACTCTGGAGATTATCACTGTTTATCCTCAAGCTATTTACACACCAAAATTAATATTGTTGATCAGTTTCTTCTTTTGAATGCCTCTCAGATCTAATTCAATGTACAAGAAACAAATTAATAGGCACTCTAGACAGTTTAATTTATTTTGACAGCAAACACTTACCTCTTACCTTCTGAGCAGCCTGACAGTCATGTTGTCTCATGGAGCTCATGTTTTCTTCCTCCTCTTTCTGGTGACAGAAATGGAGAATTCCATGCTAAAAGGGCATTCCTGGTGTATCTGCGTTCATTAAATATTGCCGGTCTTGTCCTTAATGGTTTATTTTAATACAATCTGTAAAATTTGGCCAAATACTCCTATACACTTGCTTTTAAATGTCAAGAAAGCACAGGATAGATGCAAAGCCCCATGATTGTATGATAGTGTTGGCTGGCACATACAAGTGCAGTCTGAATAACTTTTGAAAATCAAGATGCTGTTAGGTTGTTTTCTCCCGAAGTTCAGTGGAGGAAAATGAAACAAAATTCCTTCCCTGTAGAAGCACAGTCCTTGCATAAAGACCGTAGGATTTTTAGAAACACGTCTGAAAGTCTGGAGCCACTTTTTGTTCGCCCTGGGTTTAGCTTAACCCTGAGTGCATAAAAAGTAATTTATGCACCATGTAACTATGTGCCTTGAGATATGTTTTCCTAATTCCTCCTGAAGGATTTCTGAAGAAAGCAGGTAAAAGCTGTCATCTGAAATGTGCTGACACAGCAAGGATGTGTTTTGGCATGTATTCATACAGCTTTTCTTCCTTCTTTTATTTCTTTAAAAGTGTGTCTTGCTTTCAAGTATTGGTTGACTATATCAAGTTGTTTGACAACAAAGACCTGGAGTTCACCATTCATACTGTGGATAAGAAAATAGCTGCACATTTTTTGTGTGTCTAATAATGCCAAGAGGTAAGGGATTCTCTGAGTCAGACTTTTGAAGACATCCTATTTAACATATCTGGCTTTTGATATACCCATGCATAAAGTGGAGATAAGAAAACTTGCATAGGCTCTAAAACTAGAAAAATTCTTGGATGTGTTGCATCTATTTAAATAATGCTTTGTAGTCTCAGGGGGGCTCCTATGAGCAAATAAGACTGTTTTACAAAGTTGGAGATCTACCGGCCTCAAAGTGTGCTATGAAAACTGAGAGCTTATCTCGAGCTTTTCGTAGTGCATCATTTGAATGGAATCCCATTTCAATCAAAAAAGAAGCATTTTCAAAAGTACTTAAACAACCAAGGAATTTTCACTACTTCAGTGCTTTTGAAAATATTAGCCCAAGAAATGTAAAAGGGAACGGAGAAGAGAAAACTTGGTGGTTCAGAATTGGAGCAGCAGGTGATCTGAATGCACAATTTCTTCCCTGTAGTAAAAAACAATCAACTTCCCAAAATTGCTACACATGAATATGGGATTTTAATGAGAAATAAGTTATACCTCCAAGAAAACTGTTGGACTCCACATGTCTGTCCGTCTTTGATAGATGATACATTTTTGCATGCACAACATTTGTAGCCTACTAGTAGTTTGAACACTGAACTATTGTCGAGGAAGACAAAACTGATTTCTTTTGACTTCTTACTAAGGTGTCACTGAGATACGATTTACTAGGCTGTCAGTTCACTAACTTCTGGCAGGCATTTCAAAACGTCCTACAAGACTCTGATTTAATTTAGTAATAATGAGGTCACGTCAAACTACAAACCTGAACATTTTGGACAATGGAGCCCAAACGCTTCTGGTCGTGCAGTTAACTTCACCTGGACAGTGCTTTTTCATGAAATTAGGAACATACTGCTGTTGGAATAAGTTTAGTATGGATGGGGTATTGGGCTTGAGTTTGATTCCAAAAGAGTAGGAAAATTGAAGGCTGTTTTGCTGGATTTTTTTCCTCCTCTTCCTTCTGGAAAATCTGATTAAACCTCTTTCTAACCATTCCTCCCTAGAGGTCTCATTTACTACGAAGAAATTTTAACATTGCTTTTGAACTGCAAAAAAAAATTGCAACACAAGCAACATTTTAATGATTACCTGGTTATATTTAACATCCACAAAAATTCTCTTGTTTAGGGAGCTCAAAATAATTGAAAATATATTGGTTTTAAATTATGTATGGACTGTCAAAGTGGAGCACAATCAGAAAAAAAATGCTTCCTGTATAACAGCTTCAGCTGAAATAAGCCTCCTGTATACTCCAGTTATCATGTGCAATTTTTTGAACAGTGCATCTAATGCATACGGTGTCACACGCAAAAGGTCCTTCATTCAAATGCAATAGATCCTCTGTATTTAAAGATAGGTTTCTGTATATCCGAAATCCAGCCACAAAAGGAGCTAACAACGTTCATGCAGGCCGTTAAGTGGAGAAGGCAATTTTTTGGCTGCTAATGCCTCCAAGCAGAACAACAGTGCAGAGCAAGCTACTCCCAGCAGTGGTGTTGCGGGGTGAGCTGCTGGGAGTGTTCTTCCCAACCCTGTTACTTGCATACATGCACAGTTCACTATAAACTTCTGTACCTGCTAAACATGTACTGCAGTCGAGATCGATGAAATTGAAATATCCTGATGCAACATATCCACCAATACTAGATTTTGGTCACTACTGCTTTTCTCAGTTCGGCGTACAGTAAAATGCTGACATGTTAACAGGTGGCATTAAAACAGTATGTGGGTAACAGTGTAAAATTTGGTGCCTGTCTTTGTATGATAGGCTGTTATCGTCATATAATCTTCAGTATGTCCCTTAAATGTATTCTGTTTTCAACACTTAAAATGTGTAGCGTAAGAGGCTGTAAGGTTTGAATTTGCGGTGCAGTTTGTTGGGACTTGGAGGACACACCACTATGTTCTGGCACGTGGACCAGTAGAAGGTTACACAGTTCATGTTGGTGTCTTTCTGGCCTTGTTTGTAGCTGCCATATTTTGCTAACTGCCAGGATGATGGTGCATCTGTCACAGCAGATGGAATGACATAAGTGTTTTTGTAGAGTAAACCTAAGCTTTTGTACTGGGTTTGAACGCACTGTTCTGCTGCGGAGTGTGGAAGATGAGAGGGAGAGAGAACAGAAGAAAGGTCCTAGTGCGCAGAGCACTGACCAGGGGCTTGGGCAGCTGCTGTCAAAGTTTATTCCATCGTATACATAGCAGAGATTTTAACTTGGGTCTTCTACGTCTGAAATGTGTGTTAACAGTGAGTAGTCTTTCAGGTTCTGACTCAATGAATGCTTAAGTAAATAGAGTGAAGAAGCTGCAGGTCTTTGTTTTTGGTCTTTTCTCTCAAAGTCCTTTTTGGTATGTACTCATGTAAATAATGCATTTTGTCATCTCTTAGCTCATAAAGGTACATACAATTTGAATCTTTCTGGTCGATACAGTATTTTTAAGGAGGCAATGTTTGAATAGGTTTTTTTCCCACTTACATTTCTGTACAGATATATGCAAGTATATATACTAATCTTTGGACACTTTCTTTTACAAACTCCTTTCTTGTTAAGACAAATCCCTTTTATCTATCGAAACAGACTATAACTGCAAGAAAAATCTTGTATTTGACATTTTTGTAAGAGGGAGCATTATACTAGAATTAAAACAACACGTTGTGATGATAACACGTCACATGATAAATAACACATTGTGATGGTGTAACATCAACGTGAGCGTTCCACCACACACCCTGCTCTGCAAATCCATTCCCAGAAAGCTCTCTCCTTTTGGTGGATGGTTAATCTTGTAAAACCAATGTACCTGAAGATGTCTTGCTAAGTCAGAATTATCTATATTTTGTGGACACTAACAATATTTTTTTTGAAACTGATTACTTTCTAAAGAGTAGTTTAAAGGTACTTAACATTCATATCCGATTCAGTGAGAAACGCCTTTCATCAGAGAGATCTAGATCCTTTTTATCATTCGCTTCTGTGATGATAATTTCAACAGCTTGAATTGTCTTGAATCACAGTAAGATAGTACTAACTCACTGTTTTTTATGTTCACCTTACTATATAAAGGCCTGGCTCAATATTTTTTTTTTTTTTAATTCACAACATTACAAAGGCATGCAAGGACTTGGTACACAAGAAAAACTTCTGAAGTTGTTATAAATTATATTCTTAAAAACATTTCATAGTCGTCATTGCATTTCTGTAAATACTTTGTTTTGACAAATGGATAATTCTTATTTTAAAAAAAGTCACTGAAAAATTTCTGTTCTTTAGTCACTTCTCCCTCGCCTTCAGTTGGAATGGGAGAGTGGAAGAATGCTCCTGTTTTCCATGCACGCAGGATTTCATAGTGTAGATCTCGGGAACGTTGCAGTTGAGACAGTTTTTCTTCTGTTTTGCCAGCTAATTTGGGCACTGCTGTTACTATGATTTAGAGTGAGAAGCTTCTGTTTCTGATGTTGAGGAGCCTTCAAGAACTCTTCAGGCAGTCTAATGCACACGGATAAAGTCAAGACAAAGTGACAAAGACAGCTTGTTCCTGAGGAAAGTTAAATATTTTTTCTGGCTAATTTATGTGACACCTAAAGGAAAACTGCAGAAGGAAGCATTCTGTACCATTGGGTCTGCCTACAACTACCACTAATAGAAAGGGACAGTAACTTGTACACTGTCTGATGCAATTTATTATTTTACTCTGCACTATTCAGATACAAATATGTTTTTTCATTTGTATTTTGTTTTCCTTGTGCATTGGAACAGCAGCCTATGAGAACTGTGTGAGTGGCATATTTAAATTCTCTTTTTCTTTTCTTTTTTTTTTTTTTTTTTTTTAATGGAAAGTATCAGTAGCCAAGCTTGTGAGCATGTGTTGAAAGACTTTATCTCAATTCATGCTTGGGAGACAAATTCATAAGTGTGTTATCAACTTTCCCAGTAAACAATGTCTGTACAGATCGGCACTGAACTTCATGCTGAACAGAACTGGCGTTACTTGGATCCAGAGCAGACGCTGTCTGTGCTTCTGCCACCCACCAAAAAGGCACAAGGGCAAACTCAAACCAAGAGGAGCGGTAGTGGGAAAAGAGAGGTTAAAATAACCCTGGTCCTTCTAAAGGGATGTATTCACTTAAAATACTTGTAAACATGCTGTCATTCCACCCCACCCCAATTTGACCAGGGTTTAATATAATACTGTCAGTTAGCGGGATATGAGACTAATCACAATGTGTCATGGAAGTGTGTATTCTGCCCCTTGTATATTGAACACAATCAAATACTTCAGTATTGGCCAGTGAACTTTATTTTTCCATCAATAAGGACTGTGTTCCATGAGGGGCTACCTTTTAGAAATAATTTCGCTGCTAGTATACCGTGAATAAATGGCAGGCTTGTAGAGCCACTGCGAAGCCGCCCTGGAGATTTGGCTACTGCCTGACATAACGGGAACACAGCTGACTGACAGGAGACCTCAAATATGGCTTGAGCCTCCAAGTATAGCTGCTAAATTCATTCGCGAGAGGAGGTTTAAGCAGTATGGGCAGACCCCGTGCTGCTGGGGAAAGAAACTGCTCTATTCTGATGCCTCTTTCCCTCCCCTTTTGGTGAGACTCCAGCAGGAATGTGGAAGAGAAAAGCCATCCACCTTCCCTGAAATCACACCTGTGCTGATGGGCCTTAATGCTCCTATTTTACTTCTAAAAAGCTGCCTGCATTCATTGAAATCTGAAAATCAGAACTTGCTTGTTAACTAATTGCCCTAAAATGTCTTTAAGGGTTTTTGAATTGGGAGAAAATACCTTTCAGCAATGTAGGTAATAGCTGCATTTTGTATATATTTTTTTACATTTAAATAGAATAAATTGTGTTGCTGTGCTGTACATCTGGGTGCAGAATACTTATTACCGACAGGAAGCTTGTGGAAGGAGATTTTATTCTCTTTAATGTATTTTGGAAGTGGGATATCAGAATGATTTTTCATTTGTATTACTTTAAGGTAGTAAAATAAGGAATCAAAACTTTTCTTACTTGATTACTCTGATTATCTCTAATTGTGTGTTTGTTGGCATCCTTTCAGTGCACTTTTGCTAAACTTGAGAGTAAGAACTGGAACTTGCTATTGGAAAAAAACCATGACAGTTCTCCCAAAATGATTGCTTCAAGTGCAACCACTCAACCTGGGTTTATTCATCTAAATGCAGATTTTAAGAATGTCATCCTGTTTTTAATAATGTCGCAATTTAAGACACAATACAGGAGCTGTTGACAATCAGATTCTAGGAAGTCTGTGCAAATACAACATTGGTTCTGCTGTTTGTGGGATTAATACCTACTAAAACATTTAACTACCCTTCTGGTATTTGTGCTCACATAGATTTTATTGTTTTCACTCACTAAACCAATAGTTCTTATAGCTTATGCAGGTACACACTTCTAAACACAGAGGTGCTAAATTGTAGATATTTGAAGCAAACCAGATTTATTTTGCATCCCAAATGACTAGCAGATCAATCGGTCACCTAATGTCACTTTAGCTGTTGAAAAATATCTTCAAGGAGGGAGTAGACCCTGAACAACTGAATTATTTAACCTGATTGATAAGAGCATATTTGGCTGTGCCCTTATACATGTATGTGCCCTCTCAACCAGATGCATATGAGAGCACAAGAAGAATTTCACAGGCTCTTGTGTAGCTTTGCAATTCATAACCATGCAAAAATGTGCCTCAGATTTTCGTATGCTGAGTAACTGAAAAAAGGTAACTAGCCCTTCAAGCTTTGAGGTCAATTTATTAGCATTACTGAGCTGCTTGCTGTTGCGCCAGCCTGGTGCAAAGTGTCACCGCTCTCTGCTAGTAAAATTCCTATTCATGTAAAATTTTTTCAGCACCTCATGAGATGTAGCCTGGCCTAAAGGAAGGAGAGCTATGCTGGGGCTTTGTCGGGGAATATGATGGAAGAAAATAGAGGGAACAGTATGTTTATGATGAAGCACAAAGCTGCTATATGTGATTTTCCACTAATATAAGTCACCTCGCTTTTGCTTGTATTTTCTTGGGATGGTTTTATTAATTTCTTTTTTTAAGAAAAAAAATCTATTCTTGTCTGTTAAGTTTGTTTTTATACTCTGGCAAAGTGGGGAATAAAAATCTTGGAGTCCTTAGCCATTAAACTTCAAGGATCCAACTGCCCCATTCATTTATATAATGGCCATTATGTCCTTAAGTCTCATTTTTAGGAAACTTGGCTATTACTGACATCTTATTTTGACAGGAAGAAAGCATTTTTGCAAGCTTTTGCAGTCAAAACATTTCAAGTGCTCTCTTTACTCTTCATTTCTCCAGCATTCCCTCACACAAATCATGTTAGCACAGCAAACACAGGGATGCTATTTATACCTTTTAAATTTTTTATTTATTTATTTTCTCTTAAATTAAACCTAAGCTGATGACAAGGGGCAAATATCTTCTCTAGAGAATCTGAATTAGGGTCATTTCAATTATGGGACCTGAAATGAAAATTGAATTCATATCACAAGACACAATCATGTTCAGAGTACTTTTCGAACCTAGCATTATGATTGAGTAAGATGCAATACTTCAGTGGCTTGAAAATAATTTAGTTTGTAAGGCAGTTTTTTTGAGTGTTTTTTCTCTTTTTTTTGCGCCCCCCCCCCCCCCCCCCCCCCCCTTAGTCTCAACCTGCCCCTACACTCAGAACAGTTTGGGGTGTGCGGGGGGGGGTGGGGGGGTGGTTGTTTATTTGTTTCCAAATCCATCCAAGGATAGAAACCAAGGCAATTTAATTGTGCAGGTGTGTTAGAAACATTTAATTTGAATGCATTTCTATATAAGACTTAGAAGCTGGAAGTTGAAAGACCTCAGCAGACAGGAGGTATTTGGCTCAGATGACTACCTGTCATCAGCTGAGTTGTTAAATAATGGCTGCTATAGAATATTTGTAATAGAAATCTGTATAGGGAAATCGGTGAAAACACTACTTGCTATACTTACCTGTTACCAAATGCAGACATTTTCCCCTTGGGTACCTCAGCTGGAGAAAAGGAAACACATAAAATTGTTTGGGGAAGCCATATAGTAATTTACCTGAATGTATCAACCACTGTTGCTTTTCGAAACGCTTCTCCCAGATGGCATACTCTGCCCATGAATTGTTCAGATCTATCAGGGTTCCCCCCCCACCCCCATACAGTCAGAAACATTTTACTTTTTTGTTGTTGCAGAAAACAACAATTTTGTCTCGCAAAAGAACAAGGAATGGAAAATGGGACTAGAACAAGCCAAAGTGCATTCCTACCTTAGCTTGGAGACTATGATGGAATAAGAAGTTTGCTGTGGGCTATAGAGATCCCATTTGTAATTAGCAGGTCTGACAAAACAGGAAGAACAAGCACTGACAGATTTTTCCTTTCTTTCTGTATGTTGCTAATAGTGAGGGTTTTGTTTAAAATCTTTATTGAGACTAACTCCTCATTTTTGTGGCATTTCCAGTTTAGTGCAGATTCTGCATTCAGGTACTAGAAATAGCTGCTCGTTTTCTCCCTATACACCACGACCAACAAAGGCCATGGCTAATGCTGTATTCACTGCATTGGCTTTGCTCTGAGCAAGGCAGGGGTATGCTGTAGAACATCTAAATGTTGCATGTGTCAGCAGATGGGAGCACATGCGGGGAAAAAATAGATAGTGTTTACAGGACCAGTAGTTTTTAATGCTCCAGTTCCTGGAGTCATAGAATCGTGTAAAAAAAAAAAAAAAAAAAAAAAAAAAATTCAACTCTAATTACTAAATAATGACAGAAGAAAGCTTGAAGCGTGTAGTAACACTTCATATTTTCTGTATTCCCAATTCTTTAAAATGGTCTTTCTGTTTTTTATCTCAGCTGTTATTCTTGGGTTTTTTGTTTTAATTCTTGTTCTTTTTTTAAGCAAAACTCATTGGTTTTGTTTATCCTGGCTAAGCATTCCTGGAAGAGCAAGTTTGACTCGTACAAGTCCTCTCTGGATACCGTGACAGAGTACTGCAGTTGGCAGTTGAAGGGGGAGCTCTGGAGGCTGCAGTAGGAGTAGGAGAAGCTAGAAATGTGCTTGTTGAATGCATATGCCTGCCACTTTTATATCTGTGAGGCAACAACTAGGGCTATAGCTTTATTGCTGCAATTTCTAAACTTATATCGTGGATATGCATGTTTCCATAAATGGTTGAGTTCTTCCAGAAACACTGCTTCCCTGTTTAATCAGAGTCACTGCACCTGTGCAGTTACAACAGACAGATGTGAACTTCATATCTCTCGCAGAAGGATCAGCTTTAGCAAATTCAGCCTAACTCTGCAGAGAAAAGAATCCTACTACACCTTAAATTGGCAACACTTGTGACAGCTGCACTAACGAAAACTGATATAGTACATGCAACAGGTGACATAAATAGTAAAGGAAACACCTGAATGCATAGAGTAGTATCTGCCTAATCCTCTCAGGCTTGAAACATGATCTGGAAATCTCTATTTTTGGTGGTTTGGTTTGGGTTTCTTTTATTTTCTTTTTTTTTTTTTTAATTATTCATTTTTAATCTGTCTTAAAGGAAAATTTTAAGGAGCAGGATCTTGGCCCAGCTGATGTCAGTGAGAATTTTGCTCAGCTGGAAAGGGCTATTCTTGGAAATCACTTCCTTTGGCAGGATATTTGTATCTTTTAGGCAAGGCTGAAGAAGTGAAGAAATTAGAAAATTATTTCATGAGAGAAGTTTTTTCACCTTTTTTGAACCTTTGAAGGCAATCATATTTGGCTCCTATCAAGTTTTGGAGGCAGATTCACTCATCCCTAAAGAGATATAAACAGGAGGATGGTTGAGTTATAGTAAAAATTCAGTTGAAAATGGTCTTACTAATGCTGCTCTGAAGTATAAATATTCAATTAAAAGGAAAAATAATGAAGCTTTTATTAAACAAAAGAGCACCAGCAGTGAATATTACTGAAGCCCAAGGACAAGCATAACTCTTGTACCAACAATAATGCAGATTTTGTGCATATATTATGGATTATATTCTCTTTTCAATGCACATGCATTAACATTAATGGGCAAGAAGAAGATGATAGATCCATTTGTACTGCTACCCAATATCAGCAACAAAATTCATTACATTCATACACTCTCTGACTCTTTTGATTCCTTCTGAAATAAATCCAAATATTCATCTTTCAAGGACATTAGGGAATAAATTATTTTCCATTTCTAGAAGGTCCACAAAAAGATCAAAATGATTTCATTTGGTAGTATAATTTACTCAACAAAGTTTGCAGTTTATTTTGTTCTAATTCTGTTGATTGTGGAAGGGGTTTGCTGCAAACTCAGTGCTGCAAATGTTGGTTGGTAATGATTGATCATGTAATATTGTTTTTTCTCTCCATTTACTTATCCAATACAAGTAAGAGGAATGATTTTATGATTTGATGCACTTCTCAGTGAGGCATCTGATAGAAAGGTTTGGGGGGGGAAATCCCTTCTCTGCAGCCAGCCCAACAGAAGTTCAATCTCTTTAAAATCTCTCTAAGGCACTGCCTGTGAACCTCTGCAGTTTTCTGTGACCTTCATATTTAACAGTGAAAAATAACTTCATTTGCTGACTCCTTCATGTGAAGAACATGTTTTTGTTAGTCTTGGTAAATACCGAGATCACTTACTGGTGTGTTTGCAAAAGATCTGTCGTGAGATTTTACTGCTGCACTGGAGCAGCAGGCTGTTCCATGTGAAGTTACTTCTCAGAATGTGAGATTGAAATGCACTTCCAACAAACCTCTGAAGGTCTGTAGAGCCCCCCTGCTGGCCCAGGTTGGGCTTGAAACTGGAATTCTTCCTAACTATGAAGAAAGAATAGATTCTTTGTATTTAACTACTTGCAAAAATGTTAAAAGGTTAATAGGCAGAATAGAATACTCATAATTATGAAGTAAAATTTTGACTTGACTGAAGCATGAGTCAACTAGAGAATTAACTAAATCAATAATAATAATAATAATATATGATAAAGTTGTTTAAAATGTAAGACATGATGAATTTAAAATGCTTGGTGTTGAGAAAATACCACACACTAACGTTGCTAATAACTTTGGTCATTGCCGCGTTCTTTTCTGTATAGTGGAAGCGTATTATCCCAGCCCTTCCCTTTAGAATACACAGTACCAATGCAAAGGAGGGGACAGGAAGGCTGGGCTGAGGAAGGGAAGCCAAGGCTGGCTGGGCTTTGCAGCAGCAGATTATCCTTGCAGAATGCATCTCTGCAGGGAATTCTCCATAAGAGGAAGGAAGGTTTCAGGTGAGATGCAAGCTTAGTAGCATCTGACACTTTAGATCTGTTGGCACTTCACTGCCAGGGCTGCTGCAGAGGTGTCGAGCTTACTTTAGTATATCAGGGTGTTGCTACAAATCCTCATCTTACATGCGTTAAGTAGGTAGGGCAGTCTTGCAAAGGCAGAAGCTTTCTTAGGGCTCAAATAACTGTGGAGTTGAAAGGGTTAATCCACGTTTTGTTTTCATCTCCAGGCATGCTTCAGAAGTGTACAACTCCACCAGGACAGCAATTCAGATGGTAGCATTGTGTGATAAAACCCTCAGACCAAAGGAATCTGTTGGTGTTTGTTTACCAAGCGTAACTTCAGAGAGCAATGTGTCCATGGGTTCTGTTGGCTTGGCTTTGCCTTTCTGTCTACTAGAACACGTGTCGGTGCTGCCTTCAGGTGAGGAGCATTTGTTAAAATGTTCAGTCTTAGGAAACAATACAGGTTAATGTGCATTGATTGTGAAGTGTTTTCTTTACCAGAATAAGAATTTTTGAAGTTGCTTCTGGAATACAATACATATTTATGGTTTTGACAAGCTAAGAGATTATTTGCGGTGAATTTGTAAACGTGAGAGAACCAGTGCTATAGTTTTTCCTGTTAATGCCATGTATAATACTTTACCTGGGGGGGAGATGTATCTTTACACCAAGTGTCTCTGCTCACTTACAACTTCTAAATATGAGATACCATCTTACCCATGCTGGGAACCCGAATGTTTCTTTTTGAGCACTATGGTAAGAATACATAAACCAATGCTATTCAAGTTTTCAAAACGTTTGTGTGATGCTGTTATCGAGAGGGGAAAAAAAAAAAAGCGAATATTGTTGTTTTAAACACAGAACATGCATTAGAGGTTTGTATTATGTCTTTCTGTTGTCATAAAAATTAAGAGCACAAATGAAGATTAATTTGGATCATTCTTAGAGGAGTAAGCCCTGATGTTTTGAAAATTCAAAAACTAGATTAGAAATACCATATGCTGCATATGTAGATGTGATAGAAAAAAGAGCAGCATGAGATAGTGTCTCAATATTGGATGAGATTGTGGGCAAGTCCCTATAGGTTTAGAGCGTTCAAAAAGCTGGTGTGGTTAATTGGAGATTCAAACTTATGTTTAGATATCCTGAGACCTGTAGCTGAAACAAGCCTTGAATTCACTGGGTATTTCCTCTCCAAATGTCCTTCCAAATAAGTTTTTCAGCGTGTCTAGAAATGGATGCAGGAAAAATTTTTTTTTTCTTTTTTTTTTTTTTTCCTCCGTGCACTATCCAGGATAGAGAACATCAATGAATTGGTTTTCTCTGTTCTGGACTGTTTTGGCTTTTCTGTAGGTAGTGGGAGCCATTTCTATTTTTCTCTGATGCTGTTCTCCACTCTTCATCTGTTCATGTTATCCTGCAATATATGGAAGTTATTTGGCACTGATCTCTGAGTTAAACTGCCATCTACACAGAAAAATTCTGTCAATTAATATTTTTAACTTTTCTGTCTCCCTCAGAATGAGGCTTCACTCACCTCTGTCACAGATCACCTTCTACCAGCTGTGCTTGACATAACTTTTTCTGGTGTAGAATGCAAAATTTCATTCATTCAAAGAAAATCTTTTCTGCCTCTGCTTTGAGTAATGACTTCTTTCTTTAAATGCAGGGAAGTCAACAGTGTCATGCAGTTTATGGAAATACAATTGCTTGGTATTTGTTTATTTCATTTCTTGCCAAGCCTACGGCGGTAACACAAAACTCTTTAATTAGGTGACATTCTTGATCAGCCAAGAGACAAAGTTCAACCCATTTATATCTAGTATAATATTTTAAAGAGCTTTTAAAAAATGTAATTATTTGTTTGTAAAGTTAAAAATAAATAGTGCCTCCTGTGAATAGCATAGGCCAAGATACAAATGCTCTGAAGCAGAAATGTTTGCTAGTGAAAAGAATGTTCAACTTTAATAAAATATCAGAATAGCTTATTTCTGTTTTCCTACACAGCTGAGACAGACAGGTATCCTCACTTAAGAACTGGGAGATATTATGGTACAATAGAATATTTTGCCCTGTCATTGAACCAAAACCAAAACTCCCTGTATCTGTGGTCCTTGTTCCATCAGCTTAATCTTGGTGGATATGTGAACATTTTCTTTACTATTGCTGGAAAAAGTACTATGAGGACTACTCACTGTCTAGAATAGAGTGGAGGTAACTTATGTACGAGCATGTCAGTCAGCTGGAGCACAGGTCATAAAAAAAAATTCCAACCTGCAGTCCTTAAAATTAACTCATGAAGAGGCAAGAGTGTACCCTCGGTGATCTTGATCTCCATTAGTTTAATAATTAATTCTTAGCCTTTTGTGACAAACGTCTGGATGTTCATCTTAATGTCATTAATCTTACTTATATATATTACTTACTAATATACTATTATACAAATAGAAACAGGACTACAGTAGGTTATTAATATAAAAATGTGCAGGAGAATCCAAATTTTTGCAAAACTCATCAGAGCTGTAATGGAGTAGAATTTGAAAAACTGTGCTTGCACACGCCAGCAATCTGATAATCCTGAATCGTAGCAAGTAATGGAGCTGCTATCACCCAGTGATACGTAATAACAGCTGTGAGTAATGCGAAGGCATGTTGTATGTCTGTTATTCCTAGTTGTCAATGACTGTAGCAAATTCCTCAGTTCCTTAATTGCTGAAATAATCGTTGCACCAGACTTTCCAGATATGCATAATTTTTATGTGGTGTCCGTATAATGAAAGCTGCATTGAACCTGTTCCAGTTACAGAATTCTGTTTCTTAGTTTGTTCAGAGGAACAAAAATGCACCAAATCTCCTATTCAGTAGAATTTCTTTATAGATATGAAAACGTCTCTTTCTCTTGCACTATTTCACAATGTCCCTGAGGATATTTCAAGTCCAAAGAACAATGAAGTCAGTTCTAAGAGTGACTGTCAGGATACTTCCTCAAAAAATAGTTCCTGTCCTGAAAACGAAACAAATTAAATATATCTTTTGGAGAAAACTATGTAGGTATTTGCTAAGTTTAATAGAAAAATACATAGCCTGTTACATCTACATTGCTCAGAGAGATGAAATATTACTAATGAATTAGGACTGATTGTGGAATGGGGGAGACTTCCATGTTCCTCCTGTCATAAAACTACTTGAGACTGTTCCATTGCTGTTTATCATATAGTAAACCTGATCCTGTAGTTGTGGAAATGCAGTATGCATTCTAAAAGTGTGGTAATCCTCTTCCAGTGTCAATGTTGTTAGATGAGTCAGTGTCTGAAACGCACATAAAAAGAACTTCTGGTAAATGTGTACAGGAATTAAGGGATGCTTTCTAGTTTTCCATGTATAAACCACAATTTTAATCCAGTGTGATGCTGAAGCTTTTCATTTATTCATATTCAAACATCAGATAAGAGTTCCTTTCCCAAAAAACAAGCAATTGCTCTTTTGAGCAGTTACAGGAATTTCAGTGCTGTGGGTTTTCTCGTGGTGCCAGATGCTGAGGGAGAAGCAAATGGGGAGGGAGAACAAGACCTTTAATGGTGCAGATTTTCGTGTCAGTGAGGAGTAATGCAGTGGAGGTGCAGTACCGTCAAGTCAGGGTTGCACCTACTCCCATAATCTCTATTTTCATAACTGCAGTTAGCAGCTGGAGAACTGGTAATGTGCAGGTACTACTTCCCTCTCATTTTAGAGAAGAAATGCTACAGCTGAAAGGGAGATTTTTCAGGATGCTTGTATCAGGGGCCTAAAATCTTCTCCTTTATAATTTTCCATAGGAATGTGGAAAGCAGTGGGGATTGGCACATTACAGATGCACTTAAAAACTTTGCAGATTTGAAGTCAGTGGGTGTCTTTCTACAGTTTGGGATCCATCTGTTACTATATCAAATACAGACTGGGGGAAAGAAGTTATTGGTATGTTTTTGGTTTATAATGAAAGGCGTTGAGGTTGAAACATCGTAGGTGCAGATAGGAAAATATTTGCAACAAAAGGAAATATAATGGAAGTTTAGCTTTTGGGCTACTTAACGTTGGGGAATAGAAAAATGCTAAAAACTGAGAGTCTTTGGAGATAATACCTTGGAAGCTCTTAAAATGAGAGACTGGACTGGAACAGCAAATACAAAGGGGAAATGGAAGGTAGCGGTTAATTTATTTTTTTACATAAATGACAGATTTCTTTCTGTTTAAAAACCCGACTCTCAGAACCAGGGAGAGCTCCCTAACTGGAGATGGTATAAAAAAAAAAAAGTGTTTCCAAAAGCAGTAAGTGGAAAAAATGTGAATATTCTGTAAAATTTTAAGTGTTTTATCAAGGTTTCCAGTTCTTTCTTAGCAAAAATGTGTAATTTTTAAGTGATACAGGCCTCAGGCAACGAATATTTAGTGTCAACAAATTATGCAGGATTCATACATCATATTTTGAATTTTCTGCCATTCAATACAAATCTTTTTGTTACTATGGCAACCTTGATATGATCTGAAATGTATACAGTATTAGACACAAAGGGTCAAATTCAGACCTGGTATCTCTCATGGGATGAAAGCACCTTCTTATGCATCAAGAGTATTCCAAAGCAAAGAGACTGACTGGTGAAATAAAGTCAACCCACTAGCTTTTTTGTCACCACCTTCACAGCTACATTTTGATTGTAGCCAGGAAAAAAGTGACATGCACCTAGGCTTATCTTTCTTTGTGTCCCCAGATTAAGAGCCAGTAGTGTCTTCGTCATGTGGTAGTGATGAGAGCATCCTTAAAGCTGTGAAGTTGCTCTGTGTTTTCAGACCTCTATAGACATACTGCATACCGCTATACATAGGCTGTGTTCTTTCAGGGCTCATCAAAAATGTAAAACTACTAAACGACTTCTTGAAATCCTGAGTCAGTGGCAAGCCCAGGACCAGAATATGGGATTTCCTGACATCCTGTCTCATACTTAACCAAGTAATCCACCCCTTTCAGTATATCACAAGTTTTTAATTACTGTGGATCTATTTACTACTATTATCACATCTAAATAAGACAGATAATGTTTTCTGTTGCAAAGCAAGAATAAGTTAAGAGCAAAGTTTAGTACTAACCATGCGCCTCCCCTGTAATACAGATACTAAATGTTTCACATTCCAAATTTGCTGTTAGGAAAGGGAACATCATAACCTCATTAAGTTCATATTAACTGATTTTTACTTTCTTTAAAATGTATTTTATTAAGCAAGTAAAACATAAAAACTTCACATACTCCATGATTGATGACCTTTCTCATAGACTCTATGAACAGGAACAACTGAAGAATATTGGAGCAATTAAGAAGTTTCTGCACAGGCTGTACACTTATCAAAATGACTCGGACAGGCATTCAGCTGGATCATTGCCCCTTATACCTTAACTACTGTCAAATCAACTCTAACAGCACCCATGAAGGCTATTTTAGGCACATCAGCAAAATGCCACCGTGAACTTTGAACAGCAATTATAGGCATAAAATATATTGGCCTTGCAGTGATTTAAGATGAACTCCTCAATAGCATCTGTCCAGACACTAATGTCTTACCATTTACTATTTTTCCTTGCCTTACAGGTATTAGCTGTTAAGTTAGCATTCACATTTTTCCAGACAAAACCCAGACTTTTTAAAGTGTAAAAGCTAAACTAATCATAGTGACATAGAGCATTTGTGTGGAAAGTCTCCCTTTGAAATGCCAGTTCCTAATGCAAGTAATTCAATGGAATGGAAAGAAATTTAGGCCAGATGGTAGTGAAATGAATAAGTCTATTGGATATTAATATCTGCTGTTCTGGAATTGTTTTTTAACATCTTTTTTTTTTTTTTTTTAAGAAATACAAGACTGGAAGAGACCTTCTTGGGCACTGAGTCGTGCTCTTTGCTGTTGATGGCATTGTCATCTACAGTCTCTTTCCTGAATTTACCGTACTGTTTTGATGCAGTGAAGTTCTTATCCTCATTGCTTCCATTACAGGGCTATTCTAAAAACCATTGGCTTTAATTCTTATAAACCTTAAAATGGAAGGAACCTCTGGAGGCCATTTGGTTGACCCCCACTTGGAGTAGGGCCAACCTAGAGATCAGGCTGCTCAGGGCCTTGTCCATCAAGTTTTGAATACCTCCAAGGATGAATTTTCTTTCAACTGAAATCTGAAAATGTCAGTGCCAGAACTGGCCTCTAGCTTGAAGAGGTTGTCTTGTTCTCCAGTGCTTGCACCTTCATTTAATTTATAAAATATAATCATATTCCATCTCAGCCTTCATTTTTGTAAGGGGAGGATTGCCTCATTCCAACTTGTCTCTATGCTTGTTTTTGTTTTCTCAGTCATTGACAACCAGTTGGCTTCCAGATAATACCTGAAGTGTTTTAAAATTAACTTCTTTGTATTTTGTGTTCTTGAGTCCTGTCCCTGACCTCATGGTAACATCTCGTACATCACAGTGATTGTGTGAATTCAGCCCCATAACAGTTTGGGTAAGTCGGCAATGAACAATTCAGAACTTTCACTTTCTCATTCTGAATGTGCTTTCTGGGTAAATGCTTCTGTATTATGTTGAGGGTCCAAGCTGGATCAATGATATTTTTCCAAGTAGCTACCCCTTCAGGTACTCTAGCCATATAAAGTAGTATATAACACCCTCAGCCAAAAAGTTTTGTGGTTTGGGGTTTTGTTGTTGTTTTCGTTTGGTGTTGTGTTTTGTTTTCTGTTGGGTTGGTTGTTTGTTTTTGTTGGGTTTTTTGTTTTTTTTTTGTAAAAAAAAGATTTTTAGTGCACTGGCAAGGTAAGATATCTTCCAGGTCTTTTGTGCTGCCATATTCTGTAAATAGAGATTTGAAGAGAAACGTTTCAAGGGCACAGAGTATTTCAGCCTAAAATGAAATCAGTGGTATGTATTAAGCATAAAAAGTTTTCCAGAAAGTTAGGTACCATCAAGTGGATACCAGTAATGTATTTTTAAGTTTGTTGTTTGTTTTTTTTTTCTTTTTCTCCCCTTACAACACTCTTACTTTCCTTTTAAATAATTTTATGGTTTCTCCTATAACTACACAAATTTCATTCACTATATTTGAGTGGTTTCTAAAGCAGGCAAAATGACCAATCCACTTTTCATAAAGAGAAACATGAATTTCACTTTCCTTGTGGTCTTTAAATCCTCTTTTTCCTCAAGCTAAAGTCTCATTGCAGTTTATGAAAGCATGTTCTCTGGGTGTAGATGGAAGCCTGAACTGGCAGGAAAGAAAAATAAACTCTAGGCTATAGAAAGCAGTCTAGAAGGATCTTAGCTAGCAGAGTTATTAGCAGATTGAGGAGGTAATCATGAATCTCCTTGTTTTTCCAACCACATAGGAGAGCCGCAATAAGGAAGAGGGAAAATTTCTCTGAGAGAATGGCAAATGCCGAATTTGAATCTGTGCTCACTGAAGTCAAGGGCAGAGAAACCAGATGCAAACAGAACTAGCTATTGACTGGGTGACAGTGCTGCTGCTACCATTATGCACATAACTGTACTATGATATCAGCAACTTCGTACATTTCTATGCAATCCATACATACTCCCTGTTCTCAACTCTTTTCATAATACACCTGCTCCTTCTCTACAGGGCTACAGCTACAGTTTTTCTTTGGCCTCTCAGTAACTCTGTCTAGGTTGAAGGTGAAACATCTTTATCTGCTAAATGAGGGAGCCTTCTTTCCACAAGAGACAGTCTGTTTCTTTGCTGAATGCATGCAATATAAATCAAAGTATGTGCCATTATTAATAAATAAGGCATTGGGTAGGCTTTGTCTGGAAGTCTTGTTGAAAGTGCTGATTACTATCCAATAACTTTTGAAAAATGCGTAATTGCCTTTGGGATATTGAAGCATGGAATAATTAGAGTGCAAGTTTGAGAAAGCAGAGTTGTAACTACAGAGAGGGACTATTTGCAGCAACTGATTAATTTTTAGAGTTAAAGCTTTTTTCTTCTTTTCCCGATTTATCTATGAATATTCCACACTTAAGTGTTTCAGAATACAAAATGAGTTATCGATTATTTTCTCTTGATACATTTCAAAACTGTGGTAATGCTAGTTACCTAAAATCAATGGTGTTTGACTCTGATGCACTTCAGGTTTCTGATATTGATATTTAGGATTTTAGGACCATTGTGGGCCAAGTAGAAAATTAATTGACTGCTATCGAAAGGAAATTTTGTGCGGTAATGCTAAATTCAGATACAACATCCATTGTCTTATTAGAATTAAGCAACACCCAAATCTCTCAAGCTTTAATCCTCGCACAGAAAGTGTAATTGTGCTATAGCTGGTTACAAACAGGAAAGTTATTTCTTCTGGCTACTTAGTCTGGCTATTACTAGGAAAGACTGGGGCAAATGGGCTTTTCTGTTTATGAAACCTTCAGTGCCTGCTTGTATGCTTCCTCTCTCGCTAGAGAAGGGGAGACCTGGTCCCTGATATGGCCATAGCTTTGTTTTCTTTCCTCTCCAGGTCTGTCTGCTGTAGGATCAATTGTTTACAGCTGTGGAAAGTACAGGAGAGGGAGTCTGATGTTTTTTCCATATTCTTTTTCATTCACATCTGTAAACTTCTCTGTATATGCAAAACTACATTTACTGGGCAAGGTATGGGCTGAATATAAGGGTTTCCGAAGGTGTCATTAAAGCAATCTGCAAAATCTACAGTGAGAACTGCTTCCCAGGTCCCTCTGTGTATTATCTGATTGATAATCCCAGTACATCTTAATCTATCACAACTTTACGAGTAAGTGCATTACCTTGCCTGGGAAACAGATAATACAGTTGTAGGAAAAGAGAAGATTTAAGACTTAACAATAGTGATAAGAGGGAAAACAGTATATAACTGCAGAATAAAATTGTTTTCTGTTACAGTATTAAGCTGGAAATACATTATGGTCTTGGAGTTTAACAGGAATCTTTAATTAAGGATGTTGTTAGCACTATAATCTTTTGGTTTGATAGCCTGTAGACTGACTTTTACAATGTGTTGCACCCTTTTTTTTAGTTTGCAAATTCTCAAACTAAAAATCTTTCAGCAACATGTACTTGTTCTTCAAATCTCATCTTATCTCACAAGTATGAATATTACAATTAGCAATTCAGAACTCTTTATATCTTAGTAACCATGCATAAAAATTAATTCAAGCAAAATGTAATTTAGAATAATAATAACATGCTTTCCAAATGTTTCCTACATTAATTATGGTGAAGACAGTTACTACAGTATCACTGCTGGATTTTATTGAAAATAAAGTAATTCAGTGTGGTACATGTACTCTTGAGAGTATTACTGTTTATTTAAAAGTAGTGAAGGATGCAAGTATGAGACAGTAAGAGAACCTTCTGTTTTCTGTTGAGTGAATTCAGTGCTTAGTAACATTTTGATACAAAAGCAATAGAGCAGTGTTTATTTTCAGGAAAGGTTCTGAACTTTGCTATTTGTCAATGGATATTTCTAAAATTTACGTACATATAAGAGTCAAAAAGAATAAAGCATGTGTACCAAGTTTTCTGCCAAAATAAATATTAGACCCAAGACAAATAGTTCACCCAAGTTATTAACTGTGTGGTAAATAAACCCATTGAAGTTTGCTTACTGCTGTTTACCCAAGGCATTTTGCTGACATGAGGCTGAATGTACCACCCAGACTTCCAATTAAATGTCACTGAGGAGCCTGTAAAAATGTTTGACTCCAAAAACATACACTGGAGTCGTAGGCCAGATTTTTTGGTAAACGTGGTTGTAAATTGGTTACGAACTTCCAAAACCAGATTCCTGATGCATTAAACAAGGTTCCACTACAGTTTATGCATACCAGTCTTTAAGGGTGTATAAGGCCATTGTAGCCCCTTCATAGCAGCAAACACACCCTCCTACTAAACGGGTGCTTCTGTGGGAGAAAACTTTACTCACTGAGTTGCTTGAGATGAGGGCAATATTCATGATGTGGTTGTCATGCCCTAGATTCTCATAATCCAGAGGGCATCTAATTTGGTGCATCTTGGTTCTTGCACTTTTCTGTCAGCTGGTCTGTCTGCCTCCCCACTGCATCCCCATGTGTTAATTGCCTTCATTCTGTTTTCCTGCTGGATGTTAATTTGATGCACCTACTTTCATGCTTTGGACCATCATTCAGTTCAGCCTGTCACTTATATTACTGCTGAGTTAAGTTAAATTTGTTATTCCAGGTCTACAATCAGCTCTTTCTCATAGTCAAATTGTAAATAAGTTACTACTAATCAATTAGATCCACAGTCATTTGCCAGTGTATGTGTCATGGTCACAGGAAGTTTTATGTGGCTCTGAAGAAAACTCAAAGTCATCTTAATCTCTGACCTGGCACACGCTGGAACTTGAGTCAAAATAGAGACAAAAGACCTTGTCCTGGCCTGTTAGGCTCCTGGAAGAGCTGAGAAGCAGCTGGGAGCTGGGGAGCTTCCCTCTGGAGGGGAAGGCTTGAGGAGCTGTGCAAAACCAGCTTTCAGCGAGCGGATGGGACGTGGCGAGGGGGAGGAAAAGAGCTTAGGGCAGGCTATTTGTGTGGCTAGCAGCCAGGATGAGTGTAGTGCTCCTAACTTTCAGATGGGTTAGTTTTTAGCACAAAACCAGCTGGATAGAAGTCTTTCCTCCTTCCAGTGGGTTGTCTTCTGCATATGTTGCTTCTCTGTACTTTCTATAGAAACTGTTTTGTAAAATTTGCAGATTTGGAATGGAGGCAAAAGATGAAATTAACCTTATTTCCAGGTTAATAAAGCCTTCTGCCCAAGGTTTTGGTCCAGACTCTTGAAATGCTAAAATTCACCTTATTTCTTAATGAGGAGCTACAAAAGCCTTTGTTTTCTTTCCCATTGTATGCAGTGTTCATTAGAGTGAGGTAGGAGGAGGCAATAGAAACTCAAGTGGCCTTTTTGGCACCTGGGTTACGCATGAGAAAGAACTGCTAAATCATTATCTCAACTCTAAGTGTTAATTACTTACTTTGCTTCACATTAGCACATTAAATGTGTAGCAAAAATATTTTTCTCTTTAGCTGCTGTGTGTGTATGATGTAGCTTGCCAAGTGTTTCTTGTTGTGTAATGTGAGTTTTCTTTTTGTAGCCATATTTTATTTAAACTTATGCACCAGGTGTCTCCAGTGGAAATGTGGGTCTTGAACTGAGCCTTTAATGCTTACTTAACTTCAATATGTGAAGAAGACCTTTCATAAAATCCAACTAAAAGAATACTTTAGGATCAGGTGAAGTCTTCTAATTCATAGAAAAAGTATCTCTCAGTGTGGAAATTCCTGAAAGATGTTTTAGGAGGATGTTGGGGCAATCCTGCTTCATACTGAAGTAGGAACTTAGAATTGATTGTCAGACCCAGACTTGTGTGACTGCAGGCATCTTTTATATAAAATAGTTTTATATAATCCCTAATAGTGGCCCTGTACAAGGTCTTGTTTTGTTCCTTAGCTGTTTCCTAGTATTCACAGAGCTTTTATTTTCGGGTTTTTTGGGGGGAGGGGTTGTGTGGGGTGGTTGTTGTTGTTTTTTCTTTTTTTCCGTTTTCAAGCTTTTATTTTATTATCAAAGCTGGATCTTTTCTTTGAAACTTTTCTTTGGTAATCCTGCAATTCACGTCTGTATGAAATATCTCTTAAGGCTCATGTGACATAGAAAAGGCAATCGCAGATAAAAGAGAAAATGGATAGACTGTAAAATAGCACCTAGAAGAAAAGTAATTTTCTGAGATTCCTAAATAAATTGCTCTCTAATTCACAAATAATGCAGTACATATTTAGGTTGTCATAAAGAATGATTACTGAATATGGAGCTCAGAATTCATAATAGAGCAAAAGGATATATGGAATTGTTGAGGAAAAAATGAACTATAAAAATACGGAACTTCTAATATTTAACTGCTTTCCTTCATAAATCACTTGCTAATAAATGCAAAACAATGGGGCATCAGAAGCAAAATCAATTCTTTAAGGAAAATAACTTTCAAAACCACTTTTGTCTATCATAAATTCTACTGCAAATAGTGGATATAATGTCTCTGTTTTGCATATTAAAGAAAACCTCAGACTGTTTGCCTCTCTTTTTCTTTCTTCTGTTGTCAATTAGAAACAAGAATCAACTAATTTCAAGAGATTGACGATAAACTGTTGGTCCAATCTTGATGTAGCTTAACTTAATAGTAAAAGCTTCATGAGATTCCTTAAATATAAAGGCACCTGAACTGTTAAGGGGTATTGCCACAAGGATAAGCTGGAACAAAGGCTCTCAGAAATCTAATATGTTGCTAAGATCCAGCTAGTACAGCTCTTCAAAAGTGAGAGATTCTACATGTCTACCAAAATCCGACAAGAGAAACACAGGCCTGTATATAATTACAGCTGCTGGTGGATGTCATTATAAAGCCCTGGTTCAATTCTGTTTTGAAGCAGCCTTGGAATTCGGATTGTCCTGAAAATTGTTGTATTTACACAGAAGGCACATGGAAATTCATTCTGCAGTGTTTGAAGAGAACTTTTAGATTGAGCTTTGATCTTTGATTTTACTGGCATTGAAGTTAATACAAGTTTCATTAGAAGCTGAAACACCTGTGCTTTCATCCACAAAATATAGCATACAAAAAGAGGAAACAGTGCTAATGTTAGGGTCCATTGGAAAATGCAGAGGAGCAGAACCAAAGTGTTCGAACACAAAATACTAAGGCAAAAATTCTACATCATATCAAAATTGTTTTTTTAAATTAAGCTATTAAAATTAAGCTATTTAAATATTTGGTCACCCACAAGAATATTTTGACACGTCAAAGTTGCTTGTTTGACAATAATTATTTACTAACCTTATCCTTCAGGGTTGATAGACATACTTTGCTTACTAGTGTCCAAAATACTCTGCCTCCACCAGAGAAACCTATTTCCAGCTATAGCTAACACAGAATGCCTTTGAAAAGTCTCAGAAAGATAGAAAGTTTCATTGGGATATGGGGGAGCATGAAAAGATGAAGTATTCTCTGCTGTATTTTGATGAATCAGCTCATTTAGCAGCTGATGATTCTTGGCACAATGCTACCTTTTTTGTTTTTTTCATGCTAACCTACTCATGGACTCAACAGTGGTTTTATTCAAATAAGGACTAGAGAACTGATCCCCTATCAACAGCCCCAGGTTACTGTTGACTCTCTGAGTTTGCTTCATCTCAGCAGGTGTTTGTTATCAAAGCATATTTTTCCTATTTTGTTTTATTTCAATATCCTTGATGGGACCTTCTGTCTCTGATGTAAGAGCTCATATGTTTTTGGTACTGGGAGGCAGAAATTTTTTAAACTCTTTGTGCTCAATCTTGTTATTGCTGCTCCAACAGCTTTTGTGGCGGTCAATATTATATGGGTGGAGTAACACAGACATTTTCCAGACCCCATCAAGTGCACAAGGACACACTGAGGGAGTGGAAATAATAGCAGTGGCCATCTGTGTTCTTTGTTATTGTCAGTGTAGAGACAGTGAGCCTGTTCACTATTGCGAGCCTGATAGGCACCATGGCAACAGAGTGAGGATTATAAGTAATGCAAGTCAAACGATATCAGAGATGTATAGAAATGAAAGGAATTCCCCATTTCTGAACCCAAAAGCTAACCTTGAAATAGCTGTTGGTAGTTGTATTTTTGGGACTCTAAATTCTTCATGTTTCCCTGCCCATTCCATCTCTAGGGATAAAGCCAGGAAAAAAACCATCTGTGGAACCTCAGTGCAGGCAGTATTAGCAAAGTTCTAGAGAGGTAAGCGGCTCTGAATTCCTTCTTAAATTCTCTAGATTGTAGTGGGGCTAGAGCTAAATGTTAAGGCCAGAATAAAGACAGGGTTAGGAAAAGTGGAGGCTGTATGTCAGAATAAGTGCACTATTCAACAAGATCCAAATATGTAAGCATAGGTCTGGCGTAAGTAGAATTGAACTAATCATTCTTTACTTCTGGCTGGTTGCTATATTTCAGAAAAGTTTAGGGTTAGAAACCAGCTCTAACTAGATGCAGTTAGTAGCTCCTGATCCTGAATGAATCGTGGTATTCGGGAAGTTCCAGAAGGGTAAACTGAGAGTTGATATAAATGTCTTTTGGATTCTTTAGTCTTGATTTCCAATTTATTGGGGCATCTGAAGCCCATGTTAAAGCTAGGGTTATATTTAGGATTAGGAACAGTATAGCTGACAGCCTGAATGACTGCAATAAGAGGTAAATTGAGTCCTAGCACCAGAATTTTCAAATTTCTTGATCTTATTTTTTGGGTTATAGTAGGGCCTTAAGCTGACAGTACTTGGAGGCAAGAACAGCAAGGACACCATAAAGTGAATGTTTACAGTATTTGTCATATTCCAAAGAGGTTAACTGACACTTGGTAATAATGGCTTCCAATTACTTATTCTTAAGAGTGAGTTGTAACAGGTTTTTATAACTTCATGCCCCTCTTGGAGTTCCTGAATATATTCGAAAGTTCTGTTCTCAGTTGGAAAACAAATGTATCCAGTATTGGGACTTAACAAGTACAAATTCAACTGGCATGAGCCTTTTTTCTTCAGGCAATTGCTGATCTTCAAGCTTGTATTTCTTACAAAAGGCAAGCTGGAGTTCTGGCCGCTTCCCTGAGTTGTTTATTTGTTTTTTAAAATCAGGGAGAAAGTTACATATCCGGAGGTTGCCATTCCTCATATGCTCTTAGAGCCAAATTTTATGTCAAAAGTTTTGCACCTAGGTTTTCAACCTTATTTTCAGATTCCCAGTAGTATCCTATAGCCATTTTCACATTAGTGTTGGTAAGAAAAGTATGTTAAAGATTCTGTAAAACTGCCTCAAATTGAACATGGTGGTGAACATCAAGCTTCCCGCAGAAATATGTGCATGGAAAAGAGTGCATGTGTGTGCCTGTGCATTGTCCATCTTCAGCTACTGCATAAAGCTTATTCACGTCACTGGATATGGGGACTCCTCCTGTATATTGTAGTCATACTGTAAGCTCTCCTGTTAACTGGTGCTAGTTCAAGTTCTCTGTTTTCTTTTTATATCCATCCTGAACTGAAATTCCAAGAAGTTGAAAGGCTAACACTGCAATATTTTAAAAAACATGATTCTGTTTTCACTTAGAAGCTTCCTCAAAGGCATGGCTTCTATGCAGGACTTATTTTCAAGGTAGAGTTTCTAAGAAGTAGTAGAAGGTATAAAATTCAAATCAACTGACTGCTGATTATATGGCCACTTAATAAAGAACTGTTCCAGAGTTTTTGGGGACCTTGCGAAATTCCGTTATAGTCAATAGAAGAAGGGTGTTCCTTTTATTGTGATGGCACCTGAATCCTAAGATGTTGAGGTACCTCTACATCATAGGTTGCTCATATCTTATTTCTTGACTGTTTAATTGTCACAGTTTAAAAATTATCATATTATACAGATGGGACAACTTGAAATGTTTAGTATGAGAACTGATGCCCTGTTGCATGAAAACATGATGTATTTTTTCCATTTAAGGAGGCATTTAAGAAGCTTAAATGGTCTTATCCAGCTTGGCTGTTCTTTTCCGAAGGAGCAAGTCCCCGTGGATGTCTCCACGTGTTTTTAAAGTTTAGTATGAGATAGGTGTTTTCCCATCAAAATACCATGTTTTCATGGCATAGAAAACAACTGTGGTAACTTGGGCTTCCTAGTAACTAGAATGAGCATTGGAGATGAAATTTCCTTAAGATGTAAAGGGCTGGCTTTAGCAGGAAAAGCCTTTTCAAGAATAAACAGTTTACAGTATGTAATGAAATGAATAATGTAATTCTTGTGGAAGGTGGACTTTTTAGTTGCCTCTTCCACAGAAGGTAAAGAGAAACATTAAAAATACATTTGCCACTGATAGGTTGAATTCATTTTAGCTGGCATAAATAGGACAGATGAGCTATTCAAATGTCTGATGAGTACTATATAATGAAATATTTATCACCTTCTCATGGTCACTGCATGAGAGGCCAATAATTTGTTTTCTCTCAGCACTGGTATTTTGTGGCGCTTATAATAAATTATACATTGCAAGCTTACATCCTTCACCCTTTTTCTATTTACCTATCTAGTCTGAGATCTCATTCATCAAAATGTAGCTGGTTCTGGGACAGAAGTGAGGCTATAAATTCATGTATTCTAAAGAATCATGGAATTTATAATGCATGATGGTAGTGGGGCAACATGGATAGTGCGTAACATACTGAACAGGTGACCTTTAGAGCTGTAAAGTGGGAAATGGAAAAAGCAAAATTTTTATAAAGCTGTAAATAGATATATAGACAGATGTTAGCCTTGGCCATGCTGTCGACTGATTTGATTTAGGATAACACGTCTGGACAATCAAAGCTGTTCGGGTTTTTGCCTGTTACCGAGCTTAAGTCAACGCCATGGATTCAGTTCTTATTATGACCATCAAATTCCCTAAAGCGTTTCTCTGTGTCAGAGACATATAAATTATTTTTTATTTGCTTTGCATTAATGCAGTGGATTTAATGCAGGAAATGTTAGAATGAAATGGAAAGAAAAAACATATCCCCAAATGATAGTCTACAGTATTTAGATATAAAGTCTTCAATGCTAAAGACAAGAGGTTGTATTTCAAAAACTGAAAACTTGATTCTGGGATTGCTTCAAAATATGAAGAAAATTAGCACCCTTTGAGATCTCAAACATATTTTTTCTTCAGTGTAGAGGGGAAATAAACCTCTTACTTTGCATTGCCAGATTTTAGCAAAGGTCCCCTGTTTATAATTCTCAAGGATTACTGCTCAAGACATTAAGGTCGAACTGTGCTCCTGTAGAAGAAACAGTGATGTGGTCTCACACTGTGTTCTTATGTGTTAGAAAGTGGAAGGTTTTGTCTCTTATTTTTGCTGCTTCCGATCAGAAGTCATTTGACCTCAGTGTAGAGATAAGACCACCACTTGCCTCACTTATTCAGGAAACTAAATCATTCAGAATGTTGAGGAGGCTGACAAAGTTCATTATTCACTGCTCAAAAAGTCTGTAGAGATCTATCACTTCTGCTAAGTCCATAAGCCTGTAAATTAATTTCTCATGACAAAATCATTGAAAATGAACAGCCTAAAGGATTTTAAAATGACCTTCTACGTGGGTGATACAGGAAGAATAAACCTAGAGCCTTTCTTAATCAATCCAATTGAAATGTTGTATACATTTTGACCATACAGTCCCATAGTGAGGTAGAATTTGTGGGGTTTGTGTTGCCCAAAGATGCATGAAATTTATAATTCACATTTTGTTTAATGAGAAACTTAAACATCAAGATTCTTGTGCATATGGAACATAGCGTTTCAGTTTAACAGTGTCCTGTCCGGGGGATCAAGACTGCAGGTCTTGGAAAGCCACACTTATATTTTAGAAATCCCAGAATTTTTAAAGGCACAGTAGGCTTTTGGTTTACTGATGCCAACGTTTTTACAAGTTGCTAGGGCCAATTTTTAGTTCCATAATATCAAACAGTCTTCTGAACATGTGCCAACAAATCAGTGTGTGTTAGGTCTGGAAGCAGCAGTGTATTTCTGTCTTGCTCTTGTGACATCTGTAGAGATTCTAGATATTACAGAGTCTCCATAGCTCCAGCTTAAGCCCCAAGCTGGCCATTAGATGCCCAGATGATACCCGTGAAGTCAGGAAACTTTGAAATATTAACTATGTAGTTAAAGTAGACCCACACAGAGATCATTGGTTTCTGAAATTTGATTTTAAGAAGGTGTGTTATATTAAAAACAATTTGCTTGATGCATAATTTTTCCATTTCCAGAGGGATAATGCTTTCAGGTTTGCAGTACCTAATCTACTGATATTGTCTTCAACTTATTATTATTTGTCCATCATAACCCTGTGGTCCCACTGGTATAATTTGCTGTTATGTAGATATATATAATTTTTTTTTTTCTTGGAATCATTCCCAGCATTTCCACTGAACAAAGGTTTGGTTCCTTTCTTGAAAATACTGCAGTAAACATAGTATACCAAGAGATTTTCCTTATAACTGTATAGAAAGATTTTGTTAATGCTAATTCCATCACGTAGTGACAGTTCCATTAAGATTTTTAGAAGTAAATCTATTCTTATGAAGAGAGCAAAGGAAAAAAATGACAAAAGTAAAAGCTGTTAGTCATGCATCAGGATCCCTGTGTACCGAGTACTGTGTAAACACAGAGAAAGCATGTGTGTTCTCTGCATAATTTATTAATATGTATTTAGAATCAGTTTAATAACTTTTAAGGAGTTAGTGGAATGATTTGTTGCAAATAAATTATCCAGTAATATAGCCTTTTTCCTTTAATTGCTTTTGTTTGTATATACACATGCAGATAAATACATATAGGCATAACTGCTAAATGTGTTTGTTATTTCTGTAGGCAAATTATGCTATCAACTGTTTTTGGAACTGCACTGTTTGCAGTTCATGGAAGGATGGGATTAAATACAAAAGAAAAGGGGAGCTCCCCTGTCACTGACTTTCAACACTGACTTGCCCATTATGCTTTCAAAACCTTTCCCTTTTTCCATTCTACTATTTCTTCCATAATCAATTACTTAAAGCTTCTGCCTGAATTACAGTTTTGGTTTTTTGTGGGGCTTTTTCGGGTGAATAATAAATTATGAATAAGGGGTAAGCACTTCTTGGTAAGGAAAATTTATGGAGTTAATGGTGAAAATTTTTGGACTTGATGAGGAAAGTCAAAGTAATGTTGGCCTCATCTAAAATGGTAGGATTATTTGGTGCAACAATGTGCTCATGAATAATTTTTGCAATTATGCAACTTCTTTTTTTTAATTTCTATTTTTATAAGTGGAATAATATTTTTATTAATATTATGTTAGTAAACTGTATAAATGAAAATCATTTAATCATATCCTAGAATAACAATTAAGTTCTCAAACTTCAGTCTTTTACCACACTGCACAAGGATGACATGAAAATACATATGTTTGATCTTATAAATAGCTGTTTTTTTCTTTAGTCTAGGTAACAGAGCTTAGTTGCATAAAATACAGTTTTCAACTTTGTCATAGTCACGACATCAAAAGGTATGATAATGCTTCCAAGAAACAAAATGAGAACTAAAGCATTCTCTTAACCAATTTTAAAACTTGACAAAAGGTAGAGAATACATACTGGAACTTGACAAATAAAGCCAGATGTTTGTGTATTGAAAGGTGCCTATGTACAATAAAGGTACTTACCCCTACAGTGTTTATAGAAGACAGTAAACCTGCAAAGATTACTTGTTAAATTATTTTCTAGAAAATGTTCTGTTAAAAATCAAGGACGATATTTGTAAAACTTTTTTTTAAACTTGTGGGCAATGTCTATATGAAAAGTACCTTAGCTTCCGACTCGAATTTTGACTTCAGGTTCTTTATCTATGTATCTGTGTACTCTTGTCTTGTTATTACAGACTACTTTATATATTTCACTATAAAATTATGCAGTCGCTTTCTGATCGTTTTTTAGGAGCAGATTTGCTGGGAGAGGGAGGGCTATAAGGGAATTACCATCTGTGGTTAGAATTGCCCCATGCGGGTGATGTGATGATTTACTTGAGTGACAACTAGCTTGCCATCTCCCTTACTAAAAGCATATCTTCAGGATTACACGGTCTTGACAGACTTCAGTGAGAAATTGCCACAATGATCACTCTACTTCATAAACACCTACCTAGACTGGTCTTTAAATTTGTATTCATAACATAGTCACTCTCTCGGAAAGGATAACTGCTCTACTTAAATACAGTGTAGTAGGCTTTCCTTTTTTACTTAGGGTACAGTGATGGAAGAGCCTTAGAGTCTGTTGTGCAGTGGTGCTGATAAATTATTTAATGGTGGAAAGGAGTTGGCTACTTGAACTTTCTTGTTCACCCAAGCTGAAATACCAAACTGGGTGAATTTGTATGTAAGGCCATATAAACTGAACTACTGATCTTGTATACAAACCCCTGTTTTTCCTAATGCTTCTCACTGAACTATGGAGTCCCTGATCTCTTGCAAATATTTATGCTTGTTTCTGCTGGTATAGAAGTTCCAATATCTGTCTCTTCTGCAAATCCATAGGTCTTGTGGGGGCTGGGAGTGAAGTTGTTAACAACTCAGCAAATGTGAAATTACACAGAGCGCTACTCTATACTAGAAATATTAGAGAACATAGCGATACTTTGATCAATAAGGACTGAATGTGGACATGAGCAAAGACTTATAGAAGAGAGACTATTTTTCAAAATGTATTTCTAAATATACATATATAAGTAGGAAGGCTTTTTTGATAATTGACTTGCATATAGTTGTACGGACAGTTCTTACTCCTGTTTTAAGAAGAATGTACTGCCACAATGAAGCAGAATGAAAGATGCTCTTCTAAAATACAGCATGTATTTAGATAAAATAGGCTGTCTGTTAACGAATTCATGCGCTTTCATTTTGGTAATACAAATGTTTAAATACCAACCCCCCACTATCTTAAGTGATTGTGGAGCTCCAAAAAGAGCAACAGAAAGCCAAAGTACTCACTCGTATGTCAGGAGAAACCTAAACCTCTTATTTTCAGGAGTGCATCAGAGAGTATAGTAAAATAGGAGACTGTGGCTTTGTGAGATGTCACCTATATGCTCGTTTAACATTTTTATACAAAAAGTGGTTTTAAATGAGGAAAACAGTTTTCATTTTTCTGAACAGGCTATTGTTATGGTAGAATTAATATGAAATTGTTCTAGTTATAAGTGATTACTTCTGTTCTGCAGTTTAAAAGTTGCCAGACTGTTTTCTATCTATTTTTTGAAAAAGTCCCTTACTAGCAGGTGTAGGTGATGAATGCTAAATTTACTTTGGGATGAACCCATCCAGCCAGTCATTTCCAAGAACAGTTATTATCATGTTGTTTGTATTGAAAACATATTAAAACTCAAATAGTTCAAAAGCATAAACAGGCACAAAGCAAAGCCTATTATGGTACTGTTTACCAACAGATTTATAATTACAAAATAAATTAAGCATGAAATGGAACACTTTTCATTTTCTGCCATAATAGTATGAAATATTTGATGTTTCTTTACAGATTATTCTGGAAAAGCTTTGAAAGTGAATAATTCTGAAGGTTGTCACGGTATTTTAGCAGAACCTAAACATATCTCCTTTAAAACACCCGTGTCCTTTTTCCTACAGATAATCAGAATGCCCAAGGAAGGGAGAGAGGCTATTCCAGAACTTAGTCCTCCAATCAGAATAATTATAATATATAAAATAATTTCATAAGAAATACAGAATGCCAGTCTTCTCTCTCACATAAATACTTTAATTTAAAACTGCAATACAAAATTATGGAATACCTTAAGCAGTGTAAGAGTTACACACTTTTCGAATGTGAAGGCCATGTCTGAATGCCTCTAGTCCTATGTACTTACAGTTCTGATAAAGAAGTTCAGATTATTCTCAGTTCATCTGTCTGTCTTCACATAAGCAATACCGTCTGTGCAGAATATATCATAGGAGATTCTTGTTTCATTCATCAGTGCTCTTAAATGAAATTTGTTAGTATATATGAAAAATATCAACAGATTTTAAATTTGGGAACTGGATATTCCTTTGAAAAGCAGTGTAACAACAAGTATAAGACCCCTGCTGTATCCATATTAATGATAATATCCAGTGTTTGGATGCAGCTTTCCAGTAACAGATCTCAAAGTACTTTAAAAACAGACAAAAATCTTTATCTTGGCTATTTATTGGTTTGGGCAGGGGGGGCTTGGGTTTTGGGGGTTTGATTTGTTTTGGGTGGTGTTTGGTGTTTTGGTTTGGTTTTCTTTTTTTCAAATGAAGAAGCAATTTATGTCCAATCTCCCTGCAATTGTTATGCTTCTTGACTTTCGGGCTCTCTGCCATGAGCCGTTCTGTCTTACTGTGCAGCAACAAAAGATATGCAAACCTAACTTTGAGTGATATACGTAATTTCTACATATATGAACTCTGCCTTTTCCTATCTTTTATGACCTTTCCACGTGAACCTAAATTGAACTACAGTGTTTGGTGGAAGTCAAACTAAGGAAGAAATATATATTTGCCCATAGTAGTGTGCAGAATGTTAGCAGTTTTGAAGGTGAAAAAAGATGTGTTTAAATTTGGACAAAATATTGATAATTATAAGTTTGATCTGTCCTTCCCCCATATTAGGAGCAAAAGAATTGGGAGAGATGCACATGTGCACACACAGGTGAATACCTGTGCACAGAAATAGCATTTGTATTACCACAGATGCACAGAAATATCAACACTGCTACTTATTACTGCATGAAGTAAAACCAACCGGCTGGAGAGAAAGAACCCATACTCCTCAAAGCAACTTTTGCAGAGAAACCTACATACCTGCAAAAGAGCTCAGAAATGTTCCATACGACTTGACTTTACAACTGAGTTGCATTTTTCCCTTTTCCTCTAAGTATATGCCTTTTAAAAATTATTTGGATCATTCAGATCATACCCAAGTACAGAGAAATTTCCCCTTATTCCATGTTGCTTTGGATTAGGCCTCTCAGATGTGATCTGTCTTTATATTACTAGTCTGCATCAAATATTTCCAAAGCTTGTCTCACTTGCTCTATATATCAGCCAAGGTGATGTTGCTTTGTTTGAAGGCGATGTTACTGAGTCTTTCCACAGTAATTATGAACGGACTCAAAAAGTGCTGTACCTTGAGGAAAAACAGTCTATAGAAGCTATACCTGGACACCGAAACCTTGCATACAAGCCATATGTACTGTATGAGGAAAGTAATTCCTAGTTGTCTCATTTCTCAGCACCCTCATCAACACCACATACTGCATTCCTTCCCGTCAACAGTTCGCTTTATTTTTGTCTTTTTCGCCTTTGTGTTTGAAGAGGAGACTTAATAAACATCCTTTCCAAAGCTGATCCTTGGCAGTTGATCCTTAAGAATTTGGTTTGTAGGATAGGTTTAAAAAAACCCCACACCAGTAGTTTGAGCCTTCTGTTGAAGGGAAGATACGACCTTTCCAGTCTCTCAGGCTATAGAACACCTTCAGAACGCCGCCTCTTCAGGTATAACAAACAATTTTCCTGTGTTCATGGCTATTGTTGGTATTGTTCATCCCCATAAACAGCAGATATCTTCATTTAACACTTATGCAGTGTAAATAACTGCTGTATACATCCAACAGTAACCAGTATCAATAGCTGACTGCAGTCAGAAGCTTCCTGAAGGCCAAATTGCTGTCTCCCCAAACGGAGGATGATCTCTGCACCCTGTGTTCCGCACACGGCTGTTAGCGGCAGGGTCATTTATGTAATTAATGCCTGAGTTGATCTCAAAGAATAGACGGCAGGAAAGGCAAAGATCTCAGCGTGAGTTTTGTATTTGTAAATAGCTTACCTATGTGCTGTAATCTAAAGAACTTCTTTCTCCTCATTTTTCAACAAATCTAGCACATATGTTTCACACAGAGGAAGTCTGGCTGTTTTCCCTGTTTCCGACATCTCCTGATTTTTCATTTTCCAACACTCATTGCAATTCAGGAAGATAATGAATATCCAAGAATTCATTTCCTGCTAAACAGTAGGATTTTAAGAGCCTAAACTGCGGTTATTTTTTTCAACAGAGCCAAATTTGCATTAAATGTCCCCAGATTCCTTAAAAAGGAATCTTTTCTAAAATTTAGGCTACATGGCCTGAGGGCCTTGCTCAGCCTTTACTCATTCTATCTTCTGGCAAATGCTTTGCTTGTTCAGTGGTATTATTTTTGCCTGTGTAAGAGTCTAAGCATTTGCCTTCAGAACTGGTGGAAATTTTCAAATACAGGGTTTCGAACAGTGGCCAGTGATACCAGCATCCACAAGCTCAGCGTGAGGCATTGAAGCAGGCTGTCTCTGTGCTTTCTTCTGTGCTGCTCTTGTGCTTGACAAAGGCTCCTTGTAAACATCTAGAAAGATGCATTCCTCTCCTCTTCCTCTGCTCTCCTTCAAACTCTCCTTTGCTACACAAAATTTAACAATAGCAAGGCTTGCTGCAGTGCTGAGTCTCCTGCCCTCACTAATGCTGTGGTTTTGTTTCCTTGGACTCTAGTGTTCATTTGTATCCATCTTTTTTTCTGTTTCATACTTTCAGTGCAAGATCCTTGGCCTGGGAGTCTTTGTTCCGTATTTGCACAGCACCTGACACAATGGAGCCCAGATCCATTACAGCATTGTGATAACTCAGATAGGAATAGCCAGTCTGCAGAGTTTAAAACCGCTATTGTAAGAGCTCTGTCTTTGTTTTCTTTCTTGGAGGCTCTGGGATTTAGGTATCTAGTTATCAGAGAGATTTAAGTTGGCCTGGCCAGTCTTTGGAGCTTAGTAACTTTTTCTTTTGTTAAAAGTAGATTTACTGTGAGGATTCATTCCCATACACTGTCTCCCACAGTGACAGAACAGAAGGTTGTAAATCAAGCAGATTTTAGTGTAAATTATTCAGAGTTTTTTCTCTTCATTGTGTAAGATTTCCTGGAGAATATGACTGCCCAATGAGCTACTCCTGATTATTTCTTGAGGCCCAAAACTATATGTAGTTCACATACATAATATATGTTCCTTTAAAAACAAATTAAAAGGAACGTGTTTGACATGGTCCTTTCTCTCAAGAAAGGTGCATTGAATGAATGGTTAGCATGCAGTGGAAGCCTTATTGCTGAGCTAATGAATGCAAAAGATGTTGAGACATAAGCTTATAATACATACAGCTTGATGGTTACGCATCATCGTAATTTTTAGTGGGTTCACTACTGTAAAATTTTATATGTGAGTAGTTGCTGGCTTTATAATTGAAATACTGACTTTATTAAGAAGATTTGCATGAATAAAGGTTACACATATGCAAAAGACTTTGCAGGATCTGTCTTGCTTTTTCTGGAGGTGAGGCTTGACTAGGACACAAAGAAGGGCCTTGTGCTTTGTTTACTTCTAATTTTCTAAAGTGTTGTTGCCTGTAATTAGACAGACAACAGGTAGTTTAATGGTCATTGCTTCCTAGGCAGGAAAATGTCTGGTTTGCTTTCTTCTCATGCACTTCAGAAACTACATACGTAAGCTCATAATGATTTGACTAGATGATTTTGAGAAGATCATAGAGTGAACAAACCAGTATAGCATGCGCTAAAAAAGAATGGAAGTTGCTGGAATATTCTGGATGCAAAATAATGAAATTTTAAGTTACATTTAAAAATATTCTATCTACCTTTTTTGTCAGGAAAAAAATAAAGCATCCTCCCTATAATAATATTTTAGACTATTCATATTTCATAATGAAACATTAGTCCTATATAGCTATTCCAATTTGTCCTTCAGACAATTAGATTTGAAGTTGGATGCTCAGAGATGTTAAAGAATACAATTTAGAATAAATGCAGCAAAGTTTTCCTTAATAGCTGTGAATTTCCTTTGTGGGATTTTTGACTACTGAATCAAATATCTGTATGTCAAGCTGCTAGGTGTGAGCTCAGAGCAAGCAATTTTGTGCTCTGTAACAGTTTTAACAAATAAGAGCTGAACAATATGAAATCTGACAACCAATGATTCTGAAAATTAGATTTATATACAGGGGTATGTTCTCCCTCTGTAGTATCTCAGGAACTTTTTCAACACCTAATAAATTTAACAATGAAACCTTGAGTGTGAGTGATCCAGAAAACAAAAATGAGTTTAAATATCATTGTGACCAGTGTGCAAAATCTTCCCAAGGGCTATCACTAATGTCTTAAAAGGTGACTTCATAACTGCAACCCAAATGGTTACAGAGGTGATTTTGCCTGCTTGTTTTGTACTGAATCTAGGCTTTTGTGAAGTTGACTGTATTTAAGTATCCTTAATGCCTTTCATGGGAGGAGTTGTGCTGACTACAATCAAATCCTGGCAAAAATAAATTCTCTGTTGACAGACTAAATGTTGTTTGACAGACAGTTTAGGCAAGCACAGAGTTGTGGATCCCATGGTCTGACTCAGTTGTCTTCAACTAGCTTAGGTATAAACATGTCTGAGGCAAACCCTGTTTCCCCAGAGACACTGGACGACTTGGCTGCAACGGAAAAGAGTTAAGATTAGCATTAGGGTTGAAATAGCCAAAATTTGCTAAGAGGCAGTGAGAAGGTTTCTTGTGCTGTTCCTTTCCTTCTATGTATTCGGCTAAAAAGCCTGCAGGAAGTGGTTAGCAGTACTGAATGTGTCCGTCTCCTAACATGACTCTAGGAAGAGAGAAAATGTAAGGTGTAAAGATCTGGCCTTCCTGTGCAAAAAAGTGATGGTTAAAAGAAGTGTTTCAGCCCATGATAGAAATCTTGTTGGAAGCTGTAGTGACAAAGAAATGTAATTCCAGGTGGGAGAGGCAGGAATAAGGACCATCAGACCTCACTTACTTGACAAGTATAAGCAGGGTCCCTTGGCCAAGGTGGGCTGCAGGTGTTATGTCTGTGTGAAGTCTTTTGGGTTTTTTTGCAGATTACTTAGGCAGCTTTTCATTCCTTGACCTGCTGCCACAGCCTTCCCTTTCCCCTTCCCCTTCTTGCTTCCCTCTTTTCACTGCTGTGGTCTACATTCAGTTCTTCCCCCCCCGCCCCCCGCTTTCCTTTCCAACTCCAGTGCTACTGAAAGGTTCTTCTCCCTTGATATTCCTACTCTCCACAACTTTGTATGTATATTTAATATAATTTAAACAACTAAAAGATTTAAAACATTTAATTTTACACGCGGTTAACTCTACCTTATTTTGGAGGCTCCTCTTCTCCCCTTTTTCCTTACTCAATAGCTGTTGTTAAGCACATTTATTATAGCTTTTCTGTGATTGGGCATTCAACAAATTAGTTTAAATAAAAGCAGGTAGGCTGAAAGGATGGATGGTTTTGTAGTTAAGGTACTGAGGTAGGACTCAGGAAATTAAGTTCAGTTCCCAGCCTTGCCACTTACTGTCTGTGTGTGTGCGTGTCCTTGAACGAAGTCATTTAATCTCTCCATGCCTCCTTATTCATGAGGCAGAATTAATTGTAGTGCTGTTTTCCCATTTACTATCTGCTTTTTCTATTTTCACTATAAATGTTTAGAATGGAAATAATATGTATGTGCAGCATTTAACACAATATGTTCATGATGGTGGATAATGGTTCAAGTAAAAAAAGGAATTAATCACAATAATTTTATTAAGCACTTTAGTGTGTAGACTAAACTTTACTATATGCTTGCACATTGTCTAACAAAATGGGTTCTAGGCTTGAGATATATTCATAATAAAAATAGAAAATAATAACAGTGATAGTTGATAACTGAATTGGTCACCTGGCTTTCTATGTCATAATACAGTGGCATTATTAGAGCTGCGTATGATACACTGAAAGAAAACATGCTGTAGGAAAGAAAAAGTTAAATTTTTTTAGAACTTGTTAAACCATGAAAAATTAACACTGAAGGTGTCATAGTATACATGATCTGTTTCAGCATGGAACCTCGATGTGTTTAACCATTTCACCTTAGGTGGAGTCTAAGCCTGCAGGAAAAAAACCCAGAAGATCAAGTTTATAGACTAAATATTTAATCCACTAAGGAAATACGAATTGTACACCCCACCTGTCACTTAAATGGTTAGGAAAAGGTCAAAGTAGAAACTGTATGTAGGAATGCATTCCCTGGACTTAGTGGTGATGGGAGTTTGCTGATTCTGTTCCTGCCCCCATGTCTGCTCCGTCCTTGGGAAACTTGCTCTGATCTTGACTGCATTTCTTGTTGCTCACTTAGCAAATAATGCTGGTGAATATGGGAGCAGCCTGGCTGTCTTTGGTACAAGTTATCTAGTTCCTTGGGTGGTAGTTCCTGGGATCTTGGAGGAGTTAAGGTTTACTCAGTACCTTAATACAAGGTTTCTAAGCAGCTTGGAGTGGCAACTCATTTTCTGCTACTCAGAAATATTCAGAAAACTGTTACACCTTGAGTAGCAAAGTCAAGAAATACGTTTTTGCACCTCACCTGACAGCTATTAGACATGCTATTGACACATAGATCAGGTAATATAGAGTATTTCTGTTCACGTTATATTGTTCTGGACTTAGATGAAACACGTACTACAACTGAACAGGAACTGATGATGCATGATGTTACAACAGTTCAAATCTGTGTAGGGTCCTGAGATGGGCAGGGTTGTGATACAAGAGAGAAACATGCAGACGTTAGGAGTGCTCGTGCCAATTTCTTATATGAAGAAAGATTGGATGGTGTTAGCTCTGAGCGGTCGCCTATTCAAAGCGACCTACTTTGACCCAAACATGCTGCTGAAATCTGTTACAATCCAACGGAGATTTTTCTGGTAGGCACCATCTCTGCGGGATGAGTCAGGCTTGCTTTGAAAAGGCTATTCCAGGCAGATGTTTCCAGTGTCACATGAAGTTTATTCCCACCCTTTGATTTTAGGATTTTAATAAAAGATCTATCCAATCCTATGCATGGTTCACCTCTACCCAGGTCACAGTGAGCATCCAGCTGGTCAGTTGTTCTTTGAATGACTTTGTTTCTGCTTCCTGGGACATGTAATGCATGTAGTTGGATGCAGAATTTTAACTCAAAAATAGACACATGAATCAATTAAGGAAGAGAAATTACAAAATGGGAATCTCTGACACCATAATAATTAAACCCGTGGAAAAGAGCCATATCTTAATCTGCAGCCACATAAAAAATATTATTTTATTTCCTTGTCCCAGAGTACTTACTGCTTTCTCAGACAAGGGAAGCACACACGTTATGCTACTGTGTGGCAGTTAATTCTCCAGGTTGGTTTTTCGCAACTATTAACCTAAATGGTGTGTTTACAGTTGGATTATACCTTCGATTTGTGTTTCCAGTGGGGAACTCGGAGTCATCTTCTAGCAACTAGATTGGGACTATCTGCCAGAAGGTGGGGAAAACAGAAAGGTGCTTTGTTTGAAAAATGGAACCTAAATTTCTCATTTAAAAACTAAGGAACAACATGGAAGTAAAATAGTCATACTGAAAAGTATACAACTAAGCACTTGATTGAGTCGGATGCAAATGTTTTCAATAAACATTTATACCTTTAAATTATTTATTTCTTATTTTAGTACAGATGTATGCTTTTGGGGATAGAGTGTTGAGCTAAATCATTTTAAACCTGATTGCAAAGAGGGTAACTGAATGTTTCCTTAATGAATGCATGCATGGTGCTATTGCTATGATTATAGGCATGGCGTGACTGGAATTTAAGTTACTACTCCTCCCCAGACTTGCATCCTCAACTTATTTCCTACTATATTCAAGGCACCTGTTTTTTCCTGTTAAGAACGTAAAGTGTTAGCTGAAATCGTAAAAGGAACTGCATGAATATATGAAAAGCAGCCAACTAGTATGATTTTAATAATTCTGTAGCATTTATTAAATTCTCTGTTGAATCACTTCATGATATTGATGGCATAATTTAAAGTGACAGAAATGAAGGAACATGACCTTTAATGTCATGACATGAGTTGTCACAAAAAAGGAAAGATGAGCTTAATTCAGCCAAATGGCTTACTAGGAAGTCTTGGTACATAATAAACTGAGATTTACCTTTTGCTGAGATTATACAGCTCAAGCTGTGATTTTTCTTTTAGATGAGACAAACTGACTGAATAGAAGATGAAAATATTGTTCTAATTTTGATCTTCATATTACATTATAGCAAATTAATACTAGTTTTTAAGAGGGAACATGTAAAATATGGTAGCTTGCAGCAGAAGAGAGCTAGATACAGTGATCACTAAGGTGTGTTCCAGAACAGTATCCAATGTTCCTAAATAAAGAAGTAGTTACGTTTCTCTAAATGCTATGTCATTAGACACAAACCTGCAATCAGCTGTCTACAGGCACTGTATTTCCCTTCTGTGGGTTAGAATCCTCTTGTATTGATGCACTTTCTGTAGTAGAACTACAGAAGAAAAAGTACAGATGTATTCAATGGTTGTCATCGATGGTGTCCAGTTGTTTTATAACTTTAGCAGCGAGACAAGTATAATAAAAAGAATAGATTTCTTTAAATTATTCTGCTAATGCACCTGGAACATAAACTGGTTCCCTCTTCAGACCTTGTAACAAGCATGGAATGAGGTGGAAATACCTAACAGAAACATAAATTCTTGAGTCCTGCCAGCTGTAATGATCGCTGCTGGGGTTGCTGCGTCAGAAGAGGGTCTGGATATGTCTGCAGGTAATAGTGGCTGGGAAGAGCACGGAAGGACAGGAAGGACCACTGGGAGAGGTGCCTGAGCTTAAGGGAAACAGTGGTTCAGTTCTTTGTTACTGTGCTGGATCAAAATCAGTGTCACAGTTGAAAAATGTCTCAAACTGAATTATTCAGATGTGAATGGTGTCTCCCTACTGTATGAAGAGATTCAAACAAGAATCTTATGTCCTAGGTGTCTGTTATGTCTATCATATTCTGTTTATTTCAGTTGAATACATTGCTGTTCGTAACCGTCAAGCTTTTAAGGAAAAGTTGATGCTGCTTTTTTTTTTTTGTATGAGGGAAAAGTCAAGGCATTTTAAAAAAAAACATTCTCTTTTCAAATATAAAAATCAGTGGGAATTTACTTCCAAATAAATCTTCTATTTTTAACCAAGGTTGCATAGAAAGTCAGCAAAAGAGGTTTGGAACAGAACATGTATCTTCTTCCAGAAGAGATCATATGGCAGCATCATAAAAACTTGTTTTCAAAATAAGCATGTATTGATTCAACTTTTAAAATATTATCCCACTTGATCCTCTTTTTTGGCTCAGTTTAATACAGACTGCTTCAGGACTGGGTTTATATGTAATTCAGAGAACAACAGGGAAAGTTATCAGCTAACCAACACACCACCCCTTTATCTCTTCTGTTACGTTATTGAATATTGGCCTGGGAGGGTATAAGCTGTGTCTTAGTCTGGGCTAGTCAAATCTGAGCATCTTAGGTTGTTTCCTAGATCTAAAAAGCAGTGTGTTCTCTGTTGAAATAAAACACTAAATTACAGTGGATCAGTTGTAGTGTCTCCTTCTTTGTTCAAGTATTTGATTTTTCATGTTATTGACTCTTCTGGACTTAGCTAAGCATTGAGGATTTTTGGAATTATTTGGTCAGCAGGATTTTTGTCACAGTCTAGAAAGCCAGTCTTTATTATCAGGTTGTCTTTGATTTAAGTGGAATGAGAACTACATGTTCCGTGATGTCAGTAAAGGTCACAAACATGGTATCGGGGGCTCCCTACGTACACCAGTGGGCAGCATGGCCACACGCTTACTGTTCAGCTGGCACTTAAAGACAATTTATTAACTAGCATTTTTCCACAGCCTAACTGGGTAATAAATGGACTCCATTTCTATTTGACAAACTCTGAAGAGAGCCAGGATGTTAGTGGTGTATCAAACTAGCAAATCCAACAGCAGTGTGACAATTTATGAAAGCAGTAGTTATTCTAGTGCATTTACTGGCAAAAAAATATATACATGGGTGACATTCCTTATCTGGACTGAGACAATGTGAAACACAGGCTGAAGTTCAATTTTCTATGGAACCTCATTTATAAAATAGTAGTATCTATTTTACCATGCACTGTTCCCTAAAGACTAGTAACATGGGGAATACGGAAGCAGCCATCTAAGAAGTTGTCTACTAATTACTAGTTTTCTTTTCATGGAAAAATCCATTAAGAATGAAATGTAAAATATCTGTATGGATGCACAATTACTGAAAGAAAGTGCAAATAACAAAAAAAAATATATCCCCTAAAGAAAGTACTGTTTAAAAATAAAATACCATGTATGCTTAAACTGAGGAAAAGTAATTGTTTGGGCATTTTAAGAGAATATATAATTCACACATTGCAGGATATTAATGACAACATTTTTCAATAGATAAAATACTGAATAATAGAATTATAAATTAAAATGGGAAAATAACTGCTAACCATGTAAAAATAATAATACCAAAAAAAATCAATTAAAACAAAGGGGAAAAGATGGCTTGAGGCAGAGTCATTTAGAAACATTTCTATGTAAAGCCTCTGGATCACAGTCAAAGAGCCTGAACTCAGTTTGAAAGTATTCTTGCTGCAGTAAGTGTGACTCCTCCTATGACTACCATGGTTTCAAAAGGCACTGTTGACTGAAAATAAGCAGCACTAGAATAGCTGGTGCGTAGTGTCAGGTCTGCAGTGACTTCAAAGAAGCTTTGGTGATGAGACAATTTTGTACGTTTGGAACTTGGTTCACAGCAGGGTCTCTTGTAGAAGGTGTCCATTCCTCTTGCTTTGAGGTTACCAAGTCTACTCTTGATGGGCTTCTAAATAATACGCTGTCCTGTAGTTACCTGTAACTTTAACAGCATTGTATAAGACATAGTATAAAGACAAAATAAGACAAGAAAGCAGGTAAAAAGTTCTTGCTCTCCTTCAATAAGAAACTTGTTTTTTCTGTTCTTGATTCTATCATTTAATGAGAATTATTATAAAAGTCATGCAGTTCAAATAATGTAAGGGACTTTGCCCATGTAAGCATGGTTTTACTTCTTCAGAAGCCAGGAAGTAGCTAATTGTGACTACAAGAAGTTGCAAGAAGAGATTCATATTTGTGAATCTACTTGTTTAACTGGGAAAGCTGATCCCTTTCAGTAATGTGCATGCTACATATTGATATTATATATTACAGAATTAGGTGTTTGGTTTTTTGTTTTTGTTTTGTTTGTTTGGTTGTTTTTTTTAAAGGAAAATAGGGTTTTGTTTCAAAAGTTTGTTACCTGCCATAGAAAATCACTCATCACACAGGGCTACAGGTCTTGATATAGTCCCAGAGTCAATTCATCCATCAATAGAATTATACCACAGCCCCTTATTTTGGAACGATCCATCATTTTCTTAAGCAGGCTATTGCTTTTAGAGGAGTTTATCCTATCAGATGGCTTTTTTTTTTTTTTCTAATTATACCAGCACATTGATGAGAAAAGTAAATTACAAGCTGAAATACTGGCTAGCGTGTGTGATAGTGGACTACGGCTGGATGCTGTTCGGATTTCTATATCATCTTTTTAAGAACAGTGCCAAGAGCTAATGACTGTGATTTGATCCCACATTAGCAGGCCTCTTGTTATTGAAAGGATTCATCATGCACAGAAATTATTTGTGCTTTCGCTAGAGGCCATATTCTATGCTCTCAGTATTCGGCGTGGAACATGCTGTCTTCATTTCTACTCACTTACCCGTGAAACAAATGACAGAAGGGAAGGGACAAATGCAGGCTATTTGTCATTTTCCCTCTGTGCCTCCTCTCTCCCCAGATCAATAGACGAATGGAAGGAATAAAGCACAATCCTACTAAATGCAAAACTAAAGAAAAACAGAGAAATGTGAAGTGACCTTTTTGGTTGTCTGTTTTTAAAAAAGCACCAAAAAAAAAAAAAGGCAAAAAAAAAAAAGAAACCCAAAGCCCAGCAATAACAAACTCCAAGGGGTTTAACATCACACTGCTTTCCAAGACCATTGTGTATCTGTTAGCACTTATTAACAAGGGAATTGTAACTGCTTCCTGACAGTTGAGAAATCCTAGTAAAGTTCTAATAACCTCATGCTGTTTGAGGAGTAAAGTTTCCCATGAGAGACCAACTTCCATAGGTATGGCCCTCACTATCCCTGCTGCTGTTAAAGGGAAATCTCTCCTGATGGCAGACAGAGTAAGTAAGAGCATTTCTTCTGCAGGAGTGGGATAAATAGATCATGCCACAAAAAAGCATCAGCACACCATGGCATAGGTCCTTAACAGCTGAAGGATACAGCAGGTGACTGAAAGGCAAGTATTGATTGAAGCTGCAGTAAGTAACCTCGGTAACCCGGAGTCTCCCTTTGGGAATCTGTACTATAGGTATTGTATTTTCTGTGGATCCTAGGAATTATGAGAGATGAAATGTTAATATTTATTTCCTCCAGAGGAGATTAAAAAGATGTTTTAGTACAACTATCAAATTCATGAAGAAATATTGTACTCGGAGTACATATATCAACAGATATCTTTATTTTTAGCGATGTGGAATAAGCTAGGAGGCAGCCTGAAACTAAGAATCCGTATATTTAAATGTAACCAAGTTCCATTTATGTAAGTTAAGTTAAGTTGAGATGTTAGCAGAGCTTCACTACACTGAATGAAATGGCAGTTTAAGTAAATAAACTCACTAAAGAATTGGTGGGTTTTAAGTGTAGATGCAAAGTCTTATTGCCTTATTAAGTCACCCTATAATTTATGATACCCTTGCATATATATGTCATGCTGTTATTGTAATATTTGCTGCTGGAAGGAAAAAAAAAATTAAAAATTCTTAGACCTTTGAAAGGGCTATCATTTTTATCTTTCTTTAAATTAACACCCAACAGGGTAATAGAGACTACACATTTTACATTAGTCCAGTAACAGAATATATTCTATTCCTGTGTATGAATAGTTTTAAGTATAGCAGCCTCTGATAGTAGTTGGTGATCTTTAATGTTTATTTCTCAATGTCAAGAGAGTTTCTATTTTAATTTAATTGACAGGTGAGCTTATATTTTAATTGAATCCAGTCATTCATGACTAGAAAATAAATGTCTTTGTGATAAAGCCAGATTGATCAGAAAATAGGAGGTTTAGTCCACTGTGTATGTCATGGATAAGGAGAATCTACATTTTTTTTATACTGTGACTCCAAGTGACTTGGTGCCATTTTTCCTATTCTAATTTTCTCTCTAGTCTAATTACTTCCATACAATGAATTTTGAAAAACTTTCCCCTAAGAAAGGACATATTTGGGCTTATTACTCTTTCTTGCTTTCAGTAAGTGCACTTATTGCCAAAGCAAGCCCTTGCTCACATCCCCTAACATGAATAATTAGTTCTATCCAACCAGTTTATCACCATTAATTTTTTCCCTTAGAAATGTTTAGGTTAATGTTTTACCCTTGCTCCAGAAACCATACTTCTCTGGAGAGCTCTATTACATTGCCACACATTATATATTCTTTGGACCCTGCAACTTCTGGCATGAGCCTCAAAATAATATCCAAGAGATCCTTAACAATAACAGATTATGCTGGAAGGAAGTGTTTTTGAGCGTTGCCATTTGGCACCCGTTGTAGACCATGGGTGTTGTGTGCTCTCAGGGTTGTGCTCTATATGCAGCAGAAGAACTCATTATAACTTCTCAGATATGACAGTGCAGTAAGAAATGAGAGGTTTTGAGGTGTTGCTGCTGCTGTTTTCATGTTTTAGGTGCTTTGTACCTAAGAATGGGAGTATAAAAGTCCAGTCCTTTCTCCCTAAATCTTGCATTCTCAGGAGAAGAAAAAGACCACAGATGCTTATGAAGGAGCTTGAATAACCCAGGAGACAATATTTCTTAAGATGCAATACAGCAGTGCCGATATTCCGCTGTCCCATTCAAGCTGTCATTGTTTTTGTAGGTCCATTACAGCACTGGAGATTTTAAGGAGGGCTGTAAAGGGAAACAAGAAGTGCCTTTGCAGATATTTACTAATCGTTCTGTTTAGGTGAGCAGCACGGGAGAAAACAAAAGGTTTTTTGAAAGTTTAGTATTTGAGTCTGAAGGCTTTGCTGTAGTTTGTATGGGACTGGCAAAGCCTGCAAGGTATGCTTTATTAGCACTGCTGTACTCATGGGGTCAGTCAAGTCCAGCCTACTTTCTGATGAAAAGTCATCTATGTCTTTCTTTCATCCTAGTGAAAAATCACTTTATTTATGTATATATACCAAAGTATTTTTAGTATATTTAGTTTGTTACTCAGGCCTTCAGGTTTTATTTGCCTCCTCTATTGAGGTACTGGGATTCCTTCCCTGCTGCTTTATTCCTTCCAGTTCCCATGTCTTTGTTTTTCCATTTTCCATTCTGTACCTTTACAAGAATTGAAGAATGGCTGAAAATTTCAGGATCACAAAAGAAAAAGTGGAGAAAAAAAAAAAAAGAAATCTGGATATTGTTCACTTTATTGTATGTATTTAATCTTTAGAAAGAGAGTATAGGCATGAAAGGGAGAAAAAAATCTGAAATTTGGGGAATTTTTTTTTTTTGCTAAATGTGTATTTTTTCGGCTGAGTTTATTTCCTTGAATACGTGTCGAGCTGAACTTCAGGAGAAAGGAGTATTTTTAAGTTAGCATCGATGATTTCTTCAGCTTTGGTGAACAGAAGTACTTGCTTGCCCCATTAAGCAAAGCCCCATGGAGTTTGGATTTATTCAGTTACTTGTTAAATAGGGACATATTTTGCTGGAGGGACTTAAGAGTTTCCTTTTCTAGAGGAGCAAAAGGATATTATCATCAGTAGCTTCTTTTTGCACCTTGTGAAAAATGAAACATGCTGCACACCAGGGAAGGAGAGGGACTGATGTTTAAAGGATAAATTCTATTTACGGAGACATTTTTCACAAGCCAAATCTGCAAGCATTAGCACACAAACTCATCCTGGGTATAGTCTAGAAACATTAACAGGGATGTAAAAGTACAGAGCCAGAAATAGTGCCAGATATTTGTTAAAACATACCTATTCCTATTGCAGCTCCCTGTCTTCTCGTAATAATTGTGATCAGACATTGGAAGGCAAATGAGTGAAGGTTTCAGTGTTGTCCTTCTCCTGTCCACAAAGATTGAGTCAGAGGCTGACTGTGAATCTGATAAGACAAAGGGATAAAGAAATGTGAAGGAGGAAGGAAGAGGTAAGCAGCCACTGAAACACCACACCATCTCTAAAAGGCTGCAAGCCACAAATTAACCCACCTTCTCCCTTCCAAGCTCCGTCTGTCCTTTTGGGCTGTTTAACATACAGCTCTCCAGAACAAGGGTGCCTTATGCTGTGTATTTTTATAGCACCAGGGTACAGTGGGGCTTCAATTTCTGGTAGGAATTTTAGGTGTTATTGTGTTAAATATAGCGAATGATGTGTTATTTGAATATTGATATCCTCCATTAGGTCCTACTGCCGAATTTCAGGACATTTGAGAATAATGTCATGAAGGCTGTCACTGTAAAAAAGAAACACAAAATACATAAGTCGGAAAGGAGCAATGCAGCTACTATTTAACTGTTTGGTGTGGGCATCTTCTAGAAATGCAGAATGAATGGAACTCTTTCCATGTTACTTTCACAGGATTATGGCTAAGAATGTGCCATAAATCCTGATGTTCCAGATGTGAGGCTAGTCAGGTAGGGAAGTTAGCCAAATGAAAGTGCACCTCCTTCCCATGCGAAGCAGTGCCCTCTTGTAAGTCATTAAAAGGTTTGTGATTTATAATCAGCTTATACAAACATTTATTGGGTCTTTCAAAAAGATTCATAATGGTGTGCTTGGAGCAGATTGACTTGCATGGGACCACAAGGCTTACAACACCACAAGCTGTTGTTCACTTCTATGTTATAATTCTTTGGAGACAGTTTACTTGAAGTCAACTATTGTGCTTCTGAGCCCTAGAAGTGAGAGGAATACCGAATGCAAATCCTACCACATGATGTGATCTGAAAACCCTGACAATAAACTCTAGGTTTAGTAACAACCATAGTCTATGAGATGATGCAGACTTTTCAGAACCATATTTATTAAATATTTTTATTTATAGAAATTCCTCCCAGATTCACTTGGGGCCAGATTCACATACCTATCATTTTTAGATAATGTGAGTGACTTTTGCTGCAAGAAAGATGTAAATTCAATTCCGGTTATTTAAATTAAAGGGCCTACTAGCTTCAGACAGTGTTGCAAATATCCTCTATATTACCAATACCCCTTCACCGTATCATACCTAATTTGGGATTATACCCGTGCTGCCAAGAGACGTACGATTACATCATGGGCAGGGATACCTGAGCTAGCTTTGCTCTAGCAACTCCGGAGTTGCTGTGGCAGCGTGGATTTGAGAGTGGACTGTCCAAGGGTGTCAGTGAGGCGTCCTGGACGTGAACCGAAAGAACAAGCCATCGGTGAGGTCTGTGCTGTTGCAGTTTCATTGATTTCTGGTACTCTAGGTATATTAAAGATAATTCAGATATGACTGTCTGTGTGGCACTCTCTGCTTGTATAGCAGCACACCATATCCTAAATAGCATGGTAGCTTGTGGTATGGAGATAATAGTTATTATTCAGCATATCTCCTCTATAAAGATATTCAGGCAGTGTCTCTCCCCTTATGAGCTATTCATCTAATTCTTTCCTGAGGCTGTGAGTCATAGCACATCAGATTTGGGTTTAAAATTCAGAACCAACTGTGCTAATATCATATAGTGTCTTTCTGGCAAACACTGCAAATTCTCAGAACACACATCTGCAATTCTAAACATTCTAGAGACTTGGGTTACAAAGTTTAGTTTAGAAGCAAGCTGCCAATATGCACAAAAAAGTTAACTGCATCACAGAAACCATCAGCCAGTTACTGAGGTGATTGCCAGTTCTGCCCGAATACAGGCTAAAAGCCTTGATGCTCACGGGTTCATCTGCCTTTTCAGGTAACTATATTTTTTCACTTACATTCCAACAACACTCTCAAAATAAGCATTCCCACACACACCCTGATCCCACCAGGGCATCACAAAGATTTTTACATGACACATTTTACTTATGGTAAAATTCTCTATGGTAAAAAATAATCCCCATGCGTTAGATGTTTGTGTTCTGCTCCAGAGCTGCTCAGAGAAAAGATCTAGGGAAGATGCTCAAAATTAATGATCCACAGGTTTTATTGCTGAAGATTCCCTGTTAAAATTGCATGTATTGAGCACGCATAAGACACAGTCACATAGGAGGGAGAAGATGCCCGTGTCCCGCTGCTGGATAGCAAGATTACAGCAGTCATGTGGATATGGAAGAGCTGTAGTAGCTTTTTGAACCTCTGCCCCTGAAGTACCTATGGAGGCAACTGGTTAGTGTCTCCGTTGCCTGGGCTGTTGCACTTTGTAAAAATGATTAAATATTCATCAAAGTAGGTGCAGGTGGGATCAATAATATTTGAGGGAAACCACTGAAAGTTTAGACCATGTATTTTCACCACGTTTGGCATTATTGTGGATAAGAATTCAAAGTCTAAAAAGAACAATTGAGAATCAGGCCCCTAATAATCAGGAATTCAAATAAATATATGCCATATTCTGAAAGGTAGCCTCTTCCTGCACCGAATAGAACGTGAAGTCCCTGACCTGGTGCTGGAAGCATTTAGCAGTTTGGCTGATGGAATAACCCTGGGTCTCCGGTGACCTATTGCCTCTCTACCTCTGAAGCACGTTAAAGTTATGTCAGATGTAATATGTATCAAGCTTATGTATATGCATATACGCCTGCACATTATATGTATGATGTGTTTAAATTAGTGGGTTTTTTCATGTTCCAATTTAAACAAGTGCCTTTTTCAAGTTCTAATTTTATTGATGCAGAGAAAAGAAAGATACACATGCTATGTCATAACAACAGGATAACCATATGCCACTCAATCATTTGATTTACATTATGAAAACAGCATCAGGGTTTTCTGAAAACTGTCATTTTGGAATGCCTAAGCTAACAGCTAAGTCATTCTTATCAGATAGTGAAGTTCCTGAGCCTGGAGTATTTCATCAATGACACTTCAACTGAAAAATTTTAAAAATATGCTGATTTGTTTGAAGGGAAAAATTGTTTAAAAATATATGCGAAAAGAAGGTTTGAAGAAATTTTGAAACTTATATTTTGCCTTTTTTGAACACATATGTGAACAGAAGTTTGAGTACTTTTCCTGAGAATCTATTTTATAGATGGGTGGTGTGTGTGTGTATTTAGAAACATGTATATGTGTTTATGCAAGTACTTATACAGATGTTACACCGTAGTACATGTCCAAAGTGGGATTTGGGGTTTGGTTTTGATTTTTTTTTTTTGGTCAAGATCCACTGACACATCTCTTGCTGTGTCATATCCAAAACAGCAGCATAAGTGGAATGGATCCAATCGTACAGGCCCAGTCCAATGACTGCTTGGTCCTTTATCACTGCCCCTGGTTTTGAGACGCTGTTAGTATCTGCTTAGCTACTGAAATGAGCAGCTGCTTAGCTGGTGCCTTCCAAGGAATGGTGGTGACTTACTTCCTATCCAGCTGATTCACTGCAAGACAAAGGAAAATATCTCACTCTGACCTCCAAGGCATACAATCAGGTAGCAGATATTTATCAGTTGTTTGTACTGAATTCCCTTAGAGCTTGTATATCACCCAAATTCTGATTTCCCTCCTGGATTTGTCTCCTTCCTGGCATCCCTTGCTTCCTTACTTTTGGTCTGGTAGGGACTGTGCACTGGGTAGCAAAGCATTGTAGGCAGGGATTTCCGTTAATGAATGCAAGGTAGGTAGGATGTGCTTCTGGTCTTTTCGTAGATGTTAAAGACTGTAAATGTTGGTTTGCCCCTTTATTCAATGTTACAACAAGACTTAGGTTTGTAATTGCACTTTTTGCTAATGAAGATCTGCCCCTAGCCTCTTCAAGCAGAGTATTTAGCTTATGGTCTTGTTTACAGGAGCTGGAACCGTTTAGCCAGAGGAAAGTCTTTTAGAAACAATGTTGTAGGGGATGTAGAAATATTGGTAAGTCTGTTAACTATATAATGAGAAAGGAAAGAAGGAGTAGGTACAACAGCACCTTTTATATGGAGCACTCACCTGGGAATCAGGAGACCTAAATTTAAATCCCAGCTCTGTCTTTGCACCCCTTTGTAATGTTAGGTACTTGCTTAATTTCTGTGTCTCTCAATTCCCCATCAGTAAAATGGAGGTAATATGCAATTTACAGGGAGGCTTAGAATAGACAAAGATTGAGAGATAGTCAGAAACAATGGGAGAAGGGTCCACACAAGTAGCACAGACATACATATATATATCATCATTATGGATTTTTCCCTTGCAGCCCAGCAAGGTGGCTCTTTACATGTATAATCCCCATGGTAAAAATCATCCTAGTGAATTAGATGTTTGTGTGCTGTGCCGAGAAATGTTCCTTATGTGAGAAATCTCTACCTAAATAAGAATGCTCTGGAGACACTTAAGGTACAAATAAAAAATGGTTATGTCAACTGCTGTGTATCTTTTAAGCAAGAGAAATGTTACTTTTTTTACATTGCCTCAGTCTTTCTCCTGATTTAACTGCCAAAAAGTCCTCTGATCACAACAGTGCTGTTGTACAGCTTGACCTGCTGTGCTGATCCTAAGTACTGCAATATATTTTAAGGTGGAATGAGCTGTGAGCATTTTAAATTAGGTTATGTGCCTTAAGGTGGCAGTTGTTGCTCCCAGGCACAATTAGAGTAATGAAATGAAAGCTGATTTAATGGTTACAATAAAAGAAATAAAATAGCGAGGTCTGGCCAGACCAGTTTTTATTCAAGTTTCTATTAAGAAAGAATGGAACTCATAAAAGTAATACCAGGCTGGAAATCATAATGTTTTTTCATATCATGATAAAGATTGGATATGTTATTGCTGAGAATTTGTTTTTAAATAAATTATCTTTAGTATTTATAATCAGCACCTGAAATACATTTCAGAGTGTGTTCTCCCGTAAGGAGGCTGGCTTACATTTATCTGAGCTGTATTTTGTCAATAAAGCGGTAATAATATATAGATACACACCTGAAAATATTTTAATGGCCTATTTGTCTATCCTATCATCTTTGATCTGCAGTGAGAGGGATTTGCAGATGTTGGCCTGCGGAACAAAGAAACACAGAAGCACTCCCAGAGTTTCTTCTCCCGTAGGAGAGGCTACGTGATTATTTTTGTGCAGCAAAGGCAGCCTGGGTAGAGGTGGAGCTACGTCCCAGTTTCCACCCTGTGTGACTTGTCTAGCCAAATGTTGAAGGCAGTGGAGCTCTGATGAGCCTGGTCCAGTTGCCCTGTCCACCTGGTGACATACTCCATAGAATCCTAGTATGCAGGAATATCCTTTAAAATGGCTAATTATGGAGGGAGTTGTGTGACAAATGGGTCTTGTCCCCATTGCTGTCAAGCTCATGCTGTTAAGTACGGTTTCAGTTAGTTATTATCCTTGGACTGAGTCTAGAGTCAGCAGGTGCAGAAAATGTCTGGAATTTTAATTTACAAGCCTTTACCTTCTGAACATCGGATGTCTTTAGGTAAATGAAATACAGCAGGTTTTTTCATAGTCTGCAGTATAGCCTGTACTTTTCAGAAATCAATAAATCTTTAGTCACTATATTGTTTGGGAAAATATATAGATAAATAGCACCTGATAAACATGAATTCTAGTAAGGCAGAAAGAGAATGGTGTACTTTTTATGGAAACCTTTACTTCCTAATCTGCCTTTCCCTTAACAACCAAGAATTTGTCACTTTTCTTTCAACAACAAATAAAGTGACTAGATAGCTTTGGGAATTAAAGATATCCTCATATCTTTTACCCGTTTTGCTAGATAATAAAAACCAGCCTCGTCAGGCCATGTGTTTACAGGAGGCCCACTCCCAAACACTGTTGGTGGCTTTCAGGTATTTGTAACAAGGGTGGACATAAATAAAAGCTGGGAGGGGAGTTATTCAAAGATACAAATACAATCTAGATGCTATACTCTTGTAGAGTTTTAATAAGAGTGGCTGTGATAAATGAGAAAAATGTATTTAGTGTAACATCTAAACCTCTTACTGAAGTCAGAGGAGAAAAAAATCCTACTGGTTTCCAAAATACGAGAATTCAGGGGTGTTTTTGTTCTATATATATTTGTGTTTCTTGATAACAATGAGAAAGATGGTTTATTTAGGCCCAGATATTGCACTAATAGTGTACAGTCAGTCTGCTAAATTAATCGATCTTGATAGAAGACAGATAAGTAACAGTATATTCCATTAATACACTATGACTTCTGATTTGTTTCACATTTGACTAGAATTGTAACTAGCTATGAACACACCTTAGTTTTAGAGGTAATGAAGAAATAAACTACAAGAGCTGAAGTGACTCAAGGAGGCAGCTGTCTTGTGTGACAGAAACATCTTTTAATATAGCAACTCTGTCCTAAAACCAAGTGACCGTAGAAAAAAAGGGCAATGTCCCCATGAGAGTTGTTAACGGAGGCTCTTCTTTGTGCTTAAAAGAAAACTCTAGCCATGCTGCTTAGCACAGCAGTCTAAAGTTCACGCAGATAAGGAGACCTTTTCTAATGTGTTATGTGCAAAACAATGTCTTTTAAAGTAAAGTGTTAATTAAAATCGACATTTCTTACAGTGGCAGTGCTAGAAAGTACTATCAATTGTAATGCCAGTTCACTGTGGACCAAATTTATCTGCTGTATGCCTATTTTACATTCATCAAAATGACAATCAGGCGTTTTAAGCAGCTCAAAACATTCCAGACAACTAAATATGATTTCCTGTGCAGAACACCTAAACCTTAAAAAGATTAGTAAAGCCTGAGCTGCAAATTGCAACATTTCTTTTTAAACGTACTCTGCTCTCAGTTCTTACAGTTTTTAGGGGAATGATATTGCATCAAGCAGGGCAGTGCAGAGGAGTTAAACGGTGGCCCAGGCACTCAAACAAAACTCCTGAGGGTTTGTCTGGACAAAAAGGAATAGAGAACTGGTTTAATGTGGAACCATTCAACTATATTACTGACAGCCAGACCGGCTGAATTGTGATTCAGCGTATTGATCCATAGATACATTTAGACATCTGACATTTTAATATGTTAGAGAAGAGTTGAGGTTATGTGGTATTTTTACCCTGACTTTTCTTTATTCTTACACACAGATATAAATATATTTATATTTTGCAAGTTCTTTCCATAAAGTGTACCTACGATATGACTTCTTTTAGTAATCCACAAGTTAAGTATTGTGCAGATAACGTATCATTTCCTGTCTTGATTAGTGGTGCAACATCCTTTTCTCTGGTACTGACCAATAACGCCACCCACTCATTTCCATTGAGGCTATTGCTGCTGAAATCATACCCTAGATTATGTGATTGTCTCCTACTCCACTGAATCAAATATTAATAGTTTTCCCTCTGTAAAGCCATATCCCACTTTTCCTACCATCTTCTAGGAAGCAGTAGTAGCTTGACTTCTCTCCCCAGCCTGACAACCGCCCCCATAGACTACTTGTAGTATTTTGGTGCCTTTTCCATGCTGCCCTTGACACTCTCTATAACCCTCAATGAAACAAAACCATTTTCTTCTTTAAAGCTCTCCTGACAGGAGTTAGGCTGCCAATGCGCTGAGACCACTGACTAAATTGCTGACCAAAGCTGTGTCATGGTTTCCTTGAACTGTCCCTGGTTCTGTTTGTCTGGTTTTTGACATCTTCAGTTATAAACCTTTTCGGTCAAGGACTTGGATTTATTTTCTTTGCACAGTGTGTTAAGGCCATAGACCATAAGTGAGACAATTGTTTTTTCACAGTAGTGCAAATAACAAATGTCTGAGGCAGGACTAAGCTATGCAGATCGAAACCTTTCAAATCACCGTTCCATATGGCCCTAAGTAAAACTCCATGAATAAACTAGTGTTAACTTGTGAAATGCATTCTACTATATAGAAGAACCCATCTTCTTGCACCCTGCACACTTACAAAAAAATATAATCCTGTTCACTTCATGCCCAGATATTGCCTCCTTAAGTGTGTAGTTTGAAATCCAAATGGGCGCTTGCACTTCAGCTCTGACTTTGTTCAAGTCAAACAGCATAATTCCAAATGCTCCTCTGGGATAATTATTTTTTTTTAACGTGGCATTTTTGCTCCCATCAAAGGATGAATTTTGCCAGTGTTCCACTGGGACAGTCATTAAAAATAAACCAAATAAATTTGTAATTATTTTATTCCTGTGTAATATAATTTATCTAGCCCTAATAGTTATGTAACTTGCAGTTACTGTGATCTCAACTCTATTGAGTTTAATGGGAGTTTTTCCAGTCTCTTTGGTGAGTTTTGGACCAGGTCCTCAACAGAGGACGTGTGCTAGTTTTGTCTGGTTTTGGCAATTAAGAGATGATCTGATTTAATTTGTATCATCAGGAGGCGAGGTTTTGCAACTCAGCCTCCTCTGTCTGCTTTCAAGCTTCTTCCTGAACTTTGAACAACCGTTATTGAAAATGTGAGTCATGATAGCATATTAAATATTAAAAGCAGTTTAAGATTTAATCCCAATTTATAGTGCAGCTTTGTCTAATTTACTGCATATTACACAATTTCCTTTACAGATAACTTTTAGTGTGCTATATAAATAATAAATCAGCCTCTCATGATTCTCAATTGTTTTAATATGGTTTTATATTAAACTTACATTTGCCATCATTTAAATGTTGCTAGACCAATTTATTTTATTTTTTCTGTTTTACCTATTCAGCCCGCACATTAGTTCGTTTATAATGTCATAGGTTCTATCTAAAAAATTATAGCTATTCAAGCACTTTAACTTCTTTGTTATCCTTTCTTTTAAAGCAGATCAGAAATAACCTTAGCATGCATAAATGACAAAGCAAAAACATAGGTTCAGTAGGTTATAGAAGTTCATCCCTAATCAGTGACAGTAATTCTGGTGTCACTGTGTTCTGTATTCTGCTTATACAATCAGCTGAGAGCCTTAGAGCCTCTTCTCGCTAATACTTCTGCAGGTCTTTCTGTTTGGTATGAAGCGTTTGCCCCTAGGGAGGTTACTTTGCCTTAGTTTCAAAACTTTGGGGTTTTATAACTGCCTGGCTTTCAGTTGAAAGTTAAATTACCTAATTCACTTAGGCATTTAAAAATTTGATGTGGTAGCTATGACCTGTGCAATATTATCAGCAGTGTCTCTTCTTCTCTGACCTTTGCCCTCCATGATGTGAAATGATTGTCTGATATACCTGTGCTTTTGTCACACAGCTGAAAGACGTGCTCACTGTTGAAAGCGTGAGTAGGAGAGCAAAGGGGAAGGTTGAGAAACATAGGGAGCCCCCACCCCGCAGAAAGGAGGGGGAAAAAATAAGAAGAAAGGAAAGACAAGCATTAGAGAAAGCATTATCTGGTTGGAGAATGCTGATACAATTGCTAGGTCTGTGCCCAAATGAGAATGGTCTTGCTCCTCAGTCTCACTTAATTTTTTTTTTCCCTATGCACCAAAAAGAATCAGATCTGCTGTGAGTAATGTATGGTGGGTTTAATTGCAGCCTCAAGCCAACTCTGTCTGGCATTTTTCAGCATACATGCAGACTGTTGATATTTATTTCATATTGTATGTGATAAGTGAGGTTTTTCTAATGTTTAGACTGTAACCATTAATGGCAAGATTTCATTAGCTGGGTACTGCCAAATGCTTTTTTTCAAAGACATGAAGGAATCTGTTTCTAAAGGCTATTTTTTAAAGGATGAAAAAAAATTATTTTTTTTTTAAATTCCTATGGGTTGATGGATGAAGAAGAAATTAGGAATTATTTAACTAATCTTAATTTCCACATGACATGAACAAGGAAGTAAGCACATTAAAGAGAGAGTTTGGATCTTCAGAATGTTCAATTGAAAATAGAAAAAAAAAAAAAAAAAGATTGTCTTTAGGGCAAAAAAAAAATTGTTAAAACTTGCTTTTCTCCCAAATCAATTGAAAAAATTCTGAAAGCAGAAGATAGGAGTATATTATACAAAGAGGTTACAGCCTATGGGTATCCTAGGGAACAAAACTTGAGACATAAAAGAAGCCAACAAGAAATAATGATGTGTTTAAGGCTCAACATCTCAATATTTTTTATTTTCTATTCCCTTCCACTGAGCAGGTGGTTCTGACATTATGCACATAAATGTTTTATTTAAAGCACTCCTTCAACCTAAGTGTAAATTTGGAGGGGGGAAGATGTTAAATATTGAATACTGACTATTCTGCTAAACTCCCGGCTAAGAAAATGAGTATCTGTAAACTTTGACTCTGATCTTCAGACATTCATAGGTAGAGCCTACACCAGGAATGTGACCTGCTCGTGGTATCAAGGCCTTGTGCCTTTCTTCTGCAGTATTTCTGCCTGACATCTGTCCTGGTTTCGGCTGGGATAGAGTTAATTTTTTTCCTAGTAGCTGGTACAGTGCTGTGGCTTGGATTCAGCATGAGAATACTGGTGATAGCACACCGATGTTTTAGTTGTTGCTAAGCAGTGCTTACACTGGTCAAGGACTTTTCAGCTTCCCCTGCTCTGCCGGGTGCACAAGACGCTGGGAGGGGGCACAGCCAGGACAGTTGATCCAAACTGGCCCAAGGGCTATTCCATACCATAGGGCGTCATGCTCAGTATAGAAACTGGGGGGAGCTGGCCAGGGGGCACCGATCGCTGGTCGGGGACTGGCGGGTAGTGAGCAGTTGCTTCACTTGGGGGGGGGGGGGTGTGTGTCCGCCTTGGGTTTTGTTCCTCTCTTGCTCTTTTGTTGTTTTCCTTTTCATTACAATTTTTTTTTCCTAATTATTAAACTGTCTTATCTCAACCCAGGAGTTTTCTTACTTTTGCTCTTCAGATTCTCTCCCCCATCCCATGGGATAGGGAGGGTGAGCGAGCGGCTCTGGTGCTTAGTTGCCAACTGAAGCTAAACCATGACACATCCAAATGGAATTAGGATTCAGGATCATGAAATTTCACAATAGTCTCCATTGAACAAAAGCTATATAGTCAGGTCGAGCAGCTGCTTCTTACCTTAAAGTAAAGACAGTATTTAATTCATAGAAGAATCTGCAATGTGATGTGTTGTGGGGATTGCAAAGGGCTAATGGCGTCAGAAAACCGGCCTAAATCATATCTGACTATTTGTTTAAAAAAATTAAAAAAAAAAAATCTTAGTGTTTCATACCTCACTATTGGCTGCAAAATGTGACGCTTGTTTTCTGTGTACAAGGACTTGCTGGAATTCTGTTAAACAAAGCAGTCCAAAGATCTTAATCTTGACTAATTTGTCTAAAATCGTGAAATTGTTGCAGAACTTCTTGGGTAAGGAATCTTTGTGAGAAAGAGGTTCAAACGAGAGTGCCATTGATTTTGGGGTGTCTGACCGTCGTGAGGTGAGCCCACATTTGAAACCAGTCCAAGATAACAAGCTCTCTGGAGGTGAAGAAGCAAGAAGCAAGAGCTGAGACTGTTTAAGGAGACAGCGGCAGGGATGCTGAGGAATGGTCCAAGAGAGCCGTGACAGCAGCAGGCTATGGCACAGTAGACCAGAGAAGAAAGTATCAGGAGTCAAAACACGGAAGTGGGGCAATACGAGGAAGCTGTGATCTAGACGGCAGTGGCAAGAAGGGGGAGCAAGTGACACATACCTCCAAAAACAAAAATTGGGGACTGCTGAATTGGGAACCTCTAGGTCCTACTAATGAAACTTTACAGCTTTGGTGTTTTCTAAAGTTACATAATAAGGTGTTTACCTCCTCTGGGGAGCTATGGCTTGAAACACTTTAAAAAAAAAAAGGCATGGAGTTGTCAATGAGATTCATTCTCTTCTGTTACCTGGTTTAGCAAAATTGCTTAGCACTCAGGGTGGCTCCTGTAAAGAAGAAAAAATGTCTTACTCCAAAAATGACATGCAGTGGTTGGAGGAAAAATCAAGCAGACAGCATTTTCTTACAGTGGCATTTGGAGGTGCTATTGTGGCCGGCTCCTAGGAGAGGTTTAGGCCATTTATCATTTACAGAACAGAGTGCATCATGGGCACACTGAGAGCAACCGCAAAGGGATGATACCTGAGCTACAGTTTCTTCTGTAAACCTTCACTTTGAACCGTTATTTTATTACTTGCTCATTTTATATTCTATTAAAATGGGAAAGGAGTCTTTCCTTGCTCTTCTCCATTATTCTGAGCATAACTTGTACATAAAAGGAGAGAATCGAGTACTTTCATGTACTTTGCCGTTATTCTCCTTCGTGCAGTGTTCTCCATTGGACTGCCAAAAGGGAATGGGGGACAGAGACCCTTTACCCTACCTGATACCCCTTGGTAGAAGGAAACCGTAGGAGAGGGCTAGCGAGGAAGAGAGTCAAGAAACCTGAAGTTTTAGAGGAGGATCTCCAGACTGACAGGCAGAGCCAAAAGCAGTCCAGTAAGTAGAGTGGGGGGGCGGAATTTCCATGGTTTTGGGGAGGGGAAGGGAAGGAGTCTGTCATCTTTGATGTCTGTTGTAATTTTCAAAACGTATCCCTGAAACTTATAAGCAAATGACTAGTGCATTTGACTGTTGGTTTAGAGTAACCAGAAGAATAATAAGTCTCTACAACAGTTTGTGACATTTTTAATTTTCTAGCAATGGAAAATTACATAATAATTAACAATTAAATCATCATAACACTAAAAACCTTCCACAGTCTGTACCTCTTATTTGGAAAAGTTGGTGTACAGAAAACAATGAGGACATTATAGACAGAATTAAAAGAAGAAGAGATTTTGGACAAGTATTGTATTGACTGAAAACAAGAATTGCTGGGTTTAGTGCTGGATTATTGATGATTTAACCAATAAATATAACTTTGTGAATTTAAGGTTTTTAGAACTTGTGGGATAAAATACCTAAGGAGGTTTATTCAAGCAAGCACTGAGTATTTTTGGTTGTTACTACAGAATCTGGTATATATGCAAGTTTTATGTTGCAATTTACAGTGTAACAGAGACATTACAGGCATACAGTGCCACACAGTTGCAGCATTTATTATATTCTTATGAATTACTTCAGTAAGTATAGTCGTATTAGAAGGAACAATTCATGGGCAGCTGGAGAAGCCTTTTCTACGTATTGGGCAACGCAGTAATGGAAAGGTCACCAAAACTATTTTCTGTGCAGATTGTGATCTTGTCAAAGAAACTGATTTTAACTAGTCTTTGTTATCGTTTGGCTTTGTGATATCTAAATACAGTTCTGATATTTCAAGAAGTGTAGCCTTCTAAGTAACATCCGAAATGAATGCCAACATATGGCACTAAAGGGTGTAAAAATACCCTTGGGACCTAGTGGCTCCGTGTTTAACAAGGGAGCTGTAACTATAACCTTTGTTATATGTCTGTGAGTAGGACACAGAGTTCAGTCTCCTGCCAGTGCTTCTGAGTCAACGTCATTACAGAAGACACAGAGTGGCTGGCAGTGCCAGCTTTAAGATGCAAAGTATAAAACCAAAGCCCTGGCCACCTCCGATCATTAAAATTCTCACGGAAGCTTTTTGTGTTAGAGAAGCAGTTATTAACCTCGTGTGCTGGCAAACTTCCAGCTTGGGTCAACGACATTCAGCAAAAGTTTCCTTGTGTAGAAAAGTTATTAATGGTTTTATAATGTGGAGCATTTGCTCTGTTGTGGATGTGACTGCCGCTTCTGTGATGGGTGAGTGTTTAGGATAACTGATGCTATATAAAGTTGGTTTTAGACAGAGCGAATGAAATAGATCATCTTTCTGTATAACTGTATCTTTGGATTATGGACTCTGTAATTGCCCCCGTAGCATCTGGTTATCATGAACAAAACAGCAAGGCCAAACTAACTTCTGGGGAGTATTTAGTGTTGCTGCCATTTATGGTCAAGTTTTGGGGTTTGACGTTTTAAGTTTATGAATATTATTCTTCCTTTTTTAATAGTTTAAGTACAAAAGGGACCAGCATTGCTACAGCTATTATCCTTAAAAGCACAAAGATTTTTATAGCTGAATTAATAGCAATTTTGAGGACAGCTCTCTTCCAGGACCACACTCTCCCCTTTTATAAAGAAATTTCTCTGTACCGTATCTTTATTATTTAAATCCAAAATTTTTAAGATATTTTAAGATTAAAATTTTTTTAAAGGTATTTTAAGATTTAAAATTTTAAGATTTTTTAAGATATTATTTAATATCTTTATTATTTAAATCCAAATATTATTTAAATCATTGGCTAATATTGCACAAAGATTATTTATCTTTCTGTGCACTTTTAAAATATCTGTGGAATTGTCATGTTTTCTGTGGGTATTTCATGCTCAGTTCTTCAGTCTGTCTCTCCAAGTGCTCTGCAAATTGATCAATAATTTTTATGCACTACAGTAGGAGCCAACTGCAGCAATATCATAGAGCTAAATTCTGCTTTTCTATCAGCATAGAGTGAGCAAGTGCTGATCATGCTTATTTGAAGTCAACTTAGTTTGGCAAATTTTAGTTGCAGGCTGCAGGATGAGCGGCCGTATTTTCTAATAAATGCAGGCTTAGACTGTGCATTCTTCAAAAGACAGCACGTTTGGTCTCTGAAGGAGTATTTTGATACTATCTTGAACCAGAAGATACTTCAGGGTTAGATTCAAGGCTAGCTGTAGAAGTGCTACGTTGGTATTTGTATTTGCAGGTACAACCTACTGTGCTATGTAAAAAGAACCAGGGCATCAGATTCAGTGTGTGTCAAAAGAAATCACACATTTGTCAGAAAACCCTGATCTTCCTATCTGGGGGCTCAGGAAGCGTCTCTACAATGTGTATGTAGTTCATATGATATTGCTGTAATCAGGGGGTTGATCATTTGCAGGTTTTACTGTACTGTGAGCATAATACTTGGATCTGTATTTTGGAAATCTAGAAATCTAGATCTCTAGATTTCTTTTGCTAGATGTTGGCTTTTCTTTCATAATTGCTTAGCCTAGTTCTGCTGTTTAATTCCTACAAAAATTTTCTTGCTAAGTAGCATTCTAGCATCAGTCTGCGAAGCTGACCTGTTCTCTGTGAATAACCAGCTTCCGAGTTACCAAAACATCTGTGGGATATATTCAGCAACATCACTAAATTTCTGAGGTAACCATAGGAGGTATTCAAGCCACATGAAACCTAGTGTGAACACACTTGTAAAAGCTTTTAAGCAGCAACCCACAGTGTGATTGCCTCTGATCATTCTGAAAGAAACTTTGTTCAAGATTTTTCAAAGGCTGAACATTGATCGAATGTATTATTTGTGATGCGGAACAAGTGTGTTTACATCATGATGCCCAGAGGAAATCTGAACTTCAGTTACATTTTCTTTAATGTATTTGCTGTATTATTTTCAGCTTTAAAAATACGTATGGGCATAGATTGTTTACATGGACAAAGTGTGGTCTTATTTAAAAGCTGTTCGTTTACACTGGGTTTGTTTGTGCCCCTTCATAAGTAAATTAACCATTAAAAATTGGGGACAATCAGCATATAGTATTCCAGGACAATCCCAGTCATGCAGAAAATCAGGGGACACAAATATTGTGTAAGAGCATTGTTATGGTTTCCCTTCAGCTTTATCTAAATTGTTGTTTCTTATATGTTATAGTGCATGTACTAATCAAGCCCGCTCGTTTAGTTTCTTATCCTCCTCTCAGAAGTGTCTCTTGCTCAATGACTGTAATTAAGGTATTCTGCCTGAAAGGAAATGAATAGAGTTGAATAATAGCCAACCGAGCGTTTATAATGTGACCCCAAACTTTTGAACCATGTAAATTTTGGACATGCTTGCACCTAGCGTTTTGTTTCATACTAATGTTCATACTTAAGCTGTTTATTATATTATGTATACTCGTATGAATGATCTATAATCTGCATCATACACTGACCATTAAATAAGAAAATATCTGCCTCTGGAAAAAAACACTGGGAAAAATTTTTTTTACGATAAAAATGTTCTTCAGTTGTGATAGAAAAGAACATGATCTAACAAATGACATCTGGCTCTAGAAAAATTCTGGTTAGAAGTAAAGCCTTTTTTTTTTAAGCAGTGAAATACAGTTCTGAAAGGGATGATATAATATGGTTACTGATTATGATTAGAAGTGATGACCCAGAATTAGTTGACGACTTGATGATGCAGCTTCCAAAGTATCTAGAGATGCTACAGATTCTTCATGATGTTGCAATGAAGCATGTGCAAATTAAATCAAGAGGTATGGACATGATGTGGGAATAATTCTTGACTTTGTGGACATAAAGCATGGGCAATCAAAATGGTCTCTCCTACCTGTAACCCTACATCTAGTGTTTTATAACTATTTATTTTTACTTCATATCTATAGTACAGAATTTGCAAATAATTTATGTAGCTGTATTTACATATTAGAGCTGCTTTGTGTAATTGCCCACAAGATAGTCAAGTTGAATTTCTTTTTTGTTACTTTTTTACCAAATTACACTTAGAAATAGTTCAGCTTGTTTTGAGCTTTATGAAAATCCTTTTGAACAATTTTCAGACAACTCCAGAAGTGACATGAAACATATTACTGGAAACCATCAAGGTAGAATAAGACCCTAAAGGAAGCAATGCATTGTCATCATTCAATGGAAGAAAGCAGATACAGTCAGAAAAGCCTGGGATTCATTTTTTCTGCTGTTTGTTTCAAACATAGTCAAAGAAAAAGACCTTAATCTGAAAATAACAAAGAACAACTCTGTCAATCCTGTTTAGAAAATATGTCCAAAAACCTGACATGTTTATCATGTGTTCCTTACTCACGCAGGCACTACATCAGTGAGATCCATGCGCCAGGCGTGGTATAATGTGCGTGTCGCATACATTAGGCTATCGACCAGTAACGAATTACTCCCCAAACTGTGTGGCAGGACTCTATCACTGAAATGGTGGGGAAAAGACTATTCACGCATCGTACTGTGCTAATGTATACAGTTTTGCCTTAAATCATACAGTAACTGTTGCATACATTTTCAGAAAAACGGCAACCTCGTAGAGTCTGTGTCTGCCATGAAGTAATTTCTCAGGCAAACAGGAGGCTTTCGCCAGTTATTTAATAGTTCTTGTTTTGGCACACACTTGCTTGAGAGATCTTGAGCAAAAATAGTTCCAAGCATTAATATCAATGTCCAAAAGGATGCATCTGAATTGTCCTACAGGGTATCCAGTAATGGAGCCAGTCCTCACCTGTAGTGGAGGCAGTATAAAAATGTAATTAAAAACCCAGCAACTCTAAACTGCCTTTATGACTCCCAAGCCTTGGGACAGCTGGTAGCCTGTCTATGCCATGGTGTAACTTCAAACAGCCTCAAGGCTGCTCTCATCTGCACCAGCTAAATCGGGGATAGTCCAAGCTTAGCAGTATGCCAGAGGATTCCCTGAAAGGTCCTTCTGAGCTGTAGACCAAGAGGGGTTTGGCACAGACCTGATGTGGCCGCCTCTCAACTGCCCAGATTTCCTGATTAAACACTGGAACAGGTTGCCCAGAGAGGCTGCGGAGTCTCTATGCTTGGAGATACTCAAACCTTGACTGGATGCGGTCCTGGACAACCTACCCTCGCTGCCTTTGCTTGAGCAGGGAGTGGGACTAGCTGATCTCCAGAGGTGCCTTCCAACCTCAGCCATTGTGTGTGTGATTCTGTGTAATACTCACCTGTTCTTCTGCCTGCTAATAATAAACGAGGGTTGGGTTGGTTGGTTGTTTTAAATGAAAGATCTTGGTTCAGGATTCTGTCTATTTGGGTGTGGAACATCATATGAAAAGATTCTTCTGCAGGTTTTCTTTTGTGCCAGGCCTGTCCTGAGACTGGGCTTCTGAGAGCAGCCTCTGCCTGTATGTGAATGTACATTCAGAGCTGTCCTTTGTTTTAAGGAGCTTCAGGTAGTGATAATGTAAGGGTCTCTTATTAGCATATAGGCACATTTCCTACTTACGGAGGCAGTAATGAAGCGTAGCTCCTACTAGCCATTGTCTGAGGCAGGATATATGCAGACAGTGCCGGGCCAGCAAGGTGCAATCAGGTTCGTTTGGGTTTTGGTTTGGCTTTTTTCCCCCATTCTGCCTCCAAGACTTCTCTAGAGATTTCTCTTGAAACTTTTCTTGTTTTATATTGGGCTAATAATCTGTAGAGCATTGCTTCACTGTGAGCAGGAGGACAAAAAGCAAAGCAAAATTGTCTTACATTTATCTTATTTTTCAACTTTATACGTTTTTCTTATCAAGTATTCACACTTTGCTTCAAGTGAAGAACAGTATGATAAATTCATTTTTGTTTTGTTTTCTTTATAACATAGCACTTGCCCTGCAGTGAGAATCAGCATCTCTGGATCACTTGTTAGCTGCAAGTGCATTCATTTGAATTTTACTATCGATCCGTTCTACCCTATGACTCACTTTTGTGGTGCTTAATTTCTAACACACTGCTTATATACTCCAAAGTGTAGTGGTTTTTTTTCTGTTGCCCACCTTAATCCTTTTCTAATGAGTAAGTTCAGAGCAAAACACTGCCTGCATGGATCAATATTCTAAGTAGTAATTTTGGAAGCAGACAAAGCGGTATGTTTCTGAAGGGTAAACTGATGAAATGTGAGTTAGCAGAGACAGAATAGAATCCTTTTTGCTGTGAATATGGGCCAATACACCTGTACTGCTTGAATAAAATATGGATCACTGGGACTAGATAAAAGCCTGAAGTATTTTAAACAATGTCTTGTCTTATTGTACAGCTAGACATGGAATTGAGGCCCCTAACTATTTTCAAATGTTAAAATTATTCATGTCTTGTCATACTTTTCCGCAAAACGTTCTGTGTCGGCTGTAGTGTAGAGCATGCGCGGAGGCAGTGCAGAAATCCTCCCAGGCACCCCAGCACTGGGAGAGGATACGACCGGCTTACAGTGTAGGTGCACAAGGGATGGTGGCTGAGATCCAGTGGTGAGTGGAGCCCTCAGCGACACAGCCTCACCTTCTTAGCTTGGGATTTTATTTGTGGAGCTCTCCAGACCAGTCTGTCTGCTTGCTGTGGGGCTAAATACCACCTGTGGTAACAGCTTGGCACAGGAAGGTACCCGTAACACTTCACAGCCAGTGACTATTCACCCTAGTGCTGTGCTAAAGAAGACCTGCTCCCCTCTACAAGCTATGCCCATTTCTCTTTGCTGGAGATGGAAGGAAGAGACGGGGAGATCATCTTCACCTCCCCACTGTCAGGCAGCTGCTGGGACAGGAGCAGTGCCCGAGACTGACAGAGAATAGGCATTTCCCTTCTTCCTATGGGAAAATCCCCCGAGAACTGCACTACAGGAATAGTAATTCCACGTGCCGAGGAGGTTTAGCGGTAACGCTGTCAGCCGTGTGGCGTTAGGACTCTGCTATGGTGAAATACTCGATGACTGAGATACAGTGATCATACATCTGTTGTATCATACAAATGATACACCAATTACAGAATTAAGCATATGCCTCCTGTGAATCTCCAATGGCTGTTTGTTGGATGTTTTGCACGATGGATGTCAGGGCCATTTGCAGGTTCTGGTGAGTCACGGGACACCTTTAAGAAGGCATCTTCCCTGTGCTTGCTGTTCACACGGAGCTGCGGGAAGCAGCCAAGGTCTTCTCAGGTTTTCTTCCTGTGACAATAAGACTTTTCTTTGCCTCACCCATGTATGACATGCACAGGATTTAGAGCAAAGAAAGATACCTCTTTTGAGGAAGCTGCATGGATGAACTGCTAGCCCTAAAATCAAACCAGTTATCAGGCCAGCTGGGAAAAAATGTGGTTCATGTTTGACCTAACTACTTTTCAGCAAATATGTTAATTTTCCTCTGTGGCTTACAGTCACACTTGTCTGTGTGCTAGCTTTTAATAGAGTTGTGGCCTCTGTGCCGTGAGCTATCCTTAGCTTGAGTGCTGGTGTTTATAGGATTCCCTTGGGCAATCAGATACAGTCACAGGGTAAAATACTTACTATTTTACTTATCCAAAGGAGCTTGCAGAAAATCTTAACTTTTCTTTTGCTGTGGAAGAAAAATTAGAAAATATACCAGTGCTCAGACTGTTTCTCAAAAAAAAAAAGAAGAGAAAAAAAAAAAAAAGAAGAAGAAAAAAAAAGTGGCCTGACCTCTCATTAGTGTGTATTCTGCAAGAACACTCTGTTCTTTTGCAGGGCACAGGTGTTGTTTTTCTTCTCCGATCATGCTTAGAGGCAAAACTCAGATGTGGAGGGGGTGTGAGAGCTGTTCTGAAACTGAGTCATAAATGCAAATGAATAATAAGAACACAGTTAATCTTACTGAGAAACAAACATAAATATTGTACAAAGAGAGATCTGTGGCATTGGAGTGTATACATCAGGCTATCAAGACATCATGTAGTTTCATTTATTCTAACTTCTTTTCATCCTGGGAACAGCTGTCCCTTTATTTCTAAAAGCTATTTTAATGTGGCAAGGGTGTTTTTAGTTTAATCTGCTACAATACTCCTTTTGTCTCCTTGTCATACTTCCAGCTTTAAAATATTAATCCAAGCTAACAAAGAGAATTTTTGATGTATTCTAAAATCCTGAATGCAATGTATAATTTAAAAATAAGAACACTTTATTAGGTTATGTTCATATTCAGATCCAGATATGTTTGGCTTGAGTTAGGCTCCTACTTGGAGACGTTTTTAAAGAAATAAATATTTATTGGGCATTAACAGTCTCCCTAAGCACAGCTATTTACTACAGTGTGTAAAGTGCCCTTTCTGTGCCTAGTCTATAGAGGTGCTGAATCTTTGCATTCCCACGCTAATAGTTTAGTCCAGTCGATAGAGGTTCATATTCTAAATTGAAGATTTCACATTCAGTTCCAGTCATGATGAAAATCCATATACCCTTGGGTTGTGGTCTCCTCCCCACCTGGGGTCCACATGACTGAAACACTCCTCAGACCCACATTCAGAAACTTCAGCACCAATGATGTTTGTATAAAGATGCCAATTGGAAAGGAAAGCACTGATTAGTGAATATTTTTTAGCTGAACTGAGAGTCACCGGGTCATACTAAGGCTGTTCATAATTCTGGATAATTGCTGCAAATGTGTGGAATGATTTCTGAATCCCAAACTTTCAGATACTTTAGGATATCACAGTTCTGGTAAGCAAACGTTATGTACCTATGTGGTTTCATAGGAAATGCTATATATAAAAAGTAATATGTATAAAAGCTATGCATCTTATAAAAAGCAGTTGAAAATTAATCATTCAGACCATCTGATAGGCACATTTGCAGAAATTGTTTCTAGCTGGGAAGTGATTTACTAGCCAAAAAAAATGGCTGCAACTTACTTCAAAAGTTTAGAGTAATCAATGGCCGTTCAGATATACAAGCAACTTTTTCTATTCTTTGTAAAGTAATCCCTTGGTATTTAGTAACCAAATAGTATTTCACAATGAAAGGATTTCAGAAACAATTCGTAATGCCATTTTCATATTTCCAACATGATTGCAATTAAAAACTATGAGGAAAGAAGTACTATGGAATTCTGTTGTGTTACAAGTCTTGACTTCACTGGGCTGACATTTTTAGGGAGGAAAAGAAACAAAGAGGAAACTGTGTGCTGGGATTAGCTATTTGTAGCATTTACCATTGTAATTGTTCTGCAAATGGCTAATGTAGGGTAGGCCACATGAGACTTGTTACTGGGGATGTTTTCCAGAGGTAGAGCTGCATTATGTGATTAGCAGAGGAACTCTGCTGTTACAGGACTTGCAGGGTAATCCAAATCCTGGCCATGGGAGGAAGCCAGCCAGCATGGGCTTTTGTTGCCAGCACCGCCAGGAACTGGCTCTTCAGTTAAAGCAGTGCAACGCAATGATGACTGAGGTCACTGGCAAGCCTCTGTTAAGTTGTACCTGTGAACAAGCTCCTCTTCCCTCGGTTCTCTGAGGTGTGTATCTTGTGTCTCCTGCTATGCGTGTGGTCTATTAAGCCTGCTACTCCTGGGCTAATACGGACCAAAATACATTGTCTAAAAGGCTAGACTGGAAAGCCAAGGAAAGAAATGTGACAAATTAGAACACCGTGGTAGAGATCAGATTTCTCACCTGAGATAATGCTAGACTCAGTAGCTCATAACTTTGTGAGATTGGCACTTTGCTGAAGTGTATTCGGTCTGGAAGTCAGGGACCATAACACATTCAGAAGATATATTTAGGATATAAATGATTTTCTGCTTAAGTGCAAACACACAGTTGAAAGAATTTTAATTCTGCTGTGGCCAAAGCGGTTCAGGGGAACATCATCCCAGTTTTCAGTGTTTATACGAGAGCACGTGCCAGACTGTCTGTGCCTAAAAGGTTCCTCTGACTTATTTGGCCTTTAAGCCAGAACAATTTGTACCAAGCAAAGGTTTGATCTCTCTTGTTTTTCATTGCTGTAATATTCTTCAGGAAAAGCCTATCCTTTTGAGCTATCTACGCCTTTCTTGCAGAATGATATCAGGAGCTGCAGGAACAGGCAAACTCAATGCCCTTCTGGTCCCTGTAAATGCATTGTGATAGAGGCCAGCTAATTGGATTAGGTTTTGAGTTTTGCTGGCCCTGGTGGATATAGCTTAGAAGAATCCAGTGGAATTCACGCTTAGTTAAAAATGCTCTTATGTCCATACTTGGTATCCCAACTTCTGTGAGGCTGATGAAATTTGAATCTTGACTTTGTTACTCATTACCCGAGATACTACTTGGCTATTTTACCAAGGCCTCGTGCTAGCTGGCTGCTGTCAGTTTGGGGAACTAACCAGCTCATCCTGAGCTGGGTCAGAACTAACTGAACTGTCAGTTTGCAGAGACTCTGTTACTGTTCTCTGTGTGATTTTTGGATACTTTCATAAGATGCTTGCCTTTGAACTCAGATGCTTTCAATAGGCTGGACATAGACATGCGTTTAAGCCACTTCCCCCACTGAAAGTTGCCGTGCAACTGTAGTGAACAGAAATGCAGAGTAATGTGGAAGGAGGAGAAGGGGATGAGAACTTGGTAAAGTGTCATCTAAAGCAGGACTTTCCAGCTCATTGGAGCTCTATGTGCTGCATGCTCAAGAGAGTACTGGAACAACAGAAAGCTCTGCTTGAGTGTGTAGGAAAGAGAAAGACAGCTGTTGTGCTGTCTTCAGCTAAATGAAACCTGATTGCTAGGTTGGTTGCCCTTCTCCAGTTATTAGAATGACCATCTGGGAAGTCAGTAACAATTAGTCGTTGCTTGGCCAGATAGTGCCAGGAATCAGCTGCCTACATGGACTTGCAAATAAGCTGGGGCTTAGTGTAGAATAAAAGGGGAATTTATTTCCAGGGCAGAATGTGGATCTCTGAACATGAGGGAATAATTTTATCCTCTAAGATAAGAATATGTGAAGAACTGCAGCTTTTAAATATGAGCCCCACCCCTTCCTCCTCTGATTTCTTTTTCCCCTTTCTTGCCAAGATAACCATTCTCATCCTATACCCTCTTGTAGTGGCCAAAGGCCCTGACTTCTGCTTGACCCAAGTATGCTGCTGCTACATGGAAGAGAGGGAGCAGGACAGTGCTGTTGTCTTGTACGCTTCATGCTTTATGCGTTTCTCTTACACACCGGTACCCATCAGAGCTTGGAAGGAGTAGCCAGAGAAGCTGGAAGAGCAACAATGAGAAAAAAATGACGGATCTATGGATACCTGGATCTATTGCTTTTAGCTATTCCCCTACTCTGCAAGGAAAGCCAATTGGATTTGCAAGAATATACTCATTTATGGATATGAGTAGCGTATTAGGATAAGATTCCCAAGGTCTCTTTCCCCTGCAAACATGACTGTTTCAACTTCCTGCAGGAAGGAATTTTGGTCCTTTATCTGTCTGCGTGTGGTATAACAATTATCCTAACAAACACACCAACCCTGCTCGCAAACTGCAAATCTATGTGCTGGCTACCGAACACCAGTGCATTCTATGCAGGTTCAGAATGTCAAAGGCTTTTGTGCTCATCTCTGATAAAACTGTTTGTTTTTCTAATGATATAAATTAACAAATTTGAAAGCCTTCCTTATAGGAAGAAATTGCTGTGCAGCCACCTGCAGCACTGTGACCTGTGTTGTTTGCTCTACGTGTTAAAGTCAATTAAAAAAAGGGAAATATGTTATATACATGGCTTATTATTTTTAATTCTTTTAATACTATTGATTTTTATTTTATTCCTTTTCATTTCTGTTTGGACTTAAAGTGGCTTTACATTGATTTTGCTTGTTATCTAGTTTCAAGTACCTTTTTTTATGTTGATTTGTCATGTAATTTTGGTTGCTTATCTTTCAGTTGTGTGTGTACACAAATCATATAGGTGTGTGTTTATTTTCAGTTCTGTTACTTTTCTTCCCCCCTTTCTTTTCTTTTATCACTGTGTTGTGTGTTTTTATGTCCTATCCATTTTATCTTCATTTTAATATCTCTCTCCTGTGCCCTATAAATTATAAGCTTTTGGTAATATCTTGTTGCGAGTTGTTTCCTGGTTTGGGGGGGGGGGGGTGTCCTTTTTTTCCCTTTTTTTCTAATAGAAAAACATTTTTTGTTAGAATAGAAGTTTTTCATTCTAGACTGTTGTCACAATTCACACTATACTGTAGTTAGTAAGCACAATATTCTATACCTATAACACCTTAATTTAAATACTCTAAATTATTCAGTTTTAAACTTAGAGGTCAGCATTAAAATTGGGGTTAAGTAAATGAGTAGTAAATTTCTTCAGATAAAAATTTAAAATATACGACCTAGATAAATATATTACAAATTTCTCAATGTCTACATGAGTGTAGGTTTTGTACGTTCACTGGTGAAGCTTTGAGAACCTCAGTGCAAGAACGAGCCCATTGTTGATGACCTAAAAGCAGGAAAGCTCGGTGATCAGGTGGATATTCAGTGCTTTCAAAATGATTTGGCTTGTTTGAATAGGATCAAGTGTATGAAGGAAAAGTAGGAAACACAATTCAGATATGAAGAATATAAGGAAAGTGAAGTGACTGAAGTGTTCATTGCAAAAGCATTTTTAATCTATAAAGCAGGTTTCAAGGTTAGTCAAGTGTGCCAGTTCATTTATTCGAAAGCTCCTATTGCTTAGATTTTAATAATCATTATGCACTATGATAGATTATTGTTAATAAGAAATGTATTGGATAAAATGAATAGCTAATGGTATCACTTTTTAAGTGCTGTTGAATGCATTCTTCAAAATGGAATTAAAGAGTTTGAACCTTATATAACTTTTCTGAGCAGGCTGAGTGGTAACAAGGAAAAGAAAAGAAGAGTGGAAATTGAAATGTTTGTTGCCTACCCCTAAAAATCAAGTGTCTCACTGTTATAGCCTTATTAATTAGAACCAGAAATGTAAGGCTGAGCCTTGTTCTCATCTATACGAACAGTAGAGGCTTGAGTGGAATACACAGATAGATGCTTTAGTACAAAGAGAATGCATGGACTGCAGACAGGCATCATTTCATTGTTGGTACCTTACCACATTTACTCTCCCTGTCTGCTACAAGTAGAAGTTGTGTACTGCCAAATTCAGCGAAGATTAGTAAAGAAAATTCTTTGATATTATTGCAGTTCTGTTGTCCCAAACTACTTCATTTTCCAGAAAAAGCAGTTATGAGGAACTGTAAAAATAACAGATAGCAAAATAGGTGATCTCCTCAAAAACAGTCTCAATGGCACCTCAACTGTTCTGGCAAATTCAAGAAACTCACTGTTTCAACTCCAGTTCAATTCCTAAATAAGTCAACCTTTAATAACCCTTTTTTTTTTTCTCCTCCCATGGGAGATGGAATACTCTTATAGTGCCTTAAAAACCTCAGATAACCTCCTGTCCTGCTGCAAATGAGACTCTGCAGCAGATACCTGTCACAACGCCATCTCCTCCTCCGTGTCCCGTCAGTGCTGGTTTCTGCATAGAAACTGGAGCCAGCCCCTCGACGCTGCATTGCCAGGAGGGAGCTGGCCCAGCACCTCGGTTCCCGGCTGGCAGAAGCTCTGAGGCCTGCTGAGGGCAGACACAGCAAACAGGATGGAGGACAGCGGGGAAACAGTGCCAGAACAGAGCCAGAAAGGGAGGGCTCTCCCAGAGCAGCCACTCATTGGATTTCCCTCCCACATCCCCGCCCTGAATTTGCAGGGATAGACACCAGGTGGCGATGGCCACTCTTCTTGCAACCTGGAAATAAAATCCAAAATTTTTGTGCGTCCTCTTAATCAGGACTAGACACGGCGTGCAAGGCATCGTCATCTTTGTGTGCTCAGTTTTCTTGAAGAATGTATATTCTAGTTACAGCAAGCAGTATTTAAAATGAGGGTGATTTTCTGTGCAAGCGTACTCTAATGACCTCCAGCGTACTGCAGCGGCTGGTTGCTGTGGGTGGTTGTCCCTGTTCTTCACCTTCTGCTTCCCTGATGGAGAAGGAAGTGGTGAGCAGGAGGCGGCTCGGCGGGATCCGGCTGTACGGAGAGGCGGTGAAACATCTGAGCAGTGAAGAACACGGCCCTACAAGTTTGGTATCAGGGTATTGGCTCTGCAGTTCACAACTTGATGCAACGTATTATGCTGCTGTCCCAATACAATACCTGATTTTTCTTGGCAAAATGAAATGATTCACTGAGGAAGTGGGACTCTTGTGAATTTTTTTTTTTTGTCTGTTACAATGCTATATTTAAAGGAAGTTATAGCTACCTAAAAGCCTTACTTAAACCACTGCCAATCCTCTGTGTTATAAAGTGAGATAATTCCTTCAAAACTAAACCCCAGCAGCAAAGGATAAAGAAGTGAAAAGTGTTACATGATGTTCATACACGTGTGCTGTGTCATTGCAAGTATCTACAAAGGGCTCCTTTATCTTTTCTCTTGCTCAGCAATCCTGTTGGGCTGCAGAATAACAGCAATCAAGTCACCTGTCCAGGGCAGATTCCCTGTTTGTTGGCTTAGTTTTTTCTGAAATCCTTTTAGTGTATGAAACCCTCTGCGGTACTTGACATGATCAGAATTCTGGTTTAGGAGTGTGTCTTTTAGAGTAAATAATCTCACTGAAGCATCGAAGGAAGCCGTTGCCGTTTTCCTTTTTTCTAGCTGTATGTTGGCCACATCTGCTCCTCCTGGATGAGCACAGAAATCACGTAATGAAGAAGTGCAGCGGGAGGCAGAGCACTACCTCTTGGCGGCACAGCAAAATAGGAGGCTGCTTTTCATGTGCAGATTCAGCTCTTGCTATTAATGTGCTCACAGGCCAAGATATAGAAATTGCATAGAGCAAACTGCTGGGAACAGATTTTTTTAAACAACCTTTCTAATATTTAGTCATGCTGAAATGACTAAGTTCTAAAAAGCATTGAACTTTTGGTCTTTTGACCAGGTTAAAAAAAAAATCTGGAGAAATGACCAGCTTGCTCTGGTCTAATTCAGCTGCCAGAACAGAAAATAGTAGGTGTTAAACAATTTGAAAGCCTAGCCCAGACTTCTGAAGAGTAATTTAATAGTCTGTCGAGGTGGCTCTTAGTTGTCAAAGGAGTAGTTTTTTCCTGGGCAGCTCAGATGTCTCTGTGAATCAAATTTCAATGATGTCAGAAGAAGGAGCTCTCTAATGCAATGTTCCTGCAAGAACAATACAAAAAGGTGCCATTTTTTGGGGCACAAAATTGCATGGAAAACTTTTTTTTTCCCCCCAGTCCCTATTATTTCTGGCTCCTATTTGCTAGGGTATTCCTGATGTTTCTTTCTTTGTTCTTCGCTCTCCTTAGTGGTGCCCATGGGCAAAGAAAATAAGGTGTACAACACCTACAATCATACTATGAAATAGAAATTAACCTCATTTATCTGTGAACCTTTTCCCCTTAAATTTAACTCAGGGGATCCAGAGAAGCAGCTTTTGTAAAAACAGGCTGCATGAACATTTTCTGTGAGCGAAGAAGCAATGCCATACTGCGGGTTAGCCTGACCTTCTTGGCTTGAGACTGCTGTTCTCCCTAAATGTTTCTTTTTGCCATCCGTCTTCAAAGAGCCAGGGGGAAACCTTGTCTTGTTTGAAGTCGGTGGCAAAACCCCCATTGACTCAAATAACATCAAGATTTCACCCTAGGAACACTTCAGCCCCTAGAGAGAGTTTGAAGCAGTTATAGACGTAGAGATGCAGATTCCTGAAATACAGAACAAGAAGCCATCCAGCCATCAGACTGAGCTGGAAATATCCTTACAGCTTCTTCTTAAGTTTATCTAAAAATTATACCATGCCTGCTGTAAGGTTCAATTCTTTTGCATCTGTTAAATTGCTTTGCATGAAAGTGTAGTTCTCAGGTACCATGGCAACCATGTTTTCTAATCTGATTTTAAATTTTCACGGTGCAATGCATAAATTATTGGTACATTTTCTAGTTTTTGATTTATAGGTGGGAGTAAAGTTAGGGATAGCAATTTAAAAGGCATATGATTCTGTAGAATTAAATGCTTTCTTTTTTAGATGATATATGGAAAATGGTTTCTTATCTTATTTTCTTATGAAAAGCAAGTATTGATTGGCTAATTACAGACGTGTAGATTATGGCTGGCATTTGAGGTGCTAATAGCAAATAGTATTTCTAGACACTATGTAGGACATTTTCCACTGAGTCCAGATAGATTATAGAAAATACAATTGTTTCCTGTATTTCCACATATAGAGTACGTATCCGTAAATATCTGGCAAATTCTGCCTCTTACTGAATACAGTTAGTGTCTCAGCGGTGTGGAGGGAACTTTATTGTTTTAAGAATGATTCTGAAAGACCTGCTAAAATGCATAAAAATTGCTCTTTTCCCAAGAAAGCTAAAGATAAGACTTAGATTTTAACCTTGTATTGTATCATACTCTTAATATAATCTCTAAGTCATTATGTTGCCAGAAATGTTCTCTGAAGAAAATCCCATTGTGCTTAAACAATTGTCCATGTGAAATGTGTCGTGGTCAGTATGAAGCCTCTGTTATCAATTGAATTAAGTTGGCACAGAGCACATTCTGCAATTCAGATGTGCAAGAATGTCCCTGAAAGATGTCAAGCACAATTCATCTCAACATTTGACCTGATGCCCATTACACCTCCCTGCAATGGAATCACAGTCTGTGCTAATATACAAACTTTGAATTTTCCTTCAGTTGAGTTTTATAATTGGAGAAATTGTGGGTTTAGGTGGAGGGAGGACACAAAGGAACTCTTTGCGTGAGGAGAAATAAAAGAACAGAAATATTTGGGTACTGTTACAATACATCAATTAACTTTTTAACTAGGTATGCATGACTTGCTGTTTTGACCGAATAGCCCTCCTGTGAACCTTATTCTTGTCTCTGCATTATGCCTGCTACCTTTATAAAAGTCCAGTCAGTATCACAAAGAGATAAGAGGAAGATAAGCTTCCTGTTTCAAAAATCGGTGAGCAAGAAACCTAGTATAGCCAGAGAAATCAGAGCAAACTACATTGTGGAAATTCCGAATAGCCTTTGCGTATGAGGTATGTAGGAAGTCCATTAATAGGGGAATGATTTGAGGTGATATTTGATCTCAGTCCTACCTGGAGAAACAAATTTAGATCAATTTAAGAAAGTAGGGGTGCACGTGTGTGTTGGCAACGATCGCTTGCGTTTCTACTGAATTAGGTTTTCATTTGCTTCATGTGTACAAAGGCAGTTGGCAGATGACAGGTATGTGTGAGTTTTGCACTAGAATGTGTAGATGACATGGAGAAGTAATAAAATCCTAGCAGTCTCTAGTGTATATATCATTATTGTCTGGTTTATAAACCATATCAGTATGGTCTTAAAACCATACCATGGTTTTTAGCCATATCCTTTTCTCTTTATTTTTTTCTTTTTGAAGGTAGTGAATTCTTGTTCTTGAAAGTGCATTTGTCTAAGCTATGATGTTGATAAAAGTAATTTGTATCAGGCTTTTTAGCTGACACGTTGTATTGTGCAAAGTCACTTTGGAGTGTGTCACTCCTGGTGAATTGTATCATAGAATAAAGCAAGACTGATGCAACCTGACATCACATGCCACAATGTGATTTTTCAGCTAAAATTCTGAGCTAATTTGTTTTTCTCAAAGCTGTAAATTCCTAAAACTCAGGCTTTCTGTGAAGAAGGAAGCAGCTTTGAATGGATTGCGTTTATTAAAAGTCAGTATTACTAACAGAGAAAACAAAGCTGTTTTTTCTACTAGTTTTCTTAGTCTGAAGCTGCTTTTTGAGAAACTCAACTTCATCTTAGTTACACATCTGCAAACCAGGAGTAAATATACTGAAGCTAACGGCTTATAACTGTTAAAGCAGAGCAAGTGATATTAAGTGCAAGTCCTCAGAAGGAAGCAGTAAAATTCACATTTTGCAACTAAGAATTACTGCAATTCAATTTTGCAGAAATCTTAAAGCATTTACTTAAAGTGAATGGATGCCTAAGTTGTTCACAGAATGCTGAGAAAGTAGATGTGCACTAATTTTCTTTGTACTTTAGGTCTTGACATGAATATCAGAAAAAGTGCATGGCTATATTTCTCGACGCTTAAATACTGTAGTGAAATGAAATTTCTTGTCAAATTAAGTTTTGTCCTCTATTCTAAAAATTTATCATTAATATTACTGAAAATCTTAGTTCAGCGAACAATTACAATAATAGAATCTGTGTACTTACCACAGAGTTTTTTATTTACAACTGTTGCATCAACTTCGTACATATGCGTTTGTCCAGAAATGAGAAGATGCACCAACAGAAAATCCTGGGATAGCATATGGTGGGGTTTCTGGGGTAAAAAATTGGGGCCTTTTCAATTATCTAAAGAACTAGGTCACAAGTAGGGCACTGTAGGATAATAGAGCTTCCATTAAATACAAGAAATAAGGAAAACAAGAAATAAGGAAAGCTCTGTACCAATTTGTATTAAGCTATATTTTTGGTTAGCGTTTGAAAAGGATATATGGCTTTGGCTTTCTATTTTGTTCTTTTTCACACTGATGTAACTGGGAAAAGTTGCCTCTGAAATCATGGCATATCAGATGATTGAATAAATAAATTCAAGGCAATATTTATTTTACAATTTTTTTCCCATTATCTAATTTGTGTTGTATATATAATCAAACGTGTTTCCTATTAGTCATGGCAGCTTTCCTCCAGAGCTCAGTTTATTAATCTATGTGATCTGCAGTGCTTAGTTTTGCCTAATCTTTTTGTGTGTGTGAGAGAGAAACTTCTATAAAACTTTGAAACCTGAATAAATAACAAAGCATTGCCAAGTAATGGGAGGCAAGTAATTTTAATACCAGCCAAATGTAAGCATTGTGATTATTTTGAGTGTTGGTATATGTAAACAGCAACAACAGTCCTCACTCTTCCCCCTTCTGCTGGGGAAGGATTAAACTCCATAGTAGGATGTGCTTTAAAAGCTATTTTTATGCATTTTAATCAACAAAATAGGTTATCACATTGGAAATGGGCTGACACAAGCTTATAAGGACAAATGTGTCGTGTCTCCTATGTGTTCTCTTGGCAGTGACTGCTGGAGCTGCCATGAGCAAATGGACTGGGAGAAGTGAGGAGAAGGAAAAGCGCACAAAGATGAGTTATTTACCGGTTTACGCAGTTGTTCTAGGAGTGCTCTTTTTAATTTCAGATTATGCCAAAATAGGCATTACTATACATCAAATGCATTTGGTTTAGTGATTACAAAAGCGTAGAAAGCTTAGAAGAACTGCCACCTAAAATTCTCATGATAGTATGAATTTAGAGGCTCATAGAGTAGATGTAACTTTTCTTTTTAAAAAAGAAAAAAACAACAAAAAAACCCCCACCTTTGTCTATATACAGACTCTCATATATGTGAAATCATCACTTTTGATACTGCTACACATTTCCTTTAGATTTAATTATCAAAAATCTTGATGTTGTCTACAAAAAATAGTGGTATGTATAAGCAATCTAGTAACAAAGAGTTAAATTGTGATATAAGAATCTGGATGTAAGGGCTTTCTTAGGGAAAGTCCTTGATTTCAGTGAATTTTATAGTGGTTGTTGTAGTATAAGTCTGTACTTAATAGGTCATTCTAGAGACAATGCATTTTCCATTAATATGTTAATATTTAAAATACAATTTGTTTACAGCCATAATAAATATTATGGTTTTACGTATATAAAAGACCGTGGGTGAAGCCTTTAAAGGGCTTTCTTTTGGTGTTGTAAAGGATCCTTTTTCTTATATCTTTCTCTGCCTCTCATCCATTGGCTGTTTCTGCTGTAACCATGTGTTTTTCTTGTATGTGAAATTTTGATTACTCTCCATGCTTCATGTTCTTCTGAAGTCAGATTAAAAGACTATGCTCAATCTTAAAACATAGCTTGTGCAGCAAGCATCTCAGCAAGCAAAACATCGTCATTACTAATACCTTACGATACTCCACAAGTTTGAGTACACTGAATTTTTCCATTCAAGTTACTTGAATGTTAACAGTTTTACTCTCCTGTAGAAGATGTCATAATGCCATATCTGGTAGTAACAACTGAACGCGTAACTTGCTTTATGGCTTGCATAGAAAGAATCTGCTGGCAGCCCAATCTAGGGTTATTAGCTCAGGCTATATCAGCCTTCATTTTTTCGCTTCAAAAGCTCCCCAGTTCACTCTCTGGTATGTCAGCAAATATGACAGCTGTCACAAATATGCTAGGTTTAAGATAAGATACCTATTTTCAGATCTGCTAACAGTCAGGTGTTGGAATTTGAAGTAGTTCAGAATACTAGTAAAGCAGATAATGTGTTTGAAACTATTTGCATTTTCCCCCAAACTGCAGATTTTCTGCAAAGGTTTTCTTGCTCAGTTGGAAAAATCCCCTGAATTCAGCTTATTAGAGTGTGACCACTTGAGTCCCTCTTTATAAGCAAAGCTTTTTTCTTTGCCCTGCATTTCCACTCTGAAGAGTTATCAATAAAATTGCTGCTTCAAATATACCCTCTGGGAAATCAATAACAAATCAAGCAGCTATTCAGTGAGATTCGTTGATGTAACCAGGTGAGGCTGCCAAAATCTCCAAGAATAAGTTGTTGATTATCAGGATGGCAGCAGAGATCTAGCTGTGGTGGTATTCAGGCTGATTTGATACATTCGCCTACATCATTTGTAGTATGAGTGCTACCTCAATAGTTCCCTGGGATACTACATGGCTGTATCTACTAATGTTTAACGAGATTCAGGTCAAGCATGTGAAGTACCACATGAGAATTTTCATCTTGTGCTTTATATAGTTTTAACTATATTTGTAGAATTATTTCATGCTTGGATTGGGTGATATGGATCAGGATTGGGTGATATGGATCAGATTAAATAAGATCTGCTTCCTTTCTACTGGATCATCTTCACAGCTTTTGGTGGCCTGCAGTGAACTGAGTTGCTGGAAGTTGGGGAAGTAATAAGTGCATGCACCAGAAAATCACTGTGGCATAATTCAGAATATTTGCCCACTGAGTTGATATCCTTAGCAGAGAAACTAAGAACCAAATTGACAGAAAAAAAGATATTTTCCGTAGTCAATTTAGAGCAATGAAATAATCTGCCAGTCTATGGCAGAGGTCTCTAAGGTCAACGGAGAACTGCATCAGCAGTTTGGTGGAAGAAAGCTTACCTTGGCATGTCAGAGCTATGCCTATTCTGTGTGACGGGTGAATTTTCTAGGTAGTATTATTTTCATTAGTGCTGTAGTTCATTTAACAGAGGTTTACTATTCTTTTAACTTTATAGCTGTCAGTTGTCAGTGTAATCTGCATATTTCCTATAAATATGAGGAAATATATGAATTTACCTTATTAAGATTTCAGTCTATTGTATCTTAATGTACTTGTTCAGATAAAAGATAAAACCAAGAATGAACACTTTCCTGTAATGAGTCAATCTATACATTAAGTATTGAAAAAATCTGAGATAGAATTAGTAAGTATTTTCCAAAATGTGTTCAGTTCAGAACTTCAAAATAGTATCCGTTCTGATAAATGGAATATGATAACACATCTTTGCATTTAGCTAATGTCTCTTGGTCTTTGGTTGTGAAAATAGCCAATACTCCATGGAGAACACATGCTTTGAACTGTAGTATCTCCTGTGATCCTTTCATTAGCATCACAACTCACCTCAGAAATGCAACACCCGTGAGATTATAAAACTTTTAACTGGGGCACAGTCATAGCACGTGACTGTTAGCTTTGTATGAGTGAAGTCTGTCTGACAGCATTGCCTGATTCAGCCTAATCAAGTGTCAGACCTTCAGGCATGAAAAAAGATTAATTTAGAATCTTATGAATGTAAATAATACCGTTTTTTTCTAGAATGTTCACTCACACCAAATAGAAGGTCTTATGAGAACTTTTATGCTTTAAAATGTTTGACATCACGACAGAAAATATGAAGTTTGTGGATGAAGTACAGGACCTGCATACAATAGTTTGGGTTCACTTCTTGCAATAGTATTTCTTTGCTGTCTCTAGCAAATCACTTAGTCTTTCTGCATCTCCATATTTTTAATACGCATAGTGTGTATTAAAAAGAAGTAAAATTTCCAATATCCTTAAGTTTCCTGTATCTCCATGAATTTCTGATTAAATAAGAAATGCTATGAGAAATGTCTGGAATAAAAGGATGACTTTAATGTGTGGCTACCTAAATACTTGATTCAGTTGTATTTCCAAGTATCTTGGTGCATGAGAACTTCCAATTTGTTACTGATTACTGAAAGACATTTCTTCTTTTCCTGATCTCTGTGGTACCGGCACCTGAATGAAGAGCACACTCTTTTACTCTGTGGGTATCTCAAAAAAAAAAAAAAAAAAAAAAAAAACCAACAAAAAAAAAAACCAAACCAAAAAACCCCCCAAAACAACCCAAAACCCCAATATGTCGAGGAGCAGGAGCATTTTAGGTGCCTCAGCACTCTGCTTTACAAGTTTTCAGTACTCACAGATGAAGAATGCCTGGTAATTAGTAAGTCTCTTTGAAAATGCTTTTAACTCTGCATAAAATGCAAATAAAGTGCATGCAACATTGTTAAAAGACACTGCGACTAAAGACCCAGGTGAGGAAAGGATGAGAACACCATACTTAATCTGCTAATACCTAGATGAAATCTGAAAGGTGTCTCTCCCTGTATCCAGCTGCTGCCATACACCTCATTAGAGATTCTGTCTTCCTGCATCCCTGTACGCATCGGGTTGCATTCATCAGAGCAAAGCCTTTCTGAACGGAGCTTTTTCACTGTCTCTTTTTGGAACACTATCGAGGGTCCAGTCAGACTTAATCCCCCCTCTCTCCAATGCGTTCAGGAGATAACTTGCCACTCCCCTACATAAGGGAAACATTTTCTCATTTATTTAGGGGGCACATAACATTTTATTAGATCAAAGTGTTATCTCATGTATTTGACTGTTAAGCAATGCCTTCCTGCTTCAACAGGAGGGAAATTTCCCCTGCGCTTCCCTTGGTGATTCAGTGAGCATGTTTCAGCATTAAGTATCTTCATCCATGGAATTTACATTTTAGACCTGTCTGTGTATGAGGAGGATGGTGATTGTTCATTTTAGGGTTCCATTGGGCTGCGGTGAATATGTTCCTCCTAAGGACAAATAATAATATTCATCAGATGGCTCTTAAAAAACTGAAATGATGAAAACTGGAAACAGTCATCATTCCTTACTAAACTTTTGTGCAGTAAAATAATACTGTCTCTCAGCCTTTGTCTTCTTGGTGTGTTCTGCCAAGGTTAAATAGTTTGTTAAAAAGGAAAAGAAGCTCAAAATACACTGGGAATATCAAACCAGTAGAAAAGAGATGTGCATCCCTTTTTTGTTGCTGAGTCAGGACAGATTGACTGTTCAATAATAGTCTTTATTCTCTTCTAAAAGGTGTTCAGGAGCTATGGAAACTATTTCTCATAATCTTGTCTTTTGTTTCCCTTTGCTTGTTTTTATTGGCAGGCTTCTAATTTCTTAATTGGAAAACTGTCAACATTTGTTAATGTAATATTTGAAACAAACATATAAATAATTATAATAAGTTTGGATAAATGGGCTTAGTAATTATTATTTTTTCTTTGGAAGTTTAATTAGAAAGGGGTTTATAGAAGAGTTTATAGGGACTATCTGCCTGTGATAGTAAAAGTCTGAATAAGGGTCATGTTCCTTCCTTGGTAATTTTGAATATTCACGACAACTCTCTGGTATCCGCATGGGAGATTTCTTTCCCCGTTCCCACTCTTTTGAGGCAGGTTGCTACTCTGTCCTGAGGACTGCTGGTACTTACACTCTCTCCTATGCCCCCTTGAACCACAGCTGTGCAGTGAGTTCCTTTGGACTAGCTCAATGCATGAGTCTTACTGGGCGGCAGCCTAGAGAGTTTTGTTGGGCTATCTAGTTTTGCCAGTTATCAGGGTATTCCTGTTAGCAGGATAGATAGATGATAATTCTGTGTGGGCATCCAGAACTGACTGCAAGAACATTTTTGACGAAAAACCAAAATGCAGCCTAAAGCGTCACAGAGCTGTCTTTTACTTCTGTGCACATATAGGTCTCAGACCCTTCTTGATCGGCTGATACATGAATGTGCTTTCTTAACATTTCTCTCTTCAGAGAGAGACATACTCTTCTTTTTCTGTCTTCCTGCTGCTGTGCAATTGGTTTAATTTTTCTACAGGCTTAATGTCACATTTTGTTCTTTTTATTGCATCTCGGTAGACTCTTACCCTTGCTTAGTGACTTCAGGAGAGTTAGCAAAAGTTTTCTGTCTTTTATAAATGATGGAACTTAGATGTCATTGCTTCAGCCTCCTTGGTCTCTGGATAATATTTCTACTTCCTGGTAAATATATTCTTTTTCAATTGTAGAAGCAAATATTTTGCATACTTAAAGTGTATTAATCCAAAATAAGGGAGCAGACTGGAAAACAAAAACAGAAATACTGAAACCTACCCGTGGAAACCCTACAGAGAATTTACTTACCCACGTTGTGCCTTAGTTTTTCATTTATATGTAGCCTGACTGTTCCACAGAAAGAGTCTGATTATTTACTGGTGAAGCTCCCTGAACTTTTGAGATGAAGGACTTGATGTAAATCCAAAGCACGTGAGCTGTAAAGGGCAGATTAAAACCAAAGACAAGTCAGTTGCAATTGCAACTGCAGTTGCAATCACATTACAGTAAGAGGGCAGTCTATATGCTTTTTCTAGGATGGAGAATGCCTCTATTTCTGAACCTGCCTTCTTAATCTAATTTTCTTTCTTCCTAGAAATAAAGAAGTAAAACCAGTACCAAAATATTGCTTGTAACATACCTGTGTACCAAACCTCTATTATTTCTACTTTAGAATAAGCTATCTCTAGCCTTTTGGAATTGCACCTCGCCATCAGCGGTTGCAGATATTTAAGGAACATGTTTCTATCCTGGCTGAGATACAGCTTCAGTGAATTTGCCTACCCTTGGAATTGGGGATATGGATTTAGCACTTGCATAGCTAGCAACCTGGCACATACTCATAAATCAGGTCATTTTCCATTCACATGTTAATATTTGCACCAGCAATTCATGTGCAGATGGAGGTATAAATTGTACCCCAAAAATAAAGCCTAGCATTTGAAAGTGTGCATTTTAAATGCAAGCAATTATTCTTTACCATATCCCATCTATCGCTGGTCATATACAGGGAAAAGGAGGAAAAAAAGGGGAAGGGCACTGCAAATTTTTTAGATCAATTCTGAATACTGCAGCAAACAGGTTTAGTGAACAAGGTAAAACCCTATAATTCTGCAGAGTATTAATATGGTTAATGCTGTTCATGCTGAAATTCTGGATGAAGTTTAGAGCATTTTCTTACAAAATAATCTTTTTCTGGCGTTTAGAATTGTCTATTCTGGACTATACAATTAGTCCATCTTCTTGGCTTCTTTGTTCAGCTTTTGGGAACATATCCAGCACAGATTTAGGCATCTGTGTGATTTTATACAGTGAATATTTCCAGTGAAGCCAAAGGGAAATTCTAGCATTTTATAAAATAAGGCACATGCATAAACCTATGCAAGTTTGTGATCTTGATCCCTGAGATGATTTCCAGCTTCAGCTGGTTCATTGATCTCAGTCTGCTGTATTTGTCGTCTTTATTTCCCAAATTATTTGCCATGCATATATTAGGTTTGTTATTTGTGTAATAAACAACTCTGCTGGCTGTTCTCTATCCGTGCATTTGTAATATAATAGTAGTTATTCCAGGGCTCCTTGTAAACATCAGGAATCATGTGCTATCACATCGGAAAGATGACAGATTGTCAGGGGTTTTGCGTTGTCATCTTAACCCTGCCACAGATAATGGCTGTTGGATTGCACTCAGGTCCACAGCTGAAGCTCTGCAGCTACCTTGTACCTGCGGAGAGCTTCAGCATCTGGGTTTGAGATCAGATGGACACTAGTACAGAATGTTAATAATCTTAGGCATGGTCACACAAACATGTATGTACTTACATCTGTGTGCACGCAGGCTTCTTTAGTTTGTGTAAAGCTTCACAAAGCGTGTCCTGTTAAATAACTTGATAAAGAAAGGATGGTTGACTGTTTGGGTTTATGCTGCAGTGACTGCATTTAACAGTTGTTTTGTTGGGAGAAAGATTTTGCCACCTTCTGGGAAACTGCCTATATTTAAAACACGGAGACCTGAAGATACCAGTAACGCCTTTCAAAGAAGTGTGCCCTCAACATACTGTGAGAGAGCAGCAGGGTTATAGTTACAGCTGACAAATACATAAAGGCTGTTTGAATTCTCTGGGACCGTTATATTTCCATGAATAACAGTTTAAGCCTGTGTTTCTCAACCATTTAAAGTCAGTAGACCAGCTACACTTTTTAAAGTATATTGCAAAAGAAGTCCGAGGGCTGCAGATGATGTTGGTGCTGTACTTTCTATTCATAGGCTAAAATTCAAATGTCCATTTATTGCTTGAATTGTCTTCCATTATGTTTCTTTTCTTGCTTGTGGGATTTATAAAGAAAAAATGAATAAAAAAGGCTCTACAGATCAATTCTAATTTCTTACAGGATGTCATTGGGCTCCAAACAAGGAACGCTGGCTTGCCTTGCTTTTTCTCTGTGGTTTTACAGTTCTGAAGAAAATCATTATTTGCTGGTTTTTTTCCTAAAATATGGACTGAAGCCATACAAGCCAGGCAAGGGATTTGTTTCCACCTTTTCTAGGATGAACAGTGATGTGTTTTCAGTCTAGCTGCATTAGGAACCAGATTCTGTGATGCACCAAGTGCCCTCAAATCCTACTGACACCAAAGAGTTTAGATCTCTCAGCACCTTCCTGTATTTTTAAGACTCTCACCCTAGATTTTTAAGACTCTTTGCAGACCCCAGTATATCCCTGTGTTTGATGACTGCTCCTAATACCTTACAGTATCTGCTACAAGTTTTTAGCAAGTGAGTGAAAGCACTACGGACAGAAAAAGGATGCTTAAAATCCACCTGTCTTACGGGAAGCGTATCCTTTCAGGTGTGAGATATATGGCAGTTGCAGTGAAACCCTCACAAAAGCTGCAGCTTAATGAGAATCCATCAGGCAGAGCTGCTTACTAACATACAGCTGAAGCCTTTCAAGGAGAAAGGTGGGAATAGACTGAGTAACAACCATGGTATCAGCCTGTGTCTGGTAGAAGATAAAAAAAGAAAGCTTTCTTAGACTCCACAAGTAAGAAGGCCAACATGCTGGCAGGAAAAATACAACTTGTTATACTGATCTTGTTCACAAAACCCATTCAGTTAATTTAACATGGCAAAAAACTTGCAGCAGCAAGAAAAACAACCACAGAACTCTTTGAGAGTTGTTATTTTGCTGCGGCAAAGGCATTAAGGTTGGATCCTGGTCTTGCTAGAAAAAATAGGCCGATGTGGCATAATCTGCTTGCTATTACCCACGTACTTCAAAAGAATTAAATATTGTTTTCTTGACAGGAAAAAAAGTAACAGCAAAAAAAGACATTTTTATCTAGTGACAATAGCAAAAGACTAAGGATGCAAATTGATAGACAAATTTCTGCTTTGAATCAATCTTTGTGAAAATGTGTTCAACATTGATATGAGAAAACTTCCTCAATGAAGGCTTTTACTGCATGGTTCTTCCATCTACTAAGTCATAATCATGATATGCATAATATTGGAAGGTTATAATTGAAAATGTCTTTGGATTATCACTGGTGGCAAAATTTGTTTGAGAGCTATCAGATTAATCTAATAATGCCTATAAGGAAAGCATGAAACTACATTAGAGACAATGCTGTGATTACCTCCCTTCCCTTCCCTACAAAAAAGATAAATAGAAACATTTTCTGAGTTTCTTTCATGGTAGATTAGGAAATAAACCATCATGCATGCTAAATATTTAAGAATGGGACTAAATTAAATTTCTGAAACAGAGGAGGCAAAATACTGTATGGCCAATAGCAGATATTTAAAAAATCTAATTTCTTGAAAAAAAGATAAAAGGCATACTTGTTTATGCATTTAAGCTTATTAAGCATCTTACTACATTTCCCTTCTGGTATTCTTGGACTATGATTTTTGAGAATAAGTAGTAATTTGGGCTGTGCCCACTGCTTGTGTTTTCAAGCTGAGACATCTCGAGAAACTGCTTTTTTCTGAAAAAAGATTGGACCGTGTGTGGGGCCTATGGGTTTGTCCTCAGCTACTTTTCTCTTCTACTTTATCTTTCTACAGGACCCATTCAAAACCTATTCCTATGTCAGACAGCAGATCTCTTAAGAAGTTTATTGCCTGATCATGCTTGTGGGAACCCTTTCATGTATCCTTCCTCCCCATCTTCCTCCCTCTTCTAGTTTTTACTGTTTTTTCTGTCTCGCATTCTCTAAAATAACTCAGGTGCTTCTGAAATGTCCCAAACCAGGCCTTCAGAGCTGTACATTATTTTGGAATTTACAGCCTCAAAATAACAGACTGAAAGACAAAGCCTTCCTAAGCATATGAAGTTCAGTGGAAGACTTCTTGCCTTTCTTATATAGTTTGAAAACTGGTCAAAGATGGTATTCAGCATGGATATTTCCTCACAGAATTAAAAAATGGCCAGTTAGTTTCCCTTTGTGTTATTCTTGTTCCTCTTAATGCTCTGAAATATCAGCTGTGAGCGATCTAATTTGCTGTAATCTTTTCCAGGCTCAGGTAACCTAACTCTACCTCTGCATTACTAAAGTCAGGAAATTTGAAAGTCCCTGACTAGCTGAGGTTTAATTTTTTTTTTTTAATGAAAAAACAGGCATTTCTATCTTTTGTGAGAACCAAGGACCTCAGTAGAGCACTATCCTTGAAGCATATCTGCCTTTCAGTGTTTTAAAATGCCTACAGAAGCCCCATAGAAGTTTGAGTTGCGTCTCAGACCACATCCTTCAGTCAGCAGGCGCTCTTAAACAGTTTTTTCCGAAGACGTATATCTAGCTGTCTGGGTCTGTTTGAAGGTACTAGACGGGGCAAAATGGCACTCCAACTGGCCAGATTCAGGAAGGATTTTATCTTATATCATAACATGTTTAATGCATGTCTGTGATCCCTGGTAGGCAATCACCTGGATCTTACAGACATGTCAGCCATTTGGGGGTCCAGCTGTCCTTTTATAATTCTCCTGGCTGGTGTTCTATTGCTGAAAATTAATACAGCACAAAAGGCAACTGTAGGTATTGTTCAGTGGGTATCAACAACCTTTCCTAGCTAATCCTTCCTCTGAACTGAGCCATAAAAACTCAATCTCCACTTTAACCTTTTCCTTTGCAAGAATACAATAGGCTAAATTGTATTATTTTGTCCCTGTGCAGTGTAGTGCTGGTACCTTTTGTCAAAGGGCACCCACAAAAATGTTCCTCTTTAGCTTGTAATAAATTCTTTGTCCACAGGATGTGTGTATGTGCAGACAAGGCAGCAGAAGAGGAAAGACTTTAGAATATCTATCCTATCCTTTCCATTCACGTTTAAACAGAAATTTTCCCTGATATTAAGATGCAGCCCCAGAGACAAGATCTATAAATGTGCTTGGAGGGGAGGTATTTATACATGTTTTTGAAAAGTATGCAGAAAGAAACTGAATGGTGTTGACCTAAACCTGCTCCCTCTAAGACTAGGATTTTTATTGTTGAATTCAGTGGGTATTGAGTTAAACTGAAACCAAATCTTTTGAAAATCTGGCTTAGAATTTCTTTTCATGATGTGGATTTAGCTGGACTATTGACTTCAGAGAGCTGTGTCATGGATGCTTCATCCCTCCAGAATACACGCTTCAAATGACTTACATTCCAAGGACGAGCAAAAAATATTTATTAAACCCCCTGATGTAGTTACCTGTAAAACAAGGTTTCCCCTTATGCAGCTATCATTCCGACAGAGCTAGGTGAGACAGCTAAAAGCTGCCCAGCGTGCCAGGGCCGTTCACATGCAAGACTGGATGCTCTGGGATGCAACAGGGCTTGTCCCACGCACAACTCGGAGCACGCTTCAACAGACACGGGATTCATCAGTGTGGCCAGTTTTGCCCGGAGGCTGTTCCGAGGCCATTTTACTCAGCAGTGGAGATGGTCCAAGAAAATGTGCCTCCTGTGTTCTCTTTCAGTTCTGATTGATGGTAGGAAGATATGAGGACTGTTTGCTGGCCACTTTTTCAGGAGCACACACAGAGATTTAAAGCCTTCCTTAACGCTTCTATTTTTTAATATTATGGCCTGCAGAGTGGGGTTTTTTTCCTAGATTCACATCACAGAACCAAGAATAGAACCTATGCCTGCTGAACCATGGAATAAAAGTTATATCCATTTGAAGGGCTAATACAACAAGGTCATGAGAGTCCCCTGAGATATTTTGAGTGTATCCTCCAATCACACTGAAATTAATAGATGACTGTTGAACAACTTGGACAAAGTGACTGGGCTTGCTGGAGCCATAGACGTGACTTGAAGGATGGGGAAATTCACAGTTGGTATGAATACATTTTTCTAGCCAAGGAGAAAAGATGACAGTTGAAAGATTTGTCTTTATAAGCATGACACATCATTTCAATAAAAATACTGGTGTCTCAGTTGGGTGAGATGAAAGAATTGGAATATTTCACCTAACGCCCTTCTTTTGCCTCCAGTTTCCATAGTGCTATCGACCATGCGAACTTAAGGTTCTAATATTATTTATTGGTAAGTCATCATATGTGTCCCTGATGCTTTAAAATAAAATCAAGACAAGTATTCCTGTCCACTAGAACTTATAATGCAAATTAATTATATTTTTCAGTAACAGATGAAGGGAATCATGGTGGAAAGGTTAGCACAGTATAGAGAAATGGTCATTTTATATGCAGGCAGATGTGCTAGATGTTAGGGAGCACAAAAGTTATAAATGAGTGTAATGCAAAGAATGCCCAGTTTTGGACTATTCTCAGCCTGGAATCAATCAGATAAAATTTCCTGTGAAACCTTTCCTTCCTGTGTATTTGAGTGAGTTTCTTCTTACATGTGACATTTTCTGAAGAGCAGCAGTGTTCCTTCTCAGTAGATTACAAAGGAATGTTTTAAGGAGCCATCACTTTATTTGTAAAGGTATACACTAGAAATACTAAAATATTGGAGAAATATTGCTTCTTGAACTAATTTTGCAGCCTGCTTAACTGTACAGGGCACTCTATCTTAGCACACTCCTGCATGGGATGCAATCGTTCTGCTTTCCAAGTATTCTGGCCTCCTTCTCTGTAGATGTGTTTATTTAGGGATACAAGGCAGTGGAAACACTGCTCTAAGCAAAAGACCTTGATGGAACTACTCTTGCTTTTCCCCTGAACTCAAATGTGTGGTTAACGTGCGAAGACTACTGTACGAAGGTTAAATAATCTCAAGTAATTGTACACATGAATTATGTTACGCTGTTTTTGTAATGGCTGTGCTAATCTTTTCCATATTTATATGGAAGATGTTTGTTTTAGCTTTAATCTGTATTTTTGTGGACTTTGCCCTTTTTAATATTTAAACAACTGAAGAAGAAATAGTCTTTTCAAGCTAATTGATAATCTAAGTAGTTTGGGCCTAAAAAATAAACTGAAGCTAGCAGGCAGTTTTCAGCCTTTTCGTACCCACGATTTCATCTCAAATCTCTTAATTACAGAAGACCTCATCATAGAATCATAGAATATCCTTAACAGAGTAAGTCAATTTTATACAGTAGCATAAAAACCACACAATGTGTTGAATTAGGGTATTTGCCACTGCTAAAAACTTGCACATGAATCTGGCATCTTGGTCTTGATAAACCTGAGGCCTCCAGTACTTCCACTGTAGTCTGAGTTATTTCTTTTGTCTTAAAATGCTGTAAGTAAATGACTTGTTATTCAACAAAGAAGCAAATTTACAAAATCAAAAAAACCGAAAATGTAATTATCTCAAAACACTTGTACTTCTAATAATGATTTTGACAAAGATCTATACTTTTCTAGTACACCGACTACATCAGTTGAACAGGAACTTGTCATTGAAAGAACAAGTAGAATAGAGACGATACCCGAAATTTTAAGGAAAACTCCTTAAATTTATAGGGTGAATATTGGTAACGATGCGAATAGAGAAGTATTTCCAATATGAAAATGAGAGATGGGACTGAAAAACAGCACCCAATTCGACTTTCTACTACGATAGTAATCTGGGAAAGTTCAGATCTGGGTCTTGACACAAATTTCTCAGCTTTGACCCCTTCTAATTAAAATGTCATGTCACGTAACTGAGGCTGACAATAGAGTATGTCCGGTTTGAACTCTCTGAGCTCTGGTCCCTTCTCGCACTAAATGCTCTAAGTGGATTCCACCTAATTGTTCAGAAAATATCTCTGAACTATACACTGTGTAACCTTTCTTGTGGCTCCTTTGTAGGAGGGAACAAGGGAAGCTACAAAGACAAGCTCCAAGCCCTCTAAATATTCCAGAGCTGCTGCTTCATAAGGACCTACAGATTTTGCAGTTTGGGGTAGGTGGGGACAGACGGTGGCTCGATGTTCAGAAGGAACCATTGCGTGCAGAATGAGACCATGAAATCTGTTCAGCACTGCTGCCTGACTCAGTCACAGCCTAAAATTATACCCCCTGCCCCCAGTATCTTTGTGTAGTCACTACTACGAAGCTTTTGTGTTCTGACTTTGTGATAAATACGGTAGCAACTAGTGATGATATAGAAGAGGCTAATTTCACCCATACCTGTGCTAGCAGGTATTTTTTACTGTTTCTATAATAAACACAACTATATGTCTATGCACTCTCACACATGTATATTTTAATTAATTCCTTCTCCTGAGTTTAATTACATGCTATTCTATCTGCAGATAGTGTCTTATAATGCAGAGAGAAATTGATATTTTGTCAGGGTACCCAAACATTTTTAGGAAATCGTAAATCAATTGGCACACAATATGAGATTTTATGACTCAGCCATTCCTTCCAAATTATAAAGTGAACAATACATATACCTCTCTCTAGACTTGAGTATGCTAATGATTAACTGAGAGTATTTTCTGAGTGATTCGTTACATTAAAAAGCACTAAAATTACTTATGCCAATAAGTATGTTATAGTTAAACTCTATATATTATTTAAACAGTTTGGTTACTGCTAGCATGATTTATAAATTCAATATAAAAATGCTCAGATTTTTCACTGGTTATATGATTAGTCTCTTGATAAAAATTCCTTGCTTTTCTTCCATCTCAAGGGAACTTAATTTAAATATGAATAATGGAAAAAAAGCCCACTTCCAGAAATTTAAACTAATCATGCCTTTTAAGGCAGAGAAACCTTGGACTGAATTTTGGAGTTAGTATAAAAGAATGAAATGGTAGCATTTTGTCTGATAACTTGACACGTGATAAAATGCTGTGCATATTTGATGCAGCATTTGTGTTTTGAAAGTTAGATGTGTATCTCAGTGAAATACATTTATGAAGATGCTAGTAGTTGATAATTAGTAAAAAAGGTATATATTGACAAACCTTGGAGGGAAAAAAAAGTCTTTAAGTTATTTGCAATATTCTCCAGTTACAGATTCTAGTAATACTGAATTGAAAATACATGGTGGTGAGAAAGGAGAATTACGATTCTTGAATAGGCAAAAGTTTGGGGACACTTTATTGTGGGGAAATAGTTCAAGCCCATCATTGTAAAGAAAAGGGAGGCATTATGCTAACTTATGGACTATCTTGCTGGAAATAGTGCACCTCAAATTTAGGGTAGTTTGTCATCAAGATCAACTACTAAGGTTTTTCTTAGGCAAAGTCTCCTTGTCCTCAGAAGAAGTTCTGACTGAAAGAACTTCAGGATCTTCAGGCAAACAGCCCTTGGTTAAAGTGGAAGACAGTCTGCTGTACCACAGTATCACTATGAGCAACATTGATGAGTCACACTTTTTGATACAATGAAATTATTTGGGCTTTTGAAAAAATTGGATTATTGAGAGTCCTAACTAGACCCAGGGGTACTAATGCATAATGATCTGTCACAACTGTTTTGTTTTTCAGTAAGATATGGTCCTGATGTTTGGGAGATCTTGGAGAATAGGTGGCAAGCCATCATCAGCACAAGTTGTCTTCTGAGTTCCATAAATCTGAGCCTGCTTTCTACCATCCATTCCCTTGAGTGACAGCGCCTTCCAAGGGTCATCAAGGTAGCTAAAAACCAGCTGGATTTAAGGAAGGAGGAATATAAGTACAGACTAGCTTCCATGCTTGATTCTATACCAGGGTGTGTCAAAAAGAGCAGTATTAAGCATAACCTACAACTGACCTTGCTTTTCATATGAGGTGTATAGATCTTTATACCCAACGCTATTTAACTATGCACATCTTTACTTTTGCATGTCCTGATTTCTTTTTATCTTTAGCATCTCCATTTCAAGAGCTTTAACATAGTAAATTGAATTGCTGGGGTTTTCAGTAGGTCAACTGGAGGTACGTCCTTCCCAAGAGTTAAAAATGTTTTGCTGAAATCAGATTTATTTGGTTGTTTTGCTGTTGTTTAAATCTGGCATGTTATACAAGCAAAGAAGAGTCTGATTGGTGCTCCCATGTGTGGATGCACTAAAGCAAACGTCAATAGTGGTTTAAAGAAAGTGGAAGAAAATACCCAATGGGTTAATTAGGAAAGTTCCATAGCAGGATTCAAATTAGGCTCAATGGGTCGTGGAGAAATAGTTTTTATTTATCCAAAACTAGAAATGGGATTCAAATCTTGAATGTGAGTTTCAAGTAAGTTTTCAGGCTGCAAACAAATGGCACATTTTGAATAATTTAGGAAGGTCACTGACTGTTTTGACTGTTGCCTTGAATTTCCTCTGCAGTCCTGCTGTCTGCTACAGCAGCGTTAGTTTACAAATATTATTGGCACATTGGCAGCATAAGTTTCTTTATTTCCTTCCTCTTCCTCTCCAGGATGTCTCATGCTTTTGCGAAGGTTTGGCACATGTCCGCTGCCCGACAATCACAGGTGTTACCCCTGTATTTCCACTGCTGGGTAGTAAAATCCCTCAGTGTGATAACCTGCGTGCTTCTGAAGATTTAGCTGCTACTGCAAAAGTTGTATTCTTCCTTACTCAGGGTTGGAAATTGATATCCTGTCTCTCCTTTTTTTTTTTTGCCTTCATTTCCTTATTTCCAAAAGACATGGAATTTGTTAAGGGAATGCCTGATAAATGGCAATTAGTAATCAATATTAATAAGCCTTCTGTATACGCAAATTCTAAAATGACAGCATATCTTCTAGTATAATTAACTAGTATTGTTTGTGCTACTATGGATAAGGTTGTGTCAGCTTTCTTATCCAGTAAACTTTTTTTGTGGAGTTTAAACCCCAGGAAATAGATAAATTTATGACGAAGCCCTGGCTCTATACATTTAGGCAAGAACTGAATACTTCATAAAATTTAAAAGACATTTAGTTATTTTTTCATTAGAAGAGGGTAAAAGAATATTTTGCTTACCAATTTATCGTGATGATTTTTTTAGTTTCTCTAACAGAAAAATATCTGTTCCTATTAAAAATAAAGTATTTGGCCATTATTTTTTTAACGGCTATTAGTATATTGCAAAAGACTGAAGAAGTAAATGATTGTGACATGTAGGTCATATAGTTATTGTATGTACAGAGAAAATATTCTGTAACCTATTCCCAGTGTTTTTCCTTAAACATTTATCCTTACTGAATACCAAATTGAAACATTAGTCTGTTGCTGTTGCTTTGTTCCAGCAGCCTCAGAATCTGTAACCTCTAGCTGCATTTTCTGGTTGTAAATCATGTTGTTTAATCTTGAATAACTGAACAGTGAAGTCAGTGTTCTTCATTAGCATACAACAGATCTTGTGATGACGATGATTTGTGCAGCAGTGGTTTCAGATGAGCTATTGAGGATCCCTAGTGAGATCCCATCAGAGGGCATTACTCTTATTTAAGACCATAATTCAACACCCGCTCCTCTCACCTAAGATTTGTCTGTTCAAAACAATGAAAATGGGCTCTGGTAGTCCAGAAGCGCGTTTCCCAGCAGAGTGTCAGGTTCCTGCCCTCCCATCTTTGATTACACAGTCGTCTTAGGAAAACTGTGTCATAAAATGTGTTGAATTTCTTGGGTTTTGCCTTCAAAAATTATTGGAATATGTGACAAAAAGCATCTCTTCTGTTTGCCCTCAGCACGTGTGTTACCATCCTTTGAGAAAGCTATGCCGTGATCAAGTAGGGCATTTTGGAAGCAGGTATGACTCTGGGAGTCATAGATGATGTGCAGGGAAGGGTGGCTCCAGCCTGACGGAAGCGGAGGAAGGGGAGGGGTGGCACAAGCCAAGACTGCTCAGGGAAGTTACAGCACCAGTATTCATGGTGATGGAAGGAGAAGCTTCCTAGAGACTAGATGGGACCAAGCACAGCTTTCTGAATCCAGGTCTTGAAGAGAGAGTTTCCCTACAAGGACACAGCTGGTAGGGAGATTACTGCTTATAAACTCTTTTTATCTCTCTTCTGGTTTACTTTTTAGTTTTCTCCGTTTAAGAAGTGTAATCATCCCAGTTTGCATTCTAAAAACAAACAGGCTTTGGTCTGCTAACAATAAGGAAAAGAGCTGGATGGATCCACCTCAAAGCTCTGGCTGACTCTGGGAAGCAGCAGTGGCAGGATTGCTTTGGGAACCATAAGCAAAGGCTGTGTGATTTGGATAATTAGGAAGAACCACACTCAGATTTTTTTTTTTTTTTAATGTTTTCTGCTGATATAATTTTCATTCAAAAATGATTATTTTGTTTGGCTTCAAACATTCCACGGGCCACTAAGGACTTCTTTTGTGGCACTTGGCAAAGAGTAAAGAATCTAAGTTTGTGGAAAGAGTTGGAACAATGAAATACATTTTTAAGTGAATTTATTTCTTACCAAAATAAATTTATCCAGTTCTTCTTGCCACTTACATGGAATTCACTCCCTCACCTTTTCTTTTCACAGAAAGACACCTCTTACAGCCTTTATAATAAAACATAGATCAATGTTGTTTTCAGAACAACAGTTAAACTTTTGCAGCTGATGTGTCACTCTAGAAGACGCCATTTCAGATGTGATTAAAGAAAGAAGTCAAACATGCTACAGTAGATTAAGCTTGAGCCAGTCTTGGGGGATTTTTCAGTGATAGTGAAAGAGAATTTAGCAAATCACTTTGGGATTTGGGATGCTAGTGATTCTACATGCTGTTTTGGGCTGTTTTCATTAATTGCTTTGTGCACTTGTGGTCCTTTTTCTTTTTGAAGCTTGTTATATTTATAAAGTAATGTAGCAAACAGGCTGTATTAGTGCCTGATTAGTGGAAATAAATAACCATATGTTTGTGAGCAGTCCTTTGGCTACTTGCCATGTCCAAATTATTGTGAACAAACAATGCTTTGCAAGCTACCACATAGTCCCTGCTCTAAATGCCTCAGATTAATTTGATCACTTAGTGCATGGCTTATGATAAAATAGAGTCACATGGGAAATAAAAAGATAGTAATGGTAAATTTTTCTTGCTTTAATGATTGTCTTCAGATCCCTAAGTATTAATATGGTTTGGGAGAATTCCTGTTTTGACTGTTATTCTGAATTGCTAGACATTTTCTCCATTCTTTTCAAACAGAAAAAATATTGACTATAATGTTAGTGGGTAAAGTTAAATGTTAGTGGGAGTACCAATTAGAAGAGAGAGGCATGGGGGTGGGGAGAAATCAATAAATCATTTCCATTTTTTCTCTTAAATTCATCAAAGCTGGGTAAGTGACCATAACATTAAGAGACAAAAAAAGGAGAAAGATTTGGTCTAGGATAACTTCATTATGCTCCAGATTTGCCATGGATGTATCTTCCTAGTTAATCCAAATCTCGTGGGCAGTAGCCTGTTTTAGTGATGGAGCAATGATATTATCTTTAATTGGAAGCCAAATTGACCCTCAGAGCTTTAATTTTGGGGTTAGATTTGGGGACAGGAGTCATCACGTAGTAGTTCAACAAGTTCAATAGTTAAAAACAAACAGAGTAAGCCAACTTGTAAACGGTGTATATACAATTATAACTTAGTTTCTGGTTGGTAAAACGACCTGAAATCAAATAGATCCATGGTTTATTTCTCTATGGAAGAAAATAGGCCAGACCATGAATGCACACAGAAGCATAGATCTGGGTTTCAAGATTTCATAAAGTCCACAAGCATATACAGATGCCTCCATGGACTCAACAACATGATTTTATGGGCATGCTACCTGAATTGTTAATTGTTCACTTTTCTTCTTGATTAAGAGAGGCTAGTCTTTATATTTGCATTTAATAAGTCCTTGTATGTGACATAACTCTTCAACTACAATGGACCCTAAATACGAAAAATGTAGAAAAAAATGTACATCGTCTGCATTTACAATATTTACAAGCACACACAATCTGTTTCATCCTATCTTCTAACTTCATTAATGTATAAAGCTGAGAAGAAGCAGTAACAGTAGCAGGTTCTTCTGTATTCACCTTGAACTTCTTTTAGTCTAATTCTCAGCCTGAATCTGCACTCAGAGCTTCATCCCTAATTTACACATGCAGTGTTCTTAAGGATGTCAGCACCTAACTATTTATGCCTGCAGATCCTGAGCTTAGGTATGCCTGTGCAGAGTAAATGGTCTTTTGCGCTTGCATTTGCATATTTCTCCAAACTTTGGGAGGGAAAGATAATTTCTGTTTTACAAATGGACCCAAAAATGCAACATGCTACATTGCTAAGGCCACATGTTGACAGATGTAGGAACTGAATCCAGATCTCCTGAGCTCTATTCCTTCACCAAATGGCCATCCTTTCTTTTCAATAACTTTCTACAAATGTGGACTATTTTGAGCATATAGATCAGGCAAAAGTTTACAACCCCTGCATTTTAGATTGCTCTACCCTTAGTACTTAGCAGCCATGCGTCTCAGCTCCCTAAATTGTCATTCCCGAGGGTGTGTTACATGATCTGCCTGAGGCGGTAATTGCACAAATTATGATACCATGATGTATCAGGGCAACAGGCAATAGCTGTAATCAGTGTGTAATAAGGTACTGATGCTTCCTATCTGTTGCGTGAGGATCAGTCTTCAGAATGAACAGGATAGAGTTTTCTATCTAGATTTCATGGATCCCATTTATCAAATCTCAAGTGAGAGGCAAGAGTTACACCTATGTTTCAGACCCACATCTTCAGTCCCAATAAATAACTTCGGTGGAAACTCAGCAGTCCCGCTTTTCCTGTCGTTCTTTGAAAATTCTTTTTTGGTGAAGCAGCTTTAATTTTTTAGATGAATTCCAAGCCATTAATGATGAAATCTTCTACAGAAGAGTTACAGGTTTTTGTGGACTCTTCTCTGATTAATACCCAAGACGCTGTTCTGATAGCAAATGTTACTCCTTTCTTCCTTCTTTGAAAGACCTGGAAGAGAGCAACGTGCATCTCTGGTCTCTCTCCACATTGGACTCTATCCTAATTTAAATCTCCACTGATGCCAGTACTATGGTGAGTGTTGAGGATGCAGCACATTGAACTAAGCATTCTGTTGTACATGCCTGCTTCAGTGCTATGAGCAAGACTGTTTCATTTTCAGTGGAAAATAATTTAAAACAGTTCACTGAAAATGCATGGTCGTACAAATTCTAATTATTCTGCAAGCCCTATAAACCCAGATGCAGGTCTTTCACTGCTGGCTGGTTTACTGAGAATCCCTCAGATTTTTTATATCCTACAAAACAAATGCAGTTTCTCAGCTCAAGTTCATGATTCTCTAGAAGCAGGTCACCAGTTCACCTGTGGTGAAAACCAGTAGGAGATGTCTTCATGCTTTTGGTAATGTTGATGAAGCCTGAGTCAGAAGATTTCTGCCCAGAAAATCTTTGAAAGCTGGCATAATTTGGTTTTAAGTTGTTCTACAAAATGTTTCTTGCATATGGCTTTTCTCTGCCATTATGCTTTAAAAATGTCCAGTACAATATTCTTTATGGATGTATACCTCCCCCTGAAATACCGTGTCTGAACATTGGCGGGATTAGACCTCCAGTAATTGCAGATTTCAACATGGCTGTAACTATTTACTGAGCGTGGAAAATGATACAAAAATGAGACCTCTAGAATGATGCCTGACTTAATTCCACTGTTATTAAGTGAAGGTTCATTTTTACAGAACGGTTTGTTCAATCTCACTCCATTTTAGAAGAGATCAATGAAATAATATGAGATTTGACTAAAAGTGACATCTGGAGTTGTACAGTAATGCTTGCTTTTCTTAGCAAACCAACTTTTCCAAAAAGACTCTGATCCTTTTCTTGTATCCACAGACTTTGAGGAGTCAGTGCCTCTGAGGTACTTCAAAGTATAACCTGGTGACATTATGGTTTAATAAATATATAGCTTTTCCACTTTCACTGCCACTGACAGAATACTCTTTTCAAATTTCCTTCACCTAACTTTTAGTATGCCTATCAGCACTGAACTGGCCTGTAGCTGCTCCCATAACAAGAAAATTTGTTCTCCTAATTCTAGCCACACTGTCTCTCAGGCATCAATTCATCACTTAAATTTGTCGTAAGTGCATTAAATAGAACACTGAAATTGTTCTTGTCAAATAATCTCCAAGAAGTATAGAGTATGACTCTGCTACATCCTTGGATTCTGCTCTGACATTTTACACTGTCAAAATAAAGCAGACATTACCCTCCTCCCCAGTAAAAATTCTTTAAGCCATTAAATTACATTATCATTTATACATATTTTTATCTGCTGTATTTGCATGGCTATAGTTATGGATCTGTCAGTGTTTTCACTATAAACCCTTATTTCCAGGGATTTAGACAGTAACTCTGCCTTAATAATTTGCTCCAGGCTAAAGCTTAAAATGCAAAGTCTCAGCCTGAGAATAGTATTTTTTTTCTCCATTTTGAAAAGCAAATCATTTTGCCTGCTCTTAAGTATGGGAACGGTAGTTGTGCCTGCAGGGAAGGGCTCCCTGGAGGGGGGCTGGGGGGTGCCCTTGCAGGCAGAAGATGAGCCGGCTCAACTGCACCCTAAACAACAGGGTAGTAAGCGGTTCAAGCAAGAGAAAGCTTTCCTAACCCTCATAAAAAATAAAGGGGTGTCTATGCAATAGTCTAAAGATTGACTGCCGCTTGCAAAGATGTATGCCAAATAGATTTAAATTAGGTAGCTGGATAGTAATAGCAGTAGAGCTCTGGCAATGTAGAACTCAGCACAGGTTTTTGGGTGGGTTTTTTTTTTTTCCAACAGTGTTCCCAGATAGCTTTTGCTGCAACTGCTCAAACTTGGCTGTGCTTTGGTATTTAAGTGGAAGCAATCCCCATCTCTTGCCAGCTGCCATGGTAACAGAGTCTTGCCCTACTATTGGAAAATCAGTATTATCACCCCAAAATTATGAGAGTGGCTTTAAAATGATGAGATTTGGGGTCTCTCTCTAAAGACTTTTGGGGGATGGCTTTACTTGTCTGGAGCTTTTAAGCCTTTCAGTCATTTCAAGCTTATTTTGAAAACATGCTTTCAATCTTTTTGTTATGTGAGAAGCTGGTTTTATTTATTGTTATAATTAATAAATGAGGTCTGGACCAATCAGATGATTCTAGGAGCTGTGATTTTAACAAAAATGTAAAAAAATATTGCAGGGCTTGAAGTAAAACTATAAGTTGGCACAGATAATTTAAATGCTTTCTGACACTTTACACATACTTGCTGTTTAATTTCTCTCCCTCTCCCTCACCCCATTTTCTCTCTGTCTCTCTCTCAAAGTGCCATAGACACAAGAGCCTAAATTTCAGTTCATCACCAAAGAAATCAGACAGAGGGTGAATAAATTGATCATAAAAAGAGAACGCAGCCATTATTTGCCTGATAATTTCTGGTAATCAGCAATAATGAGAACAGAAATAGAGAAAGTTCTTGCTAATTACATCATTTTTTTTGTGTGCAAAATGTTAATGTTTTCATGAGAGGCAGCAACCATGCAGAAGAAGAAAAGGGTGCGTATTCTTAGAATATTTGTTGCAGGTGGCTATTGTTTAAAGAGGTTTCTGTCTTTGTATGTCTCATGTTAATTATTTAAAATGAGCTGCTAAGATATCTAACTGATCCTGAATTGCAGAGATTGCTGGAAAGAATATTTTTGCTGTGAAGTTGAAAAAATGGGAATGAAGGTAATGAAATAACTGTGAGAAATAAGGAAATAAGATTAGAATTGACCTTGCTGCTATGAAGACTTCTCTTAGCTCTCGTGAAGGGGGAGGGGAAAAATCAAAGATGTTAACCTTATTCTCGTTTTTCCCTTGCCTGCAGAAGGCCTCTTGGCACATACATCACATCTAATCTTATTTCTCTTTCTTGTATATATTGCATTAACCTCAGTTTGCATTTGGCTTGTTTTCTGCCTTTAAAAAATGATGTGTGGGAAGCTCTACCTTCCATTTGGCAGTCTCCAGTGATTTGGATCTTAATTTTCACCAACAAATAATTTGGTTGGAGGGCAGGTCAAGTGGCCTCCAGGCTAACTTAAAATTGGTTTTGAAAATACACCATATGCATCTGTTGACAAAAGGGTCTGTCAGTACCCTGGCAAGCGGCAGGGAAGTCAGGCAGCAGGCTTCTCCATATACCAGGGTGGCACCTGCAGCACTGGTACAAATTAGCCTCCAGGTTAGCTTGAGCTGTAGCACCATATACTGTGTCTTGCCATGTTTTATGACCCTGTGGAGCACAAAAATGTTGCTTTAGAGAGATATACTGACTTTAGAACTGCACCGCGGCTGGCAGAGTGTTGCACTTTGCAAGTGCGTGCAATGGCAGTTGTTCGGGAGGTGGCTCATGGTGCAAGCCATTTAGAGACATCACTGTCCCTTCGTCTTGTCTCTTTAGTCACTGCTGCTGTTGAATAATTTGCTGGTTCTCCAGGCTTTTGTTGTTAATTCTGTCTAAAGATAGAGTCCTATGGAAAAAAGCTCTACGATGTGGTGTGTGCTGAATGCCATCTGCCTGCTTGCACAATGACGCAGGGGAAGGAATAGCACTTACCTCTGAATGCTAGCACAAAGCAAACATCTGTGCTTGACCTAGTTGATCAGCCAGGAAGGGGTGCCAAGCAGGTACTTTGAAGAGTCTTCTTACTATACAAATGCTTGGAGAAGCACCAAAATCCAAACTAAAACTAAGCTATGTGATGCCATTTAACAAGAGAATCAAGAGTTGCTACGATGGGCAGGAAAGATGCTTACTCAATCCTAATTTAGTAGTAACCTGCAGATGTACTACCAGAACAGCAGAAGAGCCAAGAGTTTAGTCCTATCTCAGAGCGCGCTATCCAAAGAAAAGAACTCTCTAAATTTTATTGGAAACTCTCTAAATTTTGTGAACTCTCTAAATTTTATTGGAAATCTCATGACAATTGGGAATGTTGTTCCTTAGCGTTCCCGTGCTCAAGTGAATACAGCTCTCTGATAATTGGGAAGACGTGAATGATCTGAGTCTTCTCTGTACCTCCCCTATCTACTCCGTGTGTCCTGAAATTGGGAGTTTTGACAGTAGGAACAGATTTTGTCTTGCTATTTGCAGGATTGCTGCTTCTTGGTAAGGGCTCAGTTACTGAGAAAAAGATCCTTGATCTAGAAAATGTGTGTGTGTATATACGTACACACATTCAAGATAAAAACATTCTAAAAGCAGAATTGAACAGAAGAGTCAACAAAGTACCTGTCATGGAAATACTTGTGGTTTGGTCTAAGAAATGGGAATATACTGCATTTGTGGTGGAGAAACCAGAGAAAACATGATGTTTATATTATTCTACGTGTACTTAAAAATAGAAAACCACGAAAACTGACATCTCTATTTCCTTCTGTATTGTTTAAATGACATTAAATGCAAATTTCAAGCTAGCAAAGTATCATAAACAAATCAACATTTTTGTTCTCAGTATTTGTAGCATATTTACAAAGTTTCTAAACATTCTTAAACCATGAAAATATTGAGGCATTTCCTATGTAGGAATATAGGGCTGCTTTTTCTTTAAGCTAGGAAAGATAAGACTTTCCAAGTCAGATTTTAGATATTTAAGTAAGTATTTGACGTGATTTCCTCATTGCTATGTACATAAGGACTTCTGCCGAGGCCAATTATTATTGTGATAGTTTTTTTCCTGAAAAGAAAAAATAAGCCTGCCACACCACCCCTACCGCAAAACCTGTAAGGTTGAACTCTTGCTTTTCATACCTGCTGAGGTAATGGTGTTTGAGAGTGCTTCTACTTTCTTTAGTGTTATATATTGATTAAGTTACTCAATATTTGACAACACGAAGCTTCTTTTCCCAAGATATTTGTTAGAGAAAATCTATGCTTTTCCATTTACAATGAAAAGCATTAAAAACACACCTCACTGTTTGTGTGTCTTCCTAATGATAAGATGCGCAACCAGCACCGGGTGACTGAGCAGTATGGGATGTTGTTTCTTGACACTCAACAATCGCTGTCAAGTAAAGAATCCAGCATTTGAATAACCGATCATTTAATTCATGTTTCCCCTAAAATGATATCCAGAATTCTCTTTAAAAAGCAATTTCAACTTAGATAAAATGATGATTTAATGCATTATGTTAGGTTTGTGTATAGAAAAATACCTGCTTTTATATCTTGCTTTGTAATTTCTCCCCTTTTCAATCTGAACAGGTTCTTTGCTTTCCCTACCACCACCACATACAATTGTACAAGAATTCAGTGGTCTCGAAGCAATTCTGCCAGTCAACGCTGCTTACAAAAATCTGTAGTGTTGCGTATTTCTATATTTCTGTATTTGTTTTAAGAATTCCCAGAAATACAACTAATGATCATGATCATTTTGTGAGGGATAGAAAGCCTCTGTCAGAATTAGTCTGGCTACTGGGGTGAAAACTATATGATCTAACCAAATACGAACAGTTGCAGTAACTCGTAAATTATAAATGAATGCTGTGATTCCACATTCTGTAGCAGTCAGGTGCTGCATGTGATCCTTTCTTCCATCCTTGCCTATTCTCTGACAAAATACAAGATTAAGTTTCAGTATAACCACTCTCTCTTAGCTTTATTTTATAAGTATGTCTAGCAGATATTAACTATTTTCAACTCCTTTACAGTACATACGATCAGCTCTTAAAGGAAGAGCAGATTTCTCTTTTTGTTTCTTTCAATAACTTTCTTGAATATTCTTCTGGGAAACATCAAAACTGTCTCTAGTTAAAGGTGGCAGTGTGCATACCTGCTACAGCTTTTTGGGTTTTAGCCAGTCCTTTTCTTTCAAAGTTGTGCGAGAAACCACGTGGCCTTCCCCTGCAAAGCCTTCACACAGAGACATAACGCTCATTTTGCATTAGATACAGTAATGTCTGCAGATGTCTTAAAGGGCAGGATGAGAAACTTATTTGCAATTTCTCAAGATGGGAATAACGCACTAAGAATTAAATTCAGTAGCTGTAAATTTTTGCATGCATGTGCATGCATGCTTACATAGCAGTGACTTCATTAGCCAGTCATCAAAGAGAGCTGTGACTCATGCTCTGGTAATATGTGTCTGCATTGCAGATATACATATTAAGTAGGACTTAATTCATATTTAATTGGCAATTAGAATGGTTTTGTAGGCGTTGATTTCCACTTTTTTCTACCTTCTGGGCAATACTAGACTGTTAACCTCTAGTGATGGTTATTGTAAAGTAGGTTGAAGTAGCAGAACAGGAAATATATAGAGAATGAACTTTGAATGATTTGAAACAACCCATTTCTTCTACCTCCTCCATCACATGCACACATACTCTTCTTTGGGGGGAAAAAAAAAAAGCCCACCATATATTGTTTACCATCATAAAAGTAAAGACTGAAGTTTGATCATAAAATGTACTTCTGCATCAAGAAACCTGGCAGAAGAAATCAATAAAAAAGAATTGCTTGTCTTGTTTTTTCCAAAATAATACTCAGAGAAAATATGATAACACATCTTGAAGGCAGGTCAGGAAGGGCAAGTTTAACTGAACAGAGGCATCGCATGAACAAAGTGTGCGACTAATCCATATATTCCTTTATAGTCCAGGCACTCTCTTCCCTTCTCTGTTGGACCAAATTCAAGCAAAACATCTTTCAAAATTTTGTTTATCCAGTCTTTTCTACCGCTAGTGTTCACCATGACTTCAGTGGCATGCAGAAATGTGGCAACTTTAAGAACGTTTATTCCTACTGTCGCATGCTTGCATTCCCATTCCCATCCATGTGCTAGGTGACGTTTACTCTGATCTGCAGAGCCTCATTTGTCAATTATGATCACGTTTGGCATGCTGCTCCAACGGTACTGGCTGCGGATGCTCAAGGAGAGGAGAGGTTGCTGGTTTTCAGTGATTCTTGTTGTCCCGCTTCATATGAGTGCAGGCAAAGTGGTTGGGTGCTGTTGTCCTTTACAGTCATATTACATCACTGCTTTACCAACCAACTTGTGCATCATCAATTCTACACCGTATCATCTGGGTCCTCACCTTCAGTGCTATCAGTGATCCTGCTTCTCAGCTTGCTAAGGTCAGTCTGCAGCCAGTCATCAAGGTGAGTCCAAAATCGCTATCTGAATGACCTTTGAAGGCAATTAGAGGCAATGATGTATGCTGTTAATGAGCGTCCTCTATTGGAACGTGGTAGCTGCTGATAACGTTGGACACTACCAGTGAAGCAGCTGTAGCTTGGTTTGCGAGTGTTCACAGAACGGATGGTTTTGACTGCTGTGGTGGAAATGACTGCAAGTGACAAAGGCAGATTTGCATTAAGTTTTGTTCATCACTTGATCTGGGTTTTGCTAAGACCTACTGTACGTGTGAGAAGCAAGGGATTTTTTTTTTTTTCTTTTGTCATAGTTGTAGATTTTTGGCAACATATGTGGATTATGGACATTTGATATGACACAAGAATGCAAAGCAGCATACAGCATGCAAAAATGGCTGAGTTCCACTTTGGCTGTCCTCGCCAAATTTATCACCACTCTCTTTCTGTTGGTTTCACAATCATTTCTTGAGAAACAATTGCTTCTTCTGTGGAAACAGGTATATTAGTGGAAGCTCCAGGATCTATGCAGCATATGATGTTGGAAGTTTAATTTAGACTTGGAGAAATGAAAAACTGTGAAAGAAAATTTGTGGTTTTTTTCATATATTGCAAGACACTAAACTTTATTAACTTTATGCAATGACTTTTGCTCAGCCTACAGATTCATTTTGTGGAATTGACAACACCAAGGCTATAGAAAGCTATAGAAAGACATAAAAGATGCTTTATAATAAATGCAGTCACCTTACCACATCCAGTTTCCCAGGATAATGATTAACTATTTGTATTCTTTGGCATTTCTTTATTTTGACAGACTAGAACTTAGTTCCTCGAGGTGCTAACTCCTCTTAGTAAATACGCCGCTATTTTTAGACATACCATAAATATGTTAAAGCTATGGTGTTTTTTTCCTTTTCAAGGGGGTACAGGCCTTTTGGTATTCTATAACTCCTGTGCCTTAGCAATATATTATCAGTCTCATTTTGACAACTAGGAACTACGATATAGAGAGAAAAGGTCAACCACAATGGATGTGGCTGCCCCTTGAAGCCAGAGCATTATCTCCTGAACGCTGGGACAGCACTGACTACAAGACCATCTTCCCCTCTTGTGCAGCAGTATGCAGATTTCTAATGACTTCTTGGGAATAGGGTCAAGAATACAAAGCTAATGAAGACTTTCTGTAATGGTGGTAAACAGATTTCTTTTTTTTTTTTTTTTTACTTTTAAATTTCAGTGAGGATTAAGCTCCGTACAGAGCCATGGAAGCCTGCAGAGCTTTAATTACTCAGCACTGGAAAAGCTTAATTTTGCTGAATAGAGTCTTTCATGATTTAGTATGTTTCTGATATGCCCTTGAAACATCACTCACAGAAAACAAATAGACAAAAATAAAATTGCAAAGTTTTAATGCACCTGCAGTGAGTTTTAATGAAATTCCATAAAAGGCCTGGGAACATGTCCTAAAATTAGCTAAAGTGTTCTGTATTTGATCCTGATATTTTAATTAAAATACCAGTGAAAGGAGTCAGTTAGTTTGGGATTTTATGGAACTACTGAAAAGTACCTACAGACACAAATTCTTAGAGGAATGAAAAAAATCTTGAGAGAATTGCTTGCCATTATTTTAGCAAAAATGTGTGATTGTAACACATTCCTGTAGTCTGCATTAGCTGTTTTGAATGAGGCAGATTCAGTTCTGCATTGCATCTGTGACTCTTTTTCCAAGTATTATTCAGTCTATTGTGCTACTTCATAGAACAGCCTATAGGGGTTGGTCATTAGCTTCTTTAAGATTAATCTCCTGTCTGTTGGCAAAGCGAACAGAAATACAGAAATATTATAAAAGCACAACATACTGCTTTCTTTTGAACTGAAAAGTAGGTTTAAGATTTATTTGGCTCTTGATTGTCGTTTTCATATTTTTTGTAGGTTGATATCATTTGTTCCTTGGAATATGAGTTTCATCACATATCATTATATGATCAGCTGATGAAATAATTGGGAAAAAAAAATTAATGAACCAGCCTTTCAAAATTGTACGTCTGCAAATCTGAAAAGCTTAAAGTGCAGTTCTAAGAAGCTAAACAAAAGCTAAACTGGAGGGGAGGAACCTTCTTGAAAGAAAATTAAATGACATTATAGATACTATTATTTTCTAAGAAATAATCTTCTATACTGAAAAGAAAATCTTTTCAGAGGTATAGGACATACTACTTATGACAAAAGATTGGAAGGCAATTTAAAATTTCCCAAAAGGGCATATGCCAGTGTATTCCAGACCTCTGAAAATGGGGATGACGCTGTGGGGTGCTTAATTATAGACCAAAGTTTTATCAAACTAAGAGAAATAGAAAGTACTAGACTAAGTATAAAGCTACAAAGAATGTTCAGTGGTTTAATACCCAAAGCCAAGTAAATTTTATTTTATTTTTTTTCTCAAGACCAGCTGCAGGACCACTGATAAGAAGTGCAGGGGAAAGACAGCCTTTGGGCTACTTGTTCCATTATCTCTGGATGAAGATGCCCTCGATTGTGGATGGATGTTATATCTACCTCTATCTGAACATAGGGAAAATACTTTTCAGAAATATTTTAGACTGAATAATGAGCCAACATGCATTTTCAAAGGACTTTTTTGTTGTTGTTTCTAACAAAGTAATGTCTTTGAGGGAAGACTGATGTTTACCCCTGTAACAAAGTGTAGGAACACCCATCTCAAAAATCTCTTCCACCTTCCCTAACCACAGACACTCATTTACAGAGTATGAAAATGCTACAAGTCATTCTCCACAGACTGGAAATGGATGTTGTCTTATCTCTGCTATTCATCATGGCCACGCTACCAGAAAGCGTGCCAGGCTTGCTTGCCAAGGTGAGCAAGGTGATCAGCTCAGATGACCACTGAGGCCCAGTGCGTTCCGGTGTGAGACACCTTGCCATTAGGTAGTGTTGTCTTTTACATGCTATTTACATGCTTTTACGTGCCCCTTGCCATGTTCAATGCATTATATGTTTTAACATCAATTGCTTGGTCTTCGTTCTCTTCCAGTGGTAATTACATGCAAGCAAGAACAAGGTCATGATAAAGTAGTGCCGAGGATTTGTTATTTAACTGCACTTTCATCTCTGTGCTCAGAATATTTTCTTCCTGATCAGCAATTCATGATTATGATATCCAACTGGAGAAACATCCAGAAACCAGATTTTTCATAAAATTGGTACCAGGGTTCTACAAATGAACCTGAACCTAACATTCCTGTTCGTTAGTGTTATTCTGTATGTTAATGAACCTAGAACACACCTATGCGTGTTGATTTTTAAGGTTTTATTCACCTTGAGGTGTGTATACTTAGGGTTCAAAGGAGGTAGTGTCTCGCATTCCAGAGATAAATGTCTCTTGCTGAAACTCTCTCTGCTCTTCTCTCTGAATAGCCTTCCACAGATTTTAGCTTTGCTCTTCTTGAGAGCCACATGGCTGAAAGCCACAGACGATGACATCAGGTGGAGTCCATCATGCATGCCTTGATGTCATTACTCGGAGGGGGGGGCATCTTTTCAGAGTGACATGGCAGCCCGCCGAGAGCCATCTAGATTTACCTTAAAAGAACGTGAGCGCTGAGGACATTTAAAAATAAATGTGTATCAATTTCCTCTTCTCTCCATAAAGCAAATATCCCAAAGGGATATCCAGTGGCTTTTTACTTCTTTATCCTCTTGTTCCTTTTCCATTCCCTGTCCAGGCTTTTATTTTCTGCCCATCCTACCCTCTCTTAACACTTTTCTCTTTTCTACTTCGCTTGTCCCCTTCTCCCCATTCCCTCCTCCCTGCTCAGCTCACTCCTGTCCTCCTCTCCCTCGGGTCCCCGCTGCTGAGTCCTCGCTAACGTGCTCACAGCCCCCTCCATCCCTCTGCTACAAACTTGAAGATGAAGGAAGCGACAGGCGGAGTGGACAGCTGGAGTTTGTCTGACATGACAGTTTTCCCCTGTGCCAAAGATTAGTATTGCCGCCGTGGTAGCGCAGCCAAATATAAAATACAACCATAGTCTTCTCCTGAAATATGCCCTATATAAATTGCAGTCCTTGGGTGAGAGAGAAGTTGACTATATTTGATATCATTTCTTTTAATGAACATACACAATCTATATATGCTTTTTATACGTAAGCTTCCTTCCAGCCTTCACAGTCTAAGCAGCGGTTCATAGGCTCAAAGTGAATTACACATATTTAGTTTTTAAAATCTGGTTGATATTCTGTGTTAATTGACAAATAATGACAGGAATGCCCGTATCGCTGTTTAGCACAACCAGACAGTAACTATCAATGTTTATTCTAATCAGGAAAACTAGCTAAATTTATCTTTACAGGAAAAATGTTTCATTTATCACTCTATAAAAATGCTGAGTGAGCTACAATATTAAAAGTCAAGATGACCTGGATTTTATATGTCGCTGACTTATTTTGGGAATCTTATTTGACCCTTACATTTCCTAGTTTGCACATATGCCAAAAGGGTTTAATAACTTATTTCTCACTCAAGTTGTAAAAATTAATAATTGGTAACTGCTTGGAGACTTCCAAGTAAAAAGTACCATACAGATGTAGTCATAACTGCAACTGACAGCTTTCAAAAAAAGATCGCTATCGGCATAATAATAATATCCAGTTCCACTAGATCAATTTAAAACTACAAGGAGTATCAACCTTCGCACTTAAAGCAACTAGTTTTCTTTACCTTTGAGAAAGGAGAATTTGGGATTCCCAAATATGGAAAAACCTACAAAAACTTCAGCACCTTCTGTTGTAGCACCTACTATTGTCCACTGCTTACAGAAACTATATTCTAGCCTATATTTGGCAGTATTATATTATTTCGTATGACAATTCTCATGTTCTAATTCCAGAAAGCAGGATTTGATTATTCTTTCAATGACAGTAATATAAAGCAGCACATTAGTGGCTTTATTGTACTTATTTTACAGAATTCCATCGTACAGTAAAATTGGAATCTGCCTTCTTAAACAGGGGGTTGAAAAGCTGGACATAAATCTCAAACCCACATAACAGGTGGAAGTTTTCACGTGAGATCAAAAATGTTTTTCACAATTATTTTGGATGAATTTTGTGTTTTTCCTGTACCAATCTGAAATTTCCTGGGTCTGTCATGACTGATCTAAATTAATAACTAAAATACTAAAGCTTTCTTGCCGTAAAAGGATTTCTGTTTCCCAAACGAGAAGAATGTTATGACATGTATTGATCTACTGAGGTGGTAGTAGTCACTGAAAGATGGATCTCCCCATTTATTTTTTGTCCTTTCGCTATTATTATATTTATTGAGAACATGTCAGAACAATTGGCACAAAACCTTGAGATGTTGATAAACTGATAAGCCGTGCATATATTTGAAGCAGTAGTTGATCAATGTATATTAACTAAGGTTATTTGGACAGGGAAATGTAATACTTTCCACATCTCCTCTTGGAAATAAATTTAATAGTCTATCTCACCTCCCATGTGTTTCCCAGTAATCGCCTTCAGTTATTTTTTTCCCAATTAATTACAGCCATTTAGATGATGAACGGAGTCTCTCTCATGGGGACATGTAGTCAGAGTACTGCTTGGAAAAATGCTTCCTTGAACAATGCAGCCTTACATGCAGATTTTTTTCCCTGTGTCATACTAATTTTAATACGTATTTGGTGAATCCAGAATGTATTCCAAGCTAGTTTACAACTAAATTAAAGGAGAGGAAGGAAGCACCAGAAGAAAGATTTCATCCAGTTTGTCAGTGTAAGCTCCTAGCTATTCAGGGTTATTCCCTTGGTTTTGTGGGGGTTTTGTGATCTGTATTGTGATTTAAGGAGGAAAGTGCATAGGATTTCTTCTGTGATATTTTCTCTTCTGCGTGTGCTTCCTTCCTCATTGTTCGTTTACAATGCTTGTTTAGTGAACACACAACAGTGGCTACATTTAGCGACAGCAAAGGATTTTAATTGTTGTCATCCAAGACAATGATGAACATAAACCATTCTATGTGAATTATGTTACAGCAGAGAATATAACTGAAGAATAATGAAGAAGCAAACAGAAAATATTTGCTGGAGGGGAAAACTGGAGACAGGCCAGATTTCAGATTTCTATAGTACTTTTTTCCTTAAGCCATATACCAACCATGGTACAAATATATCCAAGAGCAGGAATTAACTGCTTAAGAAAGTTGTGCTAATGGGGATAATTTTACAGCATGAGAAGTTATTCTGTTTGTGTTTCAACACCAGTAAAAGAGGTATCATTTGCAGGGATACTATAGTATATCCACTAAAGTAAATCTTCATGCAGACATCTCCTGACAGGCATGAATATATGGTGTCCATAAATAAATACTGTGTAACAGTATTCTTATGGAAATTACCATATTGTGGAGAATATATTTAAAAAAAATGTTCAAGATATCAAAAGCACATCACCCACTGTGCTGCTTAGTTTCTTCTTGGATATCAGGGCACACTTAAGATCTCAGTATTTCTAATGCTGTCAGTGGGCCAGACTCCTGGTATCCAAGTCCATCTATCACCTTTTGACCATCATGGGTAGTTTTTCACTTCAATATCAAGTTACAGGCCTGAATTTAATTTAGACTACTTGTGTGATCATGTTTATTCAGTGTGGGCTTCAGTTAATAGATGGACTAGGATTATGGAATTGATTTGCATAGAAATCAGAATTGATCAAAACTAAATTATTGATTATTTCAAGTTGAAAAACACTCTCTTCAACCTTGCATTCTCACAGAGCAGCTCCTAGCTGATTAGCTTTTATCGTTATATAAATGATAACATAGTAAATGTATGTATGTAGGGTGGAATTTGCTGATCTTTTTGAACATGTACAACAGATAATGAGTTTGAATCAGAAGGTCTCTCCTTTAAATGCTATGAAGACCTTATTATACATTCCGATATCACTTCCAAATTTATTTGGGAATGAATAATGTTTGATTTTCTGTTTCATATTAAAAATGTCATCTGCTTTTCCATTTAAATATAGAATTAAAAATATTCCTCCCACTTGGTTTTTTTGTGGTCAGACTTTCATTTATTAGAAGTCCCTTATAGTACTTTCCTACAATAAATAGCATTGAGTTTTGTTCCTGCTTACACTTCTAATTCTTTATTTCTAATGATAAAATACTCCTCTTCCCTTGCCTCCTCTTTTTCCCTGTTAAATGCTATTTATTTAAAGAACTCACGAACAATGGCATTTATTTGAGAGCTATGAGAACAAAGTTTAATTCTCGGCTCTACTACATGATCCCTCTATGACACTGAACAAGTTAGTCAGGCTCTCTGTATACTGTTCCCTATCTATAAAAGGCAGATAATAGCACTTTCTTAACTAGCAAATCTTAACAATGAAGGTATTAAAGGTTACGTGTACTTGTGCTGAGGTATAGCTAGAACTTTTAAATAGATACAATTTTTGAGGTAGGTTGAGAGCCATTTCCTTCCTTTTATTTTATCGCTAACCTCTAAAAAGTTTTTTTCTTGTTCCCTCAAAAATGTGTGTATTTTCAGAATTTGCTGCAAGTGTCATAGCTGATCACAGGTATCGGAGATCCAAGTATGAAATTGTCTGATTTTAGAAACTTCAGAAGTAGAATTCCAGAGTCACTTTTTAGCTATTTAGTCTTCATCTGAGGGAAGTCTGTACAGATGGATATCTTGCTGGAATTCAATAACCTGAATATTACTTTGATTTTCTTTTGGTAACTGAAGATAGTACAGAGAAGATGATAAGTTCATCAGTACTTATTTTGCTACAAACCTCTTTTGCAATGACTTTCCTTTGGTTATTAAGGTATCTTTTTTTTGCCTTTTGAGCTACATTCAGGTCATTTAGCTTGCCAGTAATTCGAATACCAACAAACTGGGTCCTTCTGACAGCCTGAGCTTGACAGCCTGCTCTAAGTCCCTCCACTGAATTGTTGGTCTGTCATGTTGTTTCTCCTAGTAATGGTATAAGAGCTGATAGCAACCTGAATACCTAAAAATAGATGGAGAGAATAGGCGTTAGAATTTGTAGCTGGTATTTTATCATCTTGGCTCCCTCTGCCATTGCATGGTGGAATGTGATAGCTTAAAATAACTAAGTGCCATTTTTGTGCCAAAAATATAAAATGTTATTCAGTATTACAGTATCCATTTCAGCTATGGACACTCCTAACGCTTCCTACAGCAGCTTTCCTAGCACAACTAATCCCAAAGACTGTCAGAAATAAAACTCTTGCAGGTGACCAAATTTATCCAATCGGGAGAGACAAATTCATTAAATGGGGAGAGACGTTGTACTCCCTCTGCATCCATGCGTTCAATTATTCTAGACTATACGCATGGCGTAGGATCTCGTATGGTCCTTACAACAGCTGCTTTGTCTTTCCACCACAAGTCAGGTAGTGAGTAAAAGGATAAAATCTGCCTTGCCATCTTATACTTTCTTCATAGCCACGGGCTAATTTTTGTTGTTATGTGGAGTATTCATGCGTATAATGAATATACAGTAGATTTGATGAGCTGGAGCCTTCTGTTTCAGGTGGTGTTTCAGCGAGTTGTTTCGTTGCTGTAATGCAAGCAAAATGTTTCCTTGTTTTGACAGAATGTGTGTCGCTACCATAGATTTAACATGCCTCTCCTGAAAAATATATCATGTGGTGGAATTACTTCATCGAAAGCCAAGCGGCAGTTTTTAACAAGCTAAAAGATATGGAACCATGTCGTCATTCATTTACCAGTTTGCCTGAACTACGATGTTGTTAATCTCTGGGTAAAACCCAGATGAGTGCTTCTCATCAGCTTTGTCATTCTGATAATGATCAGATAGGGGAACTGGAGGTGTAAAACCAAACAGCTGTATTACAAGCCTCATTTTAAATCAGATAGAGGGACTATTTTAGCTGTTAAAATATCTCACTCGTATCCAGGTTCCTCTCTATTCTTCCCTTAATTTCCATGAGAGCCTTTTGGACTGCTCAGGTCTCTGCCATTGCTCTGGTCAGAGGGGAAGCACACTTGCTAACATCTCAGATGCAGCCTCTGCAGCGGAGGGTGTAGCTAATGGCATGGAAAGGAAGAGCTACATTTTTGCTACTATAACGGGACAAGTTTTTTGAATACTTTTATACAGGTGTCGCGGTTTAACCCCAGTTGGCAACCAAGCCCCACCCAGCCGCTCGCTCACCCTCCCCCCCGGTGGGATGGGGGAGGGAATCGGAAGGGCAAAAGTAAGAAAACTCGTGGGTTGAGATAAGAAGAGTTTAATGATTGAAATACAATAATAATAATAATAAATTGTAATGAAAAGGAAAATAACGAGAGAGAGAAAGAGAACAAAACCCAGGAAAAACAAGTGATGCAACTGCTCACCACCCGCCGACCGATGCCCAGCCCATCCCTGAGCAGCGATCGCTGCCCCCCGGCCAACTCCCCCAGTTTCTATACTGGGCATGACGCCCTATGGTATGGAATAGCCCTTGGGCCAGTTGGGGTCAGCTGTCCTGGCTGTGCCCCCTCCCAGCGTCTTGTGTATCTCCAGGCTTCTCAGCTGGCAGAGCATGGGAAGCTGAAAAGTCTTTGGCTTAGTATAAGCACTGCTTAGCAACAACTAAAACATCAGCGTGTTATCAACATTATTCTCATACTAAATCCAAAACACAGCACTATATCAGCTACTAGGAAGAAAATTAACTCTATCCCAGCCAAAACCAGGACTACAGTTCTCTGGCATTTGAGAGGCTTGACTGAGCTCTTGATAGGTTGAGTTTATAGGCAGTTACTAGTTGCAAAGGCTTTGTAGTTTATCTAAACTTTTCTTTTTCCTCTTGGGAATGCATTGATATCTCTTGTGACTGTCAAACATTTTAGTTTTACTGTAGTGAGGATGGGAAGGATGGGAACTAAGAACTGTACAGCATGTATTTTATCATGAGAAATAATTAGTGGATAAGAGAGTTGGGCTGTCATAAATTTTTGTGCCTGTGTTAAAGCAAAATGAATTGCTAGACAATGAGGAAAAATAACATTTAGAGGGCCCTGTGGCTTGTGTATTTTTGATACCTTTGCCTCAGATAGTTTCACTAGGCCCAAGTGCCTCACTTCATCCTTTCTCCTCTCATTTCAAGTGTTTTGGAAGTGCCAAGAGCATCTTGTTTGATGCAATAAATGTTTTGTCAGTCATAGCCAGATTGTTTGCAGAGCTGCAGTTCTCTTAGGTATGTGTTTATGAAGTATATAAGCCTGTTAGTGATTATTTTTCTTCATATTCTCTTGTGTTTTGTATTTTTGTAGAGCAGAACAGAAACATTGTATTGTGATAAAGTTGGGATGGTGGCTGACTCACTTCCCTTTTCATCCTCCTGAGCTGCAATTTTCTGTGTTTTCATTTTTTGTTCAAGTTTGGCAAAGCTTATGCACTTCACACTTTGTAATCCTGAGGTAATGTTATGGATCTTGATTCTGCCACGAATTTGGATTCAACACTACCCTGGGCTGAATACTTGGGTTGTCAGAAGTGTTTGAAGGCTGGCAGGATGGTCGTTTCATCTCATAAAAGTGTATGTAAAAACCAATGAAATAAAACACAGGACAGAGGCAAGAAGTGATTCATTAAGGGTGGACAAATTGGCTTTCAAAAGACAAACTAACTGCTCTCCAGAGGGATAATACAGCAAGTTGCTGAGCAGTCTGGCTAGAATCCAGAAAAGCATTTAATTGTGTGCTTAATTTAAAACGTTCAAGTAGTGCTTTAGCTTCACAGGGAAAATCCATGTGTGTAAAGTAAAACAGAATAGAGTCTTCACACGATTAAGCTCTAAATCTTGCTCCATTTCCCTGAATTTTGCTCCGTGGCTCCCAACTCATGATTCCACCCTGGAGCGATCTTGTATTTCACAGCACACATCTTCTCAACTGTGCGTAACCCTCAATTTCAGATGGCTCCTATCTAGGAGGTTTCAGGACATTCACATACAGCACCCTCAGAATTAAGTTTACAAACACTAAAATAGCAGTAGAATACCGTGTTCGTTCTGACAACAAATCAGTTGCCTGTCCTCAGTGCAACAGGTTTCAACTTTTCATTGCAGGAAAAGAGGGCAGTAGGAGAGGGCTGCTCACTTAGGAGAAAGCTTCTGTTGATAAGTGAATATATACATTAGGAATTAGCTGCTATACGGTGGGTAGGAAAACACACAGAAAAGTTTTGGATAATAAGATGAGTTCAGGAAAATGTTTCTAAAAGACCTTAAGGCCAGATTCTAATTAGTGAATGACAAAATTGTTCAGAAAATAAGACCAGTACTGTAAGAATCTTGCCATAGTCAGACACTACCATCAGCAAAGATGCTTAATTATCCGCTGCATATAATAACTCCCTTGTGGAGTTATATGATAAGTATAAAGGGCATTGAAGTCAGAATTACCCTGAAAGACTTTGGCCTGAAAAGTAGGAGCAGTGAAAGACGATATAACAATGAAAACAGTTTGAAACAAGTTGCATTTTTTTCAGTTAACTTCTTTTTAGGCATTCTGTAAATAACAAAGCAGAAAAACAATGAAAAATTGTGTGGGCTGGAGTTTCTTCTCTTTTACACAAGCTTAATTGTGTTTCACTGTTCTATTCCTGATTTTCATTAATAGTAGCAAGAATGAAGTCAAGGCTTACTGCTTCTTAAACTACTCAGTACAGTTCCATGCAATTCTTTGAAAACAACAGGAGCAAAGCAATCTTTGGGTAACATAATACAACCCCTGAACTTTGATCTCAATCAAGGCAATCTAGAAAGAAACAATAATGTCATAACTCTTTTAAAGCTTGCAACACCGAAAAATAAAACTGCTATCAGAAACCTACCCACAGAACGCTGAGAAATAATTCTCCTGACCTACAGTACTGCTCCATATGTTGTATATACTAAAGAGAAAAGCTGTTTATTATTTGTACCTACAGCTCCCACCAATTATAGCTAGAGTTGTTGGCTCCCTGTTTGTTTTCATTGACACAGACGGATAAAAACAGATACAGCATATAAGATAGAGACTATTACAACTCCGAGCTCTCAAGTTACACCATAGACATGATTTAAATTCCTTTATACCTTTTTAGCTTGCAAAGTTCTCTCAGAAATAGCCTTAATGATTAGGGTCTGTGTAAACTAAAACTGAAAGCCTTTGCGTTAGCATTCAGGCTTGACGACACAGCAGAAAGAAGATAAGTGATCCTTCGGGGCTAAGAGATTCAGTACGGGTCGTAAGCCGTACATGGGGATACGGACCCTGCTCATTATGGGGAAATGGATCAAAACATTTTGTCTCATCGAGATGACCAATAAGTGACAACGTACCGATGTACCCGCCATGCAGAGGTCTTGTTTGTGCTGGAGTTGCACTGGCTTAAGCGGCAACACTACGATTTCTTTGTCCCCTACTTCTCCACCACTTGGTGCTCCTCCGCAATCCTCGTACCCCGTATCGGCACGCGTGCAGCCAGTCTGACGACGAACGGACGCTTGGCCTGTAACGCTGCCGGCTCACGGCCAGCAGAGCGGGAGTTGTTAAGTGCCAACGTTCACGTTCGGAGGACTCGCTCGTTGAGGCGGTGATAGCCCACGCTCCCCGCCAGCGGGGCATCGCTCTGCCCGTTGTAGCAGCAGCAATGGCAGCAGGCTCCAGCTGGAAAGTCCTCACGTCAATCATGGGTGAAAGCTCAGGACCGGGAACTGGCTGTTGCTTGGTTACAGTTTCTCCCAGCTGCATTGGAAAGCGCTCTGAAAGGAGGGTAGCTTCAACCTGACAGCAATTACAGGAGAGGCAGGCCCCAGCTTTCATTTTAGAGACCAAATATACAAATGGTCCTTCCTTTGCAGTTAGCATTTCATTATGGTTTGAATCCGTTTCCCGCAGCACAAGAGCGGAGTTGTAAGGTAACAGAACTGAGATGCTGAGGTTTTGTGTCAACAGCGATCCCTTTCACCTCCAAACTGTGAGCTAGTTTTAAATATTAAAAAAAAAAAAAATTTAAAAGATATTCTGGAAGCAGCTGAGGAATAGGTTTGGATTTGAGTGACCAGTGGCTCTTCTAAGAGCAGGTTTTAGTCAGTCCAGCTTCTGTCACGTATCTCTGGAAATTTTGTGAACGAGAACCTTGTGTCCTGGATCGTTCTCACCCCTTTGTTTCTGGTAGGGTTTCACATGGTAATTACCTTAAGCAAAAAGCTCAGGAAAGCAAAAGAGGACTCACATCAGTAACTGTATCTGCAGCGCCAAAAAATCAACATTTCCCAATAGACAAACTTACAATAATAACTGATTTTAAAATTACAAGAGTGATCACTATGTATCAGCAACCACGGGAGATTTTTCTAATTTTACAACCAGCTTTAAGGTTTTTGTTATTTTCAGTCTCTTCTAGATTTTCTATTCACCACAACTGAAAAATGGTGTTTAATGGCCTTTTTGAATCTTGCTAATGAAGTCTTTAAACTATGTAATAGCCACCCTAAATATAAGTGAAATTATTACTTGAAATTTGCAAACACAATGATCCTGATAGGTATGAAGGCAGGTAACGTTACATGCGTGTGATGCAAACCTTTGTAGCTGAGAAAAGTTGTACCTTTGAATCACAGGATGTGGGAGATGAAGGGTGTAATGCTTTGAGAAGCAATTTTCCAAAGCATATGCTTTCAGTTTAAAAACATTGTATTAAGTGGTGTCTAGAGAAAATGTCAGGAGAGCATAAAAGAGTGAGTGCGGACAAAACGCTTATGGAAATTAGGTAAAACTGCGATAACTTTGAGCAATTACTCCACACTGAAGTCCTGAAATTTCTGTTCCATGCAAATCTACAGATCAGCCCACAAATCTAGAGAGGAGACACAGAAACTGCAGATGCGATATGAAATAAGAAGTGACAATCAGAGAAATGCTGTGCTTTGGGGGAGGGCTCAGATGCCACGCCATACCTTTTGCCACGTTTGAAGAGATAACACGAGTACTATTGTAATAGTAATCATAAAATTTATAGCTAAGATATCTAAAGTGATTGGCTCATAAACAAACCAGAAATTATATGCCAGTGTTTCAATTTAAAAATACATTCTTGGGAGATCAGAACTAGTTCTTAATGATTTAGAAAACAGGAATAAAACAACCCTAAAGTCCTGATGCATGTAATTTGCTGTGCATAGTTTGACAGGCTCCCACTAATTGCTACATATTCTCTGCAGAATAAATACCGGCTTTGGTGGCACTGGAGATGTAGTATTACTTCGGTTTGTGAGGGGCCTTCTAGGTGTCATTAGGAAATTGCTGCTCAGCCGCTGGGAACTGGCTCAGGGTGATGCTGCTGGGTTCTCTCTGCTTCCATTAGCTTCAGCTGGAGTAGAGGTGATCCAGCCTGTGCCAGATCAGGCTTTTTTTTCTGCGGCACAGGACGGCTGCTTCTCACAGCGTCCGACGGTATTTCTCCAGGCAAGTGTTCTGTCTGTGGAGGAAAACTTCATTTCCTATGCGTATTTACATATGCTTGCTAATGTTTATCTGAAATTACAAACCCAAGGTAATCTCTGTGATGAGACGCACCTACATTTTTTTATTTCTTTATTTATACTGCATTAGGCAAAATAGAAAAGCGAGTGCTTCCCATGAGACTTTTTTAACTTATTTGAGGACACTGGGATCTTTATAAAATTAGCTTAGACATTCTGCCGATTCCTCTGTCCTCCATGTAGTTTTGAGTGATTATAACACATCCATGCCATTGACAGCTGTCTCATTATCTTTAAATGGCAGTCCCTGGACTTATTTACTGAAATAGTTAGGTTAAAAACGAATGTTGAGGCTTAACTATTACTTGGTTGCCATTAATGTTTATCAGTGCTCTTTGCATTTGAACCCACAAAGGGAAGATTGCAAGAGGCAATAACTGTGCTGATCCTGCTCAATGCAGCATAATTGCAGGGTCAGACTTAACATGTTTTATATCAGTTTGTTCATAAAGCTGAAAATGCTTTTAGGAGTCCACAGTAGCACTGCAGTGAGGCAGCTGACCTGCCAACCAGTAGAGATGAAAAGGCCATCCCAGCCCAGACGCTTCAAGAGCACTTAATGAAAGATCCCTTTTTTGTACGTGCGTAAATGTGTGGATATTTTTGTGCACTGGAAAATCGGTTTCCATGAAGAGTTCCCAGAAAATACCTTATATTATAAAGTTTCAAGCATTTAAACATACCTGTAGACACCAACACTCCAATGATCTGACTTTGAAGTTCTCTTTGATTCTGTCCGTGGACAATGCCATACTGTTATCAGAAAAACAAAGGGGGAAAAAACCCAAGGGTATTTAATGATGAATTCTAAAATCAATTTCTTCCCTGTCCTGTCCTCCCCCCATCAGACAATGAATTATTTAATGAAAAGATCTGAGGGCAGACCTAACACGTTACAAAGGAAGATGTCTGCTGGGGTCTCTGTTACCACAATATACTTGTTTTTTTTTAAAGCAAACTGAAACCTAAAATAGCCATATCATTTGACGGAGTTTATAGAAGCAGAAATTTGCAGGGGCAGGAAAAACAGTCTTTGTAATGAAAGATAAACTAACCGTCTTTGGAGTTTTTGAACTGCAAGGCATGGGGAAGGTGATAGTACAACATGGGTAAGTGGGCTAGCAAGTATATTCTAAAGGAATCCCCAAATGTAGAGCTTTCTTACGTCTTCTGTAATATACACATGCATAGGTGCATATTTGTGTATGACAGTATATAGATATACATATATAAATTTATACTGCTCGTGCACGTATTCTCGTTACTGGTGAGTTTTGCTTTTGTGGCACAGTCCATGCTCCCTGTTTGTAGCATTGTTATTTCCCATAACTACATGTTTCAGCAAGAAGAGAGCTGAGCCTCTGTTTGGCAACGGTGCTGGTTCGCTTCTCTTCTGAAATCCATGCAAAATGTCGCACCTGGGTTTGTTGATGGTCAAGTAAAACCAGACAGGGTTACCGGGTAAAGTTTGTGATGCCAAACTGGTGGTAACAATAATGTATCAGAGGAGGAAAGTCCAATTGCTGTGCTAGAATCTCATTTAGACAATGTCTTTTGTGGGGGAAGACTGCAGACAGTAGATGTCTTCAGTAAGTGGGCACGGAGAATGTTCTGTGTGTTGGGCAAGGCTTAAAACGTCACATTTCTGTGGTGGTGCCTGTTATTAAAGGTAAGTTGGGAAGCAGGGGATTTGGGCCTCTCTGAATCCTTTCCATTAGAAAAATCAATTAATTGTGGATTATCAGTCATTACTTATATTGAATATAAATTATTAATAAGTTGGGTATTGCTTTTGTGCAGTCTTGTTTCTTTCTGAAGAATATGCAAAGTCCTTTTTCACACTGAGCTGTCACTCCTTGCTAGTGCGTCTTTGCTTTGTAGCAAAGCAATAACCTCGTGTTTTCCCGTGGCTACACAATATTTTGGCTATGCATCTTTCTATCTAGTATCACTTTCGCTGTTTTAGAGAGATAATTATTTGAGATTGCCAGAAATAACCACAAATCAAACAGCATTTACCCCTTCCATTAGATTGAAAGTGGTTGCAGTCACTTTCTCCTAAATTATTGAGCTAAGAGGTCACAAGTAACAAATGCAATAAAAAGCCGTTTGCTTTAGGGCTATTAGCACATTTTGGAGATAATTATATAATTTTTCAGATATCCCTAGGGATTTACGTCAGTAGCACAATCGTGCATTTGAACTTCAGCAATGGAAAATTATAGGCAATTTGTTTGTTTTACATGTTTCTATAGTAATAAGGGTAATTATTAATAAACAGAACACTTTGTTCTGGTAAGTCATGTTAGGAGAGTCTCTGAAATAAAAAGCAATGCTAAGAGTACAGTCACTCTCCAAGTTACCCAGTTAAGTTTCTAAATGGTAACGTATCCTCTAGTCTGTTAGCAGACAGTGTTGTACAGCCCTCATCTTCCTTCAGAACCATCGCCATCAGTGGAGCTACACTGGTTTACATCACTTAAAGATATCGCTAGCATGTTTTAAATACATTGGAAAATAATTTGACCTAGATAATTCTGCCTGCCTTTACTGTGCATTGATATTAGAGGTCTGTTGTTAGAAGTCTAGAGGCATTGGAGCTCTAGGTAGATCCTATTTTGTGGAAATGAGAAAGATGTAAAAATGCACTTGACTTTTTTCAGCGTTTGCTTTCGTTAACATAAATTGTTGTCCATAGTCCTATTTCTGAGAAGATAGGTAGAAGATAGATAGAAGATAACTTACTAGTTAACTGTCTGTGAAAGTCAGAAACATTTATTAAAAGCAGGTGGCTGTCTGTGTAAGTTATCGGGTATGGCATGCATCTTGCTTAAAAGCTAGAGCTCGAGAGATGGACTAGATTTGCTCAGAGGTGTGGTCAAAGCCACAGCTCCTTCCGTGACCTTGAGCTGTCTCTTACTCTCCATGAGGTTACTCATTTCGGTGGCCAGACTGCTTTATCCACTTGTCCGGCAGATCTAAACAAGGACTTAATTTACTTTTTAGAAGACTGTGTCCCACAGTGTAGTCTCTTTGTTTTCTCTACCACCAGCTTTAGCACTGCTATTTGGGTTGTCGTGGCCGCTCACTAGAAGAGCTATGTTTTTCTTGCTGTCTTTCCTGGAGGACAACCATAAATATTGTGGGAGGTCAGTAGGACAGAAATAAATGCTTCTTTAAGTCCAGGGAAATTAGTGGTAAGAACTCAAGAAGTACAGTTATGCTCTGGAGTCAAGTCCATAACATTAGTGATAAATTTTCTGGTGTACTAGTATAAATTGTGCTTGAATTCAGTGTCGTGTTTGCATGGTTTACTATACAAAAAAGGTTCTGCAAACATGGGAGGCAGATTTAGCTGGGGCAGTCTGCTTTGAATCCGTCTCAAACATCAGGAATAGAACTGTCAATTGTGTTTTAATTACAGAATCATTTATAGCTGCTTACACGATATTAAGGACAGTGATACTAAATTTACAAGTTTGTTTGTCGGGCTGGTAGGCGGGAAAACTTTTTCCATGGAAATTATTGCAGTTTTAAGTGAATCCATTGATATAAAGCTTCTATGCCAAATTCTCAGCTGTAGACTCTAGTTCTGCTGAAGAGAATGAATCTGTGCCAGTTTACGGTGTCTGAGACTTTGGTCTCATGAGTCCATTTTTAGATTCACGTTTTGACTATAATTGTATTTTAAAGTGTGAGACAGAATAAGGAAGAATGTATTATGTGGCATTTTCTCCTACTCCATTAAAATAATCCCAGTATAATGGAAACAGGAAAAAAAAAAAAATTCACTCACTCAGGCAGTTTCCAAAATTGCAGTTCTGCAGAAAGGAGGGAAGTGAGTAGTTATAGAAAAAAACGTTGGTAAATTGTCAGGCAAAGTAGCATACATGGAAGAAGAAATGAAAGTGGGCATATCTGCACAGCTTTACCAATTAATCTATATTTGTGGGCAATATGCATGTGTAACTCCTTTGGTAGTATGTGCAAAGGCTTCTGTTTGCATAATCAGCTGTGTGGGGTTTGGGTAAGTTTTGCTTTGCATTATGCTCACTTGACTGTACCTAACTGTGCACGTGTCAAAAACCTTACTCTTCTATCTAATAGAAAAATGACTTTGAAAGATACATAGTCATCTTTCTTGGATATATATGAAGATGAAGATAATGTCAAGCAGTTTGGTATATTCACTTATGAATAATTCATCCAGCTGCACGCAGTTATTTATTATTATTATTATTAATTATGTGTGTATAGCTGGAAAAGACAGGAAGGCTGTAACTGCTGCCTCATGAGAGATGTTTAATGTTAAGAATTTGGTTAGACCAAGATGGGTGATATGAGAAAAGGAAGACAGACAGTGATAAATAGATCAGAGGACACAAAGGCTTTAATAATGTTGATGGGGAGAAATATCATTTGTTTGAGATGATAGCCTTGGGAGCACAGGCTACTACTAGTTCCCTTGCCAGGAGTTTAGCTCCGTTGCTTTCTGTGAGCTATGGATATTCAGAGCAGGCATGCTTACATTAGAGCACATCTGGCTTTGAGCTGCAAAAAAGTCTCGATGCGGACATGGGATCCGAATTATGCAAGCATGTTAGGGAAAAGGGCAAGAAGTGTTGTCCAGTTTAGACCAGACATCCAGAAGAAAGTGCATGGGCCCAGAAGCAGCCCTGTTTGAATAGCTGGACTGCAGTATTCTTGGTATCACGTTATTTAACTCTCTGGGGGAAAAAAAAAAGTTTGGAAGCAGAAAACAAAGATGCAAAGAGGAGCTTCACAGCAATAAACTACTCTCAGGCAACATTCCGCTTTCATATCCCCATGCAACTCAGAGATGCCACAAAAACCTGATTGAAATTACATCAAATGTAATGCTTGTGATTTTTTTCTGGTTTAACTCAAAGAAAATTTTTACATTTCATGACAGAACTGAGTAAAGCCTTAATAACAATCAGTCTCCACAGAGATAATACCTATTTGCTGTGTTTAGACTTTTAGGAAAATGTGTAAGGAAATAAACTGAACTTAGTGCTGGTGAAAAGTTATTAATCTGGAATTCTTCATTATGCAGTAAAAATGTAACATAGGAGTTGCCCTTTGTGAATCTTAATTTTTTTTTTTTTTTTATAATGCATAAGAATAATTGAAAGCTTTTGCAAACGGAACTAAAAATCAACAAAATATTTCCATATGGTTTTGTCACTTTTTCTCTCCCTTTACTACTATCCCAGGCATTCGAATGCCCTGTGTACTTTAGGTACGATCCTGACCGTAACCATAATGCTAACAGTCTGTATGGAATAGCGCGGACCCTGCTGCAACCTCACTTGAGTGCAGACTCACGATCTGGAGAGCATGAAAGACGCAGGCTGCTGGCATGGGCTGCTGCTCAGGGAACGCTCTTCCAGTCGGTCACCTGTGACCAGAGTTACACAGACGTGTACGCTGAAAAGTTAATTCAGTCACTCTGACTTTCCTCTTCTTCCGCTTCAGCTCAGTAAGAGTGGCAGCTGGTTATTCAGTTACTCAAACACTCGCAAGCGTACCGAGACCAGCACAACTTACACACGACCCGCTTCTGCGCTGCTTTGTTCTTCACTCTGCAAGGACGCCCAAAGACTCTGCTTTGGACAGAGGTACCTCTCCTTGTACATACAGATGGGAAAAATACCTGTGCCTGGATTACGTGAGTTTTTAGATAAGTGAATTTGAGTTGTTATTGACTGGACCCTATGCTATGGTCTTCAGGCTTATGGACAAAATATTATTTAACGCTATCTATCCCAGTCATTATAAAGATGTGTTAAGTTGGGCTAAAATCAATTGTGGTTCTCCTGGTTCTCTATTTAAAATTAATTCTGCATTCCAAATTCAGTAATTCAGTGCTCTGGATAGGTTGTGGCTTTTCTTCACCCCCTTTTTTGTTTTATTAATTAGCCATATTTGAGAAATCAAAATTTAGCACTGAGTGTACAAACAATGCCTTTAATTTTCCCTTTTTTTAAGGAAAGGGTAGTATTGAGCTTTGTGTCTGAAAACGTTCCAGCTACTAAATGGATGAAACCTTACAAGTTGCCTCAATCTATCAATAGGAAAAATAATAGTTTTGCTTCTCAACAATCTAGGTGTTGAAACCATCTCCAGATTCATTAAAGCATACCGTGGAAATCATTTTCTAGTGGGAGATATAATGAATGTTTGAGGCATTTTTACAACATGCAGGGAGCTATAAATTTTTAGAGAGCTTTTATTATTATTTTTATGCTGTAAGTCATATTTTGCTATATGTCATAAAGGTTTGAAAACTTAGAATGCTTTGTAATTACTCAAAAAAAAAATTGACTCGTTACATCTTAAATTCCGATAACAAAAGAAATGCAGTGTTTGTGCAGGATGTTTACTAGTTCTGCTTATTCCAATGGGCCTAGGCCAAGGGCAAACAGTTATAAAACTGTAGCTGTGTAAAACATCCTTTGCTGTTTGAGTGCACACAAACAATAACAGAATTCATCTGAAAGTGATGGCTGATGGGATTCAAGGTGAAAATGTCCTTAGTAAGGATGTATTTTACAGAGTAAGACATCCATCTTTTGGTTTTTTATAAAAGCTCTGCATATATTTTTCCATTGGCAACATGGTCATCACCTTTTTTTCCCGCAGAAATATTTATACATACATGCAGTAGAACATTGAATAAAAAGTGTGTCCTCCTAAAAAATTAATAAGCATTAATTTCAGTATCTATACCACTCTTCCATAATAAATTTTCTAGCCAATAAAAATACAATAGAGTAACTCCTGTGCAAAATATACAGAATAAGAAGGGTTTGCGAGGATAGTCATGAGGAACTGTAGCCCCTTGGTCAGCACTGGGTGATATGATGTACGCCTCTGGGTTGCGCGGTACGGCTCTTAGTCCAACCTTGACAAAGTAAGTATGAAATAGAGGGGAACGTACTTCATACCAGTAACAGAAGACAGCCACCTACCAAATATCCAGAAAGCGCTGCGGACGTTAATCCCTAAGCGCTATCAGTGAAAGGCTCTGAGGTTGGGTAGCCCCTTTGATTGCCCCCTCCTGCTGGCTGTGGCCACGTGAAACTCTCTTCTGTCTTCTTGTGTCATGGGGTATGTTGCTGCATCTGCTTGGATGTGGTCTGGATCCCTTTTGGTTTTAGATCATCGTGTGTAAACTGGAGAAGCTTTAGTGCTCTTTGTTGCTAGAAGAGCTGATCAGTCTATTCAGTGTACTAAATATAAGAGCCGTATTACTGCAAAGGCTGCTTGCAGTTATAGTGTGGGTGAGGAAGAGCAATACGTAGGGATAATAGGCAGAAGCGTGGCATCTATGAGGATGTACTAGTTTGAGACTGAAAGGGACAGCATACACGTTGTACTTCACTTAAATGTCATTTTCCTTGGAACACACTTGTATGAATTGTATGTACTGATTTTGTTCCGTCTCTGAGGTGTTTGTTTATATCTTTGCATGGGTGTCTGAATATGTCGGCTTTTGTTTTCAAGGTGCTGTTATCTTTTTTGGAAGCTTTAGTCTTGCTGAGAAGTATTACTTCAAAAATCAAAGTGAAATTTCAGAGCCAGAGTGAAGCCTTCCTTATAAACGTGTTTGGAAAATAGGACACAAATCAGTTGTTTGTTAAAGGCAGTTTATTATATCATGTGCATGACACCTTATAATTCACCATCTGCAGTAAATATCATTTCCAAAGTCTCATTTCTTTAGAACAGACCCCAAATAATTGTAATAATATTTTCAAACAAGTCACTGCCTGTCACAGAAGTTCTAAGTCCAGCTGAAGAGGAGGGTAGGAGGCTGCCATGCTTTACATGTCAGCATAGCTGTTGTAATACCTAATGAGCTGATCTGTTCCTCCGTAGTAGGGCTTGAGAACAGCAGGAAGCTCCTTCTCTTTGAAAAATTACAGCATTAGGCCTTGGAGTGTAGAAAAGTGAAAATGAGCCCATCCTTAAACACTTTGTTAACGTGTGTTGGTACAGATGAGCTGCAGAGAACCTTATTCCACCTTCACATCTGAAGCATTAAAACTTTTTTTTTTTTTTTCCTACTTTACAACCACAAGGAAGAGAGGAAGATCGTCGTGTTGCAACATGTAAATTCCTACCAGTCCAGGATGAGACAGTCTGATCAGCCAGGGATATTTGTCCAAATGTGAGTGGGTTTTGCTTTATCTGCTGAAGAATAAAGCAGTGGTGGCATAGGAAAGAGTAGCAAGAACAATTTTAACAAATTTAAAAAAATATTGTAGTGAATAATCCTTACCCAAAACTATGCTCTATCTCCTTGCCTGATAAAAAAATCACATAAATAATTTTACGCCAGTGAAGTACAAGTTTTCCAGGGAACGAGAGAGAATTCCAGGGTCAGCAAGTTTGCATGGTGGGTCCTAGAATGTGATAGGATGTCGCTATCCTCATCCAACAATTCTCATTCCATATTTCAAATGAACTTTTGCCATCACTTTAATCTTCTTTTTTTTTTTTTTTTTTTACATTGCAGCATATGGGAAACCATAGCATTCTTAAAATTGCAGGTATTTTTGATATTGAATGTGCATTGGGAATATTTCAACTATAAATCAAAGAAAGCGAGGATAGAATGATGGGTTTTTCTAATGGCCCTGCTGAGGATTTTTTTGGCAATAACAATGTATCTGCACACATCTGTATAGCTGTCTACTTACGGCACAAAAAGCTATCATTATATGCGATGGAACATCAAACAACTATTTCATTAATGGTCCTATTATGAGAAAGTACAGTGACATTAGAATACCAGCATCTTGTTACTATAGTTACCTGATTTCGCTGTAACACTCATGTTTTTATAAACTTACGTATATCTGTGTGTGTTTTATATATATGTATGTATAAATGTATATACATTTCTCTCTCCTTCAGGAAGGAAGATCTTGCCTTTTCAAGCGTTTAGCGTACTTTGGTAGACATCATTATCCAAAGGACACTAGACAAGCTGTATTTGAATGGCTTGAATTAGATGAAAGTGTTGTAAATGCAAATGATTGAGAAAAGAACTTTGTAATTCATCTTATCTAACAGCCAACATATTTACTAAAGACTCTCAGACTTGTCTGGTCTGTTTTACACATTTGCACTATAATGTTTGCATGTTGAGAGCAGGGGTTTGAGGGAGATCAGGTTTGGGTGTGATCGCGTTAGCTGAGGCACAGAAAATTGTTTTAAATGTGCTGGAAAATGAAAGCTTATGAATAATTACCATTCTTTTCCTTAGTTGTGCTCAGATAATATGTATTCAAAGCATTTCACAAATGGTAATTGGTTCTCACAATTTGTACGAGCTAGAGAAACATGGGAATAGTACTTTCCTGACCGTGTGGTAAAAAAAAGTGACAGGAACTACATAATTTGCTTGAAAGGAGGTGGGGAGGGTCACACGGTACATCAGTGCTGAGATGAGATGAGATTTTTAGCCCTATTTGTGTGCTTTAATCACTGGACCTTCTGCCTCTGGGAAGACAAGACTACTGATGGGTTCAGACGTGCATCACTGCAATACTGGTTTGGATTTTTCATATGGGTTTGTTGGTTTGTTGGCTTATGAATATTTTTAAGATGCTGTTATGTTTAGAGATAAAAGTACATTGCTAAGTACCAGCATGCTACATATTGATATAAAAAAATGCTGGCTTCAGTCAGCCAGTTGGACCAGACCTTACTCATTAACTTTGTAACAGCTCTATCAGCATAAGAGAGGAGAATTTGTCCTCCAGCTAATGAGAAAGCAATATAGTCCAAATTGTCTATGATTTAGTATATATTTACTGGAATCTTGAGTTTCTTGTCTTCGAGGCTTATTTGCTTTGTATTTTTGCTGATATTTTTTCTGCATTTTCCAAAAATTGTTATAAAAATGGTGTGGCAACTTCTAATGTGAAATATAGGCACTCTGCACAGCTGATGTCTGAAGCATGCAGAGATTTAAGTTCTCTGCATTTCTCTGACCTTGAAGTCATTTTGTTCTTGCGCTGTCAGTTGCAGTATAGTCTGTGAGACGCTGAGCATCTCTGGCAAGCTCTCTCCACTTCACTAGAGCTAGCGCTTTGCAGGATTAGCCCCCTCAGTGAATTCTTCTTGTGAAAAATTCTATCAATAACTGAATGCACAAATGTAGGATCTTAGTCAGAAAACTTTTTCTACTTCTTCTCCGCTGAAGCCATGGAAAGGAAGCGAAAGGAGAAGCTCTGTAGACATATCAAAGCAGCTCATTTTCTTTTGAACACAGCCTGATCGTGATGAGTTGTGTAGCCGTTTTGTGATGTAAGCGAAAACCTTTTAGAGGTACAAATGTTATCAAGTTCCTTGGGGAGAGGAGCGGGGAGGGAGTATTCCTGCATACCAGCGCGGGACACAATTGCAAGTTTGTTTTTCATTCAGCAGAACAGAGAGAAAAATGCGGCATGTCATTACATTCAAACCTTTATTCTTGCTAGTTAAAAATTGTGGCATCAATGCAACCATGTCACCTTGCTCTGATGTAAAACCATTTCCTTTCAGAGGAAATACAAGGCCTCAGAATTTACAAGTAACAGCTATTCTTGATAGCCTGTACTTTATCCCAAAGTTAGACAAGAAAGCGGGGGATCAAATATTCCATCATACTTATGTTTACAAAAAAGGTAAAGAATTTGTTTATCATTAATTATACCTTCATGTTCTGTATCAGTGCTGAAATTTGGAGACCTGAAAGACGAGAGAGAGAATATCATTTTAGTTTAAAATGTGGATGCTAGCTAAGATTAAAGTCAAGGGCGTTTCTTACTGAGGTTTTCTTATACTCCTTTCTAAATGCTACCATTTCACACAAAATTGGGTTCTCTTTGGATTAATACATTTGAAAATTAAGTTGATTTATAACCAATTTTCTCCTCATTTAAACAGCGACCTGCAAGTATTTCTCCAGGGATCAAACAGGATCAGAGAAATTATGTGTTGTTCGAGTTGTTCACTGAAGCAGAATCCCTCGCAAACATGTGCATATGGTGCTAGGCGCTTTAGGGATCAGACTAATACGTTTACCTTGTTGTACATTTTTCTTCTCATCTTGAACTTGTATTTTCTCCTTACTAGGAATTAAAAAAACCCCAACAAGCTATTACTAATTTGATGGCTGCAGAAATAATATATTCCTTCTTATTCTCTTATTCAAGTCACAGCACTGAAAGCGTATAATGTGCTAATGCTGAAAGCATCTGTTTGGATACCCTGGTCAGCTGTTTAAGGACAGTTGGCAATTCCCCACCTCAAAATCAGAGGAAACTGGGCAGCAAAATTATTCTCCCTAAAGCTTTGAAATAATGGGAGTGTTTTCTCTTTATACAGTCGATGTTTAAATGCAGGCTCTATTTAGAAACCATAGCCATATGTCATCTGAGAATGAGATAAAAAATAAATGAAAACCCTAAGTTGTTCTCTGAGCAGCAGAATTAATGGGATGCGATTTCCTACAGTTTAGTCCCCTGCAGTCCCCTGAAGTCATTTCTGTCCCTCTGGTCTTTTAAGTCTGTTGATTACCATTGGGCAAACCCACGTGTAAATGTAATGCCTGTCATCTGCTCTGCGGAAGCTTCCTGCGCACATGCACTTACCTGTAGTAACATCTTACTCCGTGGCAACCTGTTTGTCTGTACGTTACCCATAAACCAGATCTCAGGTTTGCTGGGAAACGATGGCAGTGAAATTACAAGATTTAAAAACTTGTCAGTATAATTTCTCAAATGATCTCCTCGGCTTTAGTGCGATTGTTGTTTCTGCTGCTAGATAATTCCCCAGTCATAACTCATTCAATATGTTCCTCCAAACCACCTTTACGAAGGGTCTGCTTCAACGCGGCTCGGTTTGCATAATTCCTGCGTGTATCCTGAATACATTGGATGGCTTGCTGTGTATAATCACAGCGGGAAGTTCACTTGCTGCTTGGCTACCTGAAGTGATAATGCATGCCCAAAAAAATGAGTTTAATGAAAATGTTTAGGATATCAAATTCAGCATCAGGGATGCTTAGAAAAGCACTTACCCATGGAGTAAGGGCAGCATAATGCACTAAGCTGTTGCAGAAAAGGTCAAGGTTTAGAATTTCTCCCCTAAGTTTCATGAAGAACAAATTAAAAATAACCAAAAAAAAGTCATGAGAAAGCAACTCTGATTTTTTGCTTATTCCAAAGCTGTAAGCAGCTTGTTTTCATTATTGAATATGTTGTCTAATTAATATAATGAAACCATATCAATCATTGCAAAATGAGTACACTGATTTGATAGTAAGTATGATTTATCAAAACCTACCGCAAAATAATTATTTCCTCTCCATCTTAAATATTTCCACTGTAATCATAGGAAAGGCTATTTCATGTCTCAAAATCCCCTGAAGACCCAGGGTGAGATTTCTCAGGCAATTCCCTAGGCTCATTTCCCTATTTGAAAACTTAAATAAGGAGTCAGGCTCACAAATGTCTCGGGTCTATGGACCACATGGAAGCATTTCATTCTAAGGTGCACGATGGGTTTTATGCAGTAGCAGGTTACATTTAATATTAATACTACTACACAAAATCTGTCTCGGAAACAAATGGAGTTTTATTATGCCACTATCGATTGCGAATGATTGTGTGGAGCCATTGATGAGCCAAGTTAAGGTGTCTGCAGATTTCCAACTGTTACGTTGAGCAATAGTGAGACCTGATTCCAAGAGCTCTGGTGCCCATAAGTGTCCGGTGCTTCTGCCAGCTTTGGATCTAACTGTGCTATAGGAAGCCTCTTTAGGTTAAGATGAGGTGATTTACAACTGCAGCCAAAAGAGCTAACGCTGACAGGCTTTGCCGTGGATAGCTTATTGCAGTCAAGTGACTCGCCAGTGCCTTCTGCTGTTTCTAATATGCTTTGCTAATTATTTCAAGATGCAAGAAGATAAGAGGAAATAGGGAATGACACACTTTATTTGCAGTTGGATTGAATTTATGAGTGAAGCTAGGAAAGGCTATGAGATGCAGAGTTATTGTATGAGAGAAAAGTTAGAAAATAAAAAAGGATGAAAACTGGCTGGGTAGGGTTAAGTTTAGTCTCAAAGCTAAAGATTTAAACCTGAATGAGGAGACTCATTAGGCTTTGAATAGGTCATCTCCTGCTTTCTGTAAAGAGAACAGTGATGTTCCCTGGTGCTCCCGTGGAAGAATGCGGGTGGAAAGAAAAGCATAGACAATGAAATAATAGGGAGAAAGCAGGCATTGCTATAGAATAATGTTTCCAAATTTCAGAAGCTACTGGTACTCAGGTCAAGAGCCAGGGAAGAGGAGAAAAGGACTCAAAAGCCAAGAAATTTGAAGGCTTTATTTCAGGCCTCAAACTGTGATTTCACTATTTCTGATATTTCTTTCAAACTTTTTTCCCAGTGTGCAGAATTTTAAATGGCTGGTTTTTAAGGTCTAGTGCCTCTCATTCAATTCGCTCTCACCAATATGCAGTATTGCAGAGTCGGGCAAAATGCATGCACAGCGAAAGCAGCATATACTGAAGAGACAGACACGTAAGGGAAGGAAGGAAATGCCAGAAGACTGAGCTGGGCCAGCACCAAGGCATGTGGCAGCAGGAGGCAGAACTCTCCCAGGGGAGAGCTCGGTGCTCTGGCTCTTGATGCGTCCTCACAAAGACACAGCTAAGCTCTGCTCAGGGCAGGCGCTTCACAATTCGGGGTTCCTGAGTCATGACCTTGTTCTCTGAGCACATCAAACCCTATTTGTCGTAAAACATGCAACATTTCCTAGAGAATTCCAGGAGTAGGCAGGTAGGCAGCAGTGCTCTCAGCTGCATATCCCTGTTTGATGCATACAAGGAATTGCAAAGGAAATGGTTACGTATGCTCTTTACAGTTTCTTTAAAAAAATGAAGTTATATTAAAAAGAGACTCTTAAAAGGAGATAACATCAGTGCTTTCTTTACAACGCTATGGTCTGCAATGCGTTCTTGAGGAGGCAGGAGAAGGTAAAGCCAGTAAAAAGTGAGCGAGTTTACACCAGCAGGGAATGGGGTCCTAAGAAATGAGGTTTAACAGGCTATTACTTTTGCAAGTTTCAGTGGAGCTTGGAGTGTGCTCATTTTTATTCCTTATCTCAAACACCACAAAAAGGGGAGAATTAAGGGGAACCCTCCCAACCTGAAATACTTCCCTTTTTCCCTCACTATCGTGGTCTGTATTTGCCTGATGACAGATGTTAGTTTCACTGTAGTTCAGTCCTTTTTTTTCACTGTACAGATGTGATTTACTAGATCATAAATCAGTCACCACTTTTGGAATTTCAACTAACAGATGTCCTCTTTAGAGATTTTAATATAAACACTGTTAACCCACAGATTCTTTTTGAGGAAATGCCAGTTGCGTATAAGAATGCCAATTGGCATGAATGTAACTTGAACATTTGACATATTAATAGATTTTTTTCTGAGCGAAATAGATTTATTTTTTATCGAGAAGGCATGGCTGCTTTAGTTCTCCATTAGAGCCCCAGCTTGCAATAGCTGTTTGCTTGCAATGATGTCATTAACTAGAAAACAGATGCACTCATGAGCATCAGAAATCAATCATAGCTGTTGGCACTTTAATAAACAGCTGCCTTCTTAAATGGTTTGGAATAAACACTGATCATCACCAGCTCTTTTTGAAGGAAGATCAGTAGGTTATAAAACTGCTGATTAGAGGAGGGGAAAACCTTGAAATTATAAACTTAGTGGTTGAAAACCTCTGATTGAGTTATTTTAGACTGTCAAAAGATTTACAGTAGAAAATAATTGCAAGATACTTGCTGCACTGTGGAATATCTGTCATATGACCACCGGAACGGCGCCTGATATATTTACACGAACTTTCTTCTTCAGAAAAAGATATTATGTAGGGGAGTCAAATGTATTAATAAGTCATTTATCAAACTTGAGCACAGCAGAATCTTACTGCTTCATTGTGCAGCTCAGAAGGAATTTGTTTAAAGATACCAAATTCCTGCCCTTGCTCTCGGATGCAAACTAGGAGAAAACGTGTAATCCTTCTTCTTTTCAGGAGATGCTTCTACATTCAGGGCCTTTTTATGACCTGTGTATGGGCCAGAGGATTTAGCTTTGAGATAGCAGCTGCAATTCACAAAAAGTGCCTGGAAAGAGGCGCCCAAATATCAAACAGTGGCACAGTGAAATAGCACATCACATTTCTCATACAGTACTCAGATTAGCTTCAACTCTACCTTGCTAAGTAGCTTATCAACAGAAGAGATGTAAGAATAATTCTACAGCAAATGCTTCGTATGGCTTAGTGACAAAAAAGGAGAGATATGTTACAATATATCCTGCTGTTGCTGGTAATCTGCTTGTTCTGGCTTCTGCTGCTGATGGATGTGCTAGGTATAACCTGCCCCCTCTATAGCTCCTGCGGTTCGTACGTATGCTGTATTGTGCGATCAGGTCATAATCTGAACCTTTTACAGTGTCAGTGGACCACGCTAGCGTAACTCCCGGTATTGTTGCGGAAAGTTCCTTGTATCTCTTTGTCATGGTACTGTAAAAATGTCTGCAAAACAGATGAGAGCTGAGAAAAGGAGTTTATCTGCAACTGAGGTTGTAAGCTGCGTGAGGCATAGACACAGGTTTGTCACGGGCCTTTTGTGCAAGGCTTTGCACTTTGGGATTGTGATCTATGGCTACGGCTTTTGGGAACTAATACAGATGATGATAGTGATAAAATGGCATTCATGAAAGTCTTACTGGATCCTTCGGAAATGTTACTTATCTCACCCAGAGCACCCATATATAGCGGATCCATGCTGCACTCTATTATGAAAAATATCTGCTCCAGTGTGGTTACAAATACTATTTGAAACCATATTCTTCATTTCCAGACTGCCGTATTATTTTATATTTAGATCCTATTTCCAAATGGCTTGCAGAGGTCTACTGAACGATTATTCAGTGGACTCAACATCAGAACCTATCCTTTTCCCCTGGGGTCCTCATCTCTCTCTGCTCCCTGTCCCTGAGAATTTCACTGCGGCTGTTTCCTTCTTCTCCATGTGCCGCTTGGGCTCTGCCAGAGGGACTTTTTCTCTCAAATCTAACGTTTCGCCCTGCTGTAGTCCCTGGCAGCCAGGACAAGGAAAGACTGAAAGTCCTTAGCATCTTGCTGCATTGAGCAAAGCCAGCGCAGAAGGAATTATCAGAGATTTTAGGTGCCAAACTCCAACAAGTTTTTCTTGGTCATATATAAACTGAGATTTTAGGGGATGACACTTGGCAGAATATGAGAAAATTTGGAAAATATATTCCTGCTCTCGTAGGGAGTTCTAATACCTTGTATTAGTTCAACCAGTATTCAGGGAGGGGGGAAAAAAAAAAAAAAAGACAGATATTAAGGCCTATGAATCTAACCTGAAGAAGAAATATCCCAGAAACATCTCCCCTCTCACTCCCCGTTTCTCACATTTAGTCTAATAAAGGAACATTACTTCTGGCAATAAGACTTGTCTGGCTGCAGTACTAGCTGTGATGTTCTTCTCTTGGAAAGTTGTTCACACTTTCATTTCTGCATAGGAAGAACCCTGGGACCTATAACTGCTTGACTGAGTGTAGAAGTCTCATAGTTTTGTGTACGCACACTGTGATTTTTTTTGCCCATAGTTAATTTTGTGGACAACATCAGGCAAACATTAACAAACCAAGGAAAACTTTTCCCACTGCAAACTTTTCCCGCAATGAGAATAATGCCTCACTGCCTTACTCTGGGAATTTCTGGCAAAGCTCACTAATGCCCGTGACAGCAGCTGTCATGCGGTGGATGACAAACAAATGCTTTGCTTCGTTACTGAATATTTCACTGTTTTAAATCCCACTCCACCTTCCTTACAAAAATGTCATATGAATGCTTTGTCTTTCAAGTTTTGTCTCTGTAAGTGTTTAATGGCTGGCTGTGATTTCTGTTCTGGTGGGTATTGTCATCAGGGCTGACGGGTGTATGCCTCATTTACTTTCCAAGAACTTTTCGGTATATCTTAGAAATCCACTTAAGATCACGGTGCATAGTTTCTAGGTTTCATTAGCTGCAATACAAAAGAAGCTTATGCTCCTTTTTTGTTGCTGCTTGGACCTTGATACTCACTAAAAGAAGCTCTCCAGGAAATGAGCAGTGTAGGAAGCTTACATTGAATTCTGTTATTAACACAGCTGTGTGGTGTCATGGAAGATATAATTCAGTGCTGCCTCAGATGAAAAATAATTTCAAAGGGAAGTTCCTCTTGCTGACTTCTTTGGGTCTGCTTGTGAAAATCAGGACTCTGAATTTCAGCTGGCTCAGAAGAACAGAAAATAAATGAACTGGCTTTTACCTTGGCCTTGCACCCAGGTTATCAGAATAATAAGCTTGCTTTACTAGTTTCGATTATGAGTATCATTTCTCCAGAATTTATTTTTTTCACTGTAAAACTGAATGACATACTCTAGAGAATTGTATTTCTATGGCATATTTTTAATAACTCTAGATTTATGTCTTCTTTTGTGGCATGATTCTCTAAACTCAAAGGTGTTCCAAACAGTAGTTCGGAAGTTCAGGACGAGGTGCATACATTTCCTGTACGCTGAAGCATTCACGGGAGGCAGAACGTATTTTACGTTTGGTGTTGCTTTTGTGTTACACGCCTGGATTGAAACCTAGCTGCTTGCAAAAAAAAGCATGTTCCCTAGAACTGTTCCCTATCCCTAGTCCTAGAACTAGGACTATTTTTTGTTAGAATCAGTATGAATATCCCAATGATAACGTAAGCATAATTTGCTGTCATTTTGGTCTGAATAAGGCAGTGTGCTTCCCTGGATTTCATGCACAATGGAGGTAAGACTGTGATGTGGAGGATTGAGGAACAAATCTCCTTTTTATGTAGTGAATTTCAGAATAGAATTCCATTTCACAGAGACTTCTATGCATGAGTAGTCCAGTGCACTCTGTGAAGTGAGGAGTGAAATCCTGGTAGTTCGTTGGCACTCGCAGCTGCAGCTGCCATGGTGCCCTTTGCCATTGCTCACACGCAGCCTTGGATATTAAGGTGCTTCAAGAGAAAAAGTAGAGTAAGACAGAGAGGGATTGGCAACAGAATAGCGCATAATACAATAGCTTCTCCTTCACCCACTGCCCACTATTCCGTAACCTCCCTCCGTGCCTTTGAAACGTTTTTACTAAAGATTGGCCTGAAACCTAACATCTTTTAACCTTGGAAAGCCCATTCAAATTTCATGACTTTTAGCCTGTGTAATAAGCCAGGCCGAATCCTTGTGCTTGAGGAAGCTTTGGATCTGAACTCTCACTTTGTGGCTCAGATCTCCTTCCCTCTTTTCTTTAATCTCATCAGTAAGCAGGGAAAGAACAGAATATAAAAAGCTGTAGCAGATGATTACCCCACATTTATCTCTGGTACATGTAGGTGTTTGTGAAGTTTTCATTGGCGTGACTGAAACAGGAAAGTTTATCTCTCTATCCTAACCAGACCCAGAAGTAGGCATTCCCCTTTATGAAGTCTCCCTTCTCAAACTGAACCTGGAGTCAATTCCTGATGGGTATATAACATAATCTTGGGATTTGCAAAAGATTTAATTACACCATTACAGCCTAAAGATGTTTCTCCCTTTTTCTAACATGTTAAATTCCCTGCCTCATTCCTGTTTTTTAAGCCATCAACTTGAGGTAGAGGAGTGGCTGAAGCAGCATGTATAGATTAAAGATCAGTTCTGTTGTTACACCTAGTGCAACACCTTAATGAGACTGTATAGACTGCTGTAAGATGCTGCATTGCTAATTCATGGCGGGAAGCTGGCGGGTGTCAAATAGCGGTACATCGCGGGTACCTGTTTCATTGACTCACCAGCTGTGAATGAGATTTTAGTTCTCTTTCGTGAAAAGTTATCTTACCTGCATCATGATGTTATGATACGCACATCAGTAGATAAATGTCATGCATGGCTAATTAATTTCTCTAAAGGGCATGTATTGCACAGTGTGTAAATGACAGGGAGACCATATTGCATTTTGAACACCAGTTTATTTTAAATGAAACAGCTTGAAGTTTTTTCACATCAGATTTGCTTAACTTTGATTTAATATATGCACAATACATATATTTCCTTATTAGTCTTGATTTTTAACTCCAGCCTTTTACTTGTCACACTAGAGAGTCACACATCACTGGATGCACGTGCATGAAAGAGGGTGAGTACCCTGTTATGTGTGTCCAAGCATACAATCACTTAGAAGGCCAGCAACTTACTGCTCTGTTTGCAAACGGAGTGTCATTGTGATCCAGATTAATAGGGAAGCATATTGCATGTGACTGAAAAGAGAGAGAATCTCAGAAATCAGGCCAAGGGCTTCACATTATGAATACTGCAATTTCACTAGCCAAATCCAGGTCAAAAATGGTCAATAAGAACATAAATCTAAGCACCTGTCTACAGCACTCTGCAAGTATTCTAGCAGCAAGCATAACGTTTTAGATGAATCAATAAAAATTCTAGTCTGGGTAGTTCTTCTTCTGGGTTATGCTGACCTGGATCAAAGCAGCCAAACTCCTGAATTCATGGTCATGGCTGAGAACAGTTTTGACATGCTGTAATGTATGAAGAAAAACAAAACTAATGATAATTAAGCTGCAAACCCCACCCCTCGAAATCAGTAAGAAATCATCAGAGCTATGTCTTTCCTCATTCCTCCCCCAGGAGAAAGTGGCATACTTGATATCAAAAGAGCACTTTAAACTTAGCAGGGTGGCTTTGCTCACTCATTGTTCTTTTCCACAAGGCCGTCCCTCCAAAGCAAGCAATATCGCGGGGGTTTTTTCACCCATTTCTTTTCCTTTTTTCCTACCCTTCTCTCTAACTCTGACTTTTCTGGCACTCCGGTGCATGTGATCCTGTCCCGATACTCTCCGATGTGCAGACTGTGGGCAGCAAGGCATCTACTATCAAAGCAAACAGGTTCCCTCACTTCACACTGTGATATTGTTTTTTCTGGCTACAAAGTTCCCGGTGGTTTGGGAGACAGGAGCACACATCCTGCACTCTGTGACTCATCTTCAAAGCACGTCTGTTGTTCCAAGAGCCTTTTAAGATGTTTCCTCAAAATATTAAAAAAAAAACCCTTCATACCTAATGATCATGAAATGATTGAACGCAGCAAATGTGTACAAATTCCCTGTCTTATAAAAGTACAATCTGGAGAAAGAGAGAAGGCTGGTTTTGTGTCCTTTGTACTTAGAGCCAAATTCTGGGCCAGGAAGGGGATTTTGGTGGGGAAACGGATTATCTCCCAGCTCCTCAGATCATCTGAAGCTGCTATTGCTCTTTCAAACACACAGTTCTGGACTTAATTATACCTTATTTCAGCTTCCTTTTCACCTTTTGGCATTGATGTAAAGTGGGAAGCAGAATTTACTACTGCTAGAGCTTATTAACGTTACTGCTATTGCTCACAAAGGATAACAATGCAAATTATGTGATGAGACTCTCATGCGATATAAACCAGCATTAGTTTAGGGAAGTCAGTAAAGGTATGACAGTTTGCATCTGCAGAAGGGCTACTCCATTAGTCCATTTTATGATTGCAAGTTAATGAGCTTCAGAATCATAAACATAACTGCATCAGTAATGCGAGCATCGGTGACAACCATCCCTATCTAAGTGACGCAGACCTCAGTATGGGAGAAGAAAAGACATGCAGTCTTGTTAGGGCATTAGCAGAAAGAAGGCTCCTTGGTATAACTGCAACTTTCACTGCCAGCCCTGAAATTTGGCAAATCTGGTTACAGCTGGTTTGGGGGGTTTGTGTTTCCCTCCCTGTATGCAGAATACTTAAGCTTATACTGGAAAATTGAATAGTGGAGTCTCTTGGCTGGTAACTAATCTAACTGCACACTGCTGCAGCATTGCAGATTTCACTTTCACGAGTGACTGAAATTTTTGTTTGAAAGCAGTGGCTTGAAATGTATTTTGACTGGGAAAACATTGAGCCACCTTATTCACTGCAGGCCTGTCTTTGTCAGACATTCACAGGACCTAGGCTCATTTTAAGAAATCTTGGACTGTGCTTGCAACTTACTGTGGTTTTACACAGTCCTGAGCAGAATCACTTGAGGTGATTTATTTTTCCTCCTCTCTCCCCCAAACAATGCAATTTTCATAGAGTCCTCAGGGAGTTAGACACCCAGTTTTCCCTGAAACCCCCCTAACCCCTTCAGACTCCTTTGAAAATCCCAGCCTAAATTCGAACTTCTTTCCAGGTGGAATTCTCTGAACAAGTGAAATCAGTGCCAGCACTTCTTACACTTACACACCTGCAGCTCATTTTCTCATAGGAACTGCTCACCACAAATAGCACAGAGAATGTAATTACATGTAACTTTTTCTATTATTTTTCTATTAAGGGATTCCTTAATGCAAAAAACCCTCATTTTTTTAATAACGAATGAACAGAGAGATGTCTAAGCATCAAGAGGGTTTTAATTAGAAATGCTACCTGTAAGTACATCTAAACAGTCGGTAGCAGCCATGGAACACTTCTAATTATAATCATCATTTTGTTTTTCTCTCAGGTAGCTTAGCTCATTAATTACTTTAAAAAAAATCAAGTCTAGCATTCAATACTACTGTGCAATATAAAATTCAAATTAGGCTGATATTACTACCAAAATATTATGAGCTGATTTATATTAATGGTATTCCATACACACAAATATCGGTAAGTTATTGTCTATAAATAAATTGGATGTCATAGTCCAAACCTTTTGATTCCTGAAATTTACCTGCACATACCAAGTTTGTATTTGTCTTTTCCAGATACTTTTCTCAATTACCCTGTCTGGATTTCCATACGTATCTGTCAACTGTATGAATAACCTTTTACTGTATGTGCATGCCACCCTAAATATATAGAGTTTGGGTAACCATGCTTATCACTGAGTGCACAACTGTGATTCTGCACGCACCAATCTGTCTGGTCCTGCCGATTTATAGATCCAAGGAGTGTGGGACTGTTGGTTATGGGCTGTTTCAGGATACATGAATGGAAAACAGCCTCGACAGACAAATCAGCTGACAGAAAGCAGTCTGTCCTTTGAGAGAGTCCATAGAACAAAATGGAGACATCAAAGCGATGAGAGCAAATGAAGAGTCTGTGAAAGTTCATTTTCTGAAGGTGGAGGTTTTCTCTAATTTCCCCTTATGGTTTACTGTGCAAACCCTAGCTGTCTATCGCACACAGAAAAGCTGGAAGAACTGAGAAATATGGTTGTCTTAAAGAATGACCAGCTCATCATCAGCTGGGACATGGTCAGAGGCCTGAAGTGGAAGGAGCATCTCAACGTTTCCTTCTTGCTAATAGAGTCCGTTGTAAATGGGGATTCTTATTTTCAGTGGGCAAGAGGAGCAACATATTCTATGACCTTGGATTAGTCCCTGCATTTTGCTACGTGTCAGTAGCTTGCCTTCTCTGCCAAAAAGGCAGCTCTGATGTCTGAGGTGGCCATATGCAATTCTCCGAACGCAGTGAGAAAGTCTCTGCTCTGGTATAACTGAGATGATTGATTTAGCCAATGCAAATAGCTTGGTGTTCATTTTTTCTGTATTTGATCTGTATAGAGCAAAATCCCTTCATGTATGTGGGCTTTCAATGCCACGTTCATGAGAAATAGTGCACTAGGGCATCGATAATGCTAAAGTGCTGCTCGTGGCAGGAAGCGGAGTACAGCAGTATCAGCCTTTGCTTTTCAAAACCGTGATGGGATGTTTGTCAAAGTCAGTCAATAGTAGAAGAAACTCCAGGTCAGGAATAAAACTGGTGCTAAATTTAATCCAGTTTTAGTAGTATGGAGGGGATAAATGGCGTGCTTTGCAGTTGGTCCATGAAGCTTTATATTGTGTGTATATTTCTGGGTTTTCACCTGTTTTATAATTACTTCTGATTCCAGATGCAGTCTGCGGCAGGATACATTTTGTCAGTGCAGTAAAGTCAGGACATGACAAGCAGTGCAAGATTCTTTTCCTTCCTTGAAATAATATCCTCACGTGGACAGTCTCTCATGGGGATGAACTTGAATTCCAAAATTGTGTTGGCTAAAGGAGGTCTGAGTTCAGCCTGCTAAAAATACAGCTCCTGCATACTTGCTTTACTTTGCTCCTTTGTGTCCCGTTGACTTAAATGACGTCACATTAGAAAACTGCTTTGAATAAGACCCTGACAAAACCGCTGCTTTGAGAAAGACCCAAGCTGCTCACAAAGACGTGCTGAAAAATGGGACTGCGCAAAGCTTCCCACCACTGTGCTCACTCTTATCTCTCTCTGAGTCAGCATGCTCATGGCGGAGCCTGACGATCCCTTTGCATCTGGTTGCTTTGGAGGGTTTTGATACCTGTTGGGGATGTGAGCTGAGGCTTTCCTTTCTTGTCTTGGTGGTACCACAGAGAACAATTGTTGCGGATTTGATGTGAAGGAGTGCAGAGATGTTAAGGAGCCAAACCTTCCTTCTCAGGGTAACGATGCGCTGTCTCTTCTTTTTGCTGTGCTATATTCAGTCCAGTCTTCATGTAAATGTGTTATCTGGATGTCTGTTCGATGAGCCCATTATCTATACAGAAAGCATCTTTGCTTTCAAGATAAATATTTTCAGAAAGCAGTGCTCCTTCTGGCACTTTATTCAAGTTCACTTAGCTCCATGAAGAAAACTAACCATGAAAAGTCACTCTACTTCAAGTGACTGCATTGGAATAATTTTGTGCTAGTTTTTCTTAAAGGAGAAAGGAATGCACCAACCTTGCCCCAGCTGTAGCTATGCGGCCTTTTCTCCAGCTTTGTAAAAATTTACCTACTCGTTTGTTCAACAACAGCTTCTTTTCACGCTGTAAACAAAGACCTTGCGTTTAGCAGCGTTAATTTGACAGTGTACAGTGTTAGCAACTTCCTACTAGTCTGTGGTGGTACTTGTTAAAAGGTGTATGGAGCAGCAAAGCTGTATTAAGCTCAATAAGAACGATGCAGCAATAACAGCATCCACTGACTCACTGGGTGGATGCGGGTCAGAATCGCTTGACTCGGAGTCCTCGGACTCTGTTTGCACACCTCAGTAAATCATATACAGGAGATGGACTGAGTAGATTTGAGCACTGACGTGTCTAAAAGGAGCACTTGGCTCTTTGGAATTTCTGTCCTGATTTATAAGCAACGGGACAACTGGAAAAATCTGTTCTCGTAAGTACAAAAATCAAAGTACCAATTTGGTTAGGTTTACCTGAACTAATGCTTAAATAGAATGCTTCAGAAGTGCCTGCATTTTGTAAGTTTAGCTTATTGCTGGGCAATTTAAGTCTTAAACTAAGTCACTGTGGTATCAGAAACCTCTCACTGAGCCCACGGTTTACTTATTACTGTCAAATTCAGTCGGCATCTATGTTTCTTGGAAATCCAGAAGAATTTATGTGGGAGATGGAGTGCTTGCTCTTGAATAAACCAGGATAAGAATTATGACTAAGGCTGAAATTTAAAGAGGAATGAGGACTCAGGCTGGGAGCAAGAATGTTCTGAGCTATGTTCTGTTTTCAAGTGCTTGAAATAGGTATCATATTACAGAGGGAAAGTTATTATTGTAAACTTCTTCCAATTCAGTATATATAATAGATATGTCATGAAGGAGATAAACGTATTTAATTTTATTTTATAGTTCTGGTTGTGTGTTGCTATCTTGGGGGGGGGGGGCAGAGAGTTGTTTCTCAAGCATTTTAGTTGTTAAAAATGTCAGAATCTGTTACAGTGCTGTATAGTATGTACAATTTTTTCTCTCTGTGATCCAGAAATGATTGTGTTGTGAAATGCTGGAAAGCTTAGGAGCTTCAGAATAACTGCAAGTAGTTTAAGAAGTATGAAGAAGTATTGAACTACGTTGTGTCTTAGAGGATTTGGGATTGGATTTTATTTGCAACGATGAAGTTGATAAAATCTATCATTCATTTGCAAATTATATACCTAATAAGTAGCTCGACTGCACCCGAAGAAGTGAAACGTTGCTCGTTTTCTCCACTTCTACTCAGGACCATGCATCACACAGCAGTAGTTAAAAAAGCAGCTGTTAGAGTTGGCACCTTACGCCAGCAAGAAGCAGCTTCTCTGCGCTAGACTGTCTGGTGTGTTTGCACATCGCTGCCTTCTACTGGAAGGCATCAGAGCATCACATCTGTCTCAGAACTGCAGCCAAAAGCTAAAGGGTCTTTTTCAAGTGTTTAGATGTCTGTGATTTAGTAATTAGAAGAACAGGAGTCTATATCTGCTTTTGCTGCCAACACAAAGTTCAACAGTTCAAAGTTCATCAACAGATGCAATATCTTTTCATGTTAATAAGAGTTTTGTGATAAATGCTAGTGCATTGAGGTTTTTACCACAAAATGTCTTTATTGACAACTCAAAAGTCTGAAAGGCTATGGGGTTGTATTATAAATATTAATTTGGTTATGTGCCGGTGGGACTTAGCACAGACCAGGCATATGTCATTCTTCATGGGTTTTACATTCAGCAAGAATGTACGCTGTCAGAAGACATTTATACAGCACATGCTATGTCCTGGTAATGGCCAACTCATTTCAACTTTAATTGTATATGAGTTTTGCTTGACAAAAACTGCAGGATTGAATCGACTTTGAATTGTCATTTCCCCTCAATTGCTCAAACCCTCCCACACCCCCCATGAAATATACTTAAATGATTAAAGTGACCGCCGAGACAAAGCTGTTAATAAAATGTTAATGAAATCAGATCAAATCAGACCCATTACAGTTTAAACATTAATATTACCCTGTTGAAACTGTGGTACAAAGCTGTGGATTCCAGGTGTCCTTCACGGAGGGGTTGCGGTAGAGCTGAAACCTACACAGCGGTGGAGACCAGCCTACAAAAGGATGTGTAAGATCTCTCAATGTTTATCTGTAGTTTGCTCCTCACTGATGTCTTCAGGCTGGAAACAATTTATAGAAGGTAGAAAACCCAAACATAGTGGCATATTCTGAAACAGAAAGTTGAATCATTGTATTAACATGTTGATTATGTATGTTTTGTAACACAAGCTTATCTAACGGGACATTATCAAAGATATATGGGACTTCAGCCATGAATGAGAACACGCATCTGAATCGTTAGCACTGCTCATGGTACACGCAATGTCTCTGCAGTCCTCCTGCGCAGTCATTTCTACCATTTGTTCTCTTCTCTTGCTGGACCGGTAACAGGGAAATTCGCATAAAGTTGTTTTCCCATTACTGTATTGACATTTTTCCTTTTCGGGCATAAAACTGAGCCCAAACTGTGACTACAATTTCTGGCCTGCCTGAAGGGAACATTACTGCCTGTATTCACCTGTGGACATCACTTGGCATTTTAGGCATGTGGCGGTAGAACCGGAGGTGCCCAGTGAATGTATCTCCATGGGGCTGGGTGGGATGGGCAGGTCGGTGCCCTACGGTCTCGTCGTACGGGTGTGCCTGTACGGTAGGGCTTGGAGGAGGAGAGGATTAGTCAGGATTTCCTCCTGGTGAGGATCATTGCCTCTCCTTTCTCTCCAGGCAGGAGGACACATGGGAAAAAAATTCAGTGACATATTTATGAATTATCTTTGGATTTTTATGAATTATTTTTGGATTTTTGTGGGATGGTCTTAGCACCCTTAGAGACTGCTATTGCTGAATCACAGTCTTTTGGAATTTGTATCCCAACTCCTTAAAATGCACTAATCTCTTGCTGGAGTATCAGTTACTAACCTTCAGTTATTCATATGCCGGTAACCTGTCCCCTTTTTGTCACTGCTTTTCCATACGGCACATATCCATTTCATTCAACCTGACTACCTAGGACAAGCAGTGTGTCCACTTTATCATTTTTATTGCTCTCTTCAGTAGTGTCTCTAGTTTATCAATGTACCTTCTATAGAGCAGGGCCCTAAAATATATGTACTGCATCAGCCTTGGGCTGAGTTTGTGTAACTGGCAATTAATCACCTCCGTGGTCTAACCCACTCCCTTCAGGTGCTGAATACCTTCTGCTAGGTGCTAATGCTCCCAGTTTCTACCGAGTTTACTGTGAGTAAAAGTTCTCAGCTCACAAAATTGAGTCTCCTGTGTCTGGGATTAAAATAGCTTATACTTTCTACATGGAAGGATTGTGCTGCTCACTCATTTTCAATCATTCTCTTGTGTCCTCCTATTACGATACTTCCCTCTGATTTTTTCCTCTGATTGACATTCTTTATTTTTAACTTTCTGCTTGTAGAATTTTGTTTCCATTATTTTTTTCCTGTTCCTGGAAAAAAACTGCCTAAAATAGAAATTGCCCTTGATTTCTGCCCACCGTTTAAAATTTATTTCCTGTAAGCTTACTATCTATTCTCTGTTGTAAGTGTAGCGATTTTCAGTCTATCCAATTATTCTCTGTAGATAAACCCTAATTTGACCGGGACAATAGTGAATAAGATACCACACCATGAATATGGTTATTGCTTTCATCAGCTGTGTTATCTAACAAAGCAGACAGAAACATGTCAGACAACTGTATGTACTAAGGACTCAGAAAGATAAGTAGAGTGTGATTCACCACCACCAGATGACAAAGGTTAGCCTAGCAAAAAGCCTTAACCTCCTCCCGCCAGAGATCAGCAAAAAATAGCCCTTTGCTGTGTGTGACCAAAGCAAGAGTTTGTGTGTTACTAACCCGCATTATATGTATTTATTGTTGTAACGTTTTGATGGATGTTTTGCTGTTTCATGAGAGATGTCCTCTCTCTTCCAAACTTGCAGCAGCACTTCAATATGGATCTAATTTTTGTTAAAAAAAGAAGAGGCTGTCCCATAGATCCAGATAAAAAAACTATGTATGTGCATATGCATAGTTCAAAACACTCCTTCATGTATGCGAGATGCGCACATACTAAGCAGATGCACAGGGAGGCTGAATGACTGAGGAGCTCCAGCTTTCATGTTCAGACAATATGCAACTGGAAACCAAAATTCTGCACCTACCATTTCCACAAGTTGCATTCCCCCAAAAAAATTAGTTGCAGTAACCCAGAAACCAGAGAGGCGAAGGAAAGGAGGCATGGCATCAGGTAAACAAAAGAACTTTTAGAAAAAGCTTAGAACTGTAGTAATTGTGTTATAGCGTTGCATCAATACCTGATTTCATCTAAGGTACAATGATATATAATATCACAACAACATACAGCGATGACTCTGGTAATCTTTGCAACTGACTTTGATCATGAAGGGACTGGCATCCCGGCAGAGCTGGGGCTCACTGAATTGATTTATTTATTTCTAGGAAGGTTATGGCTTGATTTCTTTAATGCTTTCTAACATTTAGTGTTTAGAGGAAATGATAGTTTAGGTTCTAATCCAATCATGAGGCTACTCCTTTTAGGTTGGACCCTTATCAGGCTATTCCACTTAATGTCACTAAATAAGACGATTGGGAAACAAAGTAATATGCTGTAAATTGTCTCTGGTTCTTTGACAACACATGTTGTATTTGTCCGTGCTTAAATACAGTTCTGAACCATAACTTTAACTGGGAGACGTGGGAATATTATCAGGGAATGATTCATAGCATTAGATATTACCCTCCTCTTGCAAAGCATCTTCTCTGTTACACTGTTGGTTTTTTGTTTGTTTGTTTGTTTGTTTTTTTTCATTTGTCGCATTAATGTGAGTTGTGAGCAGAGTTCCAGAGGCAATGTATTGCATACAGGAGTTGTTATAGAACATTAAGTCCATCTCATAATTAAATGCTCTATCTATTTTCTTGTAAACAATAAGACCATAAAAGAGGTAATAGAAAAAAATTATGTCCCGAGCGTAATGGTTTACACAAAACATGGCAAAAAGATCACAGCATTACAGCATGCTGGAAGTGCCAAGTCCTTTAGCTTTGTCCTTAACCCAGTAAAGTTAGTATCATCCATGGGCTTTTGAACACAACAGATCGTCTCTTCATGGGTTTTGAGCATTGCATGGCAAGGATTCCCCAGCTAATGAAAGAAAGAATACATTTCTCCGGATACAAAAGTACTTTAAAAAGGGAGTTTTGTAATCAATTTAAAAGCTAGACCTGAATTAGTATTAGATTTTCCTTATGTTTAATTAAGTCTAATTAAACAATGCAGACATCTTCCTGTCACCTGTGGTGTGATTATGTTAAATATTTAATGCTTGTGAAGGATTAGACTGCACATCTAATCTATATCTAGCAATCTGTTCTCTCTCTGGAGTATTTTTAATTTAGTTCTGCTTTTGTATAATGAGTTGCATTTCAAAGGAAATTGTTAAATACTTTGGTGGGAAGGGGGACATGTCATGCTGTACTGTTTGGAGAGGAGAATATTGCTAACTAGGCACGCAACGTGTAGGCTGCAGCGCACTGCCAAGATGGTGCAGCAGGGATAGTGTACTCCGCCTTTCTGCAAGGAGAAGGGAACAAAATCAAACCTTTCGGTTTGTTTTAGGAGCTTCAGTATACCCCTCTTCCACAGCATAGCCAAATGATTAAGGACTTTGAAAATCAGAACACAGGGTTCACATTGAAAATATCCCTTGCAGCATGCACACATTTCAAGGTTGCACATTTCTTAGACTTGTTTTCCCAAGGGGCTGTCAACTCTGTAACAGAAAAATGTAGTTGTACATCTCTCCCCTTCTGAGCCCCCCTCCTCCTTCCTAATCTTTGCACTGCCTCTGAAACACAAGAATGCATTTGTATATATCTGGTCACCTCTCGGGATGAACCCCTTTAAAGGAGAGGCCAAGGATGTGTTTCTGGGAGCAATTGCTTTAAAAGATGGATGTTTGCATCTGGTCCTAATAATCATCTTCTATAACAGAACCAGTGAAAAAAAATTATTCAGCTATTCATCAAAAATGGGTTAAATATATTCTTATTCATGCTATAAAAAGCACATAAAAATACTTCTCTGGCAGTTTATTTGCATTAGCCATTATTTGCATCTAAGGACAAAAGACAAATTCACATCATTATTTTTCAATTGGTTGGGTCTGTGTCTGTGTAATCATTTTTTCACAGTGTATGAAGCCCTTTCTCAATAGACCATAACAGTAATAGCTATTTCTTATTTACAACTCAAGGAAAAGATCCAGCAACCAGATTTTATTATGCAGAGTGAACTTTTCAAAATTAAATTAGCAGAGCTAACGTGGTGGCCCATAGTAAACTAATTAGTTGTTAGACTGTTGGCAGAGATAGTATCAACTCTTTCAGACTTCCTAACAAACATCCTTAAAAATTACAACCAAAGGTTGGCTGTTGAATTTTGGTTAAGCACGAAAATATGCATCCTCTTTAGTCAAAACGAGAAGGTAATGTCATACGAAGCAGCTAAGGGGCAGAGAAAATAGCCCCCAAAAACATGCTGATCAAAAGCAAAGCCCAGTCAGATGGATAAGAGGTTTTCATGACTACAGTTTAAGCAGCTTGAACATTGGGAGCTTTATGATCTCTAGATAAGCCCACATGCTTTGATCTACAAAAACAGTATAATGTTCAAGGGGGCTTTATGAAATGGAGCTCGGTAGGGTAACCCGAGTCAAACAATACTACTCAAACAAATGAACACACCCACTGATGTGGTGCTGGGGGGGGACTATGTCTCGAATAATGTCTTCCTGGCACCTGTTGGGAGGCTAGATCATGTATATTCAACAGCCTAACTGGCTTTTCAGAAGTAACTTTGCACTTATGTAAAATTAATAGGGTATTCATTATGAAATCCATGCAGCATCTTATTAAAAGTGCTCTGTCATTGAAAGTAGAAGGTGGAGGCTTTTTAAACTGGGGTTTTGTTGCCCTCTAGTGAATGAGGTCAGCATTATGCATGTGAAATTATTTTGATCACTGCATAATTAATGTGTTCTGAATTGGTACAAAAGTGCAGCCAAATTGCATCCTGTTCCCACTTGAATTAGTTAACCTACAAATGCTGTTTCTTACAATGTGTTGCTTCCTTGCCTGAGCTTTTTTTTCCCCCTTGCAATGAGAATGCGTGATTGTGGGGGTATCATGATAAGGCAAGGTAGCCAGAGACAAGGAATAAATCAACTAAATGGATCTGCAGCACAGTAGCTTTAATACATTGGTATATACTTAATATGTCTCCTGAAAAGAATGTCTAATTATACTGTCATGGCACAAAATGCATTTTCAATAGTGATAAATTATGCCATCATTTACTTTCTGAGAACACGCTGAGATTTATGAAAGATTACTGCAAAATTATCATGCAGGATAAAAAAGCCAAATGCAGTTATCATTGGCATCAGGAAAGAAAGAAAGGGAAAAAAAACCCTTTCAATAGTGAAAAGGCTAGGAGAATTGATCAGTGTTATGCAGTATGAAAATATGCTACTAAGCAATGAAATTCAGCTTTACATTGTGCTCTTATTCTGACTTTGTTAACTGCTAGAGTGTATTTTTGGGGCTTAGATGAGGAGGTTGCCCCAATCCTTTCTATAGTTGGAAGCCACAGGGCCTAATTATTCAATGACTGGAACTTGACATTTTTGCTTATCTGGTATAAAACCAGCGTGAAGTAGTATCAAGCCCCAGAACAGCACATTAGAAAATCTGAACTTATTCTTAGTGGCCTTTACTCAAAACGGCCGCCAACTCAGCATGAACGGATCTAGAGTGCACATGCAGAGGCCTCTGTTACTGAACGTACATTTCTTACATGTGACTTGAAATCCATATTCTAAAAGTTTTCCAGGCTTTTCATCTTTATTCCTCACTTACTTTTTAAAGAAATCTACAGAACCGATGTCATTTTGCGGCAACCTATACTGCCGTTGCCATAGCCTGCATTACGCGTTCCAAGCGGTGTATGTGGAATCAGCCCTACCTGCAGGCTCAGTAGTGGGTCATCATGAACCTCATCTACTCCGTCAGCTCCTTCACTTTCAGAAAGAGGAGCAACTCTTCCCTGCAGTGCTGTAGTCCCTTGTGCGTTTTTCTGCATCACATAGAATCCAAAAATAAGGAAATTCTTTTCTTCCCTCCACACATCCTTCTACCAATTCCTTTTTGAGCTGATGCTTCCCTCACTCGAAGGTATCTCTTACGGACTTGATTCAGAACACATTTTTGAATAGGATTTTTCTTCTGTTTATTCTAATGGGATTGGGAACAAGATTTATATTTTCCTGGTAAAGGCACCGCAGTCCTGTATAGGATTAGAGAATACAGAGTTGAAGCAACAGCTCTTCAGGATGAAGGTAGCCCACAATGGTGTGGGACCGGGTAACCCGGTGAGGTCAATTAGGGGTTCAGATAAGGTTCAGAGAATGACAACCAAGTCCTTTATTGACCACTCTGGGAGACAAATGCAACTTAGAAGCAAGGAGATAAATAAAATGTTATGGTGTTTGCTGCACTCCATGAAAAACAGAGAGCGGGTAAAGATCAATATTCTCCAAATAGAAAGGACAAAGTTAAGGGGAAAAGTATTGCTTTCCAGGGCACTGAGGTGTATACAAAACAGGGGCACAAGTTCTGAATTTTCCACACAGACCAAGCTTTGCTGTCAGCCTGGTGAAAACAGTGGGGGCTCCCCAAGTTACTCGCAGTTTCCTGTACAAAACAACGGCGATCTGACCTGTAAACTTTTATGAGAATTTTACTTGAACACATAATTCAGGTTCTGTTGAGACATCTATTAAAAAGTCCAATCTGATTTTTTGAGAGTGCATGAGCGTTCCTAGTTTTAATGTAGATTGTTTGCATTTTTTTTAATTACTGAGCGCTTAGACTACTCCTGTCAGACTGGATGGGGATGGGGTAGTTAGGAAAAATGGGACATTTGATCCAGATTCTTATTTGGAATAAGTCAAATATACTTAGTGCCACGCAGCACTGCCCAAGCAGTCTCACTGAATAAAAAAGGGCTTCCCAAGAAAACAAGATATCACCGAGTATAACGATAATAGCTGGCATAAGTAAGTAATCCATTTACAAAAAAAAAAAAAAAAAAAGACTGTTCTTAAACAAATAAAATACAAATATAACTCCTAAGTGTATGAAATGCTTGTTAAATGTCCCAAAGCTAATGCAAACAGCAAGGCAACCTGTCTTTCAGTAAAGAGTTGCCTTCATTGCCTGCTGCTGTATGAGAGATTTCCAGCAAATCCTCTGTGGTCCCATTCTAATTTTCCACCTATTGGCTGTTTTTATTTGCTCAGCTATTCCCTCTAACAGCATTTTCAGTACTGTCACATGATAATAGCAGTTACAGTAATATATGGTATCCAGTTCATAGCCAGTAATGTCACTACCTCTGTTTGTTCTGCAGCATATGTGATCTAAAACCAGAAACGTGAAATAAAAATGTATATATTATTGACTGAGATGTTAGAACATGAGAACAGAGTCTGATCTTCACTGTGCTAAGGTGGGTGTGAGGTGACAGTATCGACTTCGGTGCAATTCGATGACATTTTGTTAAGCGTAACTGAGTTTAGTTCAGGCACACGTTATCGGCTTTGCCTGATTTATGCAGCGTATTCTCATAACCTGTAGCACCTAGCACTGAATTGCCTTTCAACATTTTAGCTCTATTTTAGCCACTACAAGACATTTTCTTATGAACAAACGTGATTGGCAGTTGTTTTCATTAGTCTAAGTTAGCAAACAGAAATCAATTTCTTGTTCTGAGGAAACTCTTAATTTTTTAGGAAGTTTTTCCCTCTAGTCATTAGCAAGTACTCTTGGCCATAATAAAATTAACAGCTTTGGTATATTCTATAAAGACATTTACATTCATCTTCCTCATGCTTTACACTTGTTCCCTAACATTTTTTCTCACATGGTGAAATTTTTGTAAATATTGCTGGCTTCCTGTCTGAGTCTGCATCCTCTCTGGAGAATGCTATAAATAGAGAGGATGCCATTGGAAAGTACTATTTGCTGTTTGTGAAATTTAACGTTATGCTTATGCTTAAATTAAAAAATATTATTGCAAATATTACAGCGAAGGTTGAAAGTGTTTCCTAAATACATGGCAACTACTTCAGGGGATTGTTGTTGTTAACAAAATGGCAGGAAGAACAGATCCACAGTTATTTTTTTGCTTTTCTTTCTCTGTTTATTAAATACAGAGGTGATAATTGCTTTGTTTTGTTCACAGCTGGCACTAGATGATAAGTTTTCTTTTCATTAGACGTGTAGACAGCTGACATACTTGCTCAGCTCCTCCAGTTTCATCAGATATAGTCTCAGTTGATTTTTGTATCTTTGAAATGAAGGCTACATTTGCTCCCAATAAGCATATTAAGTATTTTTGAAATTGAAACCCATTAATAAAATTTTCCTTTGATGGAGGTATTTTAAGAGTTGGGTGTTCTCCCCTCTATTCATTAATGAAAGCACAAGTGGACCAAATTTCAGAGTCCAAGATCCACGGGGACAGAAGTGATCTGATCCGCCAGTCACTGAAGCTCTCCTCTGCAGGAACCTGTGTCTCATGAGGTGAGAGCACAGCTATGACTATAAAATTAGATGAGATCTTTACACCATGAGTTTTTTTAACATTTCCGGACAATCCTAGCTTTAAAAGATAAAGCAATCCTGAATGCTTCCACACTCATTAAACGTCACTTTCAGTTTATTTTAAAATGAATTTTGATATTCTTTATCTTTATTGAATCATATTTATTAAATTGAATACAATTTATGCAGAACAAATATTAGCTGTAGCACACAATGACCTACTGAGCTGAAGCTCTGCAAGAAAAAAAGGAAAACAGTTGTGCTGCTAAGGTCCAGCTTCCCTTACAACACACCTGCAACATGAATCCCTAGAAAAACTGCTTGTTTCTATTACTGAATGGACTTAAAACAGGACATGACCAAGCAGCGAGAGATAATTTCTGCATGTGCATTTGCTCATAAATGGCTTTCAATACAATGAGTAATTAAGGAAGTCATATCTCACCGCATTGTTTCCAGCACCCACCTAGCACTTATTTTCAACCCTAGCTCAAAAATGCCATCTCATCATTAGTGAACTTTTGTATCCTGATTGCTGTAGAGCTTTCACGGTTTGCTGCATGAAGTCTGGATGATCTGCAAATTATTATTCATCTTTGGCAGGTGGGAATAATGGAGTAAGAACTTGGAGTTGCTTAATCCATTCAGACATTATCACAGAATCATAGAATGGTTTGGGTTGGAAGCAACCTTAAAGATCAGCTAGTTCCAACCCCCCTGCCATGGGCAGGGACACCTTCCACTAGACCAGGTTGCTCAAAGCCCCATCCAACCTGGCCTTGAACACTTCCAGGGATGGGGCAGCATCCACAACTTCTCTGGGCAACCTCTTCCAGTGCCTCATCACCCTCGTAGTGAAGAATTTCTTCCTTATATCTAATCTAAATCTACTCTGCTTCAGTTTAAAGCCATTACCCCTTGTCCTATCACTACGTGCCCTTGTCAAAAGTCCCTCTCCAGCTTTCTTGTAGGCCCCTTCAGGTACTGGAAGGCTGCTATAAGGTCTCCCCTGAGCCTTCTCTTCTCCAGGCTGAACAACCCCAACTCTCTCAGCCTGTCTTCATAGGACAGGTGCTCCAGCCCTCTGATGGGCTTCACAGCCCTCCTCTGGACTCACTCCAACAGGTCCATGTCCTCCTTATGTTGGGGACCCCAGAGCTGGACGCGGTACTCCAGGTGGGGTCTCACGAGAGCGGAGTAGAGGGGCAGAATCACCTCCCTCGACCTGCTGGTCACATTTCTTTTGATGCAGCCCAGGATACAGTTGGCTTTCTGGGCTGCGAGTGCACATTGCCAGCTCATGTTGAGCTTCTCATCACCCAATACCCCCAAGTCCTTCTCCTCAGGGCTGGCTCTCAATCCGTTCTCCACCCAGCCTGTATTTGTGCTTGGGATTGCCCCGACCCATGTGCAGGAGCTTGCACTTGGCCTTGCTGAACTTCACGAGGTTCGCACAGGCCCACGTCTCAAGCCTGTCAAGGTCCCTCTGGATGGCATCCCTTCCCTTCAGCATGCTGATTGCACCACACGGCTTGGTGCTGTCGGCAAACTTGCCAAGGGTGCACTCAATCCCATTGTCCATGTCACCGACAAAAATGTTAGAGGACCACGTTATGATCCTGATTAATGTTGTGTATTCTCATCATGCATCTATATAGCCTGTTGAAATTTTGTCATTGTAAAACTGGAGTAAGCAGATCTAATCTGATGTTTCAGAGTAAAATTCAGTTTTGAATTGTTGTTTAGAAAGCTGCATGCAGAAATTGTAAAAGTTGATGTGAAATGGTTTTAAGCAGATGGAGACTCAAGATTAACTACATAGTCGAAAAGTGAAGTGCAGCATTTGATTTTAACTATAGTTATGGATTTGAGAGGGAGAACAGATATTGTGCTTTCCTAGGCTAGTGGGATTGCTCTGATTTGAGCCAGTGTAACTTGGAGGCAAAATTTTGCCTAACAATGAATTATTTTGACTAAAACCAGACAATATTTGGATTTTCACACATGCACACCCCCCTGAGAACACTTTCTCTGGGAGGCTATGGGAAAGATTGTCATTGATAAAAAAGAATAACATTCTAGGACTTCATTTTTTCAAGAATACCTGCAAATTTGAGGGGAAAAAATAATTACCTTTCCTGCTGTAACATTCCCCCCTTTTCTCAGTCAAGAAGGCTCCGATCTCCAGTTAGATTCTTTAGAAACTGTAGTAGTACAAATAAAGAAAATGGATGTTTGCTGTCATCTCTTAAAATCTCCAATGCTTGCTTCATTAAACTCCATGCAAAATCTGAAATGTTGGTTCATGTATAGATCCTTTCCTTTCTGCAGTATTTTTCTGTTCTCTTTTCTATTTGTTCTTCCTTCTTATTAGTGATTCTGAGGATATTTTGTACCTTGTGCACATTTTTTCTTATTAAAAATATAGAAGTAAATATTTCTCTTAGCTGTTTTGGAGTAAATCCAGAATTAACTTAATGCTGTCATGGAGCTTCCTTCATTTTTGTAGTGCTATATATCAGTGCTCTGAGCCAGCGTCCCTGCATAACATAAAATTTAAATTCTAGACAACAAAAATATTTCAGTGAAATGTTTTTCCATTTTTTGTCATTAATCAAAATAACACGTTTCACAGAAACACAAGCTCTGATCATTCTCTTTGTGAAAAACTGAAAATGGATTATCTTGTTATAAAATGTAAATCTCTGGAACCTGAATGACACATTTCAACTACCCACAAATCAGATTCTCTTTCCCAATAAACTTCTTTTCTGGTTTTGTTTTGTTTCATTATAAAAACCTAAAGCCTGTCAAAATCTCAGAATGACACATACAACAGAAAATCAGATTGCTGCCCACCTCTATTAGTTTCTATAATAGTCTTCAACTACAAGGAGGAAAAATGAAGCATTAGGAACAAAACTGTTTCAATGACAAGATGCATCTGAACTTCGTATTTTCTGACAAATAAGAAGAATATCTTTACTTTTCCCTTTGCTGTTTTCCAGTTTTCTGACAGTTATTTCTCTGCCTTCTTCAGCGCCAACAGAAATGAGAATATAAACCTTGTTTTAAAAACCGCGAATACTTTTCTGTGGCTATGTGATTGTGCACACACGTGCTGGGTGCATTTTTTGTATGGTGCCAATTAAAAACACCCATGTATCAAGGCTTACGTTTTTATCTGACCGTGCCTTGATACATATTTATAATAAGAAGGTGTGCATTTTTTGGGAGCACTTTTTTCTCCCTCAGAGAAGTAGTAGGTTAGTGCGTGTCTTACTTGACAGATAAGGGTGGCATTCACTCGAATAGGATCATCAAAACCAACATACTTTGACAGAACAGGCTTCATAAATAATGTGCATCAGTTTTTACTCTGTCAGTGTAAATGCATATCCTCCAGTACTGGTTTCCACTTGTTTCATCCGGAATGTCTAAGAATAATGAATAAATCATAGTCCTGTATACATGCATGTATGCATATGTATGTGTGTTTATTTATACATAATTCATGCCATAAATATCTATTTGGGGCTGGCACAGAGATCATATACAAAATTGGAGGTGTGCTATACAGACACTGGTCTTTGCTTGACCTAAATGATTAATCGAGATTCAGATACTGCAGATTATTTCATTTAGCAAGAAAAATAGATGAATGCAGATTATGTTGATGCAGTCCTTTTTTTCTTTTTCCCCCTACAAAGAACATGCAGCCTTCATGATCACCACTGGAAAGTTCTTTTGCTTATCACTCCTGGCTGTTTCCAGTCATTAATTGGCCCCAAATTGCTCATTAAGTTTTTCTTAGCCTGCCAGTTCTTCTACGCTGTATGTGGTGCTTCCTTCTGCCTTCTCTCTTTGCTTCTCTTGTCACATAAATCTTCATAAACAAGAGTCATTGCCTTTCCTTCCATGTGTCTTTGTTTAAGAGAGTGGCACTAGCCAGGGTCTTGATTTTGTTTCAAGTTTCTGGCTCCATACAGGGGCATAAATTGTTGACATATTCCCTTTTATTTGTAAAATATATTTGAAGAACATGAACAAAATGAGACATATTTTGCTTGGAGCTCTATTTATTGGGCAGATTTTACACCACCTTACTTCAGTGATATTTAACCTGCTTGTGATTTAGTACACAAAATTGATAACTCCAGCATATGATGGAACTTCTCTAGTTACCACATCCTCATATGGCCTTCAGCCTTCCCTCTCTGTTCCGTCTTTCTTCTCTCCACAGGATAAGAGACAGTCTTTGTTTTATAAATCACCGTGCAAATCCCCATTGTTAATTTGCAAACTATAATTTACGGAGTGTTGCAACACTTCAGTACTGAAGCACCTGAAAAAAAAGCTGCATAGAAGATGTGCAATATTGTCTGAAGATGAGCCCACAGGATTGTGGGGTGCGGAGTCCAGTTTTCTGTGTCATTCAACAGAAAAAGAAGATAATTTAGATCTCATTGATGTATAATTAGTACCCAAGAAGTAATATCTTCATTGGACAAGAAGAAAAGAATGGAAAAGGGTCCTCAAGAGAAAGGTCTCTGACTAGAGCTGTTGGCATCAGCACTAGATGCTATTGGATTTTAGCAGATACGATACACTAATAGAGGCCCTTGTCCCACAGTACTGTGTGCTGGGGCTCCCAATACACTAATTACTCTGTTTAACCCAAAGACATTTGTGAAATAGTATTTGGAAAGAAAAGCCGAGCTGTGTAATCTATATGCTGTGGGATTCCTGTTAATGCTGAGTCCTGGACCAAGTGCCCTCCACATGAGAATAAATTACAAATGACTTTTCTACTTTGTTCTTTCTTCATTATATTTGAAATGCAGGATATGGTCTGTTGAACCTTTTCAGTCTACCTTGTTCTCCTCAAAATATGGACCAGTTCATGACACTCAGAAAATGCCAAGTCTAACATGACTTTAGTGTATTCTAGCACATTTTTGCCTTTCAAATTAAACCTGGTCATTTCCAGGTATTGTACACTCCTGATGACTACTAGTAGATGACTACTGAGCTAGTATGGGAGATTTTTTGTTTCAATGTGTTCAAGTACATTGTAAGGGAAGATAGAGGAAATGCATTTATCAAAGACGGCTTTTACATTTCTGCTCAGGCACCAAAGAAGGGCTTGAATTTTCAGGAGGGTTGAATAGCTCAGTTATTGACAACTGGGCCATATGTGGATGAGCAGGTCTTTACAGAAACATGGCCCTTCTGCAGGTGTCTGACTGGAAGCTGATTCTTTCAAAAAAAAAAAAATTCAGTCATGGTTGCTAGGAGTTTTGTCTGAACCCTGGAAATTCAAGGGTTTTTTCTACCCACGCCTGCAGAGGCGCAGTAGATCACCGTAGGGTCTGCGTACCCTGCAGTCACAGCATGTGCACTTCTCACCTGGGAAGTTCACCTGCACTGAGTTACATACTGCCACCTCTAAGCTGCCCCAAATCCCTAAATTAGCAGGTTTATATACCTTTAAATTAGCCTGTAGTTGCCTACATCTGACTTAAGTTTAGGCTGTCCAGCTGACTGTGTCCAGCTTTGCAAAATAATGCATGGAAAGTTGTGCAGATAGAAATAAAGACAAATTTCAAATGATTCCTAACCTCACCTTTTTCCTAAAGATAGTTTGTGTTTTTATTAACTGACTCCTAATGTCACCGTCTGGCCTTCTTTAATGATATTTGCCATTAGTAAGGGCTGTTAAGCCCAGCTATGTGTTTGTATCTGTGTTGGCCCTGGCTGGCTGTAAATATCATCACTGTATATTGCCATTGAAAGCTGTGTAAATCATTCTACGTGTCAGTCAGTTGTGAGAGCTGTTTGCTCTGAAATCCAGCACTCAATGTGGCTTTCAAACGGCATGTGCAAGTTAAAGCAGAGTAAACAGAAAAAATATGCACCAAAAATAGCAGTGAGTTTCAATGGTGTGCTGCTCTATGAAGAAAAGGATCTACTGCCGGATCCAGAGTTCAATGCATCAGCTGGTGTTTCCCTGTGTCACCGTGACCTTTAGATCACGTTCCTAGAGATCTTTCTGCTTCAGGCAATTGCCATATTCTCCCTCAAACACAGGGCTGGAAGGAAGCCATGCTCAAATCCACCGTCAGTCCAAAGTGATTTCGTTACCACCACATCTAGGCTCTCATCCGAGTCAGGAATATGATTAATGCAAATTACGTAACTGATTAGCAAGTTGTATGTTTAAATGAAAAATATTAGATTGAAAATATGAAAGGGGCTTCATTTGCGATTTGAACATCTGAGTACGACGCAGCTCAGCAGGAAGGATGTTCCACCCAGTGTGGGCTGCTGATGGTTGGTGAAGACCGGGGCAATCACCGCAGAACAGAGCAGTGGCTTTGTTCGCTGTTTGGACTGGCCATAGAGGCACTTACCGGCTTTGAAGGAACGTTCGCATTTCACAGTCAGCTCTGGGCAAACAGTGGTCTGGTTGGGAAAAGGCAAAACTCATTTCTAATTGAATGTAGCATTAGAGGGGGAGAAACGAGAGGAAGGGATCAATACTTACGTAACGCTAAACTTTCCCTCTGCTTTCTTTTGCACAAACCACGCTTGTTTCAAGTATCAGAGCGTGAACGTAGCGCAAGCTAACTGTTCCACGCTGGCCCTGTGCCTGCTGTGCCCTGTGGGCAACTCCACTTTCAGCCTGTGTCCAAGCACGTCCACATGGAGAGCTGGTGGGGAGTGCTGAGCGGGCAGCGGATTCATCCCAGACTATGCGTGCTTAGGTAAGCCGCAGTTAACTTAGATAAGCTGCCCAGAATTCACTGGTAGCATCTCAGCGATGAGGTTGGATTTGGGCCTGTTGTTTTTTCTGTTTCCTTGTTTTTTGGTTTTGAGGGAGGAAAAGTAGGTTTAAGTTATGGTCAGAAACTTGGCAAGTTAAGAATTGTTTGACAAATCCAATATATTGCTTGCAAAGTTTGTGAAACATCAAACTGCAAGAGGTTGGAACATCTACAGTAACAAGTAAGAAGCAAATCATGACAGACTGAGTGACTAGGGTGTTAAATAAAGTCACAACAAAACCTGTCACAGGTTTTCTGATAAGCTTTGGAAGAACACCTGACAAGTCACATTAATAGCAGCAGTTATTGTTTGATTACTTCAGTGCTTTGAATGCAAAGGGGCTATTATTTTGCCTTGCTGTCTTTGTAAGAAACAGTGTTTTGGTCACCATACCCTAGTTTGTGAAAGTTGCTGAGCAGTTTTATTTTCATATTAATTTATGATGTCCCTTTTCTATGGGGAGATGATTTTATTTTGACAAAGTGCAGTAACACTCAAGAACTCCTAATATTGAATGTATAGAGAAGGTCATGAATTCATATCCATGCTGGGGCAAATATTACAGTATATATGCCAGAGATGGATGGCACTTGTGTTATGCTACGCTGCTAAGGAAGACAGTAAATCATAAGATGTTACTTCTCACCTTGCTGCTGTAAAATGGATATAGCATTTCTTTATATTGAAAGATCCAATTAGGGATGGGGAAGGTCAGGTCATACAGAGTTGGGCTTCCCAAAAACTAGAATCACCTCTCCAGGGTAACGGAGATACCTTTTGAGACACGGAGAACAAAGTTTTTGCAGTGAAAATCAACAAATACCTGGCTGTCTATCACTGCCTCCTTGCATTGTCATGATCAACTTTCTTCTTGACATCTGATTAAAAAAAAAGAGATTGCATTGCCACTTCTGTTAATACAGGTTTTTGTACTGCTCTTATTGCGGGGCAGGCCCACAGTGCAGAACTCCTTAGGCAGTGCATGGGGAATGCCATGAAATTACACTTGGGGAACACTTCAGGGTTTGGGGGATATATGGGAGTTTTTTCCTTTCCTGTGCTCCTTTCCGTTACCTCATCTTGCTGTAAGATTTGATAGGCAAACCTTAGGCAGCAGCTACTTTTAAGGAGGTTGCCCAGCACATTTTAGTTAGTGGGAAGGGGAATATTTCAGCGCGGTGTGGCTTGGCCTCTTCGCCTCCCAGCCTAGGAAAGAGCAGTTTTTGCCGTCAGTTGCTTCTAAATGAAACTGCTTTGCTCCCGGGGAACTCAGCACTCCCTGAAGGCCTGAGAACTGGTAAATAGCAAAGCTATATTTATTATATTTGGCAAAACTGGAGTGGGCTTAAGTGTAAAGGGCAATTAAGTGTACAGAGGAGAGAGGAACAAAATGTTAGGGACAAACAAGCCTGTGGTAGCTGGAGAAACTGTCACACTTGAAAAGGAAGTGATGGACAGGTTTTTATTAGGAGGTGGTTGTTGGATGGGGTTGACTATCTCTCCAGCCAAAGTCTTTAATCTTTACTTTTGTTGCTTAATTTGTGTTTGACCAATAAACAGATCATACGGTGACCTTAAACAGTTTTTTAAAGAAACCCAATGATTTCACATCCTTCCTTCTTTTTTTACTGACTCCTTCCTTCATTGGGGGTTCTTTCTGTCTTTGCCATCTTCTCCTTCTCCACCCCACCTGTCTACTCTTTTCCCCCATATCTTTCAGATATTTAATATTAGAAAAGCAGCTAGAAGATTTAGGAGACCTTGGTCCTACTAGGTTGCCTTTTCGATGAATACTGATATCAGAGTAATCGCCCTTTGCACCTTGCCTTCACTACCTGTAAAAGGAGGATACAGATATTTGACCCATGATTATAAAACATGTTAAACGCTTCTGCTGGGAAAAGTGTTGCTGTTTTTATTTCGTTGACCTTTCACTTGAGCGATCTGCCCTCATGTTGAAGGCAGTTAGGGAAGTATTTTAGCATTACTTGTTTTTGTGGGACATCAGACATTTAACATTAGCTTAAGATAGTTATGTGGCTTTGCTAAGAATATTTCAGATTAGTCAAATCAACTTAGCATATGTGGACTAATTGCTGTTATTAGTCACACATCCATGTTACCAACACTTTGGTTAAGTGGGGGAAAAAGTCCTGAAGCTAAGATTGCATTAATTTCTTTTGATTTATTTCATAAACGTGGATTTTTTGTTTCATTTTTGGTTTAGTTTGCAGGGTATTCACCTTGTGTTTAAAATTTGCAGACTGTTCAATCTCCCTCAAACCTTTTGCAACAATCTGCCTTTTACAACATTCAAAATTCTGTAGTGACCTAAACATAAAATGGCTTACAAAGGCTTGGAAAGCACAGATTCCACCTCTGATTTTTATATTACCATCTTTATTTGCTGAAACAAATGGGAACTAAAGGAAGCTACTGCCACAGGCAATCTGTGTCACCAGTTGCAATGCACATCTTCATGGATAGTTTATAAGCAAATTCTTCAAAATTGTTTCTACATAGTTTGAGGGGTTTTATCCTGCATTTGGATCCGTGCTTGATAGTATATGAAAAAAATAACAGACTCTCTGATAATATAATATATAACTTTAGCAAATGATTTAAATTTATTTAGTGGTGGGCATAGAATAACAAAGAGATGCAAAGAATACTAACCAGCAGGAAGAAGGATTGCTCTCTGGGAAAGAGAGTCAGGGTTTGCCTTTTATGTTTGGGGCAAGTATATATCATTCAGCAGTGAAATGTGTAGTAGTTACAACATTAGTTGATTGGATAGTTAATAACTTTGATGCAGAGAAATTAACAAAAGAAAATAGATGGTATTTCTAATAGCAGTTTAGGGGAATAATTGTTCTATCTAACAATTGATTGAATAATATGTCAAGCAATATCAACATCAAAAAGAAGGTAAATGCCAAACAAATAAATGAAACAATGATAGCTTTTAAAGTTGTAATATTTGATTGGGAAACAAACGAGCCTGGCATTATGTAAGGACTCGTCTACATGGAGACACTCATCAGTGTAACTATATTGGTATAATTATACCTTTCAAAGCAACATAAGCCAAACAAAGAAAAGGCACTCTGATTGCAGAATAAGTCTCCACATGGGGAGTCATACAGCTCTCACTCCAGTGCCATAATGATACTGGTGTGGTTACAGTGGTTAATTGGCCCATGAAGACAAGCCCTAAACCGTTTGATGGTCTGCTGCCACATACCTGCCCGGCTCCCTTCGCACCAGGCTGTGGCTTTTGCTCTGCCCAGCAAAATGAAGGCTGCAGTTGTAGCGATGCTACAGAAGGATGCAAAGCCAAATGATGAACCATGCTGTTGTTCAGGCTCTAACACATCATGCAGTAAAGTGGCAGGCCCACATGGTAAATATCATTTAAATGCATTCGGTTTTATAATACACAAAACAACCCCCCCATTGCCATATTTTACTATGGCATAGTTTCCAATTGTGATAATACAATTTTTAACATTCTTTAACCTGCTTGCTAGGAAGAAAAATAAGAGTCCGTTGGTCTCTACACTTTAATTAAGTTGATAAATAGTATCTTGGTGACATCTGATTAAAAAGTTAACTCAAAGCTTTGTGTTTGTGAAGAGTCAGTAATTTTCATGACTCAAGTTTTGATAAGCCGAATTTGACACCCAGTTGACTGGGAAGGAAGGAGGTAAAAGGAAAGATCCAGCACTTCTTTCCCAGGCACCTCACACGCTTGGCTCTGAATCTCTGAAACCACATTCTGATGAACACAGAGTAACTCTTTAAATAGGAAAATTCAGATCTAACAGGTGAAAAAGACTAAATTAACAGATCTGAAAATCCCTTACTGTCTGGGAAAGGGAAAATTCATCTTCCATCTGAGGGTTTGAGCGGATTCACTGTGCAGCAGTGGGTCAAGAGAAATAGCTAGCCTTGTGTCTGCCTGCCTGGTCCTCTGCTTTTGAGAAAAGCACTAACACAGACTACAGCAACAATAAATGTGAACAGTTACACTTTCTAGGTGTACATCTATGTGTTTCTGTATGTTCTGGACCTCCTAGAGAAATTGTGCTTCAATTTGCAGTGAGTACCCAAGAATGCAACTGGAAAGTCTGCATCCAGCACGCCCTTGTAAGCAGTTTCAGTGGCTGCAGGCAGGCAGAGCAGCACCCAATCCGTACGTGCAAGCTTGCATTTTGGTTTTGCATCTGCAGATATTACAGCCTCAGCTTAAAGGAGCCTAAAGACAGTATGGCCTGTAGAATATTTTATGATTTTAACATGCTTATGTACTATGTGGCCTTTTTAAAAATCACTGTAAATGTATAAAGATTATAGGTGTTCATGTACGCTATACTTTACAAGAAGAAAATCAATTTTTCATTCCTCTGCGGCAGCTTGCAATACAACTGGAATATTACCTGAACCAAGTAAACAGAATTATCTTCTAACCTGAATAAGAAAAATGTAGCAGAAAGTCTTTATCTCTCTATTTTCGACTTTTATTATCTAAGTTCGACTGTGATTTAAAAGAAAGAAGGGAGGGGAAGATGAGCCAAATGCAGAATTGTTATGAAAGAAGCTAAAACAAGCCCTGTGAAAGGCCTGTGAAAGGTTCAGAATGGAAATGATTTTCAGTTTAAATTACTTTTGCAGGACTGGAATGTGGCAATCAGGAAGCTTCCGTGAAAAGTCCATTCTTTTTTCTTCTACCTTTTTTTCCTTTGTTGGTTTGCATTTGTATGAATTACCTATGGCCCAGGCTGAAAAATACCTACCTTAAATGTTCATTCCTATGTATCTGTTCCTGGAGTCTCTGAGCACTTCACATACATTAAGAATTTCTCTTTTATAAACCCTCTGTAAACATTATATTGTTGTCCTTATATTACGGATATAAGTTCCTCAAGGTCACACTAAAAGAACTGGGAATCCGATTTTGGTCATAGGCTATTCTTTTCCTTGTATGCTTATGACAGATACCTATTTGTAGATATCATCTACAAAACTCAAAACAATGGTACCTAGCTTTGAGGGTCATTCCATTAATAGTAGCACTCGGCAGCCTGCCTAACAGAAGAGTTGGACCTAAGGCAGAAGAAGAGCCCCTTTACTCAGAGAGAGGAAAGGCGGTTATGGGTTGTAGCTCTGAAGCTCCCTGACGTGGGCAAAGGTGGCATGGATTCAAGGACGCTGTCTGGCTACAAGTGTAAGGATTCGGATCAGGACTTAAAATGGGGCTTTGGGGCACGAAAAATCCACGCCACCTTTTACAGCGATTGGTGTTTTGTCTCTAACAGCACAAGTATATTTGTCTCATTAAACCTTGTTTTAAATATTCAGCAGTATATAGTACTCCCTACTTCCTACCCCTAAATGCTTCTTAAAGGTGTTGCATCTCGTTTTAACACTCGGGACGTTGTTTTCAAATGTTGGCTACACCTCAATGACAGATACAAAGAGAAGGACAACCCCGCTTGTGACACGTCAATACATTTTGGTGTTTAGAAGTAAGAATTCAGATTCTTTTGTAATTACATATACTGTAATTACTGTATCAGAATTAATGGGACTGCACCAGTGTACGTCAGTGGAGTGTTTTACTCCGGAGATTTTCTGTATTACCTCCATATCTCACATTTTTGAGGAATATTAATCCCCTGCAATAACACAACTGGCCAATTATCCAGTGCTGCATATGGAAACAACAAATGAAAATTCATTCCTGCTGTGATCAGATTACTTTCACAGTTATGGTTTCTCTCCTTCTGAATGTATAAGTAGAAATGTCTTTAGTGTCTTTAAAATTTACATTATATAGTCTCTTGTACTTTACTCTCCATTATAAAATCCAATTATAGAATTTGACTTTATGAGCTTTTTCCTGCTTTAGTGAAGTCCACAGACTGATATTTTCCTAAAAAAAAAAGCGTGGCAAAAAAAAAAAGTGTGGTTTTAATTTTTCACTATATATTGGAATAAAAAGAGACGTCATGCTGAATCCATCCATCCAATATAATAGCAGTTCTGTTGCTTTCCATGTGGAGTGATACATGACATTTTACAAACAGGGCAAATGATTGTCACGCACAGTGTCCAGCAGCTATCCTGGAAACTGCTCTGCATTCTTAAACTTACGAGCTCAGAATTAACTACTGCCTGGTTTATGTATCCAAAATTGCATCTCTTAATGCTTTGCAATTTTTTGTCTTTTATACTTCCAGATTTGTCTTTAATTTAAGGATTTTAGAACAGTATTGTTTTCTTTTCCTAAATTTCTAGATGATGTTTTCACCTCCTGGAGCTTTTATTTCTTCATCTTTTGTCTTGGAAATAGGTCTGGATTGATGTGAAAATGATAATAGTTAGGAAAAAAATAATTTTATTGAACTTCAGGTTATTTCTCCCTTGAAACATTCTAGATAATTTTCTTTATTCTAAACTCTTTAATATGTTTCTGGAGTCAGCAGACGTTTATTGTGTGAACTTATTAGTTGCCAGTGATCTTTCCTGGAAAATGGATAGCATCTGTTTTTTGGTAAGACTGATCTTGTCTTGTTTTTTAAAGACACCATCTGCTTTCCAGTGCTCCAAAGGGGACTGTGGTGTCCAGCGGGATTTTTATCACATGTTTGCCTCCTCTTCTGAACATCTGAATATTTCAGAGAGCAGCTAAAGGCATAATTCTTCCTCCTAAAGAGTATACTTCTTTATATATTAAAATCACATGGAAGTATTTTCAGCAGATTGAGGTTAAAGTTGTAAAATGCTTCTTATAAATGTTATACTTCCATATTTAATAAGGGATTTTTAGTGTATGCTCATGAAAAGCGATTTTTGGTACAGAGTCATTGCAAATATATTAAATTAGGCAAAAAACGGACCCTTTTTCTGAAATGGGAGCTTTGGATTTGGTCCCCTAAACATTGCTCACCAAAATGCTCTCAGAAATGCCTTTTAGTATCACCAATCACATCTACATTTTAAAAAGAACAAACAAAATCTAGCTTTATTCAACTGTGAATTCTATTGACCTGATTGAGCAACTTCTGTTCCTGTGAAAACTCGTTACTTGCATGCTAATTACAACGAAGCCCTTTCGTCAGGATCACGACGGGGTATGGGTGAGGACTCTACTGACATTTTATTTCCTTTAAGTCCGACTAACATCCCACTCCCTTTCAGCCACCACCAGTAAAGCACATGCTCAAGTTTAAGCATGAGCTTTAGTATTTTGTTGAATTAGAGATTTGGCAACTAGTGGGAATACTAATGTGAGAGAAGTCATATAGGTGCTTAAGGCTAGAAAGATCTGAACCATAGAAATAATTAAAAAGTAAAATATAATTATTTCATCTGAGGTCCCATTCTGTATTTCAGAATCAAAACGAGAGGACTGTTTCACTCACCACTATTAAAAAAAAAAATTATATCCATGTTGTATAAAGTCCTTTACTATGATTACTGCTTTAATGCAGTATTTTACTGTGGAAGATCTGAGGCAGGGGCTAAAGTATCTGAGTGGATTGTTAGCATGGCTATTTCCTTAACAAGCCTCATAAATTTACTAGATCATTCTCATGTAATTTTTCTTTGTTTTCCTCTATGTTCAACATGTGCCAGATGTCATTTCCAGGCTGATTTGTGTGTGCGTGTGAAAGATGCACAACGTGAGGGACAGCCAAGCAAATGCATTCGCGGATGCAACTTTATTGATGAGTAGCAGCGCCTGGTGTTCAATGGCATCAGGCTGCATTCCCCACGGATAATCCCAGGAAATGCCACCCCAGCCCCATCTGTTCACCTTGCAGAGGTTTTATGAAAATAGGGAAGTCATGTACCTGCCTTGTTTTATGACACTCACCTATACCACATCATATGTAATGTCTTGCTTTATATACAGTATATTCAGTGTTTGACCTTCTTCGTCCACACACACTGCACATCTTTGTAGCTTTCTACATTTTATGTATGAAGATGCACAGACTTTTATAGAAGGTGTTAAATACGCATGCCTTCATACTACATTAAAAAGAAAAGACAATATTTTGTTGCATACCTTAAAATCACATTGTCCCGGAATAAAAACTGTTCCAGAGAAACAAGATATTCTATAATACTTAATTCTTTCTTGTTGCATAGAATGGAATTATATCAGAACACCTGATACAAACACGACTGTAACACAATGAATTTTAAGCTCTATTTCAGCCACTATGAATAAAGGAGATTATTCCTGTTAAGGTGTGACTTTAGCACATAATGTCAATAAAAGTTGCTTCGTCCTTATTTTTTACTACAGGTGTTAAGCAGGTGATTAAGAAGTTAAGCAGGATATATACCTGTTTAGTGACATTCTGTCAACAAGTGCTACAGAACACAGAGATCCGGGCTGAATACTGTTCCTTTTAACTTTTCAGGTCATGCCACTCCTGTCTGTCAGACAAATACAATAGGAATTACTCAATTTAACACCATTTCTGTTCTAATTGAATTCCATTTGCTAAATCCTGAATAAATACATTACAACTGCTGCTTCGGTCAAACAGAGAGAAATAGCCATCTTTTAATGACTCCCCTGTGGATTTAATGCCTATTCTATCTGTTAGAATAATGATTCCTACATCACTGGAATATATTTAAAGGATAATAGTTATTTAAACATGCCAAGTCTTTATACGGCAGATAAGTATTTTGAATTTGCATTTATGAAATCAAAAGGAGGGCTAGAATAACTAGTTACCAATTTGTCTGTTTTCTCAAGAATCTTGGTATCAGAGCAAAGCTACAGGATTATGAAAGGGGTTTATGTTTGCCTTTAATATCAGTCTTAGGTGGGGAAAAAGCATCCCATCAAGGATGGGGTTCATGTCATCAAATACAGATAACTACTATGGAAGTGCACCCCCTGCTCATCACCCCTGACAGTCTACTGGGAAAGTAGGCCACCTACATGTGATTCATCTTTTTGGACAGCAGATAGATGGAAAAGCCTGGATGAGTGACGCCATAAAAGTGATCTCAGGAGGATGAAATGCAAAGATATTTTGTCCGTTATAGGGATCTGAAGTTAGGCGAGATGAGTCCCCAATAAGACCATACATGAGAAGTCCATTTGTTGAAATTAGGAGGCTCACTCTAGAAAGGAAGGTAAAAGGGAAAGGAGGGAGTGAAATTGTCTCCTTGAAAAGAAACAAACCAAACCAAAAATTGGAATCATTCATTTGTTTCAGACCAGTTGAATATTTCAACTCAAAATATCACCAATTTCTTTCTTTCTTTTCATAAGAGATATGAGTCTCTGTTGCTGCTGCTGTCACTCATAGACCAGTGGTTAGGCATTCACCTGGAACATGGGAGACTGCACTTCCCAAAATCCTGCTCTGAACCAAGCAGAAGGAAGACTTGAACCCTCACGTCCCTGTATTGAGATGAACGTCATCGTTACTGAGACATGGTAGGTATGCAGACTTCTCTGCCTTGCTAGTTTTGTGAATGGTCACCTAAGTCCCACTTTTTTTTTTAATCAGCCCAAGTTATTTGCCAAATTTGTCTCAAAATGCTGAATAATTTCAGTTCTAATTAACTTTTCTTTGAATAAACTATTCACAGCCTCCCACTCGCTCTGCCTCCAAAATTCCATCTTTAGCGCAGATCTTGTGAAACAATGTAGATCATGAGAAAGAGAGAATCTAATATAAAGCATGTACTTTGCAGAACTTCTTTTAAATATAATGTGTTAAGCATAACGGTCTTAAATACATGGTCTTAAAAACATATCAATGCTGGATGATTTTTTAGGGCTGTGTTCCAATTAAATCCATTGAAGCTTGAGTTAGAGGTTACAGGTTGAAGATTCATACAGGACTTGAATGACTCTCACTACAGAAGTGGATTTCATCTCTTTGAACAAACGTGGTCTACTCTGTGGGTAGACCAGTTCTTGCTATGCAGCAGGCTTTCTGTGTGAGCCCTGCTCCCTTAACCTCTCCCACCCAATTAGCCAACTGATGATATTTGTGTCTTGGTAGCAACATTTTTATGAGGAAGCTCTTTGCCCTTTCTGGTGAGGTAGAGACTAACTCTCAACAATGAAGAGTTCAAAGACTCATGTTATGTTTTGTCTCAGAAAGTTGCCTCGAACATTAAATGAGTAGAATGAACGCTGAAATTGAGAGTGTTCCCTTATCAACCAGAATAGAGAGAAGAAGAGTTACCTCTCCTGCTACCTCCAGGCAGGCTTCTTTTTCTTCTTCACCACCTCCTCTTTTTCTGTACTATTTTCCAAACATTCAAAAACTCCTTTGATTTTTATTTTACCCTGAAGAATTTTTAATGTTTTACTAATGTTCTGAATGGAGATCACCAGGAGAATATAATTCACCCAGAAATTAGCTAAAATGTAGCTATGGCAAAAGTATCATGTACCAGGAAGTATATTTTATGAGTTTAAAAATGTTTGATCTGTTGTGTGCGATTCATTCTGGTTTGGAGTTCCTGCTCGGTCCTTTCAAGATAAAAGTTTAAAGGTATGCAGGTCCGGAGTGGCTCCTGCTTTCTTTGCCTGTGGACAGCTTGCTCACAACTCTTTCTCCACTACCAAAGGAGAGTTGTTTTAAAATACATTCACAGTAGTGTTCCAGAAAGTTACATTTTTCTTATCATAGCTATCAGTAAATATGCGCCCTGTGGTGCATTGTCACTAAGGTAATCCACCATGGGTGATGAAAATATATTGAGTTCAGGATTTTTAACAAGTAAAGGAATGCAGCAAGAAAGTTTTACTTGTAAGTTTGAGTTGAATGAATGGATGAGATAGGGAGCCACTGATGATTGCCAAGACACCAGAATGCTTATTCATTACTGAGAATAACTTTTGCTGATTTTACAGTCCCCAGGGACTGTCTTCATGCTTCCCACTTACACCCTTGGCCTTCTTAGTATGTTGGTAGCCACTTCCCTCTTAATCCAATCTGATTCAGAGCCCCATGACTGCTTTCAAGGCTGTACTAGCAATGGCATGTTAAATATCCCCATTGATAGCATGGTGTCACTGGGGAATTCCCAGGGGTCACCTTACTTATTGTCACCCTTAAGTTGATAGTTCTTGCCTTCAGGTTTAATATTAACTGAGTTGATGACAGAATAAGTGAATTTTTCCCCCCTTTAGTTATTTTGGTATACTTATGAATCACCTTACAAAATCTTACAAATAGCCCACTCCAAGGTAAAAGATCAGAAACTACCGGCTTCTGAGTCTCCCTGTTGTTTTCACACCTGATGGTATTTCCACTGTGGTCAATAAAGGGAATAAAGGAAAAAACATGCAGTGATTTTTCTTCTTCAAGAATTAAACACTGAATGAGATATTTAGGATCATCTGGCCATACTACTTGTCCTTTAGAATATTATGGCCGAATAGTGACAATGTATTTTTTAAGAACTGTCAAGAGATAGTATATGGGCAGGTGTTCAGAGGATCCCCTTTAAGGTTGTCTAGATTTGTTTCTTTTATCCCTAGACTTTAAAAATCAGTAAGAATTATTTGAAGAGGTGGCTAGTTGTGATGAGAGGATGACCTACGTTAGAATATATGGGGTTCCATTTTCTATCATTTTGTTTTATTCTTTTTCCTTTTCCCTTTCCTTCTCCTTCTCCTTCTCCTTCTCCTTCTCCTTCTCCTTCTCCTTCTCCTTCTCCTTCTCCTTCTCCTTTTCTTTTCTTCTTTCCCTTCCCTTCCCTTCCCTTCCCTTCCCTTCCCTTCCCTTCCCTTCCCTTCCCTTCCCTTCCCTTCCCTTCCCTTCCCTTCCCTTCCCTTCCCTTCCCTTTTTTTCTCAGGGTGACCTTAAACTAATCTAATCTATGTAGATAAAGAAAAAAAAAATCTTCTACCTAATGAAAAGATAAGATAAACCCACACAGATTTGAGGTGTATGATACACTGTTATGTGCTTACAAACCAAAATGTATTGGCAGCAGCCCAAAAGTGTCTTAGAAGATACACAGAAAGAAGATAGACAGGTAGAAACAATTATTGATCAAGACCTTTTGTACTAGGAGCTAAAGTTAATAACATTTTATATCAAAATCAAGTGTGGATCCTCAGGGTGAGAGATGTATTCTGAAAATGTTTACTCATACTTTGCTATGCGCAGGCTTGTAGGAAGCAGTTCAAACTCAGTAGCATGGCAGCAGAAAAATGGAAGATCACAAAAACTTTGGAAACATAAGTGCTAATCAGTCATTATTTGTTTTGGTTTTTTTTTTAAGTTAACGTGGCTACACATGGCCAAATACAACTAGATTGGATTTTTTTTTTTTTTTAATTTAAAATTCCTTGGTACACAGAACAACCATTTCAGGAAAGAACAGTCAGATTATTATATTTGCAATATACATTTTAGTTATGCTGTTTAATTAACGAGAACAAATGTAGTGTGTGCTCACAGTGTAAAACGAAGAATCTCAGTTAAGAATGGGTTAGGACAACAACGTGTAAAGCTAGCATTTGGCAGAACAGAGCTGTGTTTCAGTTGCGTACACAGTTATTGCAGCCACAGATGCAAATCTGGAGAGTTGCAAGCATAGGTCTACTTGGACACTTTGTGCATTTTGTTATCCATTTTGTGTACGCAGTCAGAATAAGTAAATGTGAAAGCTAGGAGTACGAGTACCTGGCTGCCTTGAACAACCATGTCCAGTCTTACACTGCTTGTGGGCAGAGGAAGCTTGAGATTTTATTCTGGACTCGGTCATTAGTTAAGGGGACAAATATTCTGTCTCTTCAGTGGTCAGACATGACAGAAGAGGCATAAACTGTCCTCAGGTCCTTAGGGATTATCTCAAATGGTGTGCAAACCCTTACAAGTATGGACCCAGTCTAGCCGGCTTGCCAGCTTTCCTTCCCACGGCCTGGAGTGTTGAAGGTCCATCGGCATTAAGAGCTGGAAGATCAGGGAAGTGTAAAAAGGATGGCACAGGTGATACCACGATGCTCGTACTAAAATACAGCATTAGCTTGTGGCTAGGCAAGGACACGAACTGGAGAGATTCCAAAGGTTCCCTCTTGTTGCTGAGTGCAGCATAACCTGGATGTAGAAGAGAATCTAGGTCATTGAAGATACCGTGCTGTAAGATTGGTCTAAAGGAAGGTTTTACTATGAATATTTTGGGTCTAGTCTCTGCCAACTAAAATAACTTTGCTCCAGATCGAGACAACTGTGAACAAGGAAAAAAACCAAGCATACTGGCTGCATTTACACATTGACACTTTGAACCAAGCTAACAATACTCCTGCTTTAGGTGTTAAGAATCGTCTGTAACTCTGAACTTTTATGTTCACAGTGGGAGGTTTGAAAACAATTTCCAAAGGTTGCCATCAGTCGCCCGCTGCTTGAAGGTATCTTTGCGCTTTTGTAGGCATTCTCATTCTCATTTCAAATTAACGAACTCTGTGTCTTTCTTTGGGTCTGACCAACTGCAGTCATGTCATTCCTGTACAGACAGGTACACGACAATATTTCTTTAATGTACAGTTACGACTGGGCTGGGTTTTTTTCAACCAGAACTATTTTCTTCTTTCCATTTCCTATCCTGCAAAAACATGTGTATAATATTTTATTCCCTTTCTTCTTGCAAGCTTTGCTAATTATACTACAAGTAAAGGCCTTACTCTTTTCTTTCTGTTACGTTTGAAAAAGGATGCTTGAAGATGGCATTACCTTTAGGAAAGATTTCTGGCAGAAGAAATTTCTATTCTCCCAACAACACTCAAGGCTAAGTTTGTTTTGATTGAACACTCTTCAAATGTGGGTGGGTTTTTTTTTTGCCTTTATATAAAAGAATAGCTTTCCTTCGAAGGAAAAATGATATCTAAAGTCTCTCTCATACTTTGGAGGTTCTCTCAGATACTATAAAGAATATTTCTTTTTTCAGAACAAAAAAGGAAATGAAGACGTTCTCGGTTTCCCGGGTGTCTGATCTGCATAACTGAAAACTCTGAGGCAAATGGCCATTGGTAAAAAATCCAGAAGTATCTAAGTAAGACAGGATTTCATCTCTTATGGCAAATTAGGAAAAAGTGGATTACTAAATCATACCTTTGAAAAATGTGCTTTTTACTTTTTTCCTCTGTAATCCTCCTCACAATTGGTAATTGCACCGCCCTCTGTTTCCTAAAAGGCATTTTAAAAATAGACTAATATCAGGTCTTACATGAGCTTCAAAAGGCCCTAAAAATGCCATGAATCTCCCCAAGTAGGGCAGTATTCAGTCTTCCAAAAGGGTCCAAAACGCTATGGTGAACCATAGTTAAAACTCATGATCATTTCATATTAAAATAGCCACATTTTTTTCCTATTAGGCATGCAGCTTTTAGTTTTTGGAATTGTGAAGCATCTTGCTGGCATTTCATCTCGCCTGAATAATTTCCGAGTCTGAATTCTTCCTCACCTCATTAGACGATAGAAATCTATATACAGCACCTTTGATCACCCTGAGCTGCTCCCACAGAATACAGCCCAGACCATCTAATCTTTGGAAGATCAGTTATGGACTGAGGTATTTGGCAGTCTGATTCTAGATCATTATTGTACTAACATCTCTTCCTCCATTTACAGGTGGGAATGCTACATCTACTCTCCCAGTGTTTTGTGCTGAACAAAGTCCTCTGGGCTAAGCGAGAGACCAGAAGGTACGAGCGAAGCAGACAGACCCCAGAGGGGAGCCCTCTTTTGCTCAACAGTTATCAAAGCAGGATTTACTGCTGCTGCTGCAGTTTCATGAGGCAGAGCTAATTGCAATAGGGATCCTACAACGATGATGTCTTGCAGGAATGGAGGCAATAAGCTCCATACGAGAAGGTGGTCTCGTGCCTTTAGATCTAGGGAGTAGTGTCTTCACGTTCTCCTATGTGGTTTTACCAACTTAATGGGCCCTGCTACCTTTTATGTAGGTAAGTAAAGTGAAAGTCTCAGACTTAAGCTTCTTTTTCCACTATAAGGTTTTTACACAAGATGAGACGATCTGACTTATGACCTCGGGTATTAAAAAAAAATAATTGCATACATGCTTGCTTAATTTGCATGTGTCTCTGAACATTTGAGCTAACATACATTAAGGATACATACTGCTGCTTGTCCTGAGCACCTTTGTAATACAGGGTGCTGAGATTACCTAGCCAGGAGTTTCTAGTAAGTATTTGTCATGAAGCTGTGGCAATTACTGAAATGACTGTGCATTTGCTCTATTGATTGTTGGCCCACCAAAATAAAATTACATTTGGCTTCAGATAATTCATTTTCTGTACCTGAATATCAGTTTGCTCTCTGCTGAGACCTATCAGCAAAAAAAATACAGTTAGTGGGCTAAATGTTAACGTTTTTCTTCCTATTCTGAAAACATCTCATTATAGATAAAAAAAAAAATCACAGTGAGTTACAGACATGTAAATGCCATTTCATGTTTGTATCTTGTGAGTTTTATTTCTAGGAGTCAGGCTACTTACAGGCACCACGAAAGTAATGAGAGGAGTGGTGTGTTTAGAATAGTCCTGATGTGTCCGTGAGCCAGAAAGGCACAGAAGGTAAAAGGACCGACAGCAGCAGTAGATGGGTTAAAAGGATGCATGAAAATCTGGATGAGGTCGTCTCCTGCGTATCGGACTTAAGTCACTGACTCTGTCTGATTTGTGCCATTGATGACTAGTAATGTAGCACTAACAATTTAGAAGGCTAGGAAACTTGAGGGGCATAATTTTATCCAAGATGCTTATCTTCACTGCCTGCATTTTTTTCTGTGCTTTATCTATGTTTAGTCCCATGGGCACCTGTTTCTTGAAAGCAGATGCAAATCTTTGGCATTAATAATTGTACATATGCAGTGAGGTTCTCTGCTGAAAATTTGGCTCTGTGTTCATAAGCTGGTGGCACGGAGGAAGCACCATTTAACTTGGGTTGTGACTTGTGCAGAAAACTTTAAGTATTCCTCCTACAGAGAAGATACCATGGGTTGGTAAATGCAGACCGACTTATACCAGTCATTATAAAAGGAAATTGTAAAAACAGTCAATCAGTTTGGCAACCGTGCTGATATCTTTAGTGCTTGTAACACAGGAAAATTTTTAAAATGTGACATATCTGGATCCAATAGCATACAGCAGTTAGTCATAACCCCCCCCACCGTTACTGCCTGATACACAGATCCAGTGATCACAAAATGCTATACATTAACATGAAACAGTTCCATTCAAGATGGTTGGGAACAGAGGGTTTGATTCTTCTTTATCTTGTGGCTATTTAGTACCAGTCTGACCATCTCAGAATCAGAAAAGCTCAAATTCCTCTTCGCATACCCTCTCTGGCATAATGCTGAATGCTTCCTTGATTATTTACAGATGGTCATAGCATAACCATTTCCTTACATTGTGAGAGATGCACATAGCTCGTCATATAGAGCTGTAGACATTTAACAGGTTCAAACCATTTTCCCTTGAGGTTAGGATAATGATTCCTGTTGATTTCAATGAGTATTGGACAGGGCCCTTAGTGCAGTTTTCCCCATGTGTTTTAAAATGAACCTTTCTTGCCAATATTTTCAGGTTTATTGTAGTTTTCTTCTGCCTCAGGCAAGGAAAAACAACAGGAGACAATGACAGCACATTATTGGAAGTAGCATGATAAATTCTAAATAGATATAATTAGCATGTGACCCAAAAGAGACCTGCGTATAATTAATATTGAAATACGGTGCATGCATTATATAGGAAAACATATTGTGTATTCAGAGCGGAATGTTTGGAGAACGGAGGTCTCTGTAAATGGCTTGTCATTTTTTCATTTTAATCGGAATTGAAATTTCTGCACTTAAAGAAATAGAGAATGATCATTAAAAACACTTGGACTTTAGAAATGATATCACCTGCTTCCTTTTCCTCTTTTTTATTGTGACAGTGAGAAAAAATCCTTAAATCTTCAACTGGGGAAATGTGCACTAATGGGGAAACAGACCTCTGAGGAGCTAGCAGACTGACAAGCTGTTCAGGAGCATGAGGCTTTTCAGCAAATAACATTCACTTCTCTAGTAGTTTTTGGTAGATTATGTCATATCTAGAAGTCCATACTTATTCGAACCAGCAAAGTGAATGAATAACAGATACATAATGAGCATCCATGAAAAAGGGAAAGAACATCTCAGATATAAGGTGAAGATTAAGGGGGGTAAAGCCACCGGTGAGCTGTGAACGTGTTGCCTTCTGAGTGACATTCAGTTCATATCACACAGCAGCTCATTACGCAGTCTGTTTATACCAGAGGGAAACAAATATAAAAGTTAGTCCTTTATATTTCACATTAAATGCAAAAAGTTCAAGGGAACTGAAAGGCTTCATTATGGAATCTGATACCACCCTTTGTATTTTGCTGGGTCCTATTTTAAGTAAACGGAATAATTTTAGTGGCTTTTTTAAAGACTTTATATCAAATATTTAATTAACATTTATTCTGCTGAAGCTTTGGATCCAGGATACAATTTTTTATCACAAGGAATAAATATAAAACAGATGTTAAGCAGAGGCAATAAATTTCATCTTAATTGTAACTCTAGAGATGACTTTCTCACCACAACACATTTTTTTTTCTCTCTGTAGCTTTAATTCTCAGCTCTGTAATTGACACAGTGCACTGTCCAGCTATATTTTTGGTTACAGTAGTTCTTCCGGTTCTATTTTTGCACTAAGTTAAATGCAAGTTCGTAGTCACATTGTCATGTAGTCGTCTTCACAAACAGACCAGGTCATGGTTTAGTAGTTGCAAAGTCAACTTTTTGGATTTTGTGGCAATTCTGTCTGATAAGGTCGTTGCTACAGAAGGCATCTGGCATTTTCATTCTTAAAATCTCCTATGTATGATTGTGTAATAGACTAAAGGATGGCTGGTGTCTGCAGGCAGACTCTCTTGCATTGTGACCTTGCTAGATTTCCTTCGTTAAATGAAGTTTGATTTGAAGCAGAGCTGAATGGGAGCTCTTGGAGGTAAACCCAGATTGCAGTGGGAAGGGCTGTCAGTCAGTTACAGTCTAGCACTTTGCTGTGAGTTACTGCTTGGGACTGATGTGTCTCTGGGTTTTGAACCACTGCCCAATATAAAATTGAGCTTTCAAATGGGAGTTCATTAAAGATAGCATAACAATGTTCACAGAAGTGGCATAATTGGACCTAATCGTTGTTTCCCCATGTTTCATGTGTTCTGAATGTTTTCTTCAATTAATAATTATTCTGCATTATTCTTTCCCTTTGCTAAATAGTTGTTTAATATTATGGTTAAAAACAATGAAACTCTTCCCTTACTGTGATTTCCAGCCAATTAGTTCTGGGCGATGGGTTGCCCATGAAAACTCCTGACAAGTCTCATGGCCAGGAGAAATAAAAAAATAAAGCAAACTGAGGTTATTATAGAGCAAATTATAGACTTCTGCACAATATTGCTCAGTATTGTTGCCTCTTGGCAAGCAAAGCTCTGGATGGCTATCCTAGGAAAAAGCTGAACTGTCTCGTGTGTGTTTAATTTACATTAAATGCTTTTAGAACGAATCTGGTACAGATTCAAAAGACTGCAGAAGAAGTTACAAACAGAGAGATCTAGGAAAAAAAAGGGAGAGTGAGAAAGGTTCATTGTGCTGGTCATAATGATAATTGAACTTATCTTGAAATTAAGTATTAATTGAGTATTCAAGCTGCTTGAATCTCCACATTTTCATGCTTTTCATTATATGAAAATTATATGACAAAATGCAAATTTTCTTTTTAATTGCTGCCGAATGTTTTATTAGCTTTATTTCCAGGACTGTCCTGTTACTATTCAGTGCTGATAGCAACCAGTTCATCTTTGGTATACAATGCACAACATGGACCTTCAGACCTCAGTGAAGACAGGCACGTGAATACGTGACGTGCAACGTTTCCTAGGCCAGCGTCTCATCCACCGCAGAACTGCTGTGCAGTTTTTTATGATGCTTTAATAAGCGACTAAGCAAAGAAAATTATATTTCAATCCAATCGTACTGAAATCAATGGAACCATTAAACTGGGCTACTGAGCTGGTTGATTGGACTGGACTATTCCTGAAAACCACCAAACCTCTAGCAGGACCCTGTTCTTAATGCCAAAAAATGTGTGGCTACTGCAGATTGTTTACGAAATGTATCGTTAAACTTATAGGATAGTGGCCTCTCAGTTTCCCTGATTTCTCTAGCCATTTAAATAGTCCACTCATTTTTCTTCTTTTGTTGTTAAATAGTAAGCTGCAAATAAGGCTCTCTGTCAGTCAATATTGCAAGTGTTTTCATTTTACCCTTTTCAAACAGTGAATACCATTTTTAAGTTGTTACGAGGTACTAGTTGTATACAAAATAATGCTCTGATGGTAAAATTGCCAGTTACACGTAGTAATTCCTTCATTGACTGTCAGACCTGTCATGTTGCAGAAAGGTAGGTCAGTTGAATTGGTTATTAATGGATCTCTTCAAAAATAAGCATTTAGGGTTTGTTTCCACAAAAAAAAGGACTAGCTGCATCATTTATCTGTGGGAAGTGAGTAATGTCTTTATCCTTTTTAGCCGATTAATAAACTGTGATCCCTAGAACAGTAATTTCAGAATCATGCCATTATTTGCTAATTCTTCATTTCTTAAGAAAACATTAAAATTACAGTTGGCCACAGCAGGACAGGCCCATGCATCATTGAAGAAACCAGTAATTTATGATGCATTTGGAACTCTATATTAACATTCCAGGCTGTAATGAAGTTTCATATCGAACAAGGTCAGGCCTGATTGTATGATTAAATAATTTGAAAATGTTATTAAAAGTTTGCATTTCTCTTCAGATTTTCAGCATGACTATTTTACTTTGGGGCACTCCATTAATCAAACCCACATAGGCTTTGTTGGGTCATGTTCATTCCATCGCCTATTTATGCAGACATGTAGCGATCACGTTAAACAAGCTGCAGAGGGGTTATAAAGTTTTCACAAGTTTTTGTTGGTTTATTTTTCTTCAAACCTGGAAATTAGATACATATCAGTTGTTGTGGCCAGGTCTTTTTCATGCTTGGCCCGTCATACTGTGAAAGGTAATGATTTATGCCTCAACTAGTTATGTGTGTCTTTTGAACAATTATTCTTCTGCTATGCTTCCAATTAATCTTCCATTTTTACCAAGATCTCAGGGTACAGAGGTGTGTACCTGGTACACATTGGTAGCTCCAGTCCTCCTTGATCCTCACTGTTGTAGCATCCAGTCCTTCAGAATCTGATGGATTTATCCTGATGCCGCCTCGCAGCGCTGCAACCCCTATTTGCACATGGAGAAGCAAACTACTGAGCTAAGCGGACAAATCTGAGATTTCTGAGGGCTTCTGGGGTAGAGTGGCTGGTTAAATTCAAGTCTCCTAAATCTCTTGCTTGAACTTAATCAGTGTTTTGGGAAATATGTGCAAACATTTTGCATGTTAATGAAGTGCTGTTTGGTAATGGATGACACCTACAAATATAGGGTTTGAGCATAGGAGTTTCTCAATGGGCTTTTTTCCTGTGATTGCGACATCGGTCTCTACAGCCCCTTAAACATAATCTGGGGTACAATACATTAACACTTTATGTACTTTTAATTGAACAGGACTGTTATTGAGTTTGCGGTTGCAAACCCCCATTAATATCCACATTTCTTGTGTGGAAATCTGTGCAGCTGAATCCCTCTTGCAAAATTACACTAAGCCATCTTTCATCCTGCTACTTAGCAAGGACCTTTGGTCCTTGTTTCTCGCCTCTTTTCCTCAGCTATAGCACTTGTCAGTTTGTATTATGCATACTTGTAAATAACAGAAAATGAAAAAAGATATTATCCAGGTAGAAGGTCATGGAAGTTTTACAATGTGTGCTTTGAATAATCCCAAATGATAATTGCAGTGTTAAATTAGTGTGTGCGTGTGTGTGTATGTATATATCAATATATCTATATATGTGTTATATATATTTTTATATCTGTATTTATTTGTATAAACATATATATAGATAAAAAACATTGTAAACATTTCTTTTTCCAGTAATAGCTAAGCTCCAACACTGGAAGATATAGCAGGAGTTTTGCCATTGATATCAATAATGTTGGATCATGCCAGGAGGATAAAATAAAAAACTGTCATGTATGTTTTGTTCCCTGATTTACTTTCTTTTGCTTTGGTGGTAGAGCTGGCCATCCTCCTTGAGAAGTCAAAGCATGTAATGAGGAAAGAGATCCTTAAGTGAACACTACTGTTCAAGTCAATCCTGCAGTTGAGAAGAAGGATGGGAAAGCTGCACGCAAAAAATATAGCAGCTCTGACTTTTCCAGAAAGCTTGTCAAGAAAAAAAAATCTTCAGAGCTGGTATTTTTGCATTACATATTCAGCATTCACAACAAACTCATAATGCCAAAAAACGTGGATTGTAATCTGAATGGAATGAAATGTGGAGCTTTGAAAGCTGAATGGCCGGTTCCCTGCCCTGTTCTCCTCTCTTTGTAAAGGTACTGAAGGTTAACCTGAGCAATCAGATAGGGATTCCTTTTGTATAAGTGAATTTCTGATGGCTTTAATCCACCTACCAACGGTTTATTGCATAAGAAGCATGTCGGGGAGCAGAAAGGGAATGCCTGGAGAGTTCAGCAACACAGAGCCAACAGAATGGTTCCAGGTGCCGTGACCAGGAGCAGGCTTCCAGCTGTTGTTACTGTCATCGCAGAGCAGATACTCTGTCCCCTGGTTCCAAGGAAAATACCGGTGGTGTGAGACACCAGGCACAGCTGAGGTGGATTTGCTGTAGTTCTGGATCTACAAGGTTTGTTCTCCTTTTCACACTCTGAACTGTAAAATAATAAATGTGCATTTGCAGACTGTTATCTGCGGGCCTTGCCAGAGATATGTCATCTGATTATGCATGTAGGTAGCATTTAACATAATCTGCCCTGACACATTCATAAGATAAGACAAAAATAATATTTTATCACCATGCAGTAACAGCCTCGTATCAAACTCCAAAGTCTTAATTAGGGATTTCTCTCCAGGTCCCCACTTGTCTGATGACCATATAAATGTCTAAATTAGATAATTAATACAGTCCATACTGCATGATAGTATACAGCAATTTAAAGCCCTAGGCGGTGAGCCCAACAAAAACATTTCCCTTTTAAATTGCTAGGAATTCAGCTAAATATGTGCATCTAGAAGATCCTCTTACAATATTGATTCTACTTTTTAACTTCTTTATAGTTTCTGTGAGGGAATGCTATTGTCTCCATTCTTCATAAACTGAGAGATGAAAGGATATTGGGTTGTTTATGATACTTGGCATAAACGACATTTTCTATTTTATTTCAAATTTTAATCAATATTTGGTCTGTACTTTGCAGATTAATATACATATAAGATGTACACATTCTATAGTAGGAAACCTACTCAATGCTTTATTTATATTCCAAAAAAAAAGCTTCTTGCAAATTGAAACTGCAGCTTTTAAGTTCCTTATCCATTGCTACCACTGTAGGAATTATGTCTAATATTTCAACAAGTTTTTAGTGAGTGAGACTAACACTGAGAAATAATATCTTAGTCCCTAAGTAATGCAATGTTTCCAGAATTTGCCCTTGATTGTTCTTTAAATATAAGTAGTAGTGTTTGTTTTTTTCAAGTAATTACCAAAGATAAAACAGTCCATGAAAGTGTTCGCAGTCTAATGCACGAGTGTGCGCTCGTGTCTCCTAAACGAAGAGATTCATAAAATAACTTGAAACTTCTTGCAGATCCAGCCTGGAACAAGGTGGATCAGCCATGTGGGAAAGAACTGTAGATTGATTTTCCAGTAGAAGGCAGCTGGATAGGTGGGACCGTCATTTTTGGAACATCTCCGTGTTTCCTCTGGAGTAGTGGGAACAGTGTCTGACCCAGGCTGTGCACGGCCGGGACAAAGCTCCAGAAGCCATAAATGGAACGTTGTCACTCCTTGAACTTAACATATTCAGAGACGGTGATGTCAGAAACCAGCATTAATTTCTGGTACGTAGCAAGATCCAAGGCCAAATTTACAGGCAACAGAATATAAAGAAAATTAATATCAGAAAGTCAATACCAATTTCCAACTCAGCTGAAGAACTGAGGTCACTGCTACTGCATTTGTAGTATCTGCTTAGAGATATAACAGTAAGACTTCAACAGCTCAGAAAGTTTACTTACTCTTGGATTCATGCTAATCAAAAAGCCTGTTAAGAACAGTAGGAAAAGCACAGAGACAAGCAAGCCGGACTGATGCCACAATGCAGTGCTGGTCTTGGGAAAAGAAATCCTAACGCTTGGAAAATATTGTAACAGTCTGCAGCGTAAGAAAGACATTAATGATGAAATGCACTAGTTAAATCTTGGGAATCCTGAGGATGAATGCAGAAGTGCCAAGGATCTGCTCTATGTTTGTGATGGTGAAGCCCCTAACAAAATAAAAAACTTCCCAGACAAATTTTGGACCACTATAAATTTATTTTTAAATATGTAAATGGAGCTCTAAAACATGGAAATGAAACAGTTCAGAATTTTTGAAATAGTATTTTAACTAATTCAGATACTTGATTCGGCCCATTGTTTTGAGTTTTCAAGTTTCTCCTTGTTTGGGATAGCTTATTACGTTAATGCTCATTATGAATGGAGAATAATTTCTAGGATCGTCTAACATTTACCTGTTAGATTGTTGCTTTATGCAAATTCCTGATTTGCTAATATTTTTGGTGGTGCATGGAAAAGAAGTAAATGTCAGAAGAATTATATTGTTTCCGGATCTGCAGCTGACCCTGTTTGTGACACTTTAATTTCGCAGTTCTGCTGCTCTCTCCAGAGGACATTTTGGACAGCTACTCTTTCTTATTATGTGTTTGCATCTAACTATTGTTTGGGGCTCAGAAATTATGCTATAGTATGAATAACTCGTATACAGTTACTTTGGGTGTTGCCATTTCCTCTAAAAATGAAAAGGGTTCCTTCTTCTGTTAAAAGTTTACTGATTTTTCAGCTGTATTACTATTTTTATCAGATTTTCTGATATAAAACTGATTTACCTGTGATATTTCTTTCTCTCCTGAGAAATTCACATCTGTCTCTAGCATCTGTCTCTAACTTCATTCAAAAACAGTGGGGGGGGGAACATTAATTTTATGGATATATTTGTATCATTGCGTTTCTGTCAATAAATCATTTGTTATTTTCAAGAAGAGCCTGCAACCTCTACCTATCAATATTTTTCAGAAGCAGAGCTAATGCACAGCAGCTAAAAATAATCTCATGGAACAAAAATGAAAAATACAGAGAAGTCAATGTTGTGAGTTAACACTGGCATCTTCTGAATATTTTTACCAGAAAAGGACCAAAGAATCAGCAAAGCATCAGCTTGTTTCAGCAAAATTTATAGTAGTAATCAGTTCCTGTACAGCTTTGATACCCTTTCGGCTTTTGACTCTTGATTTAAATCACTTCTCTGGGAATATTGTGAATAAACCGGCACCCTGCACACAAATACAGTCCACAAAAGGCACTAATTCTCTCCCCAGAAGTTCCACCCCTTTTTTTAAAGGCGTTTTGCTCAGCAGGGCAACTTGCATAGGCAGATATTCATGGGGTTTCAGCGTGAGGCAATGTTTTAGGGCCCTTAGATCTGATAAAAAATGCTGACTCCCAGATTGTGTCTGGGCCTGGCTGTAGACATGTCATTTACATGGGTGTCTAAATACAAAGTACTGAATTTGCTCCAGCATGAGCTGAGAAATGCACCGACAGACCAGGTGGGATCCTTGAACGTCAGTGTTCATTGCTCCATCCTTTCTCCCCATCCTTTCTTCGTTTTCTAGGACAGACCAGTGGCAGAGAAAAGGAGTAAGCTGCTTCGTAGACTGCGGTTCAATAAGTTCGTCCTCGTTCAGTAAAACAGGAGGAAAGCTTTGCGATTCCTGAACTCGGTCTCTCCACGCCTGGGATAGCGCGGTTTTGTCCGCTGATCTTTACCCAGGATGTATCGCTGCAGCCACGGCCGAGAGGCAACATGTATGTATGGTTGCTTGGGGCAAGAGATGGCAGGAGTGTTAAAATGTCAACATAGCTCCTCTGCCTGCTGTATTTACACTTCTCCTGGGACTGAGAACAGCAGAAGTTGCAAGCTTGCATTCTCCTTCCAAATTTACATCCTATTTTTAAATTGCATCTTTTCTGGAGGGTGGGAGGGAGTAAATCTACACGTAGATATGTACTCCAGAAAGAACATGTTCTGCTTTTTTTGTCAGCTGATACAAAATAGGGCATCTGTTTTAAAAATAAGATTACTAGTTCTGGAATAATTGCAAGTATTAATTAAAACCACTTTTTTCCCTCCAGTTTTATTTGGGAAGTATTCAGGTTCTAACACCCGTAAACTTGGAGAAAACAATACTAATAATTAAAAAGGAACAAAAATAAGCCAGGCAAAGCTCTTAAAAAATTAGAATTGTTTTCTGTAATCCTCCACTTCAGACGCTGTATGCCAGGGTTCTGAATCTTTGGATTTCTTTAATCATTTGGATTGGCCTGTTCTTCCTCCTGATTTATCCAGTGCCGCAGAAGGATTAAATCAGCATAATGGACACCGGTTAAGTGTCTACATCAGTCTAATCAGCTCCACAGGGTTCTGGTTTATTCCTGCGTGTACGCCGGCGTATCGCAAAGACGCTGTACTGCGCATAGCACCACTTAGTGGCAGAGAGCCTACTGCAGCGGCTGCCTCCCGAAACCTCGTCTCGGGAACTTTGGTCGGAGTCAAAGCAAAGCAAAACCTCCCTTCTCCCTCCTCCCTGACTCTTCACGTCCAGAGCCTCCCGCTGCCGCCGCGGGTCCGTCTCTGCAGCACCGCGGCACCTGGGCCCTGGGCACGCCGATCACAGCCCATCCCTTTCCAGGCCCTTTTCTCCCGCTCCCCGTGCGCGTGCTCCTCATTTGACCGTGGCCGCGAAGGCGGACGGCTATCTTTCGCCTCTGTTAGCGGCTGACTGAAATGTCTGACCTCAAGTTGTTTGTGTGCGGAATAAAAACGTGCTAGCCTAACTGCTACCGCACTTGGTTATAAACGCAATGAACAGATCAGAAAAGAGGAAAGCATCACAAAGCAGGCTGAGGATGTATCCCTGCGTTCTGTAGCCAGAGCACACCAAAACAACACGGACAGGTATTTTTCTTTGCAGGACATTCATGTCAGGGATGTTTATCGTATCATAGTGAAAGAATTTGTTTACCGTATTGAATTTTAACAATGTTAGCATGACCTTTCTCACTTTGGGGATATAAAGAGAACTAATCAGTGTTTAGGGGTAAAGGAACTTAGACTAACGTCAATGCCTGGAAAATTAAACGAGACAGATACCCCTTTTCTGACCAAATCTCCCTGAACCTTCCAAGGGGATATTGTGCCGTCATACTACAAACCCTGCTCGGATGAGAAGAAAGGGTGCTTGATCAAGATACGTGAAGTAAAATTCCCAGTTTATTTCCAAAACACGTACTGGACAGGCAACAGCAGGCTACAAACTTCAGGTTTAAGTTTAATGACACCATCTCCTGTGCCGTCGCACTAATTTTATTTTGCTGAGTGTTTCTTTACAGTACTTACAGAAATGTCTCTTTTCAAGTCATAGATTAGCACATTATAAGTGAATAGGAAAACAGCAATGGTGGAGATGGTAAATTCCATTCTTACTGTAAAGCTCCTCACAAGCTTTTGCAGTTTCTTTCAAAAGCCCTATCAAAAGCCCTGTCGTATTTCTGATCGTGTGCTACGCATCAGTTATTCCAACACAGTACTGAGAAACAATTTTTTCAATCAGTTATGTGTCCAAAACGCATATGCAATCGCACATCTGAGTTGTGTGTACAATTACTGAGATTCCATGCGTGCGTTGGGTAATTTCTCACATAAATGCACTTAATTAGTCATCTGTGCATGAGTTTTCCTATTTGCATACGTACTTACGGCAATTTTGCATGCAAATTAAGCACTTTATATATATATATGTAAAAGTTTGACTCTCATCATGTTTACTAAACAGAAGCTTATGTTAGATCTGGAAGAAAATAATTGAGTTGTCTGACAGCGTACAATACAATGTGGTAGCTTGCATATGGATTATTATAGTGTCCGCATCCTGCTGAGGTTTTCACAGAAAGGTTATTAGATTTATCTCTCAAAAAATACTTAAGGATCAGCTGTGTAAATGACCATTCTGTTGAAATATCTGGATAGGTAAAGTACAGGCTACCCTGTCCAGCCCGTAACTTGCACCAGATATAATTTGTATTTGTTGTTAAAACCTTATAATAAAAATGTCCCATCTAAATCCTGTGCTTCTTCCTAGGCTACAATAAAACCTGTTACACGATTTTGCCATTTGCTATTGATGGATTAGCACGACCAGAATCACTGAAGTAATGTCACTTACAATAAGCTTTATTAAACCACAAGCCTGCCTGTAGCTCATAACGGAAGATGGTGCAGGAGTATCTCCCATAGTATTTCTCTCTCAAAGAGACTGAAAACACACACGCATCCACTGTCTATCAGAGCTACTTTTTAGCTGGGGGTTACCCAGTCTTGGATGCACCGATATTTTTAGTGCCTATACATGTGTCCTAGGCACAGTTACAGTCTGCCCTGGAGCATGTGTGCAGTTGGGAACAGATGAGGTGATGTGAGACCGCAGGATCTATTGGCCAGCGTTAACAGGATAACCGCAGATAATCTCATTAGATGAATGCATGAACTTGGAAAGCTCATCTTTGGAATTCAGGTATTTCTAGACACTGGCAAAAGGCAGCAGTTACTCTGTATACAGAACTCTTTGGGTTCATCCAAGAACCCCACCAACATCAAAAATAGCATGTATCAGTTGAACAGTAGAGACAGGTGATAACTTCCAATGGGAGTTACCAAAATTTTAATCCATGTGACTCTCCTCTTTCTCTTCCTTTCTGTTTATGCGTGTGTGGAGGAGTGTGTTTTTTAATATTCTTGGCCTACAGTCCATTCCTATCATTCAGCTGACCATGCATATAATGTTCCTAAATAGTTCCCTTTCTTTTATCTCTAGGCTTTATTTCACTTAGGCATGTAAATTATTAGTGGAACTCCTCCACATCATATTATTATCCTCATTTAGAGCTAAATCAGTGATTCAGATATTCAAATACATTTCATATACATCTTTAACTTGTCTGAAGTTGTATGGAGACAAAAACTGTAAATTTCTCACTACCTTTTTTAATTGGAAATATGCTGAATTTGAGTGTGTGATATTTTGTCATAAAGTAATCTCTTACAAGAGCACATCTCTTCCTCTCTCTCTCCCCCCTCTCCAGGTTTTCTTTTCTTATCTTTTCAGTTCTACTATTCAAATCCATAGGCTGTCAAAGCTGTCTCTTGTAAAGTGCTTTGTCTTCCAGGTGGTTTTTGACCAAAAATGCTGACAGTTCCAGAAAAGGACTTCGTATTAAAAACGTAACTGGGGCTTTCTCTGAGGAGTTCTGCCTCAGCATTTAGCATGCACACACACAATTTGGAGTATCTGCTGTGGTGCTCCAACTGTTGGATATATTCAGGAGGAAGAAATATTTGGGAGGCATACAAACAAGCTGGGTGCCACAAAAGGCAGAGGGAGCTCAGAATAGAACTTCTGTTTATGCTTTACCAATCTGTGCAGAAGAAAACATATACTTTTTTTTCTGATAAAGAAGAAAAGCATGTATTGTCAGTAATGTAAGAAAGCCTGATCTGGACCTCACGTTTTTGCTAGATAGAAAAGTGTTTATTTATTAATATCGCTGCTTGTACCAGTGTAACTTATTTTGAGATCTGGACTGGAATAACATATCACTGTGAACATTTCAATGTAGATAGAGCCATGTCCACCAAAAGTGGGGGCAGAAAGAAAGGCGATGGTGAAGTGATGAGGATTGCTGCTATAAACAATGAAAAGAGCAAAAGCTGCAAATCTGAAAAATCCTCATTCTCCTTTGGCAGAATTCTCCACATTCTCCCTATAAGAAAGTAGGGATGTAAAGCTTAATTATGTTGATATTAATTTGGAGTTTTCTGGTGTGTGATGAGTAAAAATTACCGAACTGTAAGGCTTCATAGGTTAGATCCTGCCCCCTTCCCCTGATACCTCGTAGAATCTGTAAGCGTGAGCATACCCAGCGGTACGGGAGATCACAGGGCCAGGACTTGTTAGGAAAAGCGTCTCCTCCTCAGCTGCCGAGGAGGGTGCATGGAGAGGGTGGGGAGGAAATCACTTGGTTTATCTTACTTCGATAGGGTTCTTCTCAGATTGCTGTTATAGTGTAAAGCCTACTGTGAATGCAACCATTTTAGATGATGACTACTTTAGGTAACTCTTTGTTCCTGAGGTGATGGCACAATCATGCTTAAATACATGCTTGTCTGAAGAGTGCCTTAAAATCAGTAAGTCTGGGGAGGCTTTTGGGAAACCGGGAATCTGTGGCCATCCTCCCACTTGTAAAATGGCACAATGGCTATTGATCTTTTTTTTTTTTTACTAAATCTGGTGGGGTTTCATTGTTTCTGTGAATATGAGGCACTGCACCACGGAGCAGCCTGGGGAGCTGACTGCCTGCTGCGTTAGGGATCTCTTGCAGTATATTCTCCTTGGTGACCTTCTGTGTCTGAGGCACACAGGTTTGTCCATGGACCAGAGAAGTCACTTTTCTGAAGCTGTTATGAGGGGCATATAGATATAAGTAGGCACTCACTGTATCTTCTGAGACCAAACCTAATTCTGCTTTTTTTTTTAATACCACTGCTTTAAACTGCAGTCCACTGTAATGATGCAAACCTATTAAACCGCTCAGTCTGCTTTTGCCTTATTTCTTCGTTTTTGCAAGAATACAATAAACGAGTCAAAAAAGTAGTAGAAATTTTGCATAGGTCAATTTTGTTTTACAATATTTTAATAAGAGTTACATTAGTATAAGGTGTGTTACCTCACCTAAGGTGAAAGAGATGTAGAACTGGGATTTTTAAATTGATTTTAATATAGCCGTTGCTGGCATGCTGCCATTAATGCTTGCATAGTTCAGTGAGGAGACCACAGTGTGTCTCATAATTGGAGGTCAGACTACACTAAAGTTGGCCTCCCTTGGTCAGGGTAATTAACTGAGCAGGAAGGTTTTGTATAGGGCCTCTGAAGTTGTATTTTCCTCATTGCCATTCACATTACCAACTCAAAAGGAGAATCGATAGGAGCCACAATGTACTGATGAGTAGATAGTGTAAAAGAGAGAAAGTTCAAATTCCGTGGCATTGCAGCATGTCCAGCAGGACTGAAAATGTGACTTCAAGAGATCTGTTTAACCAGGAAGATAGTTGTATCTTTTTCACCATCCGAGCACACAGGTAGCACACGCAGGGTGCTACAGAAGCAGCTTTGATTAATGCATGCTCCGTTCCTGTTCGGTGCTGCTTTTTCCTGTGGATTCTTTCTTCAAGTCACTTTCTCCTCTGTGACTCATCATTTTGTCTTTAGATTTTGTACTGGAGCCAGATCATAAGTAATCCAGAATTTTGAGCTGTGCCCAACCATTTGTGTAGTTCCAGGGATTTACTGTTGCTTTAAAAAATTACATAAATGTACCAAAGTCTGGCTTTTACTGTTAGTTATTTTCCCTCTGTGGTTGTGGTCTTCCTACTCAGGAGCACCTTTGTTTCCTCTGTTGGCTTCTGTCTAGATCTGGTAGGTGCTTATGTCTTTTCCAAATCATTAATTTCTCCGCAGCTTTGATTTACCTTTCACTTTACTGTTCAGTTCCATCTTGTCCCATCTTCCCTACACATCCTCTAAAAAAATCCCAAATGTGGAGTAAATCCAAAGGCATTTCCCATTCACTGCAGTTTTGAACTGCTGACATAAACTCGTAATTTGCCTTTATCTATCAATCCAGAATCGTCATTATTTCTTTGGTTCTGTATATATGCCTTCCTCTGTTACTACTTTTGACATGAACCAAAATTAGTAATAATGACTTCCTAAATTGCCAGTTAACTAGCTGTCTCCTAGAAGAAGCAAAAATCATCAGACCATACAGAAGAAACCTAAGGTGTGGTCTGCACACTGTATTAATTTTGTTTCTCCTTGTTTGTCAGATTTTTTAATAAAACCACTTTTCATCGTTAGCATCTAGGCCATAACTGTTTACTCAAGTTCAGTGAAACATTTACTTATCAGAGAATTAAACAGGTTAAGCCAGCGGGAATATTTTCCAAATAAGGAACTCAGACATCAGCCCTAAGCTAGGAAGGCAAAAGTCTCTCGAGACTTTGTTTTCTCACCTCCTGTCCATTTAATTTGTTATTCCCATGCTTTCACATATTTGATGGCTGCTTGACAATTTTATTGTATGTTATACTGTCCCTCAGTGATCACACCTCCCTCTCTCTCATTTTCTAGCTGTGGTAACACAGCTCACATCTGATACTCATCTCCACCACTAAGGGTTCTATTGTCCCCTTGATATGTACATGTAACTCCCACTGCTGTCAATAGGAATTACATGTGTGCATCAAGGAGAGAAAAATCCCTTGTGTACTCTACGCTCCTTGTTATCTTGGCACAGTCAGTTCTGTAGATGTCTCATCTATGAGCCTTTTATTCTCTTGAGTGTTGTGCAGTATAGCAAGTTGGCTCTTAGGATCAGCAGTTTTGCTCTTGAGGTGTTTAGCAAGTTGATTTACTGTGCATGTGTACGCTCTTAAATGTCTTCATCCAGCCAAATCCATATCTTGTAGCGTTCGTACATTAGACGGTAGAGCTTCCTATTTCCTTTTTATGCAAGAATACCAATTCATAACCAGTCTCCCAGCAGACTCGAAGTGAAGCGAGAGTCTGAAGCTAACCCTCTCAAATAACATGTGTCCAGGCCCACCTCAGACCTGTATGCTTAAATGCAAGAGTTTGTGAAAAATTCAATAGGTACAAAAATGTAAATGGCATATTTTAATTTTCCTCAAAGATCTGAAGGAAGATATTTTATAAGCACTTCATGTTAAGTGCTTCTAAACAAGGAGGTAGTTGAAATAGTAGCTAATCAGTTAGCAAAACTTTAATTCCTTCCAAAATTAGTCGGAGCGTCAAGAGCTGAAGGAAGATGGTAGAGTTAAAACAACTGCACGTGTAAACCAGTGATTTCCATTGTCTGAACACTGGGTCTGTATTCTCCTCTGATCCTTCTGGAAACACCTCCGTTTGGGAAGGTACCCGGTGTCTCACACCGGCCAGTGTTATTAGAAACGTAACTGGAAAGCATACTCACTCCATTTGCAGACTTGTTCCCCAAGTGCAGAGCCAGTTACCACGGCTTAGAAAAGAGGGATGGCAAACTAGCTTGGGAAAAAAATCAATTTGCCATCAGATTAGAAATCAACTGTAAACATGTTGAAGAATTCTTTTTTTTTTCACTACTGCTCTGCCTTTTCTTCACAATCTGTTGTGGTGTCAGACTTATTTTGACAATACTTGTAGAACTTGTCATATTAACAAAGTTATCAAACAGAGCGAGCACATGCATAGCAACAGCTGTAGTCCAGCAAGAGTCAAAATAACTGGCCATAGGTATTCACAAGGAAATATCCACACTGCACACTGTAGTTGCACAAATCCAAAATATCCCCAGAAGTCTCCAGAGTACTTGTAGTTTTATTTAAATAGTAACAACCGCAGCTGCCCTTCAACCTGGAACAATCTACTCCAAACTTTGGAATTTAGGATAAAAATAAAAGGAACAAATTTAGATTTTATATATACATATAAGGATTTATTTTTGCTATGATAGTGTCACTTGATTATTTCTATTTTTGTGAAAGTGCTTCATAAAAACGGGTACACACGAAATTTAGTACGATGATGGGATTTATTTGATGTTATATAACAAACTCAGAAATGCTTGTTTAAAACCAGAATAAACCCTATAATCCACTAAGACTGTAAATTGGTGGGGTAGGAACAATCTTTTCATTATTCGTGTCTACAGAGCTTAATACAATGAGGTCTCAGTTCTTCGCTAACATCTCTAGGTGTTAACACAATGCTATTAAATCTACTCAATAGCAAAAGATGCAGTCAGTGGATTTATGTGTCTCATTCCTTTGGAAATGTGTGAATCTAACAGAATAGTTTAATGGCCAGATTTTTCAGCTGCAATGTCTGATTTTGCACGTACATCACATAGTATGCATCTATTTATGCAAATCGATGTGGGATTTATATGCACAAAATATACATGCCTGAGAACTCCTATTTGTGGAGTTAAGCTGCATTCAGAAAGGAAAAAGATCATATTTGGACGCCAGGGTCACGCTGGAGGAAAATAGCAGGAGCCAGACTTAGCACTCGAAACCGCTGCTTTCCATTTTCAGTTTCCTGTGAAAACTAAACTGACTTGAGTTTTGCTTTCTGGCCCTGTTTTGATCTGCCTTTATTTTTACACCGGAAAGTCTCTAGTTTAGTGGAGTTAGCTTTATCTGCTACTGATGTAACCGCGGACTACACCTGCCATGCCTATTTTCGTCGAAGAAAAGAAGGGCCAGGCTCAGACTGGCTCACGTACACTGCTGAGGAGCTACTTCAGGCACTACCCATTTTTCTACCAGATCCCGAAACTGCCGTTCACCCAAGTTATTCTCTTCTCAGGAAGGCACCTGCGGTGCCGTCCCCTCTTCCTGCCCACGGTTTGACTAACGCAAGCGCAGAGCCTGAACCGGGGTGCTCGCTGACCCGCACCCCCGTCCCCTGCCTGCCCAAAGCCCACCCAGGCACAAACTTCACGGCTCTGCAAACCCCCGGCCGCGGCTGGCGTCACGGCACCGGCCGCCCTGCGAGGCCTTTCCCTCCCAAACAAGGTGATATTCAGCAGAGGCCCTTGCAGGCGAAGGAGCGGGTGCCTGTCATGGCGGGGCTGTGATTTCCCCTGCTGTCATTTTTCTCTCTCCTGGTATGCTAGTTTTTCTTCTCTGGATATATTAGTTTTTTCCTCCCTGATGCGTTAATTTTTCCTGTAGATGTTCTACTCCCCCCACGTACTACCTTTTCCTCACAGCCTGGGCTATGCTTTCCTCACTGGATACACTCACCGTCCCCTGGATCTATGTCTTTCCTGGGGACAGGCTAGTTTCTCCTCACTGGTAAGCTTGTTTTTCACCGGGACACGTTAGTTTTTTCCCCACTGGGTACATCTTTCCGCTGGTTATATTACTTTCCCCTGGATATGCTACTTTTTCCTCAGCGGATACACCTCTCCCCTGGATACGCTGGTTTCGTTTCCCTGAATGTGTTAGTTTTTCGCCTTTGGACATGTAAGTTTGTTCTGCAGACAGGCGAGCCCCGGCTCCCGGGGGCTCCCCTGCGCGGCCGCGGAGCCGGTACTCCCCGCCGCCCGCCCTCCTCCCCGCGGAACCGCTCCGGCTGCCGGCGGCGACGCCCCCGAACCCCGACCTCCCCCCGCCGCGGCGGGGCGGTGCCTGTCACTTTAAGGCGGCGCGTGCCCGCGCGCCGCGGGGCGGGGCCTGGCGGCGGCGCGCGGCGGGCGCTTCACCTGCAGCCCAGAGCGGGCGCCGAGCGGCGGCGGCGGGAGCGGGAGCGGGCGGCAGCGACCTCCTGGCCCCGGCACTGCGCAGCGCGGCACCGGGCGGCCAGCCGCACCGCCACCGCCACAGCCCGGCGGGCGGGCGCCGCCGGGGCGATGAGGACCGGCTCGCGGGTGCTGCTGGTGCTGCTCCTTCCCGTCTGGGGCTCGGCGGCGGTAAGTGGGGCGCCCCGGGAGGAGGGGGGGGCGGGCAGGTAGACGGCACCTCCGGGCTCCGCGCCCCGCGGAGGTTCCGCTGCCGCTCCGCGCCCGCCGCCCGCGGGCACGGCAGCCGCGGCAACTTCGGGGTCGGGGTGCGGAGCTGGTCCGCGCGGCCGGGGTGGGTGGGTGGGTGGGTGTGCGTGAGCGGCGCCCCCGCAGCTCCCTGCCGCTTTCACCGTTTCTCCCTTTTTTTGTCATCGTCACGGTGTTCAGTTATTATTTCTTAGCGCTGTCATTCGCTTTGAATCTCGTGCCTCAGCGATGCCGGCAAAACTTGCCGTCCGTGATGCGCCTCGCCAGATAAACTTCGGGGGTAGCGGCGCGTCCCGGCGGCGGTGCCGCTCCGCCCGCGGAGCCCTGCGCGCCCCGGCCGAGCCTCCGCGCCCCAGCGCGGTCGCGCAGCGCTGCCCGCTTCGTGCGAGGCGTCCCTCCTTTGCCGGCGCCGTGGCGGTGCCTTTAACTTTTATTTTTACCAGCCCGTAAGCACACCGAGTGGGCCTGAACCGTGTTGGGGGCTAACGGTCTGAGAAGTTTGGGGTTTTTAGGGTTCCCCCCCCAAATCAAGGGATGTCTGCAGAACATCAACAAGCGCCTGAACGCGTGGCTGCAGTGTTACAGTGCGAGCGGGGCGGCTGCTGTATTTCGTGTTGGACTGGCTGCAGAAGCAAGAGCCGCGTATTTGTCTGCCCGAATCCCCCTGTGCCAAGTTGAATCTGTGAAGATGTCCCGAGCCCGAGCCCGAGCCCGAGCCCGAGCCCGCGGGGGGCTGGCGGGTGCGCAGGAGCGGCCCCGATGCGCTCTCATCTAGCGAGCGCCGTTATGATAACGGGGTGATTTCCGATTCAAAGCCTATTATCTTCAGTCAGACCCTTTGAAATGTTTCCTAATGGCAACATCTTGCCAGCGACCGTCAGAGTCCACAGAGCCGCTGCTTCCTTGCGCTTCCCGTGCAGTAGCTGGCATCCGTCTCCCGAGCGTGATTTTTAGCGGAGTACGTTGGCTTGCTTTCTGCTTACTAAGCTCATCCGAAAGGACCCTTCGCTCCTCTTCCCTTCTGTCTCGCTCCGCAACGCAGCGTCGTCCGTGTCCGGGAGCGGCGGGGCCCCGCGGGAGCTCCGCTCCGCTCCGCGCCCCGGGGCGGCGGGTGCGCGCCTGGAGTTGCACTTTCTCGGGAAGCGACTCTCCCGGTCCCCGGGCTTCAGCCTTGCGCTGCTGGGACTGGAGTTGTCGGAGGTGCAGCCTGCGTCGCGCGGCGATGCTCTGGCTAGCCCTGCCGGGAGCGTCAGAAATCCCTTGCCACCAGCACTTGTTTGTGCTTAAATCACCTGGCGCTTGCGAGGCGTAAATCCCTGCCTTACGTGCTTTCCGTGAGTTGGTCGGAGCTGGGGTCTGGGACCCTCCTTGCTGGGGAGCGCGTACTCCATCCCAAGCAGCCTGGACTACCGTGACCGGACTAACCTGTCCCTGTGGCAGGGGCTGGTTCCCCGCTGCACCAAAAGTCCAAAGTTGCAGCAGAGCAGCTGAGTGTTAGCTGGGTGCTTCCCCTTCGACGCTGGCAGGTTGTGCGTGGGGCTGTGCTGTTTCGGTGGCACTGTTATGCTTTTGATTGGGCATCCCCCTCCATCCCCCCCCACTGCTGGGGCAACTGCAGAGCCTGGAGGGTCACAGAGGCAGCAGCAGGCAAAGCCTTGGAGGCTGCTGCAGGGCGAAAGGGGAGGAAGGGGACTTCACCTGGCCAGGAGCTCCTGCGGCTCCTGCTAACTGGGGTGTTCCTCCTCCTTCAGTCCTGGGGCTTGCCCGGTTTCTCAATAGCAAAACTCAGTGATTTGGATGCTGCAACATCAGGCCTTTGCGTGGCTCCAGTGCGAGCACAGCTCGCCTTGATGAATTGCTGCTCTTTGTTTCCTCCCCTCTTCTGACAGTGCCCAGTATCCCAGCCTTCCTACAAACAATGCTCTCTATTGTAGTCAGGCAACTATTTTCTGGCCCGTTTTATTTTTGCAGCTACAGTATGGATCCACTCCAACAGATAGGCACTTTAGCACAAGCGGTTTCTACTTGCACGCTGCTTTACTGTTCAGGTTTGCCCGTGCCTAAATACCTAGTCGTTGGGTGCATAACATTTTCCCAAATGACAAAAGTCATGGTGTGTGTCTTTCCTTGTTTTGTTTTTGCAGGCACACAATGGGGATCTTACAGTTAGACCCACATGCAAGCCTGGCTTTTCAGAAGAAGACTACACAGCATTCGTCTCCCAAAACATCATGGAAGGGCAGAAGTTACTCAAAGGTAAGTGGAATAAAAAGCTTAATAGGTGCTGCAATGACTGTAGTTTTGGGAGGTGAAAGGAGGCTTAAAGATGCTGGTTTTGATGGTGAAATTGTCTGCGGAATTATGTTTGTAGGAGGATGAAACACTAAGTGGTTTACCTGAGTGCAGTTTTGAATATAGATGAATCATTCAAAGTCCACGTGCTGTCTGCTTCAGGTGGATTGTTTCCCTATAGTATGCGAGGTCATCACTTCACTTTTAAGTCTCCCACTCCCACCCCATCTGAAGGAACTCTACATTTGATATTTTAGAAAGTATTTTTATGTATGAAATTCTAAGATCCTTAAATTATCTCTGCTTTGAAATGCATGATAAAGCAGACGTTGTTGTTGGAAATGTGGTAAACAAGCCTACAGACATTCTGTTCACAAATGTGGCATTCATTTTCATTACTGCCCCACTGACAACATGAAAACACAGACAAAAAGAAACTACCAATTAGCTTTATAGTAATTGCAGGATTATAACCACTTTTGTGATTGTAAACTCTAAGACGTCTTCGTAATCCAAATAACAATAGATTATCCTGTGTATTGATCCGTCTCCCTTTCAAGTTAAAAATAATTAAACTTTATATTTGCATGATGTAGAAAATCATTGTTTTACTCCAAGAGCATTTTTGAATATCAAAATCTGCTCCTCCCCCCGCACCTTCCTTGAGTTATATCACTAACCATTAGTGGATGTTACAAGCAGTTCTAAAAACCTAGTGTATTGTGGAAGTTGGGGAGCACATCAGGACTTGATGCTCTCTTCAAGGGTTTATAAACCCTTTGCTGCTTTCTCCTGAGTACATATACTCACATGCATGTGTCTGCCAGAAAGCTGGGATTTCTGTCTTCCTCCAGAGCAAACACCTGCTCTGTTACTTTGATTTTTCTCGAAAGAGAGGGAGAGTTGTCAGTATTCTTTCTGGCTTCAGCAGAATCCAGGACTGGACATTTTTTCTCTACATGAGTTGGCAATCAGTTTTGTTTCTGAGCCCAGTTGTCTTAGTTTTGCTGTTCAGGAATTCTCTTGACTGGCCTGGCATCAATTAGTAGAGGTTGCGGAGTTTATTTTTAGTTTGAAAGATAACCAAATAGGGATTTGACATAGACAAGCCCAAGAATATAGCAACGCATGAAGAGACCCAGTACCAACGGTTTACCTATTTAACAGCAATTTTTCCCAAACTTACATACCGTAAGGCTTTACAGGTCAGTCTGTAAACTGAGTAGATTTCATGCTTTTTAGCTTCGGAAATTATTTGATAAACATTGTCCCCCAAATACTAGAGCATCATGTCATTAGTATACTTGCTCGGAGGAGTATTTTTTGTGGTTTAGTGCTTGATAAATTGTGCTGCGTGTTTATGTAGGTGGACAATAGGGATGGAGCAGAAGGTCCGTTTAGAGGAGTTAGCTGGCAATGGCTTTGAAGACAGCATAGTGGCTGCCATTTCATTCCAGTTGCAACTGATAATTTTTAAATATGAAATTATATTTAGGTAGGCTGTCAAGTTGATTTGAATGAAAATACATTTCTATTTAATTTTATCCTTTGGAGGCCAATTGTAACCTGCCACTGATTTAGGGTTGAACTGGCCCTCAAGATATTATGTATGTATGCACCACTTGTAAGATTCATGGCCTGATAACATTGTCACGAGTTACGCGATTTGTAAGCATTTTGTCAAATGAAGGAGAAAGGAAAAAAAAAAAGTGCAAATGCTGTGTTTGCTAATAAGTAAACTATCGTCTCTACACCTTTTAATCTACAGTCAAATACATGCTGCTGTTTATCATAGGGAACAAATATATCTAATTAATTTGTACAATAATGGGGGAGAAAATCTGCTGCATAAATTCTTCTTCGTGCTTGTGTTGTTCTTTATATATACTCTAGCATGTAAAATTGGTAGTTTTCCAATTTAGGTTTAATTTTACTTCCTAACACTTGATATGTCTGAAGCATAAAATGTTTATCTCTTTCTTCCATCTGGGTGAAGTATTGTACAATAGTTCAGACCAAAAATGGGTTCAGATTGCTTACATTATCATGTTTGATAGATTGACATATGTACTGTTTCACACCATCTTACCACGCAAAGCTTTGCTGCCAGCTACCACCATCTTATTCATCAGCATTCAGTAATTCATCTTCAGGCCAAATGGGACTGCTTGCCTGAAAAACGTAGGTAGGAATTCACCTTTTGGTGCTTTCGTGGAACTGGGGGGAAAAAAGTGTGTATGTAGTTCGGATGGCTCTCGGGGGATTCCAGCGGGCAAACGTGAAGCCTTTATGCTGCATAATCCTCACTTTGTCCTTGGGAAGGACGTGCGGGGTGTCCTGGGACAGTTTATACTGCCTAAAGGTTTGGTCGTCGGAAATTGGGTAATGTGTAGACCTCAGCATGGTGGTGAACTTCAGCCAGCATTGGGAAGTTTAGATGTTACATGGTTCGGGGATAAGCTGTGTGGCAATAATCCCAGCGTTTCCCTTTTAGGCTTTATAATATCCAGCTCTCAAATGTATGCAGTGTTATGAATGTATGAAAATGAAAGTGCTTATAGTATTCTAGGTTTGAACCAAGTTAAACAGATAATGACTGCTTATAATTGACTTATTCCAATGGAAGTAGCTTAGCCTTAATTTGACAACAAGAGCTTTTACAGAGTCATTGTTTTATTACAAGTATGCCATAAACTATTAACTACTACTTTGTGGTTCATCTTATTTGCCTGAGTCAGCTCTCTAACATCCTCAAAACATACAGATTCTAGCAGGAGCTATTTGTTACACAGTAATTAACTTGTTTATGATAAATGGATGGGAGAAATGTCACGGCATTTTGTTTTATGTATAAATGAAAAGCATTTGCATTCTAAAAATTTCATGTTAATTAGACTTAAAATAGTTTTCCCCAGTAGTGCCACAAATACCACATATTGCACATCACTGCCAACATCGTAGCCTGATGATGGGGTATTAGCTGAGTTGATTTGTGGAGCCAGCGCCTTCCTTAGAAATGCTGTCCCTGCATCTCTTAATAAAAGTTAGTGGGCTGTGGTCTGTTATTTTTTGGTCTTTGTTTTTGTTTGCGGGATATTAAACTTAGTCTTGGTCACTGATGCATGATAATGTTTAAAACAGGATCGTTAACTATTTTCTTCTTTAGCCTAAGGAAAAATCTCAAAGCTGCAGTATGGCAGAGGACAATTACGGCACGGGTATCTTTTTCTCTTTGTTAATTATTAATGTTAACTTAAAATGGTGAGAACATTGGTCCTGAGGGGTGGGGAGCAATGATGTGCAGTACTGCACTGAAGGCAGTTCAGGCCTGACTCCGGGGATCTGATCCCTCAGTATTAACTCAGGTGTATGGGAATGCTGATGGCTAGTGGCCTCTTGGGGAAAGAGGGGAATAAGGAGTAGGATGCTAAAAGTGATATGCAATATGATCTAAGGGGGGGTTGATACTCTTGATATTGGGTTTATGCTCTTTTCTGTTTTTGTAAGATTTTTGAAGACTGTAATTAAAAAAATATATTTTTTCTAAATTTGAAATTCAAGTTTTATTGGCATGCTGTGAGACCGTGGCAACTGGTAGTGGGTGGAATGACATCACAGTGTTAAATGCATTATTTTTCCAGCCTAGTACCATCACAGTTGTAGCAGGTCACCTCTCAGAAATACAGCTAAACAACGTAACTCATAGCTTTCCCTACAGTCGGGAGACAACATAAGCAGTTGAGATGTACAGCCCCTTTTTTGTTTTTTCCATGCATCTCTTCATCTGCAGTGATTCATGTTTCTGTTGCCCATCCTAAATAGTGCCTATACTGATGTAGCAGGATAGCTTCACTTGTGTAGGCAGTTACGTTTGGGTAGAAGCGCGTGGAAGCACAGTTTATTTTCATACGGGAAGATGAATAAACTGTGCCAGCATGTTCTGCTTTAAGCAAGTGTATGAAACCAAAGGTAGCCAAGCTTCATGCAAATGTATAAAACTAATTGCTTCCACGCTAGGATTTTTACTAGCATTATTTTTGGTTAAAAACAAATGAAGAAAATACATAAAAACTTTAATGAAAGGCTTGTTTTTTCATAAGAATTCAGTATGGAGGCCATCTGTCATAAGTTTTTTAGAGGTAGGATGTTCTTCTTCATGGTCAAAGCTTTTTGTTCTCCCCACTGAGGTTTCAAAGCCTCCATCCTGTTCAGCCCTCTTCACCTCCAATAGTAAAACTTAGGAAGGCTGCAAATGCTGTGTAGAAAGTATAGAACAGATAGCCCCAAAACCCCCAACACTCCAAATCTTCCTGGGATAGTGTAGAAGCAAACATTAAATTAAAAAAAAAAAAGGGGGGGGTGGGGGCAGGGGGAAGAACCTGAGCAAGCCTTTGCAAACTATGTTTGAGTCTGCTTACTGGTAATTCCTGTAGTCGTAACTGTAGGGGTATATACTGTACCTCCTTTTGGAGGTAAATGTACCGTGTTCTTGTGGTTAAGGTAATAGAGGAAATTGAAGGTGGAGTGTGTTAGTGGAATGTACTAACAGCTCTACTTGAAAATAATCATACAGCCCCAAAGCACCACTGCATACATGAAACTTGGCCCCTCTGAAAGCATGAGACAAATCTTTCAGGAGGAATGCCATTAGCTTTGCTAAGTGCCCAGAGGGAAGGAGCGTGGCCCTGGGGTAACGAAGAGTAACCTGGCAGCGAGCGTGCATCTGCGGTGTTGTGTGGCCCCGATATGTGAATTGGCTAATGGGGACATTCTCCCTGTCTATACTTCTGGCTTCCCGCTTTTCCTGTGTCTAGAGTCCAAAAAATACATAGGTACCCGGCTGCTGTTAATTTTGGTAGGAGTTTGGTTCCTAAAGGTTTCTGCAGGTCGAGGTCCGCCTCTGAAGCGTGCTTGGGAGGATGCTCCATCCCGAAGGTGTCCCGCCCGCGGCCGCAGGGCATGCGGGCTGCCGGCCGTGCCGCCTGGGCACCCAGTCATGCCTTCATCTTCCGAGTGCCCTTTGGTATGTCGTACGGATGTTTTTTGGAAGCGAAGACCATGAGGAATGTTGGGATTTGTTCTGGCGTTTGGTGGGGTTTTTGGGCACCTCTTGAGGGTTGCTCGGTCCTCGTAGCAGTACAGAAGCTCTGCTGCAGCCTGCTGAAATATCCAGTGCCTTCTCTGAGCTGCTCTGAGTTTAAAAGACAGACTTTTCCAAACATGCTTTCATTATTTTCTGGTCCGTGATTCTGCATGAAAAGCAGTTACTGAAGTTATCGTACACATAATTAGCTTCACAGTTCCCTAATAAAATCTGAAAGTAGGCGAAAGTCCACCGGGAGCCCAGAACTCTTTCCCTAACCTTTCTTCATTCCTTCCTTGGAGGAAAAAGAGGCAGACAGACGTCAGCTTACATGTTAAGCTTGTACATGCTCCAGTGAAGCTGCCTCTTGGAAAACACTTCTCGCATTCCACAGGACAACTTCTTTTAAAAGCAGTTTCTCTTGATGGGCGTGTTGCAAATCAAAACCATAATTTCAATCGAGTTCCAGGGGAGACCCCAGAAAGAGCTGCTGCAGATTGGGGAACTGCTGATGCGTATTTATTTTTAATGTTATTCTTCAGATCTAACTTCTGACACAAAAATGATGTTTAGGATGACATTTTTATCTAAATAAAATTGCAGTTAATGAGACCGCAGTAGTCAATAACACTCTGTAGAGTTAATCCCCTTACACTGTTTAATAACTGTATATATTGCTTTCTAGATCAGAGCTTTGAACCAAATTCCTCAAACCCAAGTAAAATTACTTTTTTCTGCATTCTGGGGAGCTAACTGATTTTTATCTGAATAAATCTGCTTCTCCAACAACAGGCTTGAAGCTTCTCTCTTTTTTCAGGAATTTGTCTGTTAAAGGATTGCGCTGCTTCAAATTAGGCACTCTAAACAAATAGATATTAAGGAAGAAAATGAAACAACAATTTCTATTGAATAATTTATTCCTTTCTTTATTTATGCCTAGGCTTTTAGGAAATAAGCCGTGTCTGGAACAGTATCAATTTGTTATTTATTGTGAAATACCTGTTGTTTTGAACTCCAAACCAATAATGTTAGGTCTTTTAAGGTTAGAAAATGTTAATTCTAAAGTCACTTCTTTGTTCAGAAACTGACTGTTGCTGACAGAGCTCATGAGCTCTGATCTCACAGAGCAGATGCTGAAAGCATTCTGGAAATGCTGGTTTTTTTGCATGTGGTAAATGAAACTTATTTATTCTAGCAGTGAAGTATTTTCTTGCTTAATTTTCATTGACCTAATGCCAGTTCTCATCGCCTAATTTCATTGATATTTGTGTGCAAGCCTCGTTCTGCCTTAAGTTCTACCCTGGAAATGAGTATAATGTTTTTCTAGAGGTAGCTTATTCCATTGCAAACTAAAGCTGAAGTACTTAGTTTAACAGTAGCATGGGCCATGTGCATAGCTCATAGAATATTTTAGTAATATAGATAATACTTAAAAGTCTTATTTGAAGGGCAAGAAGAGATTAAAACTACAGAGGATAGGATTTCATTGGAAATCTGCTTCGTAATATTTTTTCGTATAATGGAATGAATTTGAGTAACATAGGGAAAGAAGGGAGTTTCTGTTTGATTTGAGGTTAGTGGTATATTCAGAACTGGTGCCATTGCTGTATAAAACCTACTTTTTTATTTTTAGGCAAACGGAAATAGCAAGAATTAAGACCAGAAAGCCGTGTTTGAAAAAAAAGACCAGTATTTGCCTCTGGGAACTCCAGTTTTGAATGGTTTGCCGAGGGTTTTGAGATGACCCTGTGCCAGTGACTAGAGACCGATTTCTCCAGGACCCTGATCTTGAGCACTGCAATAGGAATTTATGGTGGCTTGATGGACTCAATCTGTATCAGTTTTTGTGTATGTAAACCTTTTGTACACTAGCCAAAGGTTCAGAAGAGTATTTGGCTTTGCATTTAATTTTCCGTTTGGTGCTTAAATGACCCCCCCCACTGTTGCTTTTTCAGGTAAAGCTCAGAAGTGTCCTTGGCCAGCCATGCCATCAGAGCGTTTTCTTACTGCTCCGTATACTGTGATAGATTGTTTTTGATATTTTGCTTAAATATTTATTTATTAGTATTTCTGAAAAGAGAGGTTGAGAGCGCCAGGATTGTTTAGCCTGGAGAAAAGAAGTCTCAGGGGGAGACTTTATCGTCGTGTATTTATCATCTACCCCTCATGGGAGGGAGTAGAGACGATGGAGCCAGGCTCTTCTCAGTGGTGTGCAGAGAAAGGGCAAAAGGAAATGGGCACAAACTGAAATGCAGGACATTCCACTTAAACGTGGGAAGAGACTTTCAGTGTGGGGGTTGTCAGACACTGGAAGAGGTTGCTCAGCGATGTTGTGGAGTCTCCATCCTTGGAGATACTCGGAACCCAACTGGACGCAGTCCTGGAGCCTGCTCTGGCTGACCCTGTGCTGAGCAGGGGCTTGGACGAGACGCTCTGCAGAGGTGCTCTCCAGCCTCCGCTGCGCTCTGATCCCGTGAAACACTTTACAGGTGAATACATGAAAAGGCAGAGCGATGAACTGAGCTTTTCTGCAAACACAGATCAAATAACTTTAAATAAAAACATTGCAACAGCCTGCAAAAAATGATCCTTACAGGGAAATTGTGTTTCTCTAACTTCTTGGAAGCATAACCTCTAAAGAGAGAATAATTGAAACACCAGGGACCAGCATTCTGCTGTTTGCTTCCATTAATGTCCAGACTTAACTTAGGCATAGTTTGTCTCCTGGCGTAAGGAAATGTTACACTTAAATTCAAAAAGCTCTTGGTTTCCTCTTTATTTTTAGTAGAATGAAAGGAGAACATACGGAGTTTCTGTTTTCCCCAAATACTTGTCATTAGTACTGGCTGCTTCACTTCTTTCAGCAGAATCTTTCCCAAGCGAGTTTTCTGCAATATAAAAAATGGTTGGGTTGAACAAGATTTCTTTTTGCCACAGGCTTTATGATTTTTCTTGCTTACATTCATTGTCCCTAATTTATTTATTAATTTTGAACTGCAGTTGCACAGAGGGAGAGAGAAGCGGCAAATGTTCTGGCATATGGGCTGCACTGTCATCGGAAACGGCGACTTTCAGCCGCTCTTGCTGCCCCATGCCTCGTGACCCCAGGCTCCAGCATCTCTCTTTGCCAGCCTGTTTAGATTCCTGCTTTCTGCTCCCTTCCAATAGAAAATTTTAATTATTTTTTGCTTTGCCCTCGCTACTTGCCTGCCACTGTTCCTCACCACTTGCCAGCATTTTGTAATAGAGAGCCGGTGGCAGTAATTCAGCACAGTGCTAGTTATGCTGTGCAATAGCTGCTGCTCCGAGGGGTCACATAAGCTACAGCCTATTAACATTAGCATGGTAATAACAGCCACTATGTGGAACGCACAGTGGGAATGTTGGAAGCTCCTCCAAGGACCCCGAAGATATGTATGGGCCACCCATGAAGGAGGGAGAAAAAAAAAAAAAGCCCTTTCTGCTTTGAAATGAGCCAGTCTGTGTGTTTCATTGATACCCGGAAGCACTGCAATCATTAAGGCTATTACTATGCCTATTATAAATCACAATTTTGTAGCAGTTCATAGATTAGTCACAAAAATTACTTTTAGTCTAAAATTTTGTTATACTGAGTTTGTCTAGTAGCAATTCCAATCCTTATTAAATAAAATTGTCTTTAAAATAATTATGAATATGGCAATTATCCAAAGATAAATAGTCAAGATACAAAAATTGTTCCATACAAAGCTGTGTATCAGCCCGCTCTGTCGGTTCGTGTCTGGAGAGTCGTAAAAAGGCAGGTCAGTGAAACAAGCATTTGTTACTCCACCGTGTAGCAGGAAAAGCATATTGGGATTCTTGGTGTATGAAGTAAAAACATCAAGAAACAAGCTTGTGAAGATGTTAGAAAATAAAGAAGTGGTTGCACTTGAAAAAGTGCAAATCAGGACTCGTTTAAAGCGTAAAATTTAATAACCTGTTTGTTCCTGATATAGTCAGTGGTGATTAATAGGTAACTCTCTATAAATCAACCCTGAGTGTTTGATATCTGCCCTGTAGTTGCTTCTGGCCGTACAATTTTTTTCGAGAAGTCTCACTGATTTCCCTGAGAGCTGTTTGGGATATTACCTGGACCTGCTCGTGCTCGTTGCAATCTGTTTGTTGGTGTTTCATGGACTCATAGAAAAACAGGGCCGGAGGAACTCGAGAGGATGTCTAACGCACGCTCCTTCCTCAAGGCAGGAGCAGCTCCTTTGTAATAGGTTTGTCCCCGGTGTGGTCTTGAAGATCCAGTCGTAGGGCCCACAGCCAATATATTATATTGCTTCCCTTTCTTTCCTTTGCGTTTAAGCTGAAGCTCTCTTGATGCAATTTAAACCTGTTGCTATTTGTCTTATTTGTCATAGACACAGAGAACAGTTGTTGCTTCCCTCCCCCCCACAACGCGTTTGAAAATATTTTTTTTTCCCAGCTTCCTTGGGCTGAACCACTCATTTGTTCCCTTTCATGTGTCGTGCCTGGGCTCCCTTCTCCGAGCCCTTATCTCTGCTACTAGCTTGATGCCCCAAGTTGATCTGACTATGCCAGCCAAGTCTCGCAGCGCTGAACAGACAAGGAGGATTACTTTGCCTGTTTTGCAGGCAATACTCCAGTTGATTTATCTAATGTGATGATTGCTTTTTTCTTAACAGTATGACACAGTTGACTCATGTTCAGCTTGTGATCCAATATAACCTCCCACATCGTTTTTTGAAGAACTGCTACCCTACTCATATGTGTGGTTGATTAATCCTGCTGAATTGGGTTACCTTGCTCCTCTTCTATTGAATTACTTTTTTTTTTAATCAGCCTGATCTGACTTGTTAGGATTGTTTTGAATTCTAATCTTGACCTCCAACGGAGTTGCAGTTGCATCCTGCTTTCGTATCATTTGCAGATGTAACAAACATATGCTGCATTCCTTTATCTGTTCTGTTAATAAACGCATTGAACAAAACCAGTTCAGAACAGACTGTCGCAGAGCCCATGTGATAGAGCCTTCTGCTTTGACCGTGAACCATTAAAACTTATGCTCTGGGTGAAGTTATTGAAATAACTACAATTAAAATAGTGGCTTGTAATCTGAGCCTTTTATGTTTTGATGTTGTATATGTGGGATCTGTAGGAACACAAATCCGAATGTCTCCATTTGTCAGTACTTTTCCTGGCTTTTATGAGAGTTACGAACGTTGGGATCTTTGAATTTTCACCATCTAGAAGCATTCCAGATTAAAAGCCTAGGATAGGCTCATGCCAGTTAAATAAAACGTTGCTGTTGGAGGGGAAGGGCTGTTTCGGTTCTCTGTCCAGTGTTGGACGCACTGAATTTGTTGGGTTTTTGAATGCCCCAGCACCAGCGGCCGTTTCCAGGCTGCAGGACGTGCCTTCCAGGCTACAGGACGTGCCTTCCAGGCTGCTTTCCCCCGAGTCTCTACTGCGATCTGCTCAGGAGAAGACATTTTTCTTGAAGGAGCTGTTACTAATCCCAACATGAGCAGAAAGAACAGGATTAAATTAAAGCTACAGTAGTAAATGGGAGTGTTGTACCTGTATGTGGAGTATGGACTCTTCGGTATAGGCTGTTTTCACTGTACTGATGGTTGGGGATTTTGACCTTTGCCGTGTCCCGCTTCCCATCCCGTGATCTGTGTCTGATCTTGTAATGTGTTGAGGGCAGATGTCTGCTCTACACAAAATAGGTAAGTATTGTACTGCCTGTTTTCATCATATCTGTATTATTCATAAAGCTTATGAGAAGGCCCAGCCCACACTTAAATATTTTACTGTTTAGTACCTCTGTTTAATTTTGCCTGTCATGCCTGTGTGTTTTGGGTAACTGAAGCAAGCCAGATGCATGCTGATCTCCGTGTTAAAGGAAGAGACTCCCTCTGCTGATAAGATCTGATTCTGGAGCATCTCACTTCAGGGGGGAAAAGAGAGTAGGGCTAGTGGATTTCCAGATGGAAAATTATTTATAGAGTATTTTCCCCTCAGTGAAAGTGCTTCCCTGGGGAATCAGAAAAAGTCATCGTTTCAGGTCCTGTATGCCTTGCTACTTGTCTTTCAGGAGCCTAATTATTGCTGGCTGGTTGCTTAGCTCCCTTGAAAACAGAAGGTTTACACAATTACACATGAAAGGCAACTGTTTTGCTCATCTCCAGAAGCTTTAAATATTTTTATTTTGTGCCTGAATTATTTGGGTGAATTATTCTTTTGTTTATTTATCTTTTCATGGCCTTCTGAACATTTTTCAATTGATTCAATGTCCTTTTGACCCTCTGTAGAGGATAAAGAAATGTGGGTAAATGGCATTAAAAAAAAGGATTTTTCATTTTGTTTGGGTTTTTCCTTTCCTGTGGAGAGAAGGGATAGGTTGAGGATGAAGAAAGCTATGTGTACGGTTGCTTGGACAAAGGAGAAACTATAGGTCATGGTAAGATTTGGTGTGATGAAATCTCCTTCAAGGATGGCAGCTATCAAAAATGTTTGGATTGCACCCAAAAATTTCCCTATACTGTGTACAAACTACAAAAAGAGACCCTAATCAGGAAAAGTTTAATGATCTCCAGATTGCTAAACTCTGGATGCTTGTTCAAATAACTGAATAGTAGATTGATTATCTCTGTGCAAAGTTTAGCGAAAGAGGTGTTTTCTTTTTTTGTTTGCCTGGAGTTTGAGACGTTAGAGGAATTGAAAGTTAAAAGACTGGTTGCTATACCTGGTAACAAGCAAGCTACTCCAATCATGCAGGGTGGTTTTGATACCTCCTGACTAGAAGAAACCCAAGTAGAAGGGTTGTGTGGGGCAGTGGGCTGTTAGAAATGTTGGGTTTTGTGTTACACATAAAAGAGAGGTTTAATCCCATACTGATCACTGAATACCCGTTGCACAAGTCTTTGCAGGAATTGCTGCGAGTGATGAATAATTAACTGCGGTGTTTTGGCAAAGCTCAGTGCAAATGATGCATTTCACTGGAATGAATTTTCCTAGTATTTTCAATAAAACAAAGTTTTATTTTCCCTTTCTACTGTGAATTGAGGCATAATGTTAGCTGTAGCCTGTTAAATAGCAGCAGAACTGAGCAATAGTGGCACAGCTGGTTTTACCTTTATAATAATATATAGCAGGTTTCATTGCCTGGGAAGACATGATGACGAAGCAAAGTTCTGTTAATGCAGCAGTAGTGTCCTTTGGCAAAGCGACTGTAAGAGGGAGAGTTTAACATCTGTGGAACGGGGTTGCTCCTGGAAAAAAAAAATAGAAAATTAGAATGGAGGTGGGTGGGAAGAAGAGATACTGCATGCTGAGTGGCAGGAGACTTGGGACCCCACGAAACTGCTGGGCCGTGGTTCATGTGGGGTCTGGACAACTCCAGAAGTGGTGCGTATTATGGAGACCTAAAGAGAAGACAGAATTTCTGCCACGGTTTACTAACAATCTAAGTGATTTTTTTCAACCTTTCATCTGCATTGGGGTCCCTTGTGAACAGTCTCTGATTGCAATATATGTCTCCACCTCCAAGAAAAATTTGTAGGGAATCCACACACCAAGAAACCTACTGTTCTTAGGACAGGTGTCCTGAAAAAGGGGGAGGAAAAGAGAAAGAAAAGAAAAAGAGTAATAATAAAAAAAAGCTCAAGGTTATATACCAAAATCGGTAACACATACTCAAAAAAAGTTAATATGTGATGAATGTCAATTAAGTACTTCCCCAGCTAATAAATAGCTTAGGAGGTATAAAATTTAATACTCCTAAAATTGCAGAAGCCTTTGAAGAATGCTTTTACATCAGACTCATTGGAAGCAGGAGATTTAACACTGACCTGTTCAGAGGTGAGTACTGAAAAAGATAGGAGGGAATGAGGGTGCGTTTCATGAATATAGAGGCATTTGGGCTTAAGCTTTTCTTTCGTTAGGTGGCTTTTGAAACAGTTTATTTTTAAGTTCTTGTGTAACACATCAGCTGAATTGGGCTAGTAAACAGTGTCCTGTTTGTTTATGGGCCTAATTTGAAGTGTTTCTGAAGGCTCGGCTGGCTTGGGAGTGGGTCACTGTGCCACAGAAACAGCGTGAAGAGCAACTGCACGTAGCTTTTCCCATGGCCATGCCTACAGGTTCTGCTCACGTTCAGTCCTAAAACGTAAATCTGTTGCCTGGGTGAGGATCTCAAGCACCAGAATGATTCTCACTTTCCTTCTGTTCTTTCCCCATCACAGTCACCTATGGGAAACAGATGAGATACGTGCACGTTTCTGAGGGCAGTACTAGGCACAGTCTGTCTTGGGCAAAGAGCTTTTTTTAGTTTATTATGGAGCTTTCTTTGAGAGGTGAGCAGATGAGCAGCGGAATCTGCTCTGAGGTCACCGAGACATGATGTAGTAGTTACGAGTTTATTTGGAAATCAGAGCAAACCAAACTTTGTGCCAGTTGGCTTGCTTCCTGACGAGCAGTACCCCCTGTTTTTTCCAGTCATGTGTTTTTTTCCTAATCCCAATGGCAGTCATTTTTTTGGCACTTACAGTTAGGAGAAAAAAAATAAAATGAAGTAATACATGGCATTTGTTTTGGCCCTAGTCATGACTCATAAATAGGGATAACATCTGTGCTGATAGTTTTTCGTGATGTATAACCAGATTGAACGAACAAAGTTTTTGTTTATTGCTGTTCTTTTGCCATTGTTATATTTAGGGAGCTCCAGTGTAAAGAGTGAAAGTATATGCTTGTATATTACTCATGTATAGATCAGAATTTATATACATCTTGTGAATTTTAATTTAACCACTGTGTCTTTTTAAACTAAAAATGGCTTATTGCCTTTCCCTAAGCTTTACAAAACTTTTTCAAGATCCCTCCCAAATCTTAGTCTGTTGAAGACTCATACTGCTGCCAAGACTACACCATTCTTTTAATTAAAAAGACCAAAAAAAAAAAAAAAAAAAGGGCAAAACTTCTAGTGGATGTAAATCCTTATAATCCTGAAATGATGTAAATCAGTGCAACTCCTGAAGTCATTGGAACTATTCTGACTTACATCTAGTGAAAATCTGGCACAGAATATTCCTGCTGGTCTTTTCTTTTGCCCAATAGTTGCTGTACATGGAGTTGGCACTGCAGACAAAGCGCTCTCTTACTAGCTGATAGAGGGTGGCACGGCTTCCAGCACTGCTGATTCAGCACAGCAGAGGCCATTTTCCTGATTTCTTTGTGAGCTAGATTAAATTACTCTGCAGGCTGGACTGGAGCCACAGGCCATAGTTTTACAGCCTTATAACATGGTATCCTAGCCCATGGCATCCGAGAGGTCTGGCTGTGCGTAAAGCTCTTCTGCTTCACTGCGAAGGATTTTTGGGTTTGGCGATCTGTCTCTTTGTAAGGCTAACGCCAGCAGTACTGAAAATATTTTGATTGTCTGGTTCAGATATAATAAAATGGGGTTCTGTTAATTGAAGGAAGGGGTATCATGGGGATCAGGTTAGTATGAAAACTCCACTGTGTGTGTTTGTCATGGCAACGTTTCTTTAGATTTGCCTTACAGAATTGCAGGATAATAAATAATGAATGCAAGTTTTTAATGAATAGAACACAACAGTAGCACCAGTGAGGTGTCCTGCCTGGGCTTGGGGGTTGTACCATTAGAGCTGTTCAAATGACTTACCAAAATTTTGGGAAATCCATTTCCTTTTGTGTCCCGGTATATGGACATTTCTTGTCTATTCTGAGCGGGTTTGGAATTGAACCAAGGGGATGAAGTAGTGGGATGCACTTTGTGGTGAGCTGTCTTGTTCACATCCTACAGAGCTGAGAAGTGGGATGTCTGTGACTACTATAATAGGCACATGGGTAGAGGCAAAAGCATGTTTTCTGTTCACTGACAACTACTGACTTGGTGTATTTAAAAAGCATAGCCAGCTCTGCTGTGCTTCACGATTCTCAGTTGAGCTTCACGATTGCAGCTCATGGCAAAATTGGTCTGGCTTTCTTTGGCTGAGTACGGATGTTGCTCCGATTTACCCTCTCCCCTCCAATGCTCATGGTCTGTCCAAAACAGATCCTGGTGAATGGAGAAAGCAACAGTGTTAATGAGGGGAGAAAAGGTCAAACAGATCAAAAAGTAAAAGCCATCCTGCTTCCAATCTAAGCCGATCCTGTCTAAGCCAGGTGTTTGAGTGAAATTGAGACCAGGCTTAAAGAATTTTCATAATAAGTTTAGAAGGTTCACTCGATCTCTTCTGCCTCGCCTGTGTCTCTGATCACGTTGTTTTCTCACTTCAAGGGACTTGCATTATATCAGAAGGATGGGCACTCTGTACATATGGTTATCTTTGAGTTGCCGTATTGCTTTTCAGCTTTATCTCTGTAGTTTTTTTTTTTTTAAAAAAGCACCACCAAACAAAACCTCCTGGTTTTAATACAAAGGTGGAAGTATTTTTACAATTAAAAAGTATTACTGAATCAGAACATTTTTCAGACGGCAGTTCCCTGAGTGTGATACAAAGGTGAAGTTCATGTTGCTGGTTGCAGTGCCACAACAAAATTGGGCAGATTAGGAAAGTTGTTTCCGAGCGGTTTGTGCTATTTTCTGACACCTAGTTCAGTCTCATGGTATCGGGTAGTGCTGCCAAGCAAAGGGTTTATCTATTGATTTCTGAATGTACTGTGCTGTTCATCTAAAACTTCTTTCCCCAGTGGAATTTCTATTCAGAAGGCTCTAGCCAAGCTCAAGAAAGTTATTTGATTTGGGAAGTTTGAAAGAATAATAAAAGAAGGATTGATGCAGTTGGATTTTCATGAACTCAAGTCTTCTAGTAAAATATACAGGCTGCTTCCTCCTGTGTGTATCCGTGATGGTTTGGTTCATTATTTAGGAGGAAAGCAGAGTATGGAGATCACTTAAGTTTTACTGTCTGAGAACTTGCCATTATGAAACTTGTTCAGAGGAAAGTTATGAGAACAGTTTTGGTGATATAACAAAATACAAACATTAGCGGGTTAGTACAGCTTTGTCTTTTCATAAATGTGTGCGTCATTTCTTAGTGGTTAGGCCTTTTCTGCTAATTTTTACACTATTAAAATTGAGGGCTAGAAATGCATTATTGTAATTTCCTAATAAGAGAAATGTGGCAAGGGAATTGCACCCTCCATACTGAGGGGCTTTTCCCCTCAGATATTTCCAACATCCTTTAAGTATTTAAGGAAGCTAAACCTTTTAAAAGAGCTACAGCAGGAGAGTAGATGATGCTTTATGGACGTTCTAGTTATTAAAATGTTCCTTACTTTTTCTAAGAACTGAATACAGGAATAGTCTTTTATTACAATTTAAAAAATCGTACTTTTGGCCTTTGGGTGGACTGGTATTTCTTCGTCTGTTGTCTATAGTGCAGGATTTAAAGAAGGAAATGGATGAGATGCAGTTGGTAGCAAAATGAAAAAAAAAAAAAAATTGAGGTATTTCTGCCTTTTTGGGTCTACGATCCTGCCTTGCTGAAGTCAGTTGGCTTCACGGTGCCCATGACTAGTCCAGTAATAGGTTTATACTATTTCATTAGGACACTGTCAAATTAAATCAGGGAAGGCGGACTCGTGTCTAAAAAGAGCCTTCTTGTGAGTGTTCCCTGTCTCTGGAGCACCGTAGTCTGTTACAGATGACGATTATTACTAACTTGCCTATGGAGGTGTACTTGTTGCTCTTATTTATGCAAAAAATGCAGCGCTCTGGAGGTATGTGATTAACCTGAGGCATTATTTTGTTGCATACCCAGGTGGGAAGCTGGAAATTAAGAGTATGCATGAAAGATTATCTGGATATGGGGAAAAATGTTGTATTAACTATGCAGTTAGTCTTTGTCAGTAGCATTTACAGTTTCTTCAGTCCTTGTGGTGAGTAACCTAGCAGAATTTATTGGTGAATAGTTCAGTTAGCTTAAATGGGCTGATTTTCTTGAGTAGGCAGAAATTACATCTTATTTCATGTCTCAGATTTGTCTTAAATGAAAGGCCAAATCCAGATTTGACTTGCTTTTCTTCCCAAACTCCTATTTAAGCGCTGGGTAAATAGGACACATAGGATTTGGCCTAGTGAACTGTTCAGAGTAACTTAATTTACTGGAGCTGTGGTAACTGCTAGCATTTAAGACTGTGCTAAAGATCCAAGTTTTTGAACCAGATAGGAAAAAAGTGATTTCCCCCCCACCTCCCCCCAATCCCCCATGTAGGAATAAGTACTTTAGAATATCTGAAACGTCCACCAGTATCATTTCACTGCTGAGAATTCGGTAACTGTGTAAAATTATATTGACCTGAGGGGATTGAAATATAGAAGTGGCCATGCGCTTAACTGTGCAGGAATCAAACTGTTTTACTGATAACATTTTATTGATTTATCTTCTCTTGGTGTTACAAGTAGCCTGAAGCTTCACAAAATGAGCTGGCAATGTTTTTGTGTTGTGGACGCTGCAGTATTGCAGCTCTTCATAGGTATTGAAATTTTATATATGGGCTGAGAGCTCACGTAATTATTGTGATTTGTAATGACTGAGACTGCAAATGGGGCTTCCCAGAGGTTTCATTTCAAGCTAGATAACTGATAATTCCTCTTTTCTGCTTAAGAATCTGTTGTCCCTCCTTTTCTCTGCAGCTGTTGAGGTTTCTCTCTGTGAAAAGCTGAACCGTATCTCTGACTTAATGAAGATGCGTAAAATGATAGAAATTTTCTTAACAAGGCAGTGCTCTATATACAGTAGCCATAAAAATGTGTCTTGCTGTCACAAGGGATACTTTGTCCTTTTCATAAAGGAACCGTGGCTTCTAACCGTATTATGAAAATAATAACAATTAAAAAAAAAAAATCCTTCTTACGACAAAGCTTTAAGAAAATGAATGGCTTGAAAAACCACAATGGCAGATTGTGAGTTTAACCTGCATGTGTTGACTAATTAAATTCTTTTGAAGGAGCTAATTTAATGTATTTTATTTAATGAAGGCTTACTTAAGATTTTAATGATGTGGGTCTCTTCTCTTCACTAGAATGCCATATTGGCTCATGACATATTTTTACAGGCTTCGTTCTGCCGTGAACAACAGTAGTTGAAAATGTGAGCGCTTGATAAAGTATCATTAAATTAGCTTATTGTAGTTGCAGATTTTTATTACGCTACTTCACTGAGATATGAATTGATCGCGTTGTACTGGCTGTTTTTTTTAAAGGTGCAGCACTGTTATTGATTACGCTGCTTTATCTCAAGTGTTTCATCAGCCTGCTGGCAGGCTTCTTCCCTCTACAATTTTAGAAAGTACTAGCCTTTGTGGATTATTTTTTTTTTCCTGTGTGTTTCATGTGTGTGCATGTCTTTTTCTATTGTAAATTCACTGAAAGAGATTGTGTTCCGTGTTTGTACCCTGCCCTTGTGCACAGCAGCTCTCCTCCGTCCTGGGGCTTTGGGTGCTGCCGCAGGCAGGAGGAAGGAAGGGTTGCTGTCCTGCTCGGAGGCGCTGCTGAATGGTCTGTTGTCCTGGGCTGATTTCCAGGGAATCTGTGAGATTTACTAATGCCGAGGGCAAAATCAATTCTGCTCAAATTTTATAGCATATGCATTTGGAACAGGGGTTTCATCTGTGCAGTCGGTGTCATTGTTTGTAATGCAATGTATGTCACAAATGAAGTAGGAAAAATAAGAGCCTACATCTTGGGTAGTCAAAACTTTCAGGTATTTTTCCATGTTAACTCGAATAGTGGATTTCTTCTATAAATCTTGGAACACCCAGACCTATTTCAATACTAAGTGTATTGGAAAAGGATTGCTGTCAAGGCTTGTCCATCTAATTAAATTCCCTTATTAGCACTGGAGCTGCAGTCTTTCAGAGAAGACATTAGATGAATAATCTTTCCAACTTATCTAGGTTAAAACTAGATGGCCTTTCATCAAATGCTAAGCTGAAAGTCCAACAACAAAATATGTAAGTGTTGCTCTAGTCACCCTTTTTGTGTGATCTGTGGTAATTCAGTATATTCCTTAAATATGAATTGGTATTTCAGCTGTCTGTGAAATATTTTCAGACTTCAATTATCACAAGCGCTTGATGCTGCGAGGGCTCTGTCACCTTATGCTTCAGGCTGACGGCATTCCAGCGGCAATGTCTTTTATACGTTAATAAAGTTTGCCATGATTCATTTTGACATGTGCTTAGCCAAACGTAAGAAACTCTTTGTCATAAAGTCCTGCTGGTCCACAGGAGTGGTTTGCGGTCTGTCTCGGTGATTGTTGTCTCCTTGCCAGAGAAGGGAATACCAAGAGTTTGACAGAGAACCAAAATACTCCAATTTGAGTAAGAGCCCTGATGTTATTTTCTAACAGGTGGGGGACTTGCTGTTGGAGGGAGCTACCAAGTGAAATGAAACACGCTTTGACCCTTGAGCTTTGCAAATGGGGATTTAGTGACTGCCAACAGATGTGCTTTAGCCAAATAGAATTTATTGACCCTGTGGAATGCATGCGGCTGGCGAGAGCATCCAGGGGTCCTGCCGCCTTTCGGCTCTGGGAGCACCGGGGGCCTTTCACGTGGGAGGTCAGGGAGGATGCAGGCGTGAATACCTTGTTTCCTTGTATAAATGGAAGAGAAAACCATCCTTGTGGCAGAAGAAAGGTCCACGCTAGCTCAGGGTTGGTAATGGAGAGTATCATAATAATACTGAGCAATAGATGTTTAAAAATTGCCGGAAGTTTCAAGGAACAAGATATTTGTGCTAATTAGACTGTTTGCCTGTCATCTTTATTCACTACTTTAAACAACAAAAAACCCTCAAGTGAAATCAAAGCGTGGTAGAACATATTTCTTAAGTCTCCTTGATCAAAGCTTATAGAAGGAGGGGAATACTGCTCGTAACTATTTCTTCAAATACAGATTCAAGATATATTCTCTATTGTAGCATGAGGACTTTCATATAAGTGGTGGTGGCAAAGTGTTGATGAATGTCTTTCAGGTATTAGACAGCCTGCTCCCTTTCAGGTGTATTATGTGATGACTTAGTATTAGTTTTTTTAAGATGTGCCAGAAATCAGTGTCTTCAAATAAAAAAAAAAAAAAAAAAACACCAACCCCACACAAACCAAATGTGAATTGTTTATGTTCTTGTATATTGTCTAATCCTGGTTTGCTGTGTCCTTGTCTTCCTCTGTATCTACCTCTTTATCTTTTCTTCGATTGTGATCTCCATCTCAAAGATGATTTGCAGTTTTCCTGACCTGAGTTTGTAAAGCATCTACCATAGTGGGATTCTGGCCGTGTGTGGGGTCTCCTAGCTTCTATCTTGAAATGAATGATTAAAAAAACAAATAGGAGATGCCTTTGAGTATCTGTTCAGTCTCCTGCTCAGACGTTGTTTTAGAGCAGAGTGATAAGGAAATCTGTGCAGAAATTTTCCGTGTGGTGTTTTCTGGTTTTGGTGGTTTTTTGTTTTGTGGTTTTTTGGGTTTTTTGTTGTTGTTGTCTTTAAGGACGTGTTTTTTCTTTTTTCGGAAAGGGCTGTGAGGCAGAAGAAAGGCAATTCCTAGATTTGAATGACTGAGAAAGTGGGCTCTTCAAGGTTGATTGTCTGTGAATGGGAGAAAGTCATTGTGTTGAGATGGAGTTAATTTTCCCCATAGCAGCCCTCATAGTGCTGTGCTTCCTATCGGTGGCTAGAAAGGTGTTGATAACACACCGGTGTGTTGGCTACTGCTGAGCAGTGCTCGCACAGCTCCAACATTCCTCCATCACCAGTGCTCCCACAGCTCCAACATTCCCCCATCACCAGTAGGCTGGGGGTGGGCAAGACCTTGGGAGGGGACATAGCCAGGACACCTGACCCAAACTGACCAAAGGGATGCTCCATACTGTATGATGTCTGCTCAGCAACAGAAGCTAAGAGAAAGGAGGAGGAGAGGGGGCATTCGTTATGATGATGTTTGTCTTCTGGAGAAACCGCTACGCGTCCTGAAGCCCTGCTTCCTGGGAAGTCGTTGGACATCGCTTGCTGATGGGAAGTAGAGAATAAATCTTCTGTTTTCCTTTGCTTCCATGTGCGGTCTTTGCTTTTGCTTTATTAAACTGCCTTTATCTTGACCCATGAGCTTTTTTTTCATCTTATCCCCCCCCCCCCATCCTGCTGAGGAGAGGAGTGATAGAGCGGCTTGGTGGGCACCTGGCATCCAGCCAAGGTCAACCCACCACAGTAATAAGAGAAATGGAAGCACACATATATGTGGACCCAGGCAGGAGGCAGCGATCACACGCGTGGCCTTTAGACCGGGACAGACAACCTGAGCTGTGTGATGCCGCAGAGGTCAGCATGGCTGGTTTGTAGCACTGAAAGTTTTCAGTGTCTCATTGTGCTGTCTTGAAGGAGGACTAGAAAATGACAAGGAAGATGGAAAGAAGTCTGCCATAATCGTGACGCAAGATAACTGGGAGATAATATAGTACAGCGCAAGAGCTCATGTGCTGTCAGCCACTGATGTACATCTTACTCCATTCTCAGCTTAATAATTTGCACTGAAAATCTTTAGTCAGAAACCAGCTGATTTCTTTGTTTCTTTTCATTCTGCTCCTTCTAGATAAGGGAATGAAAGGATTACTTCATAGATGTGTAATTCAAATGTCGATGTTCTGGCTCATTACAGAAACCAGCACAGCCTACTAAAAAGAACAAAGCATCGGCATGATACCCCGTCTGATCACCTACCCAGACATACTTCTGTCAAGCTCGGGAACCCCATCAGCCTGAAGGACTTCCTACTACGTGAATTCCTCACCGGTGTTTCTGTAGCTGACTTACTTTGAATTCACAAGTAACAAATGGTGTGTCGTTTCTGCGCAGGTTACTTTGAAGGATTTTTTAAAATTCATGTCCTTTAGTCCACTTCTCCTGCTGTGTCAGTGGTCACGTTTACTTTTTAGATAAACAGATCAAATCAGTTGGAAGAAGAGGGAGTGGGCCCCGTGTCCTAAATAAATATTTAGGAATGTATTTATTAATCTGTAAAGAATAAAGAGGAAATTTCAGAGTTGGTCACTCTAAGTGGTATTGGACTGGCCAAAACTTGATTCTTAGATCTGTCTTTTGAAACTTGTCTCCATTAAAAACTTTAGTTAAATGTCTTTCAAATTTATGGATTTTCTCTTCTTTCCCTTCTTTGCTCAGCTAGACGAATGTTTCGAGAAGGGTATGCACTTCTGCTGCAAGGCATGCCTAAAACCAGAGACCAAGAGCTGGGGGGGGGGGAGGGGGGTGTGGATGTGTGTGTGTGTAATCTAGGAGAACTCAGTTAAGTGTCTGCTGGGTGTCAGGAATAGTTTAATTTATGATAACTTATTTTCAGCAGTTGACTTGCGGTGACCTTAAAGGAAGCTCCTGCAGACTGAGCTTTCTCTATTTCTGGGAGAAGAAATTGTGTATTTTGTGCATGCATGTTCTACTGCCATATATGGGTCCCACTGAATTTGGAGGCCAAGGGCAGTGGCTAAAGGTTTTATTTAAGGATGAGCGTTATGAGATGGCACTTCTGCGTAGTGCCATCTCATCTCATGCCAAAAACAAACACATCGGTGTTTAAAGCTTTTTGACAGCGCCCTGTAAGGTCTGGTTCAGAAGATATTCAATCCTTTATCAGCAGTCCTGGCTAACCGGGGACGTCCTAGTTCACTGGAAGTTAGCAAATGTGACACCCATCTACAAGAAGGGCTGGAAGGAGGATCCAGGGAACTACAGGCCTGTCAGTCTGACCTCGGTGCTGGGGAAGGTTATGGAGCAGATGAGCCTGAGTGCCATCACATGGAACGTACAGGACATCCAGGTGATCAGGCCCAGTCAGCATGGGTTTATGAAAGGCAGGTCCTGCTTGACCAACCTGATCTCCTTCTGTGACAAGGTGACCCACTTAGTGGATGAGGGAAAGGCTGTGGATGTTGTCTATCTAGACTTCAGTAAAGCCTTTGACACCGTTTCCCACAGCATTCTCCTGGAGAAACTGGCTGCTCATGGCTTGGACGGGCATGTGCTTCGCTGGGTAAAGAACTGGCTGGATGGCCGGGCCCAAAGAGTGGTCGTGAATGGAGTTTACTCCAGTTAGTGGCCAGTCACAAGTGGTGTTCCTCAGGGCTCAGTAATGGGGCCAGTTCTGTTTAACATCTTTATCAATGATCTGGGTGAAGGGATCGAGTGCACCCTCAGTAAGTTTGCAGATGACACCAAGCTGGGTGGGAGTGTTGATCTGCTTGAGGGGAGGAAGGCTCTACAGAGGGACCTGGACAGGCTGGATCGATGGGCTGAGGCCAGCTGTATGAGGTTCAACAAGGCTCAGTGCCGGGTCCTGCACTTGGGCCACAACAACCCCATGCAACGCTACAGGCTTGGGGAAGAGTGGCTGGAAAGCTGCCCAGCAGAGAAGGACCTGGGCATGTTGGTTGACAGCCGGCTGAGTATGAGCCGGCCGTGTGCCCAGGTGGCCAAGAAAGCCAATGGCATCCTGGCTTGTATCAGAAACAGTGTGGCCAGCAGCACTAGGGCAGTGATCGTGCCCCTGTACTGGGCACTGGTGAGGCCGCACCTCGAATGCTGTGTTCAGTGTTGGGCCCCTCACTCCAAGAGAGACATTGAGGGGCTGGAGCGTGTCCAGAGAAGGGCAACGGAGCTGGGGAAGGGTCTGGAGCACAAGGCTGATGGGGAGCGGCTGAGGGACCTGGGGGTGTTCAGCCTGGAGAGAAGGAGGCTGAGGGGAGACCTCATCGCTCTCTACAACTGCCTGAAAGGAGGCTGTAGAGAGGTGGGGTCGGTCTCTTCTCCCAGGTAACAAGTGACAGGACGAGAGGAAATGGCCTCAAGTTGTGTCAGGGGAGGTTTAGACTGGATATTAGGAAATTCTACTTCACTGAAAGTGTTGTCAAGCATTGGACCAGGCTGCCCAGGGAAGTGGTTGAGTCACCACCCCTGGAGGTATTTAAAAGACGTTTGGATGAGGTGCTTAGGGACATGGTGTAGCGGTGGGCTTGGTAGTGCTGGGTTAACAGTTGGACTTGATGATCTTAAAGGTCTTTTCCAACCAAAATGGTTCTATGATTCTATGTTTAAAAACTAAAACAAAAGAAAAGGAAAAAAAGGACATGTTTGCCTGCTTGCATGCAGGTATCCCTGAATAGCTGATGGCTTCACTTTTACTTATTTATGGGCAAATTATAGAGGTGCGTCTGTTCCTTCTCTGTATACAGTCAGGCATCTCAAGTTTTTAAGATACTTTTTGACATTCTTTGAAGATTTAATGCCAGGTGGAAGATCAGTTAGAATTACAGATATCCTACACTTTCAAAATAATGCTTCTGCCTGAAAACTCTTTTACTTTTGCTCCTAACTTTAATGAGGCACAGTCCAAACATCATAGTAACTGAGGCAGCAAAAAGGGAAAAAAGCCAACCCAATAATTCACGAGAAGAAAATCTTTCCACATGTTTACAGTAAAGCCAAAATATTTGTGCTGTGTTTATTTAACTTAAATGCTCAGGGATATGTTGTCTTATAAAAATGACATTACTGGAATAAACCAGTAAGTAGCATGGGAGTCAGACACCAGAACAGGAAACACTTAGCTGGACTCAAGCTTTTATGTTTTTGCAAGTTGCTTATACTGCTGTCAGTAAAGAGGGCAAATAACTGTAGATAAAGCTCTTTGCCTGCCCTTAGTTGTGAGAATAAGTACGTGCCTCTGGATCACAACCAACCGGATTTGCGTGTGCTATCAGGCAGCTAGGTATCCTGTAGCTAGCCCTTCTACATCTTAATTGTCTGCAGTATTGTGTCTGCAGAATGGGAAGCTTTGTTTTAAAGATCACACTCCTAAAAGTGGAGAACGCCTAAGCTGTCTCACTGGGGATTTTTGTTTGCTTTGCCTTTTTTTCTCTAAATTCAATCACTCATTCAAGTAAATACATATACACCCCTTGAAAGTATGGCCTGAGGAATCTGACACTGGCCATCAGTTAGTGGATTTTGCTTAGTAATTGCTTCATCTATTCAATACTATCGAAAATACCCTTGAGCAGAATATAGCTGCAGGGGAACAACACTCTAAAGCAGCAACCTAATTAATGAATCTCATTGCCACTTAGACGAGCATTATACAGTTCGCCTTGGTTGTCAGTATAGATCTGTTCTTATGACATTATATATTTGTCCAGAAAACGGGTGCAATTATTAGAAAAATGAATAAAGTGAGTCTGGGAGGCTGGTGTGTTAGGGTCCATGAGGGAAGCAGATTGTACTTTCAGTATGCAGTTGCTTTCCCGACGTTACAGGTGTCACCAACGTCTTGTGGCTGCACGGAACAACAAATGAATTCTCTTAGCTTTTATCTCAGTAGCCGTGACCAAGATTATTCGTTGCATTTAGATGAAGTGAAAACAAAGTAATCGTAGCCGGAGTGTGAAAGCAGGTAAATTTGTTTTCACATAATAGAAGGGAGAGCAAAACAGAAGTAGGGATTTTTCTTTTTTATTTAATATTTAAAAAACACAAGCCTCTGTGTGCATCCAGTGAGCACCTGGTTTTTGTAGTCTGGATGGCAGGTGGAGTGTTTGTCTCCAGTTGAATAAGTTGGGCAATAATACCTGCTGGTGATGAGCCTTTTCTGAAGACCTTTCAAAGAAAGTTATTTTTATTAAAAGTCATGCCGATAGTCAACTAATTCTTAATTCCTAGCTTTAAGAAAATAAATTCTATGCTTGAGATCTGCATTCCTGAAATCATTCTACCAACAAAAACTGTAGCTCTGGATGCAAGTCAGAGCTTGTATTTGCAACTACAGTCATAGACCATTTATTGAGCAATCAATAAATAAAAATTTTGAGGTTGGACGAGATGATCTTTCGAGGTCCCTTCTAACCTGGGCTATTCTATGATGCTATGAAAAAGGCACGTACACTTCTAAAAACTCTTACGTAAATCAGAGGCTGGAATAACCTGCTCTTCCTTGAGAGGTTCTTTTCTGGATGATCCCGAGCCTTTTCCAGAGCCCAGTTCTGCAAGTCCCCGCTATCATGTGGTATGGCCTCTGTGCATATGAGACCCCACATTAGGGGCCCCTCTATTGCTTATAAATCCTTCAAATTTATGCAGCATTTTAAAATGTAATTTTCTGCTTCTCTATGGAGACTCACTGAAACCTGTGATTTCTACTTAGGCTTATGAGAGCTCTTTGGATAAAATAATTTTCATTAGTAAATTCCTCTGATGGGCTTATGGACCTTTATTGTGAGATCGTCACTGGACCTTTTTTCTGGTCTCTGAAGTGACCCTGGTACATGACGAGTTTTGATCCTGGAGTATCTTTACTGGTTTGCGTGTTGGTGATTAACATGGCAGCTTCTCTGCTTCAGCCTGTTCCTGCTGCCTGAGCTCCTGTCTGAACCCCTTGGCCTGGCACAGATCTGCCTCACTTCTGCCTTCCCTTTATAGCTGCTGCAGGCATTCCTTGTCTATGTCTTGGTGTCAGGTCCTTACTTTATTTTTTTTTTTTTATTGCCATGTAAGACAATGCATTAACACGCCTAAATGTGAAATTTTGTGAAAAATGTTTAATACTTGCAAGTGGCACTTGAATGGGTAATTCCAATAACTCAGGTAGTCGGTGAAGCAGTCTTTGCTTTATGATTTGAGTAATAGAAGTAATAACATCTGTGGTTATATATCAGAAAAATAACTTATCTAGCTGTTTTCAGTCACTTTTATCCATTGGACATGGCCACAATGCCTTTTAGTGCTGGTCAGTCATTTTCAAGTCAGTGAGCATCTGGGTTGGTCATTAGCCAGCAGAGAAATCAATTAGGGCTAGTGGGGGTGTGTTAGAAGGAAAGGATTGAAATACATGAATTTTATTGATCAATTGTCCTGTACAATCAACATCCCCACAAGCAGGTCTTAAAGCTGTGTGAGAACTCGATGGAAGTTCTTTTCTGCTCTTGCGTGTCTCTTGAATCAGGAATGAATCCTCCGGTCAACGGAGATTGCAACTTTCGGAGGTTCAGAATTCCATATTTTGATAAAGCAACAAGCTAATTAATAAAGCATAAATTGTTAGCATTATTATGCAGAGCAGTGCTGAAGATTCATTATTTTATTTAGTATATTTGTCTTAAAGTGATTATGTTACTAATTATAAGGCTCACTAGTCTGTTTAACAGGAGTCCAAATAATTATAATTTGTTTGCAGTTCCCACCCTGCGTATTTTCATGCAATAAGACAAATATTTTGTTGAATGATTGATCTCCTGGATGCCTTTTTGTATGTTTGGAAAAATTAAATGTTTCATTTTTGTTCTAAATTAAGTATTTCCAATTTTGCTGCTCTTGTTCTGACGGTAAGTTGGTAAATTCTGAAGAAACTTGAGGATAAGGCCACAGGAGGGATGACTGACTCTCAGGGTTGGAACTGAGTATATTCCCAATAAAGTCCATAACAAAATTCCTTTTGGTGTCAATTGCTTTTGCATAATTTAATTTGTGTTTAAAAAAAATTGGATCAAATGTCTTATTTATGGCTTATCTTAAAGCAAGAGAAACCCTCCAGCCTTGGAAGCAATTTGGGAGCCGAGTTCAGTTGCTCTTATGAGAGTAATTTGAAGGAGAAAATTCTTAACAGGCTTTTCAATGAATGTTCAATTTAGGGCACCTTGGAATCAGCAGCAGGCATCTAAAAACTCTACGTGAACTTGGAACATCCAAAGAATGTGTTCTTTAATGTTAGGAAAAAATTTGTCAAGCTTTTATAAAAAGCTCAGAAAATTGAGGCTAAACTACCTAAGTCACTCTTAGAACTAGAGCTGTACTTCAGAAAATGGCTTAAATGAGAAGTCAGCATTGTGAAGTTAACTCCTTGTTTTACGGGGAAAAAAAAAAAGGTAAGTAGAGTTCTGTCTCTGAATCTAATTGTAAGTTTGCTGAAGTTTAGGTAGCAAAATGCTTGCTTGGAAAAAATACCTAACAAAAAATTCACAATCTCAAACTTAGATAATAGTTTCTGAAAATAGCTGGGCTGCCAGAATGTCAGTATTTGGAATGAGAAGATTGCTAAGGGGAAATGGCAAGTAATAAGGGGCCTAAAGAGACATGAAAAGGTAGCAGCTTCATTTTAGTTTGAGGGAGAGAAAATTGCTTAGCACTACTTATAGCATCTTTCATTCAAAGATCTCAAAGCTTGCTGAACCAAACGTGATTCTTTGAAGAGAGGTATAGACTAATGATTACTTTACTCATCATTGCAATGCAGCCGTCTCTGCACGGGAGCATACCGACTCTTTGGCAGCAGGCGTCAATGCTACCTCGTAGTTCAATACGTGAGGTAAAGAGGAAGAATGCAGTTGGGAAGAAGCTGGGGCGACAGAATGCCCTGAAATGCCATCAGTTAAGTCTGGACACCACCATGCTTTTAATAAAAAAAAAAAAAAGTTCAAGAAGTGCAGGTGAAGATATTTCCTCTCTTCTAACATTCACGTTTGTTATTCCGCCAAACGTTTCCTTTATTAAGAAAAAAATTGGGGGAGCCAAGATTCTTAATAGTAAAAGACCTTAGTGGAACTGTTAACATTCCGTTCTGTTCGAAACTTTAATTCCAGTTGGCTGTATTATCTCTTTATAATTTTCTTCTTCAGTCCATACGTAACTGCATTAGTTGGTCATTTACCAACAGACTTGAAAGACCAATACCATTTAGCTGGGAAAACAACTAGAATTTTTTATGAGGGAGAAAAATGGACTGAAGTGCTTCTTGCTTTTTGATGATGGTGGTAGTAGTCTTTATCCCCCCCTTTCCCATAAAGACAGGAACTCCAATTTTACTTACATTACTGTGAATAAGAAAAGTGCATCCTCAACCGAGATGAATAAATAGAACCCTTTTTACTATGCAAGTAATAATTGCAATTGTAACTCTCTTAAGAGCTGTTACAATGCATGAACAAGTCCTGAGAGAGCAGTCGTCACGGTTATTTCAAATTCTGACCTTCGCTCCGGAGTTTATAGTCTGGGTCCTGCAGAAAGAACCTGTGGGTGCAGGGCTCTTCACAGCACCGGACTTCAGGTGGAGGGAGGGAGAGGGCAGAGAGAGCGGGAACAGCTGATTAACCCAGGCATTCATCCGACTACTTTCTCTGAGTCTTGGAAAGTCTTTGCAAGCAAAATATTACTTGATCACTGCTGATTATATATTGTCAGGCGTTTAAGTGGCGTAAGTATGTTGATGCCGAGCTCTCTGAACCAGAAGGAGAAGGAAGCTTCCTAATGAACCTCCTGGAGAGCCAAGCCCCAAGCATTGGGTCTGGCACTGTTTTTTCATCTAATGCCAGACAGCTCTAAATAGGTCTTAAAGCAGCTCCAACAGTTTATGCTATTTAATAAATCTAATCTGTAAAACAGGTCACGTAAAAAACCTAAAAACTTTTCTTCTAATTACAGTAAGATTTTATTGAATGCACATTATACATATAGATCATAATACTTATTAAAAAAGACTATTAAGATTTTACAGTTCAAGATTTTACAGGCAATGGGAACAGTGGAAGCCTAATGCTTTCTGAGAATCATATCTGCATTAGCAAGATAAAGGACAATTTAGGAAGATTACAAAAGCAATGATTTAGAGTACAACATAAAAATCTGCTGAGAACTAATTCGCAATGCCAGCTGCTGCTAAGCTGCTTAATCTTTATCTAGTTCAATTAAAATCTGAATGTTTGGGATTTCATTAACAACTGGGGACTTGGAAATTACATGCACTTTTACACTGTATTCAACTGCTTATGCACATTATTGGAAGTTGCCCAAAATGTCTTCAGGTAGACTTGAGATATAATTAAAACTTAAGTACTTAAAGGATAATGCAGAGGTAAAAGAGGATTATTTTAATTTTTCTGTCAGATCCAATTGACAAAAAAAAAAAAATCTTGCACAAGTCAAAATGAGTTGCAAACCAGTAAGAATTTTAATGCAAGTGATATTTAGGGATGATTGTGCAATCAAATGTGCAGATCAAACAGCTTCATTGGAGGGCGGAGTGAATTGGATATTGTAATTGTGCCCTGTACGGGTTGTAATTTTTTTTGTGGAAAAACCACTTCACATCTATCGTTCACTTCTGTACCGATGTAACCGCGCTGCTATCAATTAATTATGCATTTCAAAGAATCTGCAAGTAGGCCTTTCTAAAATTAAACTAAGCAAAGTGATGAACAAGCTTTTAATCACTTAATACTGTGTATAAAAAATAGTTTCTTTCCATTAATTCCTCAAGAATAATTCTTCTAAAAGTTTTTCAGAAGTAGAAAAGGACTTTATTTTTTCTTTTCCCTTCGTCATTGTTTTTCTTCTATTTTCCATTAAAGATTTGACCATCGTTCGCATACCTGCTGATTTAAAGAAGCAGAATAAAATGTGTCGGCGGTTAGCAGAACAGCCTTATATTTTGAGGCAGTCATTGTAAAGGCTGAAGATTTGGTTATTTGATGGCGTACAAGAATACGGACTTTTCCTTTTCCGTATGACGGAATGGACGTCATGCTGGCTGCCTTTCCCAGGGGAGCGGGGTGCTGGCAGGAGTGCTGCTGGGCAGGGTTTCATGGGGTCAGGGACAGCACTGTGGGATCTGCTAGTTAAGCTCTGGGTCAAATTCTTAGCCGGTTTAAACTTTCAAAGTTTCAAACTGGAATGGATTTCTTTCTCTTTAATTATTCAGTTCTAATGATCTTAGGTGCCACTATAGGATGTGGAGATAAGAACATTTTCAGACTGAATGAGGGTATTTAAGGTGGTGATGTTTCTCTTGGAAATATTGAAAAGGTGTAGTACTGCCGGATAATTGGTACAAGACTTAGAGACAGCCTGGACGTGTTTAAATGGTGTGTTTTGATCAAGTTAACTTTTAAAATGATATAATGATAAAAAGAAATCGTTCAGTAGTGAAATTTCTTAACACGTTTGGAGAGGTTGTGTTAACTTTTGTCATAGGAAATTAAGATGCTATTCTTAGCAAAAGAAAACAGTGAGGCTTTGTCTGCCTGGCTACTTGATCTTCTTCTTTTTTTTTTCTTTTTTAAAAGAAGTTGTGTTTGCAAAGCAAGACCAGTGTGTAGGAATACTGCCATATAAAACTTCCCAAACCGAAATGCCTCCCCCCAGCTCCCCACCTCTGTCATGCTTTTTAATGGAACCAAGCCTGAGTGGGTTGCTCAAGACAAGTGGAGAATGCAAGAAAAAAAAAAAGTGAATTTTGACTTTGGCATACTTGGGCCGAGAGGATAGCTAGTGCGTTCTGTCCTATTTCATATTTGTGTCTAGAAACTTTTTCATATGCTAGGTAAAAAAGATGCAGATATTCTCTGACGGTAAGTTATTTTTTCTTTAAGCAGGTAAGTATCATGAAGGTATGTATTTGAAATAATGAGGGGAAACTCATTTACAGAAATATGTATATGCTGGTTTTCTTTCCCTCTGCATGTTTGGATTTTGGTTTTTCAATAGTGATGCCTTCTATATTATTAAAGAAAGGTAAACTGTAGTTGCAGAATTAAAAATAGGCCTTTTGCATTCTCATTTAAGAACTGAAGTAAAGGTGTCTAGATCGCAAGAGTTAAGTACTCTTGAAAAATCAATTATGTCTGTACAGGGCTTTGCACTTACACTGCAGAGGGATGCTCACAAATGATTTCCCCATACAGAATTGCTACACGGGAGGCGGGAGAAAATGGAGCACTCAACAGCGGTGCCTGCAGGTGCTGTCCACGCGTACGGGAGATTTTAGTCGTGTCGAGGAAACTCTGGTGCCTGGCCGTACCGCCGGAGCAGTCGTGGTGTGCTCCCATCGCGCAGCTCTGGCGTGGCAAACTGCGGCAAGCCTGAGCTCTGCCGCCTTGTGCCATCACCCGGCCGCGCCGGCACGGGGAGGACGGCGCTAACGGCAGGATGAGTGCGTTTTGAGAGGGAGGGTGGGGGAGAGAGAGGGAAAAGACAAAAACCTCTTTCACCTCTGTTCAGAGAGGCCTTGAGAGCCTTATGGCAGCCCTCTACCAAAAAGCACGGCTGCCTTGCCTGTCCCTGCAAGGCAGGTGCAGGGCGGATACAGGACATTTTAAACCCTGCCTGCTGCTCAGCCCTGCTCCCACTTAGAGCCGTCAGCGGGAGCAGGGCTGAGCCTTTTTTTTGTCTGGAGTGATCCTATGACTTCAACAAATTGAAATCTGGCTGTAGCCTTCCTCATATGTGGATGCTGAGCCCAGTAAGGTATATAGTATTTCCGCTTCTGAGATCTTAATTTGCCCTGCTATGTGCTGGGATAGGTGTCCTCCAAAGAGCAGAAGATCTGCTCTTTCCTCTAACTGTCGGATACAGTGAGTATTTGGAGGTATTTCTTTAACTCTAGGGTTTTAGTCTCTGATGTTAAAATGAATCAGCCATTACGTAGGTAGCCCAGTTATGACAATCTGGACGTAGGCTTTGACTCCTTGGATTTAGGTCCTTTCAGAAACGTAGGGGTTGTTATCAAAGATTAAAATAAGCTTTCTTCTTTTTTCTTACAAAGAGAAAACCGAAATAAATAAAATGAAGAATATTGATGTATCACAAATGGAAACAGTAAATGTGTCTCTAGGGAGATGAGTGAGAGTTGATAGCAAAGATAACTGCAGATATGATAAGTATCTGTATGTTTGGCTTCAGATATGAAAATCTGTGCCACAGATTGATCCTATAGGAGTAATAAATACACATTATCTGTAATTATTCTCAAACTTCAAAAACCTTACTTTAATAATGTCCTTTGCATCGTTTTCTCTGAGATCTTTTATTTTTATGATAGTCAGGCATTTTAATTTTAATTCCAAGAAAATTGCTCCAGCTGTTACGGATTTTGTTTTAGCTTCCATTTCTGTCATTCTCCTGAAAGCTGATAAACTGTCCCGCTTCTGTTCTCTGGAGGCTGAGAGTTTCCTTTGGAGAGTTCTGGTAGCAGGCTGGAGGATTTTTGTGTCTGAGCTATGCCTAGATGATTTGATTTTTTTTTTTTTTAAGAAGATCATAGGCAGTGAATTTGCAACTTCTTTAACAAATACAGTTTTGGATGTAATTCCGCCTCACAGTATGATCCTACAGCGGGAGCCCGTTTTCATTTGGGCATATTCCCTTTGGCAGAGCGGGAGTTGCAGAGAGCTAACGTAGTGCGGGATGGTTCTCCTCGTGGTGATGCGGCGACAGCAACTGGACTTCTCAAAGAAGTCAAGACCTTTCCAGAGTTAACCAAAGGGGCCATCAGACCTGGTGGTCAATAAGGGTGTTCCTGAGGAACGCATTAGCATTATATTAGGCTTGATTCTGATCTCACCTGTATGAATATAAAAGGGAAGTAATGTTCCTGAACAAGAGCGGAATTCCATGTCTGAATAAGATGGGGCTTCTTCAAGGAGAAGAGGAAATATGAAAAAATAAAAATAAAAAAAAATGACGGGTTTGAGTGAGTAGAATAAGTACTTTTGTGTGAATGTGGGAAGAGTTGTCTTAGGATAAATCTCATGCAAGTGTTTGTGTTTAAATTTGCTAATATAAGCACTATTTATTTTTTTAACTTACATCTTAGAAATATGTTTTATTTAAAAATTTGGTGTGTTTTGATGTGTTGTAAAGTGTTCTTTTATCAACGGACACAGAGTGGCGTATGTGTTACCAGCACTCCCATGGTTGCACGTTGAGCTAGGATCAGCGCGGATATTGCAAGTGTTATTGGGTTTCTTCTGCAGTTGTAAGTGTGATCGCATTTCATGATGTCCTGAGGTCTTAAAAAATCAAGAACCAACAGTAAGCAGGATTTCAAGTGCAGCTTTTCTGAAGAACAGAAATTAAATATAGACCAGTATACTCTTAACTGGCCATGCTTATGGCCATGTGAGGGACTCTCAAGGGAACCAGAAACATGAATTTTAGTGAAAACCTCAAATATTTCACTTGTCCAGAAAAAAAGATTAGTTTTCAGGTTAATGTATGTCTCCATACTGCTCTTTAACTTATTTAAAAAAAAAAAAAATCTAAATTTTTAGGATGAAAAGTAAAACCAAACCAATAAAAGACATTCTCTGTCCTCTTTTTGTCTTTTATAAAATGAAACTTGAGTGATTCTGCACAACTTCTGAGCAATTTCAGTCCTTGAATGGAATTTTTTTTTTCCTCATACAGTTCTAATTTCAAATTTTTCATTTGCTAATGACACATTTTTACTATATCTGAAGATTGCCATCTACTGGCATATAACAGCTTTGGGGTCTGTTATTGTTCATAAATTTGAAAATTCAATAAAGTTGTTATTTTTTCACTTGATTTTGTGATTGCATTTTGCTTCATAGAACAGGAGCAATAGTAGGGGAAACATTAACAGCATTTACTTTATCATACCAAGCACTGTGCAATGTCTGCTTAATTAAAAGCCCATTATAACAAGATACTGATGCTTCCCACGTGAATGATCTTTCTATTCCCCCAAATTAAGCCATGTTTCATACTCCTATTCTATAAGAACAGAAGAACACATTATTAAAAGGTTAAAAGGTACAGTTTCTCTAAGCATTGGAAGTGATTCTGACCTTCTAGCATGTCGTGGTTAGGTGGCTCAATAAACTAGAGGGGTAGAATTTAATAGCATGAATTCCAAAATTATGTATGGGAGGCACCTCTCCCTCAAGCAAATTTTTAGTTAACCCTAAAATTCCTTAGGTTTCTAGGTTCTGATTCCTCCCGGCATCCTCTCTAGCCAGCAGGGCGTAAGGATCTGCTGAGAAGGGGCTGATGTGACCCCCACCGAGCTTTGAGCAGGAGGAGCAGTAGACCTCTGCTCTGAGGTTGAAGGTTGGTACGCGCCTGGAACTACCGTCATCTCGGGGATGTGGGGCAGCTGTGGGATTAGAAGGTAGCTGCTCCTGCACTGATGGCATGTGTGGTGACCTGTTTCTAAGGAGGCCAGTGGGTGCTGGGGACTGGTGCTTGCTGTGGTCAGCTGAGGAGCCAGTCTGTATGCTTGGCGCAGGGGCCGTGACTCCCGAGCAGGTGAGGACACCCGTAAGACAGTCAGAATTCCGGTTTTTGCCCGCTTCCTTGATATTTCTTAAAGGCAGAGTGCTGAGGATGCTGCCTCTTCTGTATCTTATTTTTAGATGTCCATTTTCTGTGAGGAAGCACTCAGGTGCCTAGCATGTGGCTTTGCTCTCCCTCCCAGGGACGTGGCACCTAAAACTCAGCTTTAACTGGTCCTGACCTGCCGCGTGTGACTTACGTGGAATATTTCAGCTGGGCAGACTAACGTTTTTGAAGTAATTTGCAAAGGCCCATGCTGTTCTTTTGGTGAAGATAGCGTACCTTCGGCTGTGTGGGCAATGCAACGATTGGTGTGTTCTCGCTTGAAGCAGTGCTTGCCACAAAAGTGCCGATGCCGAGCAGATGATACTGTAAACGTGAGCGTACTGCTGCTGCTTCCACCCTTATGAAGCGTGCCAAAAATGGCTTTGCTCTGGGAAAAGCGGTCTGTATCTCGGGGTGAAGCATAGGTAGCGTGTGTTGAAGGAGCTGTTGCTGTACTGTAACTATTCAAGCTTTCTTGAATTGGACAGTAAATAGTCATGTAAAACCTGTGTAACGTGCGAGACGTTAACTAAAGCTGCCCTAGGGCTGCCTTCACACACGCGTGCTGTTGTTGTTGATTTCCTATCTGCTGTTCTGATTTTATTTGGGGATTTTCTGTGTTTGTATGTTAGCAGTCATCTTGTCTGAGTTTTCACCCCTCTTAGTATCCAGTTTCTCTTTTACGTGAGAGGTCTTGTCTGCAGAGAAGAGTGAAAATAATGGTAAAACAACACATTGTGCATTTACATGAAAATGTGTGTCCTAAGGTGGTTCTGTAGGAACTTCATAAAGGGTATTTATTTATTCTAGATATTCAGCTGTTGGCAGTGCATTTTGATTTCTGCTAGATAAAGGGTTGTCAGTTACACACTGTGTATGTATTTACTGGTAATTATAAATAGTTGTCTCGGCTTTTTAAGGCAGGCAGGCTTTCCACCATTTGCTCACATAAGCCTGTTTTATCCTTCTTTGGTGTGTCAGTATTTTGAACATAGAACAGTGGGCAGATTTACTGAGAGGCCATACAGCATGAACCTACAGCCTGAAGCAAAGGTGACTTAAAGATAATTAGATACAACGAATGAGAACATAAAATTATCCCATCTTGAGCAGATTGAGGGCATTTCTGACGTACGCCAGCTCGTGCAAACACCAGATTCACGTAGTGGTGCTCCTGACTGAAGTCTTTTGTGCACGAGGGATGTGGCAGTGTGAGCCAAGCCATCAAACCGGCTCCTTGTTGTTCCTTCTCCCTACTAAAGAGAACATTTACTTCAGATTATTTTTTTTTTTACCCCTCATTAGATAAATATTGACTTTCTCAATTCTTCAAGGAGAAGCACCCTTTGAGAGGTAAGTGCCAATTCCCACCTTCTATAAGCATCTCTACAAAGTAAATACGTGTTTACAGCGGAAAATGGAGTAGCCCATTAATGTGGTGATTGATTGACATGAAAATGCCATTCTGTGATTGATGAGACAAATGCCTGGTGTTCTCCAAAGCTCTGAGGAAATGCAGTCTATACCATACTCATTATTACAGATTTTTCAGTGGTTTTTTTTATTATAAGCAGTCAATTTACTTCCAATTATAATATGAACTGCAGGAAATCTTGCTGTGGTGGTGGCGGTTAATCCCAGATCAACAGGCATAAATCACATAAGACAAGTCTTGGCTATTAAGAGATGGACCATTCATTAACAACGGCAGTTGCATCACTGGTCTTCTCCGTGGCACACGTAAGTCTCGTTTCCCTTAAGATGTTCACAGTGCTCGCCTTGGCCTGTAATACGTTTCAGTATCATTAGGTGTACTGTGGAGTGAAAATTCCCTTGCCGATGTGAATTAGAGAAGTAGTTTGAAGTTTCTCAGCTGCTGACTTGCCCAAAAATTCCTGTCCGAATGCGTATCACAAATTATTCAGGCATACACCTGGTCTGCGCATAAGTATATTGCAAGGTGGTGAGATGAGAATCTTCAATTGAGAGGGATTCTACCTTTTTTTGTAGTGATAGTGTCTTACCCTTGGCGTGGCCTGAGCTCAACCTGAGCAAAAACTTCGTGCAGATCATTTCAAACTTGTGAATCACTGTTGCTCTTGTGATTATTTTCTAACAGTTGGGGTGATTTTGGAGGAAATCAGTCCAGTTGTACTCGTGTCTGCTGCGTGGTTCTCCTAAATTGTCAGTGGTGACAAAACACATTTTTTATTTTAAGTGAGACTGAATAAATCTTTGGCTGGTATATGGTAGGGGGAAGGGCAGAAAGAGGAAAGATAAACTCATCAGCTTCTCAGCTGTTAGATTTTTTTTTTTTTTCCAAGAGTTCCCTTTTTCATGGAAAAACGCTGCATCTTTTGAGAAAATAAATCACTGTGCTTGCTAAAGGTAGAGCAGGCTGCCTTTGGCGATGATGATTTAGCAGGGTAGTCATGCCATTGATGGATTCCAATATTTGATAGTAAACAAACTTGTTAACAAATGAAATTAAACATGTGACTATAACGTAAGTATTTTCTCTGGTTTGTTCACCAGTGTAAAAAGGGATTGATCAAATAGCAATCCGTTGCAATCCATAGGAGTCTCTGATTCCGACGGACTTTGGAACAGGGTTGAAACTGTTTACAGCCTTTTGGTTGAGTTTATTTACAATAAAGTGTGCTTACAGCTAATTGTATGGTTTTCAAGCCCTTCAGATAGCTGACTGATGATTATGCCTATAAACATAACCTTAAGTAACAAACAAAAAATGTGGGGAAGGGGGAGTTGCTTGGTCTCAAATGCCCTGCCTCTCCTGCTAATACTTGCAAGAGCAGAAGCGTTGCTCTCAAAAATATAAATTGCTCTCAAAAATATAAATTTTCTTGCTGTTCTTTGTCTGCCTCAATAGCTCCTTATCTGTGAACCCATGAAAAATGAGTCTGTGTCATGGATCATCTACCATTTGCGTTTTGATTTGCATTCCGGAATATGGCTTAGATCTGATGTAATGGGTTCCTCCTTTATTGTGGCATCTCTCCCTGGCTACACGCTATTACCTCCTCGCAGGCTCTTACTGTGCGGGGATCTTACGCTTGCCCTGAGCACCCCTTTTTCATGGGTCTGTAAATTACATGTATGACCTCAGGAGGTTCTTTGTGCAGTTCTTCCATATGTGGCAGAGATGATAAAGCTTCCTTATCTCATTGTGGCATTTTGTGGATAAATTAATATGTGGCTCTGTGGGGCAACCATCAAATAACCTGCTTGCTGGTGCTGCTGCTGTTAAACAAGCCTGGAAGTGTCCATCTGGGGGTTTAACTCTGTCCCGTGTTTCTCTGTGAAAGTATTCAGAAAGCAGTTCTTACACATCTTCACCTGAACATCTGTGGTTTAAAAAAAAAAGGAATAAAAATTCGAATGACTCCCTTTAAAATTAGGAACTATGTCGAGTCTTTGTAGTGGGTTATCCAGCCTTGCTCCTTTTACTAGTAAAATAGAAAAATTGATTAATTACAGGCTTTATTTTACCAGTTGATGAACCTCACATCCTTAAATCTGTAAAATACTACTTGTACTGTAACATGTACCTACAAAACGGCATCCCAGGGTGTGATTGGATAAATCTATATTTAGGGAATATATCGTTTGTTATATGAAAATGTGACCTCTTTGGCTGTGGTCCCTTTCTATCTCTGTTGCTATCTGAAGTGTATAATAATGAGGAGAACATCATCTCAATCTATCAGTGCAATCAGACAAAGAGATTCTGTTGCAAACTCAGGGAAGATTGTGTCCCAGATGGGAACAGCAAATTTAATTACTGACAACGGAATGAGTACAAAATGTTTCTGCACGCACAGTTCTGGACAATGCCCTGCTTCAAAATTCACGCAACTTGATTTTTGCAACATTACACTGGGAAGAGTTAGTGGATGGTAACCCCTTAAACCGAGGATGAGTGTGCGTTACTGAAAAGCTGGTGAAATGCTATTGAATTCGTGGAGTGAAGTCAGCGAAATAGCTAGACATCTAAAGAGCTAATATCAAGCACTGATACTTATGTAGAGAAAGTACAGAGGACAGGAAAACTGTTCATCTCGGAGAGGCCCTGTGCTTCCAGGAAAGGAATTTTTCTTTTTTTTTTTTTTTTTTTTTTTAATACAGAGTGCTTTATTTTAGGTGGCTGCCTCTACCCCGAGAACATAGCTTGGTGATGGTGCTGTGGTTTTTCTCTGTAGGAGAAGGGCATAGGTGTGTAAGTCAGGAGTCACTGAACAAGTGCTGCACGTATAAAAAAAATCTTACTGTACTGCCACGTAGGAAATGAGGTTGAGACTGATACAGCACCATGTTTTAGAGCCCATGCATCCAGGCTATGTCTGCAAAAAATTGACCAGAAGTTGATTACAAGCTCTAATTCTTCCAGGACTTGCTGAACAGCTGCCTGTTGCCATCTCTCTTGCTATCCAGGAGATGGATCCCTCGGTGCTGGAGGTAACGACCTTCTGGATGCTTTCTAATAAAACAATGAAGAGCTGACTTTATCATCCTTAAAGCAAATTACTTTTGAAAAATGCTTTACAAATACCAAGGGTGCTCTTTAGATAGGGATGTTTTCTATTAAAAAGTCTTGAATATTTTTCTGCCCTTAAGTGGAAAAGTTTCCTCAATCCAGTGAGGTATATAGCAATAGCTCATGCAGAGAAGGCAGGGGTTATTTTCTGTCTAGAAGAGCAGCGTCATCATATTGGTTTGTTTTAAGTTGTCTTGAAGAAGGCTTAGTAGATTTTTTTTTTTTTTTTTGTCTCCATGAACTAATTACATCACCTTCACTTCTCTACCTAAAATGATCTTGGGTAAAGACGATGTGGTAAGTCTAGTAGTGTCTTAAATGTTTGTCTCGGCCTCCGCGTGATGGCAAGACAACAGCAATAACACTGCGAGGCTGGGGCAGCGGTTTTACTGGGGGGGGAAATCAAGGTATTTCCGCACGAGTCTGAATAGCCGGCGTCCAGATGCGTGCCGAGCCGCTGTCTTGTGGCTCAGCCCCGTGCTGGTCTGGCTCTGGTATTGCTGGCGCTGGTTACGCAAACGGCTCGGTTCCCCGGTACCTCTAGTTATCTGTTTATGTTAATATTGGATAACAACGAAAACACTAGGCTTGGCCCCGGTGCACTGCTGCGGGCTTCCTGCTGACTTGTTTACGCCTTCTCATCCCACAGGTTTGTCTGTTGTCATAGTTCCCATTTTCTTTCCGTTTTCGAAAGCAGGACAGGAGGTCTCTATGGAGACAGGCATCAGTTCCACTCCGTGCGCTAAACTGTAGGGGTTGCTGTAAGAGCAGAGCTGCGAACACGCTCCGTCCCCTGTGGAAGCCAAAAACATTGCCATGCTGACATCTCCAGTCCCTCGTGTCTCCGGGAATTAACATTTCAAGGTCTCAACAGCTTCACTATAACAACACTGCGTGCTATTACTTTCGTTGGATCAGTAACATGATAACAGGAACATCATCTCTGGGCAGTACAATTTCAACTTCCAGGATTTTTTTCATTAACTGCGTAAAAGACACCAAACCATGAGGATATGTCTTTAGAAGTAGGACGGATGAATTTAATCTGAAATGAGAAAGTTAAACGTAGGTTCCAGTAAGTTGCTGGGACATGGGCAAAAAACTTCTGAGAGATGGCTTTGTCCCAGAGAAGGAAGTTTACGCTTTCCCTTACCCGGTGTGTGTACGTAGTTACTCAAACTCGTACCCGAAGGAGCTGGGTTGCTGAGCAGCGTTGTGTACAATACGTGACTTACGGCTCCAAAACCCTTTGAGCAACAAATCACTGGAGACAGGGAGGTATCTGTCTCACCTGCTGTCCTTGTTGGGGGTTGAATGTTGCCATCGTTGTTAGCCGTGCGATGGATACGATGGGAAATGCAGTCAGGTTTGGCTCAAACAACTTTTATTCATGTAATGATGAGGTAGGTGTTATGGGTGTAATTTTCAGAAGTACCCAAGCAACTTAGGAACCAAAATCCATCAACGGTGTAATCACTGAAGTTCAGGTTCCTACATGAGTGACTGCTTAAAGTGTTACTCTATCACAGTTTTGGTTTGTGCCTAGCTTCATCTGAAATTGAACCAGGGACCTAGAGAGGTGTGTGTGTGTATATGTATTTCTGCCCAACTGCCTTTCAGGTGTGTTTATCTGTAATCAGATAGCTATACAGGAGATAGCTTTACAGGAGAAGCCTTTGCTCACAAGGCAGATAAAAAGGGAAAATCATAACTGAGGCTGCTGTGAGAACAGAAGGGTTGAATTGCGTAGGATGAGTAGAATCTGAAAACTCCACCAGATGAGGAATAAAAGAGTTACCTGGTGTTGTGTTTCATTTTTTCTCCTGGAGGGCACGGTACTGATCTTGTACGAGGTTTACTTCAGAGTCCTGAATGGACTGGTGGTCCAGTCTGACGTGCTGCTGAAAAAAGGATCCTCTCTTGTTCCTTTGCAGCACATGCTATGGAACAGCAGGTGAATTTTATAGCAAGTTTCCTGGATAGTGCACACGTAATTAGCTAGGTGTACTTTTAATAGCACCTTGGCTAAGTGGAACCCTAAGGAGTGTTTAAAAAAGCAGTGATTGAAAGGTGACTTATTATTTTGCTCAGTATTATGACTCCAATGAAAAACAAAAAAAGTTCTAGGATCTGGTGTCACATAAAGCACCCAAAACTTGTAAATGCAGATTATCAGTTTGCTTGAAAGATAGCATCTGAACATTGTCTTTGTGGACCGGTGGTCCTCAGCCTGTCCCTGGTACCGCAAAGCTGTGTAGCGTAACACCAGACTGGGAGACAGAACAGCGAGATTGATTGTACAGTATTGGTTATGAATAAAGGTCAAGTTCTGCCGTCTGATAAATCTGCTTTCTGTTAACCTCCTTGTATGCTATGAAATTAAGATTAATTCAGATGAAGTCATCAAGGAATATTTTGGTGGGCAGAGGGTTGATGTAACGATTCCAAGCCTGTGCATAGTTCGTGAGAGGGAGTAGTCCCTGTGGGCTGTTGGCAAGAGATAAAATACTCCTTTTAGTCCTGTAATGTCTGTCTTGTGCATTTGCTAGTTGCTTCCCACCAGCTCCTCAGGCACAAGTTGTTGGGTCTGTCTCAGCGTGGAAGTGTGTCAGGTTAATACCAGGTCCCTGGGAGCTCAGCTTCTTGGCATATTTTCACAAGCAAATACAATTAGGAGGATTAAAACCACCTTTATATGTTGTAATCTAAGTTAGTCTTCAAGGCTCCTGTTGTAGTCAGTACAGAGAGGGAGGAATCTCCAGAGAGATTGGTTTTGTCTCAAGATGGGTGTCCGATTTGGGTCATCCTCTGGGACTGTCTAATGGAAGGGCTCATTTGCTATGTCCACTGTGAATGGGTTTTATTGTATTTCTCGCTGCTTTTAGGATATCGCTGTTCCTTTACCATTGATGAAATGTTAACTCAAAGTGTAATGATCGCTTAAGGCAGTGACTTTGGCCTGCATACGGTATTGAAGGAGTGTCATAAGATTCTACTCCTCACCCTGGGTGGAAAAAATGAACAGAAAAGTCTTCTGACTTACTGACATACTTCCATTTTCTCGTAATTTATAGATATGAGCAAATGTAGGAGCTGTAGATAGGAGCGAATAAGAATAGGCTCCAAATCAAATAACAAAATTTTGAAAAGGTCAAATTAATATATTTTTACAGCTGTCTTTCACAGAATGAACGAGGCATTAAAATCCTGATTATAAGTTCTCGTGAGAATGGATTGTAATGAGAACAGGAACCAGCACATTATAAATCCACTCTCCTGGTAATAATTTAACTAGAACAGTAACTGGTACAAATATAATTCATTAATTCATTTTTATGACAATTTAAAGACTGAAATCTGGTTGTTACTGTGTGGCCTTCTTATGCCATATCTAGGACATTTTTTTGTAGTTATAGAGTTGAAGTATTGAGACTAAGACACATTATAAAACAGATGGATGTAAACTTCCTCGGAGCCTACCTTATCACAATTGCCCCCTTTTATAAAGTTCTTGTTTTGCTTAAGATTGGGTTGAAAGAATATTAAAAAGTAGTTCTGATTTATGTTTATTTAGGACAGATGGCTAATTTAACTAGTCTGATCTCAGTTTCTTATTGGACTACAGCCAGTGATCCTTGATAGTCTAATATCTGAATTCAACATTTCCCAAAAGCATCAGATGCAAATAGCAAAATAATTAAAAGACTGCATCAAACTGTAAATATCCATTAAAAAGTGTGAAATTTTTGCTAATAACATTTGTGGAGCTTTCGTTATTTTGAAGAGTTGTAGTTGCACTGACAGTAAAGACTGACACCAAATATGGTGAGTGGTTTTATTTGTTTATTTGGGTTTTTTTTGTTCCCCCTGCTGCTTTCAAAGTATCTTTAAAAAGACACTGTAACATAGCCTGATGGTCACAAAACTTCTTGCCCTTGTTTTAACAGGGGAGTGAAGGGAGGGATGATCCGATTTTAGGAGTCGGGGTTGTTCAGGATTTCGGACTGATGCTCTTGGCGTCCGCTTTTGTCCTCTGCGGTTCCCGCTCGCTGTCCCTAGGCAGGTCTGTGGGGCTTCGTGTGCTCTGGCTGCCCTCTCGGGAGCCGCTGATGGATGTGGCCTGCGTGACTGTCACAGAAGACATTTATATGGCAAAATGATTGTAATCTGTCAATTTAAGACAGCTAGTTTTGTTAGATGAATTTTCAAGTTACTCCAGAATTTGTGTGTGCCCTCTTTGTCAAAAAGGAGTATAGCCTGTTCTTAATAAATAACTCGTGATTGGGAAAAACCCTAGAACAATTAAAATCTGTATTTTAGTCTGTAGTGCTTAGACATCATGAGTGAAACCTTGGCTCCGCTGAAGTCAGCAACAGAACTCCTTATCGATTGTACCTGGACCGTTATTTATGCTAAAATAGATGGGTAGAAGATACAAAATTATAAAATCCATGTTACTCATTCTTTTTTTGTTGTTGTTGTTGTTCAAAACACCAAGCACGTTTCCTTGGCCGGGGTTCGTACTCGTTCCATTCTGCCTGTGCGTCAGGTATGCCGCCTCGTGTATCAGCTGCTAGTTCACTGTAACTGGCTTTTCTGGCATCTTCACCATGGATGCGTAGCTTAATCTTAATAAAGATGTCCACATGAACTCCCATCTGAAGAACTGCAGCTGGAGAGTTTCTCTTTAACACCTAGCTCACGCGTACCAAATGATCAGTGCTTCCAGTATCTTCATTAATAATATTAATGTTTAGAGACATTAATGATGATCCTTAGCGTAACCGTAGGCTTAATAGAAGATTGGTCAGATAGTAGAAAAGACCTATATACATGCTGTTAGCATGTTTTTACAAGGATTCCTTTAAAAATGGATTTATTGGAGAGTAATAGCTGTAGGTTGAAATATTAAACTGTAGACACTAATAGATCTTCCTTGTAAATAACAATGCGTCTTCATGAAATGTGTCTCGTTTTTTGGAAACATAGGTTCTTCACATTGTCTCACCATATATTTAGTGTTAATCTTGTCAGTGAAAGTCTATTTAGACCACAGAATTTCATGAGTTTTATATTCAAACTGTCTTGTCCTTCCCACTCCTTAAGACAGTCTCTGTATTAGATTGCAGGTTTTCTATTTTAAAGATCTTTTTAAATACCAGCTTGTTGAGTTCCTACCAAAAAAAAAATTAGAAAGAAAATCTTGCAATAAGCAAAGCTGCAATCATAACATATCCTGAATGATGATATTAAAATTTGGAGTAGAAGCAGTAAGTTATTTCCCATAAGCCATAGATTAATGGAGCAGCAGCAGTAAACTATGCCACAAGAAAGGTCTCTGTATTAATTAGGAGATGCTTTGTGTGGTGTCAAAATGCAGTATAGATGGGTTAAAATGAGGGGATAAATGTTGCTGCAGAAAAATCATTGAAAAAAATAATTTTATGTAGAGGCCTGCCCCTGTGACTAGTTTATCCCAGCAGCATGTGCTAGTTGGTGCAGTACTGCAAGTTAAAGGGGCTGAATAGTTAAACTAGAAATTGCAGCAGCTGCTATGTGCTGGGCTTGGACGGCACATCAAAGTGCTGCAGAAACCAAGCTCCGTGCGTGGTCCTGGCGGGTCCCAGGTTGGTATTTCAGGGAAAGTGTGGCAGAATAAAAAGTTTATAGACCTGTATGAACATGCCTAAAACTTGTACTCTAGGCTACTGGGGAAAATACGGTGTGGAAGTATGGTGCGTAAGACTAAAATGCCCTTATTTATGCTACTGTGAAGTGGAGGGGAGAGAGGGCGTGCTGTGTGTGGTACCAATTTCATCAGTTCAAGGTCTGAGATGGGCGTTCTTGCCGGTGGAATTGGCTCTTCAGCGTCAGATGTGGCAGCCAAAAACTTTGGCTCTCCTACTCCCCAGTTCGGTCTGCAGTTGTCCAAGACAGAGGCTGTCCTCTTGTGGTGTCTGCTATATGTACTCATTAGGAGAAACTAATATAAAATGACCTGGTGACAGAGGACTTTTGATCAGCTCAGCACACTGGCTGCACAACTGCCAGAGCTTTCTGGTGAACAGCAGTAATTCAGTGTACAGGTGGGTCATCTTGGCTTGAAGAAACAACAGTAGCCCTTTCCAAGCCTGATCCACCAATATTGTATGTGCAGCTTTCCTGTTCGAGGGCGATGTGGTTTGCTATGGATTTTGCTTTTGCAGAGTACTGCCTGTCCATAAGACACTGGTATTTTTAATTTAGATCTTGCTGCCCAGAACAATTTTCATTCCACAGGCATTACCCCAAGGGTAGATGGTGGTGCTTCCTAATATTCAGTTTCCTTTCTACTGTAAAGCAACGTAACTTCATTGAAATTCAGCTTTCCAGCTGGAACAAGTGGGAAATGGCTTAGAATGGTTGATTTTGACTTACAGAGACTCTGGGAGTCCCTAGCTCCAAATTCTAGGAAGGTCACTTAGTTCTTGTGAACTGATGGTGGCTCAGATGCTCCAGCCAAAGAAGCTGCTGAGAGCAGAACAGAGGAGTGAGCCATCCACTCACTCCTCTGTTGTAATCTCTTGTTTTTTCCTGCTAGTTTCATGGCTATAAACTTAACTGTAGACTATTTTTGGTGCCTCAGAAGAGTGATGCAAGGTTTATTTCTGTCAGATGCAGAAAAGAGATAGGAAATGCTTGAGTTTTCACTCTAACTTCAAAAGATCTTACAAGGCAGTGGGAATTTTTGCCATGGCAGATCTCCCGTAGTTTTCAACGGGATACAAGAACAATCTGTATTTTAATAAACATGATGACTGAGACTTGTTGCTGAGTGAAACTAATAAGATGAAATATGTTGACAAGTCATGGCTTTGTATTGTTCAGCCTGAGTATAAATTGAAAAGTCAGCAGTACTGGACAAGTACGACTTTTGAAAATGTGAATATATTTACATGATTTGATACGTAATGTCGAAGCCAATTTGTTAATGGGCAACTTCAACGCTTGGTTTTATATACTGAATAAAAACTAATAGGTCAATTGTAACGTAAAAATGCACATTTTATTTTGGCTTTCTGTTTTTAGGATTAAGCCACGTATTCAGCATAACAAGAAGAAAGCAATAACCTTCTTTTGATTTGATGATATACAGCACCTTTTATGTAAACCCATGAAAAGTGATTACTGGTATCATGAGGAAACAGCACCTTAGGGATTTTACTAGGCAAGGCAAACAGCTGGAACCCATAATCTCCTACAAGTCTGATTGTCTGTGGATCACCATGTCTACCCTAGGGTGCTATAAGTAATACTTTTTTTAATTATGCAAAACAATAAATTCTTTGAAAATTTTGAATTTAAAATTGTGAGTAACCATGAAATTTAACTATGTGTGAAGCCAGATGTTTGCCAGAAGTTCTTAGTTTAGGACTCTGCAGATCTTGGTTTTGTATGTAAATATGAGACATTTCCTATTATTTTCTTGACATTTAAGATGAATTATTCCATCAGTTTAACTGAAGTTTAATTTAACTGGAGGAATACATATATCTAATCTTTGACAGTTGGTTTTTTCAAGTTAATTTAAAAGAAATTTAACTGCATCTTTAACGGAAATAAGTCTAGCTTTGTGGGTATTTGCATTGATTTAATTAGATAAGCTTAAAAAAAAGAAAAGGACAACTTCTTTTTGAAAGTTGAAGATAGAGCGACTGTATTTCTCTCTTCTTGAGTACAAACCTCTTGAGAAATGTTGCTGTCTGTCCGTCGACCGGGTAGTAGTGCCCTCGTCGTTACTGCCGTGCGTTAGTGTTTGAAAGGCTGTGGTCTGTGTGGCCTTCCTAAGGGGTCTAGCCCATGCAAATTCACTGAAATCACGAAGCATGAGCTATGCTTTAAAAAAGGAAGTTAGATCATTCTTAAAATACTACCTCAACCATCCTCTTCACATTTTAGTTTCTTAGTAGCAAGGTAAAATATCCAGGCCACTTGTAGCACATCCAGTAATCTGAAATAATACATGCTTTAAAAATCGTATGAAGCCTGTGCAGACCTCGGTGCCCTAAGCTGTATCCTCTGCTTGTTCCTAGCGATGCAGTACGGTGTTGCTTATGTTGAGGGAGCATTTCTCCTGGTCCTAATCACAGAATATTGAGCTCCTAGTGTTGGTGACACAGTACAATGAAACAAAAATTACTATTTTCAGCCAGGCATCCTGCTCCCTGTTGACTTGAAAGCCCTGATGTCACACTGCACGCTGCTGACTCCAGAAGTGTTTCGGAGAGGGATTGTCATATATTCAGACACCCGCTAGAGATGTCTGCATGGTATGTTTGTGTCTGTCGGCTCTTTCGGTATGCTGATTTTTCTGGCAGTTTGTATCACTCTTTCTCCCAGAATTCTCGTGCCTTTTGCCTGGTCCGGATCTCTGGGGGAACTATCTGAGAGGCTCCTGGGGAAAAAGGTGTTTGAGCTTCTATTGTTAAAATCCTCCTTTCTGAGAGACTTCTAGGAGGGTGTTCCATTATCTCTGCAGCTAGAGGTGCTACCAAAATCTTCAAAGCCAGCTGCTGGACTTAACAATATAATTTTCACCTGAAACTTTTTGTTCTAGCAGGTGATAATGATTAGGAGTTGGATATTAAAAATCTGCTTTTTTCCCCAGGATGAGGTTTTAGCCAGACATCAACACAGGCAGAATGACTGTGTAGGTAAATGCTGCTTTCTCTCATCTTAAATGCCCTGTTGCAAGCAGCTGCATCATTCTTGAAATGTCATCATAAAGCTTGTCAGACAATTTCTGCCCCTCAAAGGCAGATTCTAGGTGATCTAAGTGTATAATTTGCATGTTAATTTAAATGTGCGAACTGGTTTGGGGTCAAACCCACTGGTTTGATGAAAGCATTGAGAAAAGGTTATCAAACATGCAAGATGAGTGATGAACAGGCATTGTGTAAGGTAAACATCCACGACTTCTTGTCACTTGTGGGAGTTTGTTAGGAAGCCTCAGTTCCAGGAGGATGGTTAAGTCTTTGAGCATTTACATTATCTGCAGTAGAACTGTCGTGTCCTTAAAGATGTGTCTAAGCACATGCTTCAAGAATAGCTCTTAGAGCTATGTTGGAGGACAGGGCAGACCAGCATTTCCAAGTAGCCATCTCAGTCTATGATCAATAAGGTTATGATACTCCATGTATAAATTTAATTGATTAACGTGCAGTTTTGCTGTGTGTGACTCAGTCTTTTTCTGGCTGGTGGAATTATCAGTTACTTCAGAAAACTTTGAGCGTTCTTCATCTTTAAAGTTCCTCTGGTTATGTATCCCTGAATAGAGACAACAGTTGAAATTCTTCATCACATGTCTTTCTGTAAGTATTTATTTTATAATACTAATTGTGCCTTACAATACTGAGAAGTAAAATTCGCATGAAACTGGACTTGCAGGTCAGGGTAAAGGGTATTGTCATTGTGTACTGGGGTGCTTTTTTCTTGAACAGTTTATATCCATCCTGTATTGGTGGGGGATGGATTATTTGGCCCAGTTGTTCTTGCCTACCTCTAATTTCTCTAGTTTTATCATGGTTAGGACATTAAAAATCATAATGGGCAGAAACTTCACATGCCAGCTGCTAGACTACTCATAAATTCTACTCTGGGACCAATATTTTTCGCTCATCTTGCATTTTATTAATGATTTTTAAAAATTCTTCGTTATCCTTGTTTTCAGATGTTTCTCACTTCTTTTCCAAATTAACATGCTGTGTGATGTTCTGGTCTGAGTCATTACGGGATGTTAGAAGAATCCTGAGGTAGAGAAGGACAGACATTTAACCTCAAAGGGAGGGATGGGTGGTAGTGATGGTTTAATGACAGTACAGCATGCAGAATTTTAATAAGTTTCCTCCATGTTTAGTATGTTGAAATTATCTTAAGTAACAGTTCATATAATGTTGTGTTGAAATAGTGCCTTAGAGCCTCATTGTCAAGTACAGAATAAACCCCCAGAAAGATGTATAGTCTCTGGATTAAAGAAGCACTAATCCAGCTGTGAGATGTCACGTGGATACCAGCAGATGGAAGACATAAGAAAAGGAGCTAAAGCTGTAATGGGTGAAGTTTTGTGGTGTTAGGTTTTCATTTTCAAATATTGATAGATAATTGACACAGTCATTTTTCGGTAGGATTCAGTCCTCCTTTTTGGTGTTATCTGAGAAGCTACAGATTCATCAACCATGGTTTCTTTGATGTTTTGATACCTTAAAGAATGGAATTGTCATGAGTTCCAGCTTTCTCAATGTTTCAGTTTCTTTCATGATGTGTCTTGCTTGGAAGGTCTGGAAAAATAAAGTAGAGGTGAGGAAAAAGTATCCTAGAGGAGCACCGAGCAACTGCACTCCATTTACGAGGATCTGCAATCCTAATGAAACCTGAGGTCACAGAATAATTGAAGTTGGATGGGACCTCAGGAGGTCATCTCGTAGCACCCCTGCTCGATAATACAGATGGTGGGTAAACTAAGACTGTTTCACAGGTTTGGCATAGTTGAGTTATAGAGATTCCTAACTGGCTAGAACAAGCAGGGCCTGCTCTTCCATGCGTACTATTTCTGTGTTGCTTCTAGGTTGTCTGCAAGGTTCAGATCCATTGTTAATGCACACAGTAAGAATATGGATTGCAGGCATAGATTGTATGCATGTTTTATGTGCACCATTTCTAAAAATGAATAGGATAACAATGATGAACGTTTGCTGTTGTGAAAAGCTCCTGAAGTTTTGTATGAGTGTGGGAAGCTGGGCGTCTTCTATTTCTCTGAGAGTAAAACCTGGGTGAGAGAATCGAGGTCAGATTATACCTCAGCTGGGGCAATAATACGAATGCACTGGTGGCTAAGTTGCAATAGGACACCAGACTTCCATCATATAATGTTGGCCTTCAGTTGTGCTTTATAAAGACATCCTTACTGCTAACAGCATACTGATGGTCCTGTCTCTGTAAGATTATCTAAATTCCTCCACTGTTCTCGAGGACCCCTTGGTTGGTGCTGAGGTGTCCGAGGGCTTTGGGTAGACTCATCGCTAGCATTTTTACAGGTGGTGTGCGGACTCGGAGGTGGTGTGCGCCCGCTCGGGCACAGCGACGCAAGCGTGCAGCCTGTGCGGGGCGAGCGCCGCAGCCAAGGTGGGACGGCTCGCGTAAGCCTGCGGCGCCGCGCTGTTCCTGCTCGAATCGGCCGTCCTGATACGAGTTGTGACATTGCTTTCCCTTCGGTAGAGGCACTCGAGGTGGTTTTGGAAGAAGTACTGATCTAATTCAGTCTCACTGACTTGCTTAGTTCGTGTGATGAATGAGATTTTAATCTCTTTTTAAGAAATACTAAGGGTACAAAGCTTGAAAAAAGGATGCATGAGGTGTCTGTGTACCACATGGAAAACTTTCCGTCTGGGAGAATACTCGATATAGTGGTACGATCTTTTTTTCTTTTTTTCTTTTTTTTTCTTTTTTCTTTTTTTTTTTTTGGTGTCCATAACCTTATTGTAAGAAAAAGCATCTACAGAATTTACCTGGAGAAATTGTTCCAGAGCACAGTTCCTTGTGAAATGTTAATGAAATACCGGCTGTGACCAGCTCTGTATTTCTCCATTCAGGATCACAGCAGTAACTCTCCTTAAAACTAATGTTTGATTTTTTTATGACAGCGTTTGGGGAAGAAGAATCCTGGTTAGGCTGCTGCAGGCTTGCCCTTTTGCTTTCCTCTTTGCTTTAGTGACTGAAAGACAGTGGAGATGATAGCTGTACGTAAGGAGCTCCGTGCCTCCACGTCCTTTGAAAATAAACACAAAACCATGCTCTCGTGCTAAATGGAGCTGCATCAGCAGCTTTCTTGGTTAAATAACTAATAGGCTGTTTTATGTTTTTATTTAGAGCAGGGAATGAAGTAATTCTGGAACCAGGTTAGTAAACACTGCGGTCTGGCAATTAGGAAATTGATTGGGGACCTAATTCACGATAACATAGTCCATTTTTTGCCAGGACTGTAAATATCTCCTTATTGCTTAATTCTACAATATCCTTAATAAGAAACCTGGTCATTTGTAAGAAATCAGCCGTACGTGTGGCAGGCTCATCTGTTTGTCTTGCTCTCTTTTTTTTTAACGTTCATTTGCAACAGAAGCAACTTGGTACAGATAGAAAAGAGCAAATGGTAACGGGCTTGAAGTTGAGAGCTCTTAGCTTTTAACACTCAAGCCCTTGAAGCGGAGGATTTGGGGATAAAGAGACTTTACTTATGGGTTAGAGATCCTTTGTTCTGTGCTTGGCTGTTTTTTTGTTTGGCTTCGTTTTCCTATAGCATTAGTAGATGGCAGGTTGCTTGCAAAGTAAAGATACTTAATTCTAGGGTCTTGAGCTCATAAAACATTTTTAAAAATGCAAAGGCAGCACTCACTGGAGGGCCTTTGGCACCCATGACACTGTGTCAGGATTATGGATTACTGCCAGTCGTGCATTTCAGTCTGAAAAATTGAGTTTTAGCTCTCTGAGAACACGCTGATTGTAAGAGCAGTCCGTACCACTTAAACTACTCGTACCAGGCACCCTGGGCCTCCTGAATTCACAGTAGCTATATGCTTCGCTTCAGGTTTGCAGCATAACTTTCAAGTGATTTCATAGAAAAGGAATAAAACTGAATTGTAATCCTTGAAAAATATATACCAAAAAGGTCATATATGTTGCTTATGTACAGTGGAGTTCCATCAGACTTGAAAGCGGGCAATTTCAAGGCCAAGCAAAGCTTATTACTGGAGCCAAACAGAATCTCAATCAATTGTAAAATGAACTTTTAAATCCTTGGCTTTTGAAACCTATATTAAGCAACAGGGAAAAAGTATTAATTGTTATGAAAATGCAAGCACGGGCTTTATTGTTTGGGGGCAGGACTGACATTTGCAGCATCTTCTTAGACCTTTAGCAGAATCAGTCTTGCCAGGAAAGAAGGGCAGCTTCAGGCTGCCGGTGAAGTCGGCTTTGCCCGAGCCGAGGGCAGGGTCCCTCCTGGCCAGGCAGCAGTAAATGAAGCGATGGCTTCGTCTTGCCACTCCACTCATCCTGATGGCCCTGTGGGCGGCATTAACATAAGATATATGCTCCAGCCTTAAAGGTTGGCACCAGTGTACTTCATTTGCAGAAGGCACAGCCCCTGTCGCTTGATGCAAATACACAGATGTGTATTTGGAGAGGGGTTAAGCGTGTAAGGTGTTTTTATAACATATTTGACACTTCTTCCGCTGATACTTAACAAAGAGGAAGAACAACACAGGATGTGGACTCCTACGATCCATCTTTGTGCTGACTAAATATAAATATCTATGACAAATTGCACAAGGATGCTTTAATGGCAGTTGTCAGAGACATTTAAAATGGATTAGATCTTTTCCATTTTCCCGCTAATAATGAATGTTTAGTGAGACTTTTAAAGCTGTTAGCTATTAATTATAGTACCTAAAAATATGATCGTGTTCAGTGAAGTAGGAATCGGCACACGACTGTATGCAAAAGTATGTTCTCTGTCTAGCTTTTGTGACCTAGCTTACTACTTTACATTTTATTTATAAATACAAGAAATAATTTTTTAATGATGACAGCTGGTGATGAAGCAGCCTTGCCCTTGAAAGTTGTAAGCAGGCTGAGAATATTAACACTAAGGAGGTAAAAGGATAGATTAATAGATAAATGTCCTGATACTTAAATAATGTATGATAAAATTAGATTACCATAAATTTAGTTCTGTTGTAGACATTAATATTGTTCTGAGGCTAGAACTTCAAGTGTGGAAATAGAGGGTTAGTGTTTGCATTAATAAAAATGCAGACCATTGTCCTTTGCTAGTGTTGTTGCTGCTTTCTGCAGATAAGAAATCGCCTTCTCTTTAAATTCGTTTATACTACCAAGGGTTACTTTTGCAGATTGGAAATAAATAGGGTTATATTTCTACAGCGAAAATAAATGTTTCTACTGTTGAAATAAATGACTTATTCCAACAATAGAAAGCTGATTATAGTATTGATAAAGAGGCCTGTCAGTCAAATAATTCTCACTTATGTATTCAAAAATCTTAACTAATAGTGCGATGAAAAAAGCTCTAGTGGCTTTATTAAATTCTTGCTTTTCAGGGTAATTTTTTTTTCTTTGTAGCTGGAAAGCATCTTCTGTTTGCAGCTTGCAGTCATTTCCCCAAGTAGTGTTAGAGCAGAGTGAGGAAGCTCAGAGTCTTTGTTTTGGTTTGGTTACTCTGTTTTCTTGGTGGTTTGTTTTGTGTGTATTGGGTTTTTGTGTGTGTGTGTGTGTGTGTGTGTGTGTGTTTTTTTGTTTTTTTTTTTTCCACCTGAGTTAGTCAAGTAGGGGGAATCCGGCTTGTGGGATCTAGTTTCGGTCTTTGTGGGTCTATTTGTTTGGAAGAAACTGCGTCTTCAGAAGACAGCTCGGCAGTACCTTCGTGCTCCGTGGAGACCTGGCCCACTAACCTCTTTCAGTAATCCGTCTGCAGGCTCCGCAGACCGTCCGTCTCGGGTCGCTTGGCCCCCAGCACTGTGGGGTAGCAGGCACCGCTCTCGCCCCTGTTTTCCTGGCCGAGGGATTTATCTCCTCTGACGTTAGCCGCGAGAAGTTAGGCATGTAGCCAGCGCTAGTTTTATCAGCTCCCCCGACAGTCAGCAGGGAGAGGGGGAAATGCCCGGAATGTTGCTTGCCCTCTCCTGGTAGGGAGGTCTAAATGCTTTTTTTTGAACATGTCTTTCTCTGTTGGTAATGGAGTCTGATTTAGGCCGTGCATTCTAAACTCAGGTTAAGTGAGATGAGTCTCACTTAAGACTTGCACAAAGTCACATAGGAGACGTCTGGTAGGCCAGTGTCCTACCCTTTATTTTGTTGCATATCCCAGTCTGATGTCCTAGCCGATGGATCTTCATTGTGCTGTTGGCTGAGCCAGGGGTATGACCATTGAGCAGCCCTGTCTCTGAATCTTCCCTGAGGGGCAGCATCAAAAAAGTTCAAATTCTCCCTTGTCTTTCCTGCTTTGTTCGTGGAAATTTCTTTGTGCACCAGGTTTCTCGTGAAGACCCTTCCAAGCCTTTTGACCCAGCAGCCTTGCAAGACCTGTGCAAAGTAGTTACGGCGTGGGGAGATGAACTAGACTGAATTCCCTTCCAGATATAAGGCTGAGGTTCTTGGGTGTCGATGGGAATGGGACTGGAGCCTTTCCTGATGCTTCAGCAGAGCACGCTATTAACCTCATGAGAGCTACCACAGCTCCAGAGAGGGCAGTGGATGAAATTCTGGGGTTGTCTTCTACAGATTTGAATACTTTTCCCAGCTAGCTTTTGCTGTAAGGAGGTGAAAAATGAGAGCAGAAATACATAGAGGAGAGATTTGATGGGGAAGAGGAGGGGAAAGGAGCGCAAGAATTTATTCTGAGTCCACCTGTGTGTGTGTGCATGCATTTATTTCTGCTTAGGCATTGACATTCCTCAAAGTACTCTCATTTGATAGCTCTGAGTGCCCTAATGATAATTACATTTACACTAAATGTGGAGCAGCATCAATACTGATATACAAATAATTTAAATCTGCCAGCCAGCTGTCTTAACTAATCAAATGGAGATTGCCCCCTGTCTCAGTCAGTAAAGACAGAGAAGAATTCATCTTCTTTAAGCGGGAGCAGCGCGGAGGGTGAATGTGGTGGCCCTTCTGTTAAAGGTGTCCTTCTAAGAAAAAGGATACGACGAGGAACGAGCAGGCTTCGTCTGTCTCCAGCGTAAAGAAAGCTGGGCTGACTTGCGCCAGCCTTGGGGTCTGGAGCGTAGCTGTGTCACTTAGAACAAATGGTTGGTTTTTAAAAATGGACGAATTTTGCAGCAGTGATTGAATTTTTCAGCTCTCAAACAGAAGTGTCTCTGATTCCATCCCTTGGTATGGTCATACTGAAAAAGCAAAATTTACTTGCTGTTATTTTTGGAAGGAAAATAGGCTTTAACCTTGAGGTGCTGAAACAGCAAATAAGATACTGTGTTCAGGTAAGGATCTGTGACCTGTAACAGGTGTGAGGGGCTGCAGAAGTGACCTGCTTTTACTTCACAGCATAGAGTAGAGGGAACCTTGCTGAGTGCTAATTAATTGTTGCTTTCATGCAAAATAATTCTTACCTTCAAATAGCCTTGAAAAGAGTTCTTCCAGACTTTTCATCTAGGAAAAGTTGATATTCAATTACAGCTCCATAAAATGGGATCTAACTACAAGGACTGAGCTTTTTAAAATTACGGATTTTGAACTTAAATAGTTTTTCAACTATTTAAGCAAGCCATACTTAATTTAAAAATAATCCTGTCTGTCTCAGTGCATTATTGTGAAGGGGTTTTTTTGAGGGGCTTTGTTTTTAGTATGGAAATAACTCCTCTTTTTTTTTTTTTTTTTGGTGGGGTGTTTTTTTTTTAATAATATTGTATCTGGTCTTCTGGGGGCTCTGCATGCAATATTTTTACTGAGATAGTAATATCATCTGACTCTGTGTCCTCAACTCGCATGGACTTGCTCCTTGTGCCCGTGCTCACAGTGGGATAGGAACAGCGTTGAAGCATGAGGAGAAGACGGGGAAGCAGCTGCCAAGCTGGGCTTGAGCAGCTGGATGAGGCCAGGCTGGCTCCAGCCAGCCCGCACGCAGCTCGGCGTTACTCGAGCAAGCTCATCTGCAGCTGCGGAGGTGCACAAGCACGTGCTATAGCACCGGTACCACGATTCCCCTGGCACCCCGCGTATGGGATGGCCAGCTTGCCTCGAAGCGCGTGCTGTAAGTAGTTGTGTGGGAATACCTGCGTTTGCATTCATTCATTGCACGGTGTACTTCATCCTGAGAAATGGGAACAGTTTTGTACCAAAGGAACCACCCACTCAAAATACATAAATGAGGCTCTTTGATACGTAATACTTTAAAATACAGCAGAGCACATGGGAGATTCCCAAGGAGTGTTTATTATGGTGACAGGTAGAACCGAATGAGTAAAAGCCTCAGTTGGCTCTCAGTTCTGGAAGGTCCTCATTTGTGATTATAGTCATGATGATAAGGCAATTAAATGCCAGCGCACATATATCTTCCATGTCTGTGAGGCTTCTGGCATAATTATATAATCAAAAATGCCATTAAAGAGCAATAATGTTATTAGTGCGTCACTTGGAAGAAATGCACAGCTTGGATGCTAAGTGTACAAAACAACAAAAGTCCAAAACATACTGCAGTGTTTAGGGTAGGACATGCACGACTGGATGGTGCAGTCGAGCTCTCTGCTGATTCCTAATGAATAGTCATGTTGTGTGTTAACCCCAGCTGGCAACTAAGCACCACACAGCCGCTCACTTACTCCCCCTCCATGGGAAGTGAGGAAAGAATTGGGAAAAAAAAAGTAAAACCTGTGGGTTGAGATAAAGACAGTTTAATAGGACAGCAGAGGAAGAGAAAATCATAACAATGATAAAAGAATGTACAAAACAAGTGATGCACAATGCAATTGCTCACCACCCACTGACTGATGCTCAGCCCGTCCCCGGGCAACTCCCCCAGTTTCTATACTGAGCATGACGCCCTATGGTATGGAATAGCCCTTGGGCCAGTTTGGATCAACTGTCCTGGCTGTGCCCCCTCCCAGCATCTTGAGCGCCCGGCAGAGCAGGGGAAGCTGAAAAGTCCTTGACCAGTGTAAGCACTGCTTAGCAACAACTAAAACATCGGTGTGCTATCACCAGTATTCTCATGCTGAATCCAAAGCACAGCACTGTACCAGCTACTAGGAAGAAAATTAACTCTATCCCAGCTGAAACCAGGATGAGCAATTACTTAATCTTGTATGGCACCTTGATATTTAAGTGTTGCATAAATTAGAGTAGAAGAGCATGCAAGTGCAGCTTTTGTGCTGTATATTTCCAAGATCATTAATTTTAGGACTATCTTTAAAACATTAGTGATTTCATTAGAGTGTGAGTCCTACTTAGCTTTGATTCAGTCTAGTCTCTTGGAATGGGTTCTGGATCCTGTGACCAAAAATGTCTCCGTGTACGTCATCCACAGAGACGAGGGGCTATTGAGCTCCGGCCCTGTTAGTACACAGAGAAGACAGAGAATTTCTTTGTTCCTGGACCAGTGAAGCATCTTTTACATTAGAGCTTTAAGCTCAGCTCATAGGAAAGCGAATAGGGAGTTTTGAGTAAGGATTTAATTTCTGTTGTCAATACTGAGTGTGACGAGCGCTAGCATCAGCTATTCTGGCTGAACCGTAACCAGTTGGAGGTACACTGATTGATTGAGAGTTGTCTAACCTTGAAGCGATGAAGACCTTGCTGCGTCAGAGTTCGCTACCTATCCTGTAAACATGGGTGAAGCTAGCAAGTCGAGTGAATGTGAAATAAAGTTGATGGGTTCAGGGATATTAGGGTCAAAAGGGTCAACTAGATTTTATTTTTTTTCTGGCTACCTTTGTAGCACATCAAGGAATGTCACCTGTTTATTCCCGTGTAAAGTCTAATAATTTAATGCTGTATTTAATGCATAAATGTGTTACAATAATGCCTGTGTCTACCACTGATTGAAATATTCAGTTGTATTCCCACGAATATTTTTGAGTGGAACAATTTATTCTCTTTTTCTTAACCTTCTCCTGGAAAATAGGCACTTTGAAGAAAAGGAAATTGGCAGAAAATAAATGCTCAAATCAAAATGAAGTTGCTATTAAAAGTAAAGGCAAATAGATGAATATAGTGTTTTTCCATATGTAGTTGGCCATTAACAAAATGCTGGCTGAAATCTGTTTGTGTAAAAGATTCTGCTTTATGAAAGTTGTACTTTGGGGGAGAAATTAAAATGTAACTATATCGCGCTTAATGGCATCACACCCAAAAATATGGGGTTAAAAAAAAGTTTTGATCTGATTAATTATTTCCATGATTTTCAGGGAAAACTTATTTTCCATAGTAGCTCTCTTTTCCTACCCAGCCTCTGTTCCGAGCTGAACTCGGATCAGTTGCTTTTCATTCACATATTGATTTCTTCGTGCCTTCGGTAGATCCATACAATGTCAGTTCCCTTAAAGAGCGTTTTGCCTTTTAAGTATTTGTAACCTATCTGAGAAGAGATGGTAAGTAGCAATGTGCTACAGCTTTACATTTAAATTAATCTGTATTGATTGTAAATAATGTAAAATACTGTTGTAAACAAACAATGACTGATGTCTCCCAGGTATGGAACTAGGAACAGAAATATGTTCTGTGCCAGTTAATGTAGGTATAAGATATTCTGAGGCAGCAAAGATACTTGCATCTCCAACTAGCCAAATCCTTTTTGTTGTGAATCCTTTTAGCTTAGAAAAGCTGAACTCCAAGTTTGGCATAGTCCATTAAAAAACAGAAGACACTTAAAGGGATAATCCCTGTGTCCTGGCTAGCGTTGCCTCTTTCAGTAAAACCGCCTGCAAGATCAAACTTTGCAAAAATGTAATGCTATATTCCCAGAGTGCAAAGCCCGTTTTATTCCCGATTCTGTGTGGACGCGTATTTCTGTTTTTAGACCTCATACATTCACTCACTGGCACAATCCTGCCTTGCATCTACCAAGACGTGCGATGTCATTGATGAATGATATAAAGGCTGCTTTGGTCCCATCGGTCTGTGGTCTAGCTCGTAATTTTTGAGTACTTCAGGATTTAGATTAAGGCAGCAGACCTAGCATTCCTAATTCCATTTAGTCATATAGATAGAAGAGTTCTTGTTTAATAACTTGCATTGTGTTCCGTATTTTTAACTTTTGGATAATTAATTTACTCTGAAGGACAAGCAGTGTTGATGAAAATAGTCCAGACATAGAAGCATTTAAATAGCAGCTGGAACTAGTCGTGTGATAAATCTGTAAAGTATAAAATACGTGTAAAGATCTATCTGAAGGAAAAATGTTCCAAAATTCACTTTTTCTGGTTTGATTCTTGAGACCATGGATTGATCCGTGGCCTGGGTCACTTGCCCAGTGTCAGCATTGCCCAGTATCACCGCGCTTCTGTATGAGAGAAGGGCAGGCCAGAGCGTACCGGCTGGTAAATGACTCTGAGCAGATGCACAGAAGGTCAGGCAGTGACTCCTGGCCTTAAACTCCAGATCACCTCCGGAAACTTAATAGTACCCTGCATGAAAGGGGCAAAACATTTATAAAGGAGGTCAGGCATGCAATTAAACTCAAACATAATAGTTTTGCTTGTAGTCTTTTTGAAGTTAGGATTTAAAATTCTATTCTTAAAAAGCCCCCAAACAAACAAACAAATCGCAGTTGCAGGTTTGTTTCATGTTTTGTTTTTATCACTCAGGGAAAATACCTCTTTAGAAACGTTTATTTTCAGAAGAAACAAACTGCCAATTAAGTGAGTGTATGTTTATTTCTTTGTCTGAAATTTTTTCAGATGCCTGAGAGTAACACGAAAGGCTGGCGCAAAAGACTGCAAAGAGTTAGAGCGGCCTGCCATTAATCTGGCTCACAAGCGCAGATAGTTTGGCCGGGGGGGAAAGGCAGCACTGAGCTGATTTTGCTTGATTCATCACGGTATTGCCAGCCCTTCTGCTGCGTGCAGAGCCTGCGTTTGGTTTGCCACTGCCCACGGAGACTGTGCCGCCCCAAACGCGGCAGTCTGAGTAGCCTTCTCGCCCGAGGATAGCCATTAGAGACCCGGTAGGGACCCTTCCAGCCCAGCCTTTGGGAGAGGACAGCGAGCCACCTGTGGGGTGGCAGTAGGGCTGGCTTCTCTAGCCTGGCTTTATAACAAGCGCAGGGCAAGAAGACACCAGCTTTATTTAGACAGTGCTTACTCTCACATGTAATGAGGCCTTTAATTAGGTTTTCACAATGTGACAAAAAAAGTCTCTAATTAAAAATATTTATAGTTGGTTTTTGATTTGAGTCTTCATCACATATATAAAACAAAATTTGTCATCTGAGGTGAAGCATCTGGCAAGTTGGTAAGTGTTAGCTCACGAATCGAGTGTGACTATTTTGGGATTGGGAAGTTACTCAGATGTAGTATGGATGTGTCCAAGGAGGGATGCAGCTAAAATGAGGATGGCAAGTTTTAGGACGTGGTTTTTCTTAAGGCTTTTTTCAGGCCAACAAGCTTAGACACCAGCTCATCTAGCTGCTTTCCTAGAGTTCGTTTAGAGTTGATAGACACAGGTGTCCATGGGAGCCCACCACCAAGTTAATTCATAGATGACACCTGTGGAAATTAAACTCCTAAGGTGGGCTCAGGTCTTAAGGCAGTGGGGATCACAGGTACACAAAGGTTTCTTCCAAATCATTATCCCTGGAGTGCTGCGATGATGGGGAAAATGTAGAATTCCTAATTATGATTTGAAGTCTTGCTTGTTTTAACCTGGTGGCGAGAGTCAGCAGAGGGAGAGGGCAAAGAAATCTGCTGTGACCCTAAAGCTGAGTAGCAGCACGCCGGGACCTGTTCTGGGCCCCGGACCCTCCTGGCTGTGTCCCCCGCCCCAGCTCCTGAGGGCCAACTTGGAGAAGCGGCCCCACAGTAAGTGCTGGAAATCCTTGTAAAATGGAAACCTCCTTGAGCTCGGCGTTTGGGGTTGAAGCTTTTTTCTCTCTGGAGTTCTCCCAGACCCATTTTGCATCCTGAATTGGAGCAGACGCAACTGCATGGTTTGTTTTAATTTTGAAGGAAAAGTTTGCCAGTGTTTCTGCTTTTTAATTTTTTTAGCATTATTTGTAAATCCTTACAGAGCCTCTCTTTCTTTCCCACAGCAACTCTTTTAAGAGGACTTGTTTCATCTGTTGTCTTATCTAAGATTATGGCTAATTACTCAATAAAGAACTTTTTTTCCGAGGCCTTTTTTCCCCCCTTTTAAGTATCATCTCACGGGGTGAAGTTTCTTCCTCTTTTGATTTTGCTCCATCACAACCGAGCTTTCATCAAGACATGTCTCAGAATCTGAAGGGAGCAGTTAGTGCAAAACGAAGCCTTTAGATTTTTTTCTTTCCTTTTTATGCTAAAGCTGAAAGATGAAGCATATGGGAAAGAAAATAGCATTAAATCTCCCACTCCAAAAGGCAAGGCACTAAGGATCTGGCCGCTGCAGGAGAGGGGTTTGAGCTGCATGCTTCATTTACTACTTTGTGTAGACATCACAAAGAATTTACTTTAGTCCCCTTGGTACTCACACAACCTATTGCACTGTAGGCAGAGAGAAAGCAATGAGCCTAGTGTTACCGTACAGCAGTGAACTGGGAATTAAGGTGGTTTAAAGACAAATGTTTCCTTAATAATCTCATAGTATAGCCCTAGTTCCTTTCCATTTTAGGTTTCCCATTTCTGAAAAAGGAGCTTTTGTGCAATGTGCCAATAGCTTTATTTGAATGAAGCATAAAATGGGGCCCATAGCAGCAATTTTACTTAATAATTCAGAAATTAAAAAAAAAGGAAAAATCCTGTCATAGGAGGTCTTTCAGGATTATTTCTTTTAACAAAAAAAGTAGAGGGGGAAATGCCAGAGACCTGAAGTCAGATTTTACTTAGAATTAGTGAACTAGTTCTGTTAAGGAAAGAAAAATACTGGTGTGTTGCTTAGTGTAAACTAAATTCTGGATTTGAGATTTTATAATTTTCATACATTATTAGCCTCTTGGAAAAGTCTTAAAGATGAAAAGCCCTCAAAGGGGGCTTCCCCTGTTAGGGACCGGGGGGAAACCTGTAAGATTCCAATCTAATACCTTGGAATATTGAAATGCACGATGTGGCTCATCATGGCCGTTTATGTAGCACTGCGTCGTTATGTCGCAAAACACAGCACTATCACTAAGTAATGGGACTAGATAAAAAGGCTGATTGAAAGGCAGAGGTTTCTGTACGCATGCATCTCGTTACATTGACAAGCAGAAAAATATTGAAAAGCACTGGAGCATTTAATTGAGTTTGTGAAAAATGTCCAGGTATGTATGGCTGGGCTGTGTGTGCAATTTAAGCATTTGTGTTTGCAAATGAAGTGGGCCCATCTATTCTTCAGGTTGTTTTTATGATTTTTTTTTTTTGCGTTAGAAATGCCAAGTAAATGACTTGCTGCTGTCCTACCCCTGCCCCAAGAACCAACACAGCTTGTATGTTTTTTATGAGACATCTATTCAGACTTAGAAAATAACGAGCAGAGAAAAATGGGTTCCTCTATATCCCATTGAGAAGAAAGAGTGGTAGAAATAAGGGAAATTTAATTAAAAATAAAAGGTCAAATGGATTCAGCTCTTCTCCTGCCATGTTGCTTAGGCTAAATCATCTTAGGTAAAGGTGTGCCTTGGGGGAGGGAACTTTTGTTAAATTCATACACAGATGGGGTCTGTAAATAAGGAAGGTAGAAAGAAATAATTTTAAAGCTCATGTTCATTGTCTAGTCTAGAAATATCCTGTAAAATAAATAGTTGAAGTTTTATTTTCTTTGTGTTCTGGCAGTTCTGAGTAGGCAGTGTTGCGTCACGAGCTTTTCAGCCCGTTTTACGGAGACAAAGCTGGAGTGCCCCTTGTCTCTCTCCCTTACTGACTTCCCAGTAACTTTTCAAGCAGCTGGCCAGCTTCACTATCCCATTCCAGATTTTGCTGGCAAGAAGTAGAAGTCTCAAAGATAATAAAGTTCCTTCAAGGATTATGGGTGGGCATAAGAGGAAAAAATCTTCTACCAAAGGGAAAAATCTGTAAGGTATCTTATACAGTAGGTATACCGTAAGGTAAGATACCTTACGGTATAAGATACCTTATAGGTATCCTTACCTTATACCGTAAGGTATCTTACACCAGAGCATCTAGGTGGCAGGCAAAACCTTATAACTGCTTCAACTGCAGGAAACTCTTGTGTAAGGCCGTGGTTAACCACGGGGAAGCCAGGCTTTGTTAGTGCCGGTATTTCCAGGTATACTTGTTTCATTAGTGGTGAGGAAAATATGCTGCTAAGGGGATTGCCCAAAACTTCATATGTGTTCTAGGTGTGATTCCCCAGACCTCCTGTATGCCTTGTTTGCATGAACAAGTGCCGTTTGTCTTTTACTTCTTCAACAAAAATGAAAGTGTTTCCCTGACTTGAGAAAATGTTTTTAACATGTGTTAAAAATAATATTTTGACACTTCATATGTAGGTTCTGCAATGCAAAATGTGGAAACTATGAAGTTCAGTGTTTGGTCTTGTCACAGCAATGCTGTGATTTTACCAGCAGCTGAATCTTCTCTCGGGGCTGCCCTCCGATCCTGTAATGGCAATGCACTTTTCAATTTCTATGAAGTTGTCTCTCTCAAGTTTTCACACAATTTGATCACCTAAAGAGATCTTTTTCTGTGAGGGAATATTGAGGTAGACTTTTGGTCTTGCCCAGTCCTTCATTGTGATATTAGCACTTCATTAGTTGTCACTGTATTTCAGTTAAAAAATAAAGGCAGGCGATGAATGAAATGAAAGAGAAATCAGGTGTGGAATGTCTTTTGCGGGCAGAGAGGTGTCACAGTATTAAACTAAAGGAATTTTTCTGGAATGGAATAACGCTTGCTGTCAGCTGACAATCAGCTCATTATTCAGAGGACTCTCATTCCCATCAGCCTTATTTATTCCAATTTTCCAGTTTTCTTACAAATTATTAGGAGCAAGTCCTGTTCACTGAGGTCTCCTGCATTCCCTGAGGTCCTGGAGTTAGTCCGAAGAGTTTTGAAAATTGTTATTTCATTCAAACTGAAAAAAGCCACTAGTTTGAGCATAAGGACTTGCAAGCCTGATTATATGTTATGCATGTGTTTATAGAGTAAGACCTAGTGAAAAAAGGATCATATATCTCAGGGAGTACCTTTATAGTAATGATGGGGGGAGAGGACTTAGCAGATCTTGGGGCCGGATGGCTAGCAAACACAGGCCAGTTGGCATGTAGAGCTAGCATCTGTCCCTGATGCAGAACTTCTCCTGATTAGACATTTTGAAGCACATGTTGGTACTAGTGAGTAGAAAAATCTGCTTCAGTTTTGAACTTAACCAAATTACAGAGAGTGTAAATTTAAAGTTGGCTTCTGAGAAAAGATTGCTGCTTTAATTGTACCCATCTTTGGCAAGTAAAATCTGCATTTGCCTGCTTAGCCTAGTTTCAGAGAGATCCTTTCACTTCTGTGTGTGAAAATGGAATTACATCCCAAACAGTTCTATGGGCCATTGTCTTGTGTTTTCCAAATTAGACACTGAAATTGCTAGACTCCGTTTTGCATTGAGTGACTGATGGCTGTCCCTAGCTAGACAGCAATTGAAATCTTCACATGTTCAGAGTTTGTGACGCTTTAGAACAAGAAAGTCAAATGTCAATGTTAGAGGTCTACTTTCTTATGGAACTTGAAGAACTATTTACAGAAATGTTTAGGAATTTATGAATTTTAAGCCCCATACTTCGTGAAGCTTCCCACAGTAATCTTTGGCTCTTAGAGTTTCTCACTGGTGACCACTGGAGTTTTCTTTCTCTGCCGTAATGTCATTATTGACTTGTGGTTTAGCTCCACTGAAAGATAAAAGAAGAGTTGAGCTGCAGTGGCATCAAGACTGCAGGTCAAATGTGACGAGCCATGCCGGTAACCTGCCCGAGCTCAGCAAAGGTGATGCGATTTGCTTACTCTATTCTTGAAGAAAAACCTAAATATGATTATTTCCCCCCAAATGATAACTTGCATCTGACATACAATTGCTTTTGATCTAATGCTAGAACGTGTGGCCAAAGACAATACAGTCTGTGGGCCGTTAAAGCGGCAGCTTAGGTGCCTTGAAAACTGCTTAATAAAATGATTATGGAAAGGAAAGCCACCATGTGTACTCCACCTGAATTCTGATGACACCCTGCGGTTTCTGTTTTGACGGTAGTGGTGGCAGCTGGCGCATACGCCATTCGCGTGATTGTTAGCTGCAGGAAGCTGGTATTTTTATTTATCTGCATGCCACCAAGTTTCCCACAAACGTTCCACACGTGCGCTAGCTTGTTCAATAACTGAAAATTAGTTAAAGCCAGCTGTTGGGATAAGGAAAGGCACTTTGTCATACTTTTATTTTTGTTGTATTACAGTGGGAGCTTTCTTCAGGGGTCTGAGGCAGCTACTGAGAAGATGCGTCAAAACCAAAAGACGTTCAGCATGAACGCTTAGGAGTTTGGGGTGTTTTTCAAGGAAGGGAAAATATATGGCCTTTGTGGAGATCACAGCGTGCTCTGCATTTAAATATAGGTATCTTGATTACCTGTACGTTAGCCGGAATAGTTACAATAGCACAGGCACTGCTGATTTGAAATAAGACTTTCACTTACGTGTGTGATTAGGGCACAAAGGATTTCTGTCACCAAAGAAAAAGGCCACATTGTAGGCATTTATATTGGCCAAAGTGTTTTACAAGAAGTTCGTTCTGGCGGTCGCCCAGGAGCTGTGCCAGGGGACTGGGTAAGCCAACCCACTTCCAACAAAACTGCTCTTTCCTTCCTTGTGCTCCCTGTGTTAATTTGGCTGCTTAGGTCTAACAAGGTAACTGTTTAATTTTGACAAAGTTAGCTAAGGGGAAGGCTTTTCGTGCTATTTCTATTGGGAGGGGGAATTGCAGACGTGTTTCAAGGTTGCAGTCACGTTTGAGTGCAAAGGGAGTGGGAAGCCCTCTTTCCACAGGAGGCACGGCACTTTCCTCCTTGCAGCGTTTCCATGGGTAAAAAAGCATTTCCGCGGGCTTTCCTCAGGGATTTCCCTCCTGGATTTGCACAGGCCATATCCAATCCCCCCCCCTTCCTTTTAGCTTTGTCTGGTTCTAGTGCAGTAGGGCAATAAATCCTCCCATCTCCTGCAGGTGTTGGGTTTGCGTGGTCATGTGTGGTGGTATTTTGGGCGTAGCGGGCAAAACCACGTGTGGCTCTTCTGGTTACTTTGTATGAAGAGTAGGAAGCCAGTGTGGATCATCACGGTATTCCTGAATTATGTCTAACAACCCTTATTTACCTGACTTTGCTCTCAGAAATTGCTGCTTCACAGGTAGTACAGTTGGTCCGCTGCGTCATCAGCGTATTTTTTTGACCATTATTTTTTGCTCGGATTTCAAGCGTGGTTGGAGGTTGAAGCAACTAGTATTGAATGGTGAAAACAAGACTACAAATAAGCTCCAGAACTGCTGATTGCATTGATTGTTTTGAACCTTTTAACAGTGATGTTTTACCGCAAATGCAATGAAAGCTTTCTTTTCTGCTTCACATTAAGTACTTTAATTAGAGGACAAAATTTAGTTACTACGTGCAACTTACTGTACAACAAGCTGTGCTGGAGTTAATACTGTATTAAACTAGTAACTGTTTCATTAACCATATTAACAGTCCCATAATCAGAGCATGGAAGTTTGATGTCTTTCTTTTAGTAGCATTGGGTTTCAGCTTTGTTTACAGCTCTACTGGCGTTGCTGGAAAAACCACGTTGGTGTGTCAGCAGGTATTCTTACTTTATAGTATGCAGACCTTTTAATTGCCCTCATTGTTGAAGAATTAATTTCTATTGAATTTTGAAAAGTGATAGCTGCTGAAGCATGTAATTGGGTTGGGATGCATTCTGCAAACATGAGTCCATGGCCCCTGTTGTGACAGCTATTGTGCCGCCTTTGTGTTTTGCCATGTGTTGCAGAGATATGGTCAGAGTGAATATCGAGGAAAAAAGAAAGATGTTTGACTGGGTCAGCAAGCTTCACTTCTGCATTTGATGAATAATTAGGTGATGTTAATGCTATTGTGATAGTTGAGATGACTCTTCCACTGCGAGTTCTGCCCTTGAATGAAGGTAAACACCTATTTATCCTGCAGCAGAGTTGAACTCTGTGGTTTTATCTCCCCCAAAATTACTTTTTGGAATGAAATTACTAGTGCCGAGTCATATTTTCTGAGATTTTTTTTTCCTTCATATGAATTTGTACATTAAATTGTATTTGACTTATTGGAGCATGCAACATATACTGCTGTGTGTACTTTAAAATTAAATCCTCCCCCGCCCCGTGCTGTTGGTCAATGATTGCTCTCCAGTCAAGTCACACTGTCAGAGCTTTTGTGTTTTCCATGAAGTTTGCAAATAGGACTTTGTCAGGGTTCCTGGTAGCACCCAAGTTTGGATTCACTTGTTTTCCTTTTCTGACCTCCCACAATGAGTGCAGGATACCGGGATACTTGGCCACTGAGTTCAGTTTCCTTGAATGAGAACAGAAGTGTTGGCTCCTGTCTGGACCTTTTGGCATCCTGAGAGTTCAAGTGCTGCCCTGCAGCATCCTCTTGAGTACAAACCCTTCGAACTGGGACCATGGCTCGTACCATGACCATTGTAGCACTGTGACTGGTCGGTGTCATGGCATCCAGTAAAACAAAGTCCTCGGAGAAATACCCAGTGATTAGAATGTTCGTGTGAATCCTTTCTAGGAAATAACTTAAGAAGAGATGTAAATAATTGTAAATAATTCTGTATAAATACCTTATGAATCCAGGAGACTTGGGAGCATAAGCATGGAGAACCGGAAGGGCACATTGATAACTTTTTTCAGGCCACTTTGTAGCTGGTGAATAGGTGCCATACGATAAAACTTGCTGGATTTTGAACTTGGTAAGATACCCAGTTTTCCAGGACACTGTAGGGAACATGCACTTGGTTGATCTTTGTTTTATTCCTTCTTTTTTTTTTTTTTTTTTTTTTTTTTTTGCATTGAATATGTAGGAGTTCTGGGAGGCAGTGTTCAAAGTAATCCATCAGCTTTTCGGTTTGATTTCACGCAGCCCGGCTGTGTGAATGTTGGCTGATCCTCCTGTCACCGTCTCCTGCGTGGCGTCCTGGCCGAGCGCTCTTCTGGGTCACTTTCCCTCTACCTCTGGTACTTGTGGGGAGCAAGCCGAAGGGATCAGCAATTCGCATGCGCTATTGAGAACAGCTTAGTAGGAAATGCCACTGAAGTGCACTTAGTGGGGCTGGGAAAGCAAAATGTGGCTTTCTCTTGGATTTGAGTAAAAGTGCAATCTGTTTTCTCAGTCATTGAGGCAGGCTTTGGTCCTCTGGGCAAAACAAAAAGAATCGCTATCAATGTGCGTTGGCGTGAAGGTAAGCTTGTATTTCAGAATACATTGCAGCTGGGCAGTTTCTTTCCAGGCTGTGTTCACAATTACCCCTGTTAGTCGTCGCGGGGTGACTCGGCTCCCCAGACCCGCTGGCCGTCGTTCAGCTCCTGCGGAGGGGCTGCACTCGCGTCCCGAGGAAGGAGACGCTGCGTGTGGGGACGGGGCAGGGTGGAAGCGGGAGAGCCAAGCCTGGGTTTCTGTCTGCGCTGCTGACAGGCACGGCCCGGGGCCCTGAGAGGTCAGCGATGGACAGGAATGCCAAACAGTATAATAAATATCTTGTTTGAGTAACAGGCTATCGGCAGCAGGCGCAGGTTGGTGATCAGTCTTCTAAGCACTCTCCCAAACATTTTATTTTTTCCGAGCTGAAAGAATGAATTGAGTGCTTTTCGGAGAATAAGTACAGGAGCATGTAAATGACGAAGTAAAATATTGCATCCTTGATAAAACTGCAAAGTAATCCTGAAATCCTCTTTTAATATTCTCCAGTGTGTTTTGCCCTATGTCAAGAAATTACACTGATGCTGTTAAGATTGTTAATTTCTCTCACCCGTTGCTGCTATTCTAACTTCTGCTCTGTCATTTACAAAAGTTCAGTTTAATACTAGAGACAGGAAAATAACCTCCAAAACTGCTTTTACTATCTCTGGAGGAAATAGGATTTTTATTTTATATATAAACATTGGATAAATGCGTGCATTGCCACTGCAAGTACCACCTGTAGTTAAATGGCTGCTGTTTCTGCAGAGAACCAGAAAGGCTCTATTTTCCAATTACAAATGGGAAAATCCACAGGGTGATGCTGGATTAATTGACAGGCAGCCATGCATGAGTAATCCTGCACTTCCAAATGTAAATAACAAGTGCTTTGGAACAGTTAGAATAAAGATTTTTATATTTATTGAAATTAATCCAAAATTCAGAGCTGTGTCTGTACCCAGCAAAGAAATAAGTGATCATTAAACAAAATCCACAGCCTTGTCTATGCTGCACAGAACTTGTGTACCAGCCTTTTTAAAAAATCATTGTTAGAGTAATTGCTTTTCTTTCTGCTTTAGCATATAACGGCTCCAACATCACAGTTTAAAATGGGAAGAAAAATGTGCTTTAAGTGATTTCACTTAACTAATTACATGGTTAGGCGCGTAATTTAAATAAAATGGCTTGATTTGTTAATAAGTTGTTTAAATTAATGGGGGGAAAAAAGTGCTGCAGCAGTTCATCTTACACCCCTGCAGTTTAACATGGTATATTACATACTCCTGCTGTTTAACATAGAACACCATGTTTAATGTGACAACGGAACTTTTGGAAGTAATACACCACCACCACCAAAAAAACCCCAACAAAACAAAACCCAAAAAGAGACCCCCGGTAAGATGTATTTCTCTTCCTCCCAAAAATAAATCAATGGAAGGAAATCACACTATAGCTGTGTATTTTTATTTTGTTTACTTTTATGCAAATCAGGCTATGCTAGGTGAATTTGTTGTAAACCCTGGTACAGACTAATTTGATATTGTCCTAGAAAGACATTCACTTGAATATTTAACAAAAGCAACAATGCCAGTGAGTAGATGACATTAGAAGTATTACTTTTGCATAATTTATGTTCAGTGGTGCCGATATCAGGCTTCACTTCATCACCCGCTTACACAGAGAGTGCTAGATGTTTCAAATCTCATTAAGCTATTTATTCATTGTAATGAATGATTCTAATGTACTGTATTAAGGTTATGCCACACTGCACTGTTCAAAAATCCATCTTACTGTACGTATTCTAATGTTTGCAGCCAAATTAATACCTTTATTACTGCCTCAATGGTTGAGTGGACACTGTTCATACATTAATCATTGTTGTCTCTGTTTCATCCCACTCCTTTTACTTAAGTTTATAATGCCATATTCCTTGATAGAGATGTAATAATCTAGCCATCTCTGTCTTTGTATGCAAAGTCTAATGTCAGAGGCTGGTGGTAATCGTGTTACGCGGGTGTCCTTCGATCCACAAAATGTGTGGCATTTCCCTGCACGTTGTCAGAAATACATCAAATTTTAAAGTAAAAAAAATGTCCACACCTTGCAGTCCCTGTGAACTTCCCCTCCAAAATCCTTCATATTGTTTTTTGTGCACAGCAAAGACAGGCGATAATACTCCATTGCACCAACAGCAGGCAATTTAAATTAAAATTCTTCTGCTCCTACTATAAATCCGATCAGATTTGCCCATTAGATGCATTTTTAAAAACGTACTAATTGCCAAGTGCCAATATTCGGGTGGCTGATACAGGTTTTGTACCTCACTGTTAAAATAGCAGAGGGCAGATGTCAGGTGTTATGACTGAACTTTTCAAATTATATATGTTCGCTTAATGTGGTTTAATAAATAATGTCTTTTCAAGTGATTGTCAGTCTCTTCCCTGGAGTTTTTTCACTCCTGGTTCTTTATCACCCACTCAGTCTTTGAAATTGCAACCATGTAAAAGGTGATTGGAAATTGCTCAGCTGAGGGGGGGAAAAAAAGTTAAAAGCTGTATTTTACTGAAAAATGATTGTGGAAAATTTGGTTAAATGGGCTTCAGATAATGAAAGACTGATTCTGGTCCTAAGACTGTGAATGATTTTGATGGCAAAGACTTACAACTTAAAAAGTCCAGCACAATCAGGAGACAAGAAGCAAAGCATCAGCTTGGGTGGCAGCTAAATTGACTGCCCAAATGTTAATTACCTAAATTTTTGATTTCTCTCACAGTATTTTGAATTAGTAGTGGGTAGCTTTTAGCCTTAGATGAATTCCTTAATAGCTTCGTATAATACCTGTCTATTATAACAACATAAGAATAACAAAGGTTTTTCTTGGAAAGTTGTTTCACGTCATTAGGAAGCAAAAGGAACGCCGCTGAAACACGCACATCGAATGTGTGGCATCATATTCGATGGCTGTGCAAGAAGTGAACGCTGCTTTTTGTCTGAAGACCAATCATCTCCAATGGTTACCACCACCCTTGTAGAAATGCTTTATACTTTTTTTTTTTTTAACTGTCCATACCAAGAAATGCTCCATCGCTCAGCTTTACGTTACAGTAAGGGGGAGTGAGCGGGTCCTTAGTTTAGGTCTGACCTCCCAGCGCGCTCTCGTGTGAGAGTGTAGGTGCTCAGCGCAGTCAGGTTGAAATCGGTCCCATCTCTGTGGCAGAGCCTCCCGTTTTGGTCAAGGAGGACTCCACGTCCCTCCAGTTGGGAAAGGACAGTGCAATTTCTGTCCTTATGATTACGCCAAGCAAGTTTGGGGACAGAGGGGTGTAGGTGGGCTGAGATTAGTGTTTTTCTGGTATGATGTTACTTATGCATTTAAAAGACCAAATAAAATGAAACCTCTGCCCACAGATTTCTCCTATTTTATAAGGAGTCTGGTACAAAGAGGCATTAGGGAAGCTCTTGGGCTCCTGACAGTTTACAGGATCAGGCTCTTTGGGAGTTTACCCTGGGCAGATGCATACAGCATTGGCATGCTACTGAGCAAGCTGAAAGAATTCCCAGCGATCCCAGGTTTTGGGCCAGGTTTTTTCCTAGTTGACAGAATGTCAGTGAGCCAGGGAAGAAATGTAAAGGGGTTATCTTCTCAAGATCTTAAGCTCTTCCAAGCTGACAGCTTTGTTGCAGAGGTCAGCGAGGAGGAACAAGAAAGAGGCCCTGTGATCTAAAGATGGACTGACAGATATGATTTCTTTTCCCTTTATTGAATTATAATGTCAGTGGTTGTGTCCCATTACCCCTATGAGGCTGGAAACCTCCATCTGAAATTGGAAGAAATGGATTTTACATGGTAAAGACACAGATTTTTGTTTACGACCACTCTTTAAGGTAGCTCAAGTGTAAGCCAGCATGTGGATTGGGCCTGACTAAAGAAATCTAAATTAGTTCAGCATATTGCATAGAAGCAATGTGAATGCCAAGCACTGAGTATAATTTTTTTTGTCCTAGTGATGAATCTGTTGAGGAGTCAACCTTGCAGTCCACAAACAAAGGGATTTATTTAGCTCAACTCAGGAGATGCAAAATGCTGAAGGTGTTTTCTGTTTGATTGGGTCTGTGTTCGAAGGGAAATTGCAAGTACAGTTTTCCTGTGTACATTTTCTACATAGTTGCATGGTTGTAATAGTAGTGGGTTCCTGTTTTAGTCTTGTTTTCCATCTAATTTGTTTCACTTCGGTCTGTTGCTACATATCCAGCGGAAAGGTCATCTTGCCTTTTGTGTTCTGCTGTTGATGGCGTTGGCTCCATTTTGACAAAGCTGTATCGTCAGCTACAATCAGCAGCCTTCCTCATGTAATTAAAGAGGAGAAAATCCTTAGGAAAACTGCACCGAATGTACACAATTATTTTGGGTAGCATTATGTTCAGGGAAGATAATTGGCAAGTTTGAAAGTGCATCTTTTCAGCTGTGTGTGAAATGTCTAGTACAGTATGTCTAATACAGTAAATGTATTTAGTGTTTAGACTTCCATATCAACAGCTCTGTCCGCTGAGTAATGGGATCAGAGAAGAGGGAATAGACTGGGTCAAAGACTGTTGGTTCTATGGCTTTGGAGAAACCACCCAGTTTCTCTTTTCCAGTCCTAAAATATCTTCATAAAACTGGGAAGGCAATTCCAGACATCAGAAGATAACATACGAATTAACTAGTTATATGTAAGGACCATTTTTTAACTTCATTTGTTCATATTGCCTCGTGCTCTGTGTGGCAAGCGTGGCAGAACCTGACTCGTTACGATAACACTGAACGCGAGGCTTCTCTGGTGGTGTCTGGTGGTAATAATGCCTATAGTGACTGGAGTAGCTGAGCTAAAGGCAGCCTCATTCTATAGAAATGCTTGTAAGAGAACAATCCATTAAAAAGAACGCTATTAAATACAGGATGTATTGCTGTTCTTGAAAGACCCTATATAAACATTGGAATTGTCTGGCTATTGGAAATAACAAAAAACAGAGAGAGGTTAATTGGAAGAGTGGGTCTTGTGGTAAATTCTGAGACCCAGAAATTGGAGGGGAGAAACTGACTTTTTTCCTCCCCAAGAACTTATGGCTAGCTTCATAAGGGTATGAGATCACAGCCTTTGAGAGCTCTTTATTCTCCTTATTCAGAGGAAAACCTAAGTTTTTTCTGTAATGTTGTCTGATTTTGTCCAGCTGTTAGTCCCAAGGCCTGATCCTGATTTCCTTGGTGCCAGTGATCTAATTGAAAAGTGTGAGTGCAGAAGACAAGACAAGACTAAGCCATCTCTATGATTGTGCTTAATTCATTAAATGGTGGAATTTCTGCCTTTCCTTCCCTGAGAAGGACAAGCCCAGCTTGTGCAGCTGTGGTGGCTCCAATTTGAATGCTTCCTCATGCATCTGCCCCTGCAAAGTGGTGTGGCGAAGGGGGAGATCTGATGGGTGTGAGGTCCCCTCTGTGGTCCCTCCTGCAGCGGGTAGAAGTTGTGCAGCCCACCTGCAGTTGGGTTGCTGGAAGACCTGTGGTTGGGACACCTTAGTGCAGACAGGGAAGCGTAGGAGGTGAAGGCACCTCGCATCCCTTCACCCTCATGTGCAGCTTTAATCAGCACCATTTAAGAAGCTGTTGGCAAAAACCTATTTTAAAGCCCTTGAGGAGCACTTCTGCTGAAGCTCTTGCATTGGTGACATTGAGTTTGATCTACCTCCTCTTGCCAAAGCAGGTAGGGATCAGGGAGAAGGCTAAGTACATGGGCTCTCCTGATTTAAGAGGTCATCCAGGAGATCGGTTGAATGTTCATCTAGGGTAATGTCAGTAAACTGTCGTTTTAGATCTATGTGGTTTTATATCTTAAAGACTAGTTGCAGCTGTGTGTTATCTAACAGAAAGGTAAACATCCCAAAAGAGCCGTAGAGGTGCGAGTCGTACCTTGGCCAATCTCGGCAGTTTGCAAGGGAAGTGTTTCTGGCAGAGCAGCTCATACAAACAGACAAGAACCAACATCATTTAAAGTGGGAGAAGGTGCAGAGAAGGTTTATTAAAGGGAAAATGGGAAATATAAGTGCTTTGCTTTGGTACCTGCGGAACACATTACATCTGACAACAGCAGCTGATGAAGAAGGCCCAGGTGCGGGCGCGTGGCCCCACTGGCTTGTTGACAGAGCACTGCTGGGAATAACAACGGTTTTCGGTGGCGACTGATTAGGCACGGCACTTCTGTCACTCCCTGTAGTGGACCAGAATGACAACCTCCTGTGTCCCATAAAAACGGTTAAACCTTTTCATCAGACTGAGAAAGAACTTAGGAAGTGGTGAAATGAGTTCTCTGTAACCCTGAATGCTTTTCATGGATGCTTTCAGTGCAAATTATCTGTACGGCTTGAGAGATGCCCTCCAGAACTTTTTGGATGCAAGGCAGTGTGTTTATGTAGTTAGATCTCATGCAGGTATTTTATATAAGAAGAATGCGTGCTGGCTTTAAACATTTTTTTTTTTCTTTTTTTTGGGGTGCCTAGTAAGTTTGATTTGATTTTAGGGAAGGATTAAATATAACGGTTTCTTATACATGCAGAGCTAAAGTGAGCAGAACGTTATTTGGTGTCTATGGAGTTAGATACTTCTCATGAGAAGAAGCCTTGCATAACTCTCACGGTACATCCTGGCTGCTATTTGAAGCTAATAGGGATGTTTTACTAAGGCATGCTTCTGGGAATTGAAAGAAATGTGGCATGAAAGAGGTTAAATCAATATACAGATTTTCAGAAATACATTTCAAAAAGAATTGCAGCAGTTGATTTTTCTCTATTTTTCAGGGAGGTAATGAAAAATAAATGGGTAGACTACTTAGTACTCTGTGTCTGATAACTCAGAGAGCATATATACAAAACTGTAGTCAATTTTGAAGGCATTTAAGAAGCGATATATTTATGTATGAAGGCAACATGGACGGTGTCCTTGGATGTACTGACTTAAATGGGGGGGGGGGGGGTGGCAGCGTGATGACACGTGTACGTTGAGTTCTGTTTCTTTGATATTCTTACGCCACTGACCAAAACCTCCCGATGCTTTGATTTTGTTTTCTCTGATATGCCATCTTGATACCAGGAGATGGTGTAGGCAGAATTGTGAGCTGCTCCTCAACAACTGCAGGTAGATACTCTTTATAGTGCTAACTAAAAATGCTTTGCAATTAGAGATAATTGACAGCCTACGCTCATAACCTCAGTTTTAGTGCCTCCTACTTTTTGACTACTTGACATTGCAATTGTTGCATTCTTTTAATGCATTTCCTCTGGGTGCATGCGAACAGGAATAACACAACTTACAGGTGTTATTTGTGAGTGATATTCCTGTGAGCGGCTCTGTCTGCCTAAATGGTGACAGGAGAGGGATGTTGTCGCACTTCTTGGTCCCACTGACGCCAGGGGCGAATTCCTGTTGACTTCACTGTGACAATGATTGTGCCCATCTACTGGAGTCTTCAATCCATCCAAAGCCATGAAATAATTTAGTGCATTCTGTATACAAGTACCAGGATCTTGCAGAAATGCTGATCCAGTTCAGTTGTGGGGTTTTTATCACATTTGAAATGTGGATTCTATGTATTTTTGAATGTAATTTTATTTTAGTGTTCCCATAGATGTAGCATCTATTTATTTATTCTAGCTACACTATTTTATATGCAATAAGTAACTAGGTCTTCACTTTGAGGTCCATTACAAATTCTTTAGCTATGTGAATTCAATTTATTAAGTAATTTCTCGAAATCTTAACCTCCATAGTGACTAAAGGAAGCCTTGCTGAGAGCTGGAACATTTTATAGATAACACTATTTATCCAAAGTTCTATTATTAGCCTAGAAAGAAGGGCTCACCATGTATTTTTATTAAAAATGACAACGTACTTAACATCTTTAATGAAAACTAACCATTGTGATAGGAATTTAGAAACCCTGACACCTTATTTTATAGAAATGATGTCCCCTAGTATATTAAAATTAACATTTTTTAATAACAAAAAGTGATATAGTCCGCTGGAGTAGGACTAAATTTATCTTATGATTGTACTTGTCATGGCCTTGAGTATTTATTGAGTAGTTTTAAAAGTTCATTAAACTCAAGAGATTAAATATTGCCCTGAGCAGTGCTCCATAAAAGAAAAAATATAGTGCTATTACTTGGTAAAATGTTGTGCTATGTTGTTAATTTAACTCCCCTGAGTTCTCATCTTCTGATTCAAAAGACATTTCCTCATGCTGTTAAATTTGACATTTTCAAAGAATCTCGGACTGTCTCCGCATTCACCAGAAACTCCCTATTTCACGTTCCTTTCAGAAAGGCAAAAGCAAGTGAGCGACTTCAACAGTCCGTCCTTCTGAAATGTCAAGTGGAGCGGGCTCATCCATTAAGCCAACGAGCATTTCACGATGTCTCTTTGTTTACCGTGATCTAATTGTTCGCCAGGAGCACGTTTCCAGTCATAGGGGCAGAGAGTAAACTTAGACTTAATGCTGTTACTGCTATCAAAAATTGAGCTTTCTTTGTCCAAAACTAGCTGTTGTTTTCATTCTACTGAAAGCATTAATAAAAACAATGCTGTGAAAAAATCTCCACAACACTTCCTAACATCATTAGGTGACGTCTACAGTTTATTTTGCTTGTACTTTCCCACAGAGCAGTTTCCCACTGAATCGCCATAGGAAAATACTTTTTATCAGTTTATTTAATAAGCTGAGGCAAATTCATTTAATTCATATTTATCATAATTTGTGACCTCAACAACAGCGCTAGATTTTTTTTTTTAATACGCGATTGATACAGACATAACTTTTTATGTTCTGACAAAAGATTACCTGTATATGGGGGAATAGGCGAGAAGAATGCTTTCAAGAAGAAATGTCAAGTTTGCACTGGTTACCCAGCACAAAACCTGAACTGCTCACATTTCTGAGCTGTGCTCTCATTCTTTCAAGTCAACTTAAATGAAATTTTGTTGTGCCATTGTGATTTTTCTTAACAGCATTTCACTGCATCTTGCTTGTTTGCTTGTGAGCTCATGGGCTTTTTGATTCCTTTGCTATTGTATACCTGCTCACTTCGGGCTTTCTGTGTCTAAAGCTGTTCTTGCTTTTATGCCTTATCACTGCCAGAGCTTGACTGGGGATGAGAGAGAATAATAAGGCACTTCAGACGCAGAGAGAGGTTGCATCTCCAAGTCATGGATTGGTTATGTTCTTCTGGTTGTAACTTATATCTCATTAAGCGTGGCAGATGTTGAATTTGCTGCTGATGCATTTGGTGTTGGATAGAGGCAGAAGTTCTCTCTCTGGTGGAGGTTTCCATCTTCACTGATTCAAAATTCATGGGGAACGTTATTTTAAAACTTTGTAAGTAGCCAGATAAATCATATGGTTTTGAACCCTTTGGTAACCTGCGGGTGGTGATGTGTGCGTGGCCTGTCCTTGCCATTTAAAAATGCAAGGTTGTCCTATGCCCTCGGTCTGTCTAAGTAAAACAATTGCGAGGTGAGCTTTCTGCTGCCGTTCCTGTTCGTAGAGCTCCCTTCCCTCGTTGTGAGAGACCGTCGGTTGCGTTGGACGAAGCACCTGCGGCGTTTGCAGGCGAGGTCCGGCGCTGGCCGTGCCACGCTCCCCCGGTGCACGCGAACGCTGGCCGAGCTACGCCTCGGCCAGGAGAGCCCTGCACGAGCCCAGGGCTAAGCCTGGCTCTCCTTCGAGCACTCCTGAGGTACCTTCCAAAGACTTTGCTCCTGCCTTTACAGTTTTCTCCAAGAATATGTCTTTGATGCTTCAGATGGCATTGTATTTCAGATTCTCAAGCTGAAAACGTGTAGGGCAGCTGTGTAAAATGATTTTAAATAACGTAGCTAGTGTTGCATGTGATCTCTTACACTTACAGAGCAATCTAGTAAGAGCATTTTCTGGCAAAATTGGTGTGCTCCTCTGATGACTTTCAAATAAATTTCAGAGAAGTCATAAACTGAATCATTTCTGAACGATTTAACATCACTTGCGAGAGATCACTCTTAGCAGAAATGTTGTGGTACTTTCTGTAGCTTATGCAAAATGACTCTTCTTTCTAACATATACCTGTGGATACCTGGCTTTATAGATATTCTAGAAACCTAGCTTGCCTCTAAGATTTGCTTATTTACTGGTGCTCATTTTCTGTGCCAGGTGCTTTATGTTTTCTGGGCTCTTGAGTTTTCTGTACTGCTTTCTCCTTATGCAGGTGGTTGAGGGCTTTCTGTAATTATTATTTTTAAACCCCGAGATCCATGTGTGTAGAAATGAGGTAGGTAGATATTTTTCCAATTACATTTGTTTGTCTAACAGTCATGCCTGGGGACGTACCGTTTACACATTACACATGCACACCAGTCAGTGTGCGCGTGTAAATCAAGGATTGATTTGAAAATTAAACTCACCGGCCCTGTAGCAAAATCTAAGTTCACAGTGACAAAACAATAACAGGGAATTAGAGAGAACCTCTCCTAAAATCAAATCAAGCTCTTGTTTTGCAGCAAGTAATTCAATTGCAGTTTGTTTCGCTGCAAATCTCACCATGGCCAGTAAATTAAACTATCACTTGTCTTGCAAAAATAGTTGCCTTTGGACTGTTTGACAGTGGCCTTGCTTTGCCCGTATTTTCCCTTTTTGTTACCAAATGAAGGGAAGTTTTGCGTTAGCATCAGTAGCAGCTGCTGCTGTTAAATTTGTGGGCTCAGGTTTGTTCCTCGATTTACTCTGGGCTTCATTATGAAATTTAACCCGTTAGCAATCTGTCTAATAATGTTACGTATCTTGGGACAACCTGACTGCATCAGAAAAGGTCCTGAATGAGATGCCTTATAGAGGAGTTACACAGTTGTCGTGGTTTAACCCCAGCCAGTATACCCAGACACCAGTATACCCAGACACCAGTATACTGGAGTTGTATAGCCGCGCCTGTGGGTCAGACATCGTGCATCTCTTCAATGTTACTGCTTCAGTTAAAAAGGATTCCTCTTCTTAATGAGTGACTCTCTCAGGCTGATAAACCTCTGTAACCATGTTTCAGTGGTAAAGCGAGAACTATAAAAGCATGTGAAAAGTGAAAATCTGCTGGAAATACCATGACATATTTCTACCAGAGGTTTTCGTATGTATGTTTGCAGTAATGCTTTGTATGTGCCTTATTTTGGTTTTGCTGAGGATCCTTGCTGGAAGTGTAAACTTGTTTTTAATGCGCTTAAGTACAACTCTTTCTGAGATATCTCATCTCTACGACAAATGCTAGGTTTGATTCTAGTTTTGCTGTTAAACACACAGTGTGGCTGTTTGCTCATGTATGCCCGAAGTTGATGGGAGAGAGACCAGGACTTCTGCAAATGCCAGTGTGATTTGGGAAGCTGGCTCCCTTGTGTTGCGTTTGTAGTGGTGCAGTCGAAGTTGGGTGCTGAACTCTTCAGGGATGTCAAAGGGAAAGCTGCAAACCCGATTTCAGCGTGTGTGAAATCAAGTTCTGGCACTTGACGTGGTGAGGCCTTTAGTGCTCGGGTGTGTCAACTTCTCTGGTTTTCGGGCAGTTCTGTGGTCTTTCTTTGAGTCCACAAGTCAGCGATGCAGCGACTGTGGGCCTCCATTGGGATTTGCATGCAAGTCTGTACATCCTTCTTAGCAGACACTGATCCAGCCTGTGTGACTGGTTTTTCATGGTTCCGCTGGATTTTGCGGCTCACTCCCTTACACAGCTGTTGCAGAAGTCCTCTAAAATCTTCCTCTCTTTTTGAGGTAGAAAGGCCGTTTCTAGTTGTTGCTCTTGTTTCTTAGTTTTGTTTGTAGGGCAGTAAAGCTGCTTCTTGGATCCTTCTGTTGGTCGTGGATAGCTGTGATAGATGGGACAGAACGGACAGGAGAGAGGACGAGGGGTTTGGAGAGGGGCGTTGCATTGTGTTATGGCTACTGGCAGTTTCTGTTTTCCTGTGCTTCTCTTAATTTAAAAAAAAAAATAAACTTTTTTTTTCTTTTTTAGGTCATTAGGCAAAAGACAGGCTGTGCTGGACCTGCACCCATGTGCTGGTTTAGAACCATGGTGATTTTAAAGCAAATTTTACCAGAACCTAGTTTATCATGTAATGAGGATTGCTGAAGGAACTTGGTCTCTTCACTCAATGTAATGATCCATACCATTGAAGAAGTCCCATGGAATTAGATTTACAGCCCTTTCCGTTTGCTAAAACAATGTTTGAAATTTTCGTTAGAATCATGAACTTTGCCACCATGCAGGACAGAAAAAATAACGTACAGTTCGTCTTCTGCCATTATATCCATTTAATGCTTCCTTCTCTGAGCAAAATGTATTTAGTAATTAAAGGAGTTACGTGGAATATTCCATTTATCAAGCAATTGCCCTTTTCCTGTAGCTAATGCATTTTTTTTGAACCTCAGACATGTTTTTCAGTTGTGGGGAGATGTATCTCCTGTCTGTACAAATAAACACGAGCTTTAGCCTTTAGCGAGATATTTCAAAAGGGAGATAAATACATGTTTAACTTACTAAGTTATGCAGAAAAATGACAAAACAAAATTGGATGATGTTGTGTTGCCTTTATATATGCAGGGGGGATGAGAGATGTAGCTCTTCCACGGCCGGCTAATAAAAGCTGATATTTGACCATTTGATTTTTGAACTCCTGCGCACCTCGCAGGCCTTAAATGGCTCACAGAGAATCTGGGAGATGTGCAAGCAGATGATAATTTGTTGAAAATGAAGCATTTCACAGATACTTGCTGCTGTTGCTGAAGCTTTAACCTTAACGCGAGCATATTTAGAGGCTCATCCGACTTCCCAGCAGCGTGTCCAGGCTGCTGTCCTCTCTCATGCTCCCATCTGTAATACCGGGGGACTGTCGGTGCTAGAGGAGTCCTCGTCGATACCAACAGGAGCGTTAGACGTTGACCATGACTGCGCCCATCTTGTAGCCTGTGGATGCGCTGCCAATAATTAGCACTGCGTTTTGTAAAACTCTGGAGAGGGAATTGCTGTTTTTTCAGATTTTGACTATGTACGGACTCGCATGTTGGTCAGCACTTGAGTCTGCTGTGCCAGAATCAAGGTCAGTCTTACTTGACGATCGCTTTTGGTGTACAGTGCGGTTTTACGTAGTAGCAGCATTTTTCCTTGGAAATGGTTGAGGGAGAATTTATGCTTTGAAGCATGGGGGAACTGAGGCTTTTATCAAGAGCTGTTTGGTTTCACTGCCGGCTTTTTTATTATGAGCTTGTATTACAACCAGATAGCTTTGTAGAAATGGTCAAAAGATCAGTTCAATTCGGTGGTAAATTTTGCTATGGTAAAATCAAAGTGTTGAATGGTAGTTACGAGTCGACGGCGTGCTCATCGCAAAATACTGAGGTGTTTGTTTCAACCTGATCAAAATAAAAGATTGGAACCCTATTGAAACAAAAGCTGTTTTATGCTTGTTATTCTGTGATTTATAATGTAAAATGAAAGCTCTACCACATAACTTTCCAGGTGATAATTTATTTTCACAAATAACTCCTCATAATGTAGCATGAGTTCTGAAATAATGATCTACTTACGGGTTAAATATTCAACTTTTCAATCGGTTTTGATGCGTTAAGTAAGCAAATTATTTCTGCTTGCTTTTTTAATTAATCTAGCTCATGTCAACTCTAGCATTAAGGAGCTGTGGTTACACTCCTGGCAGTTTTAGGTTCAGATAGACAGAGCCCCAGTATTTGAAGCAGAAAGACTGGTTTAAAATTGAATGCAAGACTACAGGTTCAGACTTCTATCATTTTGGGTTTTTCAGGCTCTAATTTGTTTTCCTGTAACATCTTTTTGCTGCAAGTATGTTCAGATGGACAAACGCGATTTCATCAGCTCTCTTGTCAATGTGCTAAATAAGATATCTTACCAGGAGGTGAATTTTTATATTTGAGTATATGGATGAACTTTTTGGATGATTTTCCCCCCATTGTACAGTGCTTCTGTTCACTTAAGTAATGCTTACATGATCTCAGCTATTGGTTTTGCTCTTTAAGTAAAATCTGAAAATTACAGTAGGTAACCTTTAGAAAATATGAAAATCTTTATGCATTATTTTAATTATTTTCTTGAAATATATAAATGACTGGCAACCATGGTAAATTAAAATGGTAGGGATATATACTACTTTCACTTATTATTGACCTTATGGACCATAGCCTTATTATGGCTTATGGAATTGTGACGAATACCAAGCTGTTTTAAATTGGCAGCCTGAAAATGAGAAAATATTTGCTGTTTTACTCTTTTGCCTGATTCCATTCATTTGACTCAATTTTCTGTGTAGAAGTAAGAATAAGAGAATTCCATTTTACTTTCAAAAGTGAGGTTTCCTTTTTCCCCCCATGTAGGCAATAACGTTGCAGTTGCTGAGCATCCTTAACAATGCCGTCTTTTGAGGACTGAGCTAATTTATTTAATTTTCACAGTTAGCACACTCTGTCACAATGGTGGGTTGCTGTCACATTAAACATCAGAAAAATTTTATGCTTCTTAGCATTTCAGAAATGACCAGTGACATTAAAACTGTGTATAGCACCTGGCTTGGAGGTAATTCTTTGAAACTTAATTGTAATTACGATGGTTGCAAAAAAGCTACATGATGATTCTTGATGATGATTGCACAGGGAAATGGTAATGCTGTCAGGTGTGGGATGGCTTGAAGGAGAATTTGCTGCTTCATGTTTTTTCTCCAGTTTTGTAGTTTCACTGTTCATTTATTATATCTCTAGTGCCATATGTGTGTATAGTACATTTAAGAGAGAAAACTACAGATGTAGTCAGAGATCGCAATGTTTCAGAAAGTCCGTAGTGCGCAATATATTGCGGATGCATGAGGGGTTTTTGAGTGGGGAATTTGTGTATTTGGTTTATGCTGAGTTGAAGTCAAAAGACCCAATTCGGCTCAAGTGAGGGCATAGCCGTCTGCATTTATATATACGTATACATACATATATATACATGTCTCTGTGTCCCTTATAGTACTAAGGGAATGGTTACCTTAGGGAAGCACAGGACTGCTGGTATCTTGGCTTTTATCATCAGATCATCCTATTGGAGAGAAGCTTTTGAAGCCCGAATATGTTGACTGGGTGATTTGGCTGATGAAGCAACCCTGGCATAAGCCGAATGGAGCAGTACAGCAGCAGTCGGGTTTGGAAAACTGATTGAAGGGATTTGGAGGGCAGAAATGAGCTTACAGCACCCAGCATCAAGGATGGTTTTCCCAGAAAAGCTGCCCGCTTTGAGGCTGGCGACGTGCCGCAGGCTTTGGGGGAGCAACGCACCCCGAACCCGCCGCGTGGGGCGGGGGGCAGTGGTGGGGGGTGGAGAGGGTGCCGGGGCAGGACGGGGTCTGCAGCGCCTGGCGCGCCAGGCTGGAGAATGCAGAACGCGATAGGAGCGAAGGTGACGCGGAGCCAGAGGGGCTGGAGAATGCAGAATGCGATAGGAGCGAAGGTGACGCGGAGCCAGAGGTGTGGGAAGCGGCGTGTGGACGGATGCAGAGAGGTCGGGTGTGAGAGGGCTGCTGGAGGCAGGGAGGCATACGGGCCTGAGGAACTGCTCCTTGGCATTGCTTATGGGTAAGATTAAGCACCTGTATAAACACTTTACACCATCGAGGCCCGCATTTTATGGTCGGTTTGTTGTGTTTTTTTAAAGGGTGGATTCTAGCAACGTTATGTAAGAAGAAGCAGCATGAGCAGGCAGCACAGTTTCCACTGCAAAACTGTTAAACAAATAAGTGTTACAGAAGTAAACCTGTGAGAAATGAAACATCTTTGTACTTTACTGAGCCAATTAAAAAAAAATCAGGAAACCCTTCCTACGTGTATTAGAAATCTGTTTTAAAATCTGTTAAGTAGATATTTTCAGTTGAAGGAAGTTATGTTGCTGTAATGTTTTCTCATTCGTTTCATCTCAAATATGTGAAACCTGCTGTTTCCTAAATAAGTAAAAGCAGATGGAGCAGCCTCGGTGATAGGTTTTGCTGAACACTTCAGCTCTGTTAGTTCAATTCTCACTTACTTAATGCGCTTACATTAGAGATCTACTTGAAGGTCGCAGTGTGGAATGTCTCACAAATACAACATTGACTGGAAAAGTCAGTGAAATATATAAAAATAGTATTTATCTAATCTGTTTTATTCTCTTCGGTATCTTTTACTCTAAAGGATTCATTTGGCCAAATCATAACATACTACATCAGACTTGTGCCAACCTCAAAATAAAAAAAAAAAAGGCAACAAAAAACTCATGAGTCAGTCTCCAGATGTTTGTGAGATTGGTAGAGGGAGTTCCCAGTTGTGTTTTAAAGTTCTTTATTTGTTCCTTGGTTTCAAGGACTTCAGATGTACAGTAATTTCATGTTTTCCAGCTTTTGTATTGCACCTCACAAAAGTTTCTATATATTTGTTTTAAAGGAAGACTTTTCCAGTAACCTCTCACTTCCAGGATTTAGAAGAAAAAATAAATGTTGCAGGGCTTTTGGTGTCGCTGGTAAGAGTGGTTCTCATAACCACAAAGTGAATTCTCTGTGATTTTGTTTGTTTGTTGTTACTGCTTTCGAAGTGAGGTTGGGTAATCAGTTACTGGAGTGTCAAGGTTAGCCGTAATTTTTTAGTCATGCACATTATGATTTGCGCAAATTAAGGCTTTGACTTTTTGATTTTCTTTGCCTTCGGAGAGGGATTGCCAATGAAGGTGCTGGAAAGAGCGTTGTAGAGGAAATGAGAAAGGTAAAGTGGGAAGGTTTCCAAATAGAAATCAGTCTGGAATAATGTTCATCAATCTTTGTAAGCACATTAAATCCATACGTTGTAATCCTGACTAGACCAAATTATCACATTCCCATTGCTTCCAATAGGTAAGGATTTCATCCCAGAGCACTGTCAGAGTATTTGGAGCTTTGATGCAAATAGCTGATACTGCCCGATATTCGTGATATGGTGAATAAAATGAACGTTGTGTAGGATAACAGATTTTCCTTAGTAATATCTCCTCTTCCTTTAGGTAGAGCAATTAAATTCATTCCTGATTTTTTGCATGCTGAGAAAATCTCCTTTGAGTTACATAAATTTCTTCACATTCTTTATTTACTTTATTGAATGTGTAGTAAAAATATCAACCCTAAAATTAGTCTTCCTCATGGAATTAGTTTTGCCATCTGGTAGTCGTGAATGAAAGAGAAACTTTTCATTCCTGCTGAGAGAACTGTGAAGGCTCCCCCCATCCTCCCTTCCGTGCTTTGTTTAAATCCAACAGTTTCTGTGAAAAACAGTAGCAAATGGCCAAGATGGGACCGGGCTTCCATTAGCAGGACCCTGACTTTATCTCCAGATACGCCAGGAGAACAGCAGGAGCGGAGAGCGTGATGCTGTTCCTGGTTGCATTTGTTGCAAGAGCTCTGTCTTGTTTCTGTACAATGCCCATGGAACTCATATATTTAAGGATAGTGGAGGAACTTGCGTTTTCTTAATGAGACTCGTGATAGTCAGCACTGTGGGTCTTTTAGAAATGTTAGTGTAATAGAAGCTTTCTGTGATGGGTATTGCATCTTCTTGTCTGCCTTAAAGGCTCTCTGGCAGATGGACTACAAGGAAAATAGTTTAAATGGGGACATGGGTTCAAAATAACTAGCCATTTAATTGCTCTCTTTCAAAATCATTGTGTATCCTGAAGGTTTTACCACTAGTTAACGTTGCATTTACAGTTCTTAAGTTGTTCATTATAGAAGCACAGTCAAGAGACTTTTTCTGAAGGGAGCTGGCGTGAACATTCCCAAGATATTGTAAGCTGCGAGGCACAACTTTTTGTTTGGTTTGAAGCAAGGTACTAAGTGCTTTGCGATGAATTTTAATTGATTCCAGTTGCAGTTAGTTTTCAGCTTGTCATCGTTAAGGAGAGGCTTGTTTAGCATGGGGCAAAATATCTCTGTATTTTTCATTCTGACATATAGGATTTTATTCTCTGTTGGTGTAAATCAGCCTAAAGCCATTGACTGCAATGAAACTCTGCCGATTTATGCCACTTGACCTCCTCCTTTTGCTGCTTTACATACAGAACACAAAGGGATTACTGACTATCGAGTGCCTGCAGAATCAGGCCCTTCAAAACAAATTAGTCACATCTCTGTCCAAACAGATTGCAATAAAACAAGAAATATGAGTAATGCTTGTAGAGTAATTTCGAACATAAAAATTTTTACTGTGTTTCTTTTCAAAGGAACTAAAATGTGGTCTCTTACAGATAAATATAAATGAGCAGACCAGTGAATTTGGATTAAATCATACCTTTTTAAAGATGCAAATTGAAAATTAAGCCTCAAAACAATGGAATCCTCCTGGGCCTTTCAGGAAGGATTGTATATTGCTCATCAGACTCCGCTGCCAGGTTGCAAATTTTATTTCACAGTGAATTCCATGGGAGAGCTACTGGAGCTCGCTTTTATGATGAAAAGAGAAAGATCTATTGAAAAAATGTGTAGCTTTTCCCACAATCTGGATCATCTTTCTTAGGAAGGATATTCTTTTATGGGGAAGGAACCGTCATGAGGAGGGTTGGATTTACCATGCTTTGTCTGGGCCTTTGTATTAAAACCAACACCGTTGTGTGAACGTTCATACTGGTAAGGGAGAACCTCGTCCTTGTCCCCAGTTTGTGCCCACGCCTATGGCAGATCATTTTTTTTTTTTTTTCTCATGCCATTTTAAAGCCAGCTCCTTTCCATCTTTTGCTTCTCTCCATCCTTACTTTCTTTCTCGTTTTCTTCCAGGGAAGATTTTTCCAAGCTATTTTGTGATGTCTTTTGACCACAGTCATTCAGCTTGGAAGTATCTCCCCAAACGGAAAATATAGAATAAGAATCTCTTCAGGAGCTATTCCAAGCAAAATATAGTCATAGTAACAGAGGTTAAGCAGTTTACCAATTGATAAGCTCCAAGTGGAAGAAAGGCTGGTTAAAACATATGAGAAATTGCCTCTTTACAAAACTATGGTCTTCTAAATGAGGAGGAAAATTCTGTAGTCTGATTCACTCTGGTAGGGACACAGCAGGGCTTTTAGGAGGTGTTTTACAGCGGGGTCATCCTGTTTCTGCCATTGACTGCTGCTGCTTATGGGATATGAATACTGGACGAACGTGGGAAAGATGGTAACACTGGATTTACAAACATAAATCCTAAGGGTAAGCTGGAAATGTCTCACAAACCTTCAGTTGGCCACCGGGTATGCTTGAAATGAATCTCGGACTTGGACTTAAATGTTTTCAGTGATTGATCTTTATAGCATATTGCCATTGAAATAAGATACGTAGAAGCAGTATGTTTTGGGTTTGTATAGTGTAAAAAAAATCATGGTTAGTACCACAAAGCAGCTGCTGATCACAGAAAGCAGCTTAGCTTCAAGAGAAAAGTATAATTCTGATTATAGAGGAAATATTTCCATTACTTCCAGTGCTATATTCAGAAAATTCTTTCTGCTTGTGGGTAGCTCCGGTTGATGCAGATTAGGTTTAAATAAGCAGTTTTTACTGGACAACTCTGGAACAAAGTCAATAGTTAATAAGGCAGAGACTTGCTGCCGGCAGGAAAGTATTCAGGACATCTCTAATTCAGCTGTTGTAAACGTTGTTCATTGGTAGTTTGACAAACTGACCCCCTTACATGTGGCTTTGGTTTGGGCACTGGTTACAGTAATTCTTGTTGTGCAGCGGCAATATTAATAAGCCCATGAAATACTATAAGTACAGCAGTGAGCTGGCATATAGAGGAAATAGGAGAGGAAGTGGTGTAAAAATGTGGCTTTGCATATGTTTTCAGTGTGCTAGAAATGTGGTTTAGCTTGGAGATTTGCAAGTGCAGTGGTGTTACTAGCTGAGAAGGGGGCTGGACCCTGCATTATAAATCAGCTTTTTCTTCAAGAGATGCAGGCTTCAGACCATCTTCAAAATATACTTGTTTACCCCCCCCCCCCAATTAGTTTTTATTTAACTGCCAATCTCAACCCGTCTTTGCATCCGTGCTGTGTCTGGGTGGAAGGAAAACGCGTTTGTGTGAAACAGGGTGTGCTGCAGCTTTTTGTGCTGGGCTTTGCCCTGGTTGTGAGAAGGGGGTCAGAGGGTTGATTGACTCCTGGGTGCATCCAGTCAATCACAGCAAATTCCCTTGGCATAGCCAGGCTGAGATGGACGGAAGCAGGGTCCAGCCACACTTCAGGTGGATTCATCTCAGTGAGACTGTTTAGCTTTTTAAATATTCCAGTTTGAAGCGTTCGGTTCAGTGCTGATAATACGCTGCAATTAGAATTTAATTGCAAAGAAATACTAGAGAGCATACCCTGACATGCCTCCCCCATAGAAAGTTTAATTCAAATTGTTGGGAAGGTAGAGCATTAAGTAAATGAAATGTGAGTAATAACTTGCAGATTGCCAGAGAAGTGTATGCCTAGGCATTTTAAAAGTAATGGTAATATTCCACCAGCTCCTGAGAAATATATCAAAGATTCATAGATTTTTTTTTTTTTTAAGGCCAGAAGGCACTGTTAGATCATCTCTTCTGACAACCTGCATAACAAGCTAAAAACTTTTCCAGTAATTGCATCAAACATACACAAAAATATAAAAGAAAACAATTTTGATTAAACAGCAAGAAATGTGCACGTTGAAGGTATCGTTGTTTCTCCAGGCTTCAGTTTGCAGAAGTTTTGTTTGCCTGCATGATGCAAATTGGATCTACTGCCTGGCTCATCCAGCAATACCTGAATTTTGATTCCTTGTTTCATCATTTATAGCCTTTAGGTGGATTAGATGTTTTTATATACGAAGAAGTTGTTTCACACAGAGGTGATTGAGTCCTGAAGGAGAGAAGCATGAACTGAGCAGCTGGAGCTATCCAGTATTGCCAAGTCTGGAGACATCCAAACCTTGCCGATTGCATTGGCATGATTTCTGCTAAGCATCATGAAGTGCCCAAAGTTTTTTGGAAACAAGCAAGTAATCGTAAAGCTAAATAAAAAAACCTCATCACTTTTTCAGTATCAGTGGTCCATTTATTTTTGGAGCCAATTCCATTATTTCCTGCAGTTTAGATTCAGTTTGAGCTCTTTGTCTGAATTATACCTTATGCCAACCTTCCTTTTGTTGCCCTTCACCACACCCTGAGTGATTTTATTTTATTTTGTTTGCTATTGAAGTATGCCTTTATACAAACTCTGGGAATGGTATGCATATGGATCACTTACAAATAAATCTGTGTACAGAAAATATAGATTGCCAAGTAGGCAAAATATAAAGATGTCTCTCTACTCGTAATTTCTTAGCGTTACTGTGCACCACACTTACGCAGGATTAAGAGCTGTGTATCTTTCCTGCAGAAACATATATTCAAAGAGGAAAACCACCTGCATTAATTTTCATTTTCAGCTGTCGCTGCACATGGATCTTCACAGCCTGTCGGGATTCATCTAAATGGCTGATGTTGCATCTGAAGATAACGCATCGTACTTGGAGGAAATACACTGTACCAACTTAGATGCTGTTAATATTGTTGTTATTTAGCTTCTCTGAACTCCATCTGCTTAGGTGTTCTCAGTGCAGGTATCCAAGGCTACTTGGGTACTCACCTGGCTTTAACCATAGTTAAAAGGTGAGTTTAATACATGATAGCTGTCAGATAGAAGTCATATCAAATTTTAAATTTCACACAGGGCATTTTATAAAGTGCTTTTCGCTACCAGTAGTGGTGTACTGATGGTTATGATGAGTTTGTATAGTGATAAAATCATTCAGTGGTGCATTTCTCAACTGTGTCAGGGTAATAGAAATGACTCGAGCATCATCTCTTGCAATTTATGCTTTGAAGGAGCTGAACTATTCCGTAAACATACTTGAATTTCAAATAATTCTAATATATCTGAGAAACATACTTTCTTTTGCAGAACCTTTAGTAGTCAGTCTCTGCAGTTTCACATAGGTGCTGTTTCCATTACTCTACGTCCCATTTGGCTGGAGTGGCATGCCATTTCTTTCTCCCTCCCTCCTGCCAGCTTTGTTTCCATATGTTTGACATAATTGTTCAGGCAAGATATACTGCAGATGGATTGTAGAAAGCTCACATTAGAATAAAGTGAACAAAGATACTCACTAAAATCACTTACTGATGCGGATGTGGTAAGTGATTTGCTTGAAAATGCTCATCGTTTCTTGGTTAAGTGATCATGGTTAAGTTTTCCTCAGTAGTATTTAATAGTCCATTAAAGACTCTTTGAAATATGGCTTTTCTGAGAAACCGAAGATGGAAGGATGCTCTTGTTCTTTGTGCTGATTGATATCAACTTGACCAGCATCCACAACTCAAAAAACTTAGAGCAGTAGTTGAGTTATGTGCTTCTCTCAACCACATTGTTAACCGTGGTAGGCCAAGGGTTATTCACAGATGATATAATCTAAATTTAGTAGAGGCCACTTCAATTCTGGCCACAGCTTGTTTACGCTCCTGTTCATAAGGAGACTTTCAGGACTTAATTTTTCTCCTTAATCAGCAAATCTCGCCTGTGAGAGCACATGTTGTAAACAGTCACTTGAAATCCTGTTTGCAAGGTTGGACCTACCTCACCTTCAAAAGACAAATGCAGGGTGGTGTGGTTCTGATTGGGTCTGGTTTGGTTTCAGCCCTGGTTAGAGGAGTCCACAGTAAGCAACACTTCATGAGGCTTTTTTAAGCAAGTATTTAATGCAATGAGTCCTGATTTGCAGCTTTGCAAATGGACTTTATGCAGAAACGGCTATCACTATATATGAAATTTGCTGGACTTTCTCCTTTTATTGGTAGCAGCATGGTCTTTATTTCACATTGGTGTCCTCCATCTGCACCTGCCTTCTCACGTCATTTCACCCATTTTTCTCATTTTCTTGGTTGTAGTTGTGAATGGAAGGACCAGCAAACATCTCCAGATTTAAAAAAAAAAAAAAAAAGAAAAAAACAAACCAAACCACCAGCAACAAAAAAAAAAAAATCACCAAAAGAACCCGCCCAACCATACTTTAATAGTTGTGTATTTCTTGAATTTTGAAGAGGTTTTTGTTATCTCTGATGAGATTTCAATGTGGAGCGGCACTTGAGAATGACAGCGAGTGTTGTACCAATGCCACCTCAGAGAAGATGCCAAGAAAGGAGGAAATAGTCATGTTACGATGAACAGCAGGTGGTTAAGTTAGAGTAGCAAGCAATGCCAAACATGTCTGAGTTTGCAGTAAGTACAAGGGTTGGAAAGTATCTTGTCGTGGGATGGCAAAGGTAGAGTCAAAGATGCAGGCAGCAATGATGATAAACAGTCAGGACAGATGCAGCTCTTGCCGAGGCATAGATCACAGTCAAAGAGGTAGGTAAATCTTCCCTGTGCTTGCTTAAATCTCCTGCTACGCTAGCAGTTTCTCTCCCATTCAGGCACATTACTGACTTGTTTCACTGGTCCTGTGTTTTACTTACCAACACGCTAATATTCAAAGCTTTATTAAGTTTTATTAAGGTATCGAACGCCCTCTTCTGCCTTCCTTGCTGGCATCTCTCTGCTTCCTGGCGGTGGGATCGGCTAGGTTGGCGATGCCGATAGTTTTGGAGCCCTGCATGTGTGCCGTGCTCTCTCCGCGCATAAATGCGGGCAGCTTAGAGTCGTAAGTCAGATCATCTGAGTAATCATTCTGTTACTTTGAATGTGCTGCCTAAAGCTGTTGACTCCCTCCTGAAAGGTCTTTGCTGCTCAGGAAGTTAAAACTTGTTTTGAAATGGATACAGTGCAGTCCTGGTTGGGAGGACTGGCATACATGCATATGCTTTGATAATTGATTTATTCAGAAAATTAGGTATATGTTAAATATCATTAGTTCAGAATATTTTGCTTTTTTTTTTTTTTTAAAAAGCCCATTTTAGGCAGCAACGACAGCTGAGCTTTTCAAAGGTTGGGAATGAATACTAACGCACCCTGAGGCATATTAAAGATGTCCATGTTCTTCATGGATAGGGTCATTGGAGAGGCACAGGAACAAGCTGTCAGCTATGGCATGCAAGGAACTGTTTGTTCCTGTTCATTTTCAGTGGCTAAATGCTGCTGCTTCACGTTTTCTCTGACAGTCCTTTTGTCATGCTGTCTCGCAGCGGTGGAGGGGACACAAACCATCTATTATTTCAGACCAGTCCTAAGACTTGTCTCTCATATTGCTGTTGCCATTATTTGGCAAAGGGTATAATTCAGGCAGCTCAAATCCCTGCAGTGTGACTGTCTATGAGGGGATGGGTGGAGGAGAACCGTGTGTGCTGTGGCACTGGTGGTTTCTTCTCTTAGTCCCAACATCTCATTAATGGTATCTTGGGGATGGGCTGTGGGAGAAACTGCAAGTGTGTCTTGCAGCTGGCAGCACCTGTAGGAGTTTCGTGCATGTTTCGTTGCTATTGAGAACCCCCTGTGAGTGACCATATGCATCACGGGAGCTGCAGATGTTGTAGCAGCTGTTGCGGTGTTGAGCTTGGTGGAGTCCTCCTGAGGGTTCTGAAGCTCGGAGGTGGGTGGAGGTTTTAATGATGACCAGTCACGAGTTGGTGGGGCTTATGGCTTCTGCTGTATCTCATCTCACTTCTCAAGGGGAGCATGAAAAGTGTGAGTAGGTGAAAGCTGTAATTTCTGCATGGGATTTGTTCTCTGCTTGGGTCCATAGGTGCCACTGCAGTTGTGTTTGCCTCACCCTGGGATTTGTTGTTTTTACGTAAAGTTAGATATCTGCGTTTGAGCAAATCACGGTGCCTGTGTACTCAGATGTGGAGAGCAGTAACTTTATTTAACGTTGCCTTGTTTCTATCTTAGCATCAGTCCTAGCCTTCAGCTTGCATGTTGGAAATTCAGATGCTACAAGCATTTTGCCAGTTGTAAAGATCTCAGCCTATCAGGAAGGCAAGAGCTACGTGTCTCAAAGTGCTAGCACACCTTGGGAGCAAGTACGAAATCAGAGGATAGCTTTCTGGCAGAGTCAGTTAGAGTAATCTCGTTGGTACTATCTGCATATCTCCTCGGATCTGTATGCTAAAGAGACAAAACTGGTGAGGAGAGAACAGCAGTGGCTGCCTCGCGTCTGCGGCGAGGTCTGCAGCACCCTGTCTGAAAGGATGCCCTGGCTTTGCACAGGGTAGGTAAGGAGCTGCCTCCCCTCGTTTACAAATGAAGCACAGTCCTACAGGAGGTGGGGAAGGGCTGTTACATCTGTGAAATGAAACTGTTTGAAATACCTATACCAGAATGCATGAATTGCTTTAAACGGAGCAACAGGAGAAAGATACGGTTTTGGCAGCATTGCTGTAGTGTGAGGCAAGGCTTTGAGCATCTGAAAACCAGACTCTTCTGCCCATTATCAGTCTGGAATTCCAGGTAGCCTTGTAGGAAAAAAAAACCAACCCCAAACAAAACCAAAAACCAAAAGAAAAAGCCCACTGTGTAAAGATGTGGGCTTTAATGCCATGAACAGGCTTCTTAGGCAGACGGTGGCTTGCTCTTAGTGTATGTATGGCTTTCATCTCCTCTTAGAGGCAGCTCCAGTTAATGTTGATATAAAACTGCCTGTTAATTGGAGTACATGGAGATAATGGTAGGAATAATCTCTAAGTAAACTCTTAAAAGCTCTGGAAAAAGGGTATTTAAAAAAAAAAATCTCTCCCCAAAACCTGAGTTTGCACTCTGCTTTGAAGATAGACTCATCAGTGTGCGAAGCAGACTTCTGCCTTGAGGCCATTTATAGTGCCGAAGCTTGTGAAGCTAAAACAGTTTGATGTGTAATTGCAGGAGGAAATGGAAAACCTGCTGAGCATGGCAGGATGTAGTGCCTTATCACCCTTTATGTGCATCCAGTGCTTGCTGAAATTGCCAGCGGATCCGCAACATCGACAGAACGGTGACATTTTTCATGGGCCGCCGTGTTCTGAATCAACACTGCAACAGTGCGATTAGAGTAGGTAAAGTAGGGGGAACAATCAGAGAGTTGCATGTGACAGATCAGGTTTTAGTCATTCCCTGCTCCTTATTGCCTGCTGTCTTGTGTGATATGCAAAACAGCTTCTCCAGATGCATTACACCTTCACATTACCTGAAAATTGAATTTTATTTGGTGGCCTGCATATAATTTATAGCACTCTTCCAGTGCACTTCAGTTCTCATTTCGCTAAAAGTGTGTTCTTTATTTCCTACTGGCAGGGAAACAGAGAAATAAAACTGAATATTCAGGACCACTTACAGTATATAAGAAACCAGGCTATTGAAGTTTTAAGCTGCTTGGATACGTTATTGACAAGAACTGTCTATTCTGGAGTTAAGCACACGATGTATTTGATTCCCAGAGGTATCATCTCTCCATAGTAATTAATCAGGGAAAATGCACTGACTCTGAATAGCAGTACTTGAAGTTATGGGCCACTATTAGCACTCAAAAAATTAATGGAAATTGAACGTACCGTATGGAGGAGAAACGGGGGTCCAGGCTAAGAACGTGGGATCAAGCCTTACAGGGCAGGAAGGAAAAAGGTATTTTAATTATTCAAATGGAGTACTTCTTCCGCTGAGCATTTCACTATCTGGAAAAATGCACTGTAAATAATTCACTGCTTGTATTGTTTTGTGTGTCGTACCGGCTGTTGGAATCAACTCTTGGACCAGCACAGGTTGTCCACCTATGCGCTCTAAAATATATAATGCTTGCAATGCAGTATCCCTATATAAACAAGTTAGTTACACATGGAAGACCTGGCAGTGCAAATTCATTTGGAATGTAAAATAAATATTTATAACTAAGAGTTAGGGTCTGCATTTATTTCTCTTCCACCTTAAAGCACAATGCAATGGGCTGTAAAAGATCCTGGGAAGTTTACTCTGTGAACAGAATGTTAATTAAATATCAGGATCCATGGAAGAGCTGGCCAAAAGGCGGAAGAAGTCATTAGAAACAGAACCAGATAGCAAACTGCACTAGAGAAGTAGCAGAACTTGTGACTGGCACGAAGGCGAAGCATTGTTGGAAAATAAATAGCAGTGCATCTCTTTGGCACCCAAAGCACCAACACCGCACTGCCTTTTGGATGGAGGGTGCCGGTTTCTGGCTTGTGTTGGAGGGTGATGCAGCTTATGTTGATTTACGCAGCCCTCAGAACATCTAAGATAAGGATGCATCAAGTCTCTTGGCATGTCTTTAGGTAAAATTTAAATTGCTCCATGATAAATAAAGCGATATTGGCGTTACTGTGTTTTACAACTGAAGTTTGCGGTGGGAATATCCCTTGTTTGCAGTGCTGCGTGATATGAATTTTAGAATCATAGAATTGTAGAATCAGAATCATTTAGGTTGGAAAAGATCTTTAAGATCATAGAGTGCAACTGTTAACCTAGCACAGCCAAGTCCACCACTACACCATGTCCCTGAGACCACATCTACACGTCTTTTAAATACCTCCAGGGATGGCAACTCAACCACTTCCCTGGGCAGCCTGGTCCAATGCTTGACAACCCTTTTGGTGAAGTAAAATTTCCTAATATCCAATCTAAACCTCCCCTGGCACAACTTGAGGCCATTTCCTCTCGTCCTGTCCCTTGGTACCTGGGAGAAGAGACCGACCCCACCTCTCTACAGCCTCCTTTCAGGCAGTTGTAGAGAGCGATGAGGTCTCCCCTCAGCCTCCTTCTCTCCAGGCTGAACACCCCCAGGTCCCTCAGCCGCTCCCCATCAGCCTTGTGCTCCAGACCCTTCCCCAGCTCCGTTGCCCTTCTCTGGACACGCTCCAGCCCCTCAATGTCTCTCTTGGAGTGAGGGGCCCAACACTGAACACAGCATTCGAGGTGCGGCCTCACCAGTGCCCAGTACAGGGGCACGATCGCTGCCCTAGTGCTGCTGGCCACGCTGTTTCTGATACAAGCCAGGATGCCATTGGCTTTCTTGGCCACCTGGGCACACTGCTGGCTCATATTCAGGTGGCTGTCAACCAACACCCCCAGGTCCTTCTCTGCCGGGCAGCTTTCCAGCCACTCTTCCCCAAGCCTGTAGCATTGCATGGGGTTGTTGTGGCCCAAGTGCAGGACCCGGCACTGAGCCTTGTTGAACCTCATACAGCTGGCCTCAGCCCACCGATCCAGCCTGTCCACGTCCCTCTGTAGAGCCTTCCTCCCCTCCAGCAGATCAACACTCCCACACAACTTGGTGTCATCTGCAAACTTACTGAGGGTGCACTCAATCCCCTTGTCCAGATCATTGATAAAGATGTTAAACAGAACTGGCCCCATTACTGAGCCCTGGGGAACACCACTGGTGACCGGCCACCAACTGGAGTAAACTCCATTCACCACCACTCTTTGGGCCCGGCCGTCCAGCCGGTTCTTTACCCAGCAAAGTAAGGGTAAAAAGCAAGGGTTTCCCTTTTTGACTAAGGGAAGCCTGTGTTTTAGCTGATGCTTTCTCCACTCTTTTGCAGCTACTTTTCTTGTAGTCATATGGGTTCCTTCTTACAGTTTTCATTTTCTTAAGTTGAATCTGCAGAACCGATGTTTGCTTTTTTACGCAAGTTCTTTGTTTATGTACTTTCTGAGCTTGATTTATATAGCAGGTCATTTGCTGCAACCAAACATTTATTTCAGTCTTGTCTTTACAGTCTGGTCTTTCAAACAAACTCAATTTAGTTTTATTCTTCAAGAAAATTTCATGCTATCTAATAGGCTTTCAAATTTGATAATTTGAGAAAAAGGAAACAGCTTAAACTGTTTTCAGGCAAAACTTGTGCCGTGTAGGACAACTAACAGCAGTGTGAATTTCTAAGTCTAATTACAGATGTTATCAACTATGAAATTTATGCTCTTTATGGGGCATTTAACTGTACAAATGTATGTTTTAAATAAAAAATCTGAAAGCACTGAGTAGAATTCATTCCCGCTCCTTTTCGTTTTTGTTTTATTGCAAGGGTTAGTTGCGAAGGTGTCTCAAAGTCGGAGGTGATTTTGGAGGGGAGGTCTATTGGCCGTACCTACTTGGAGTTTGGCCTGATCTAAAAATCTGTCCTTGAGTACTGCTTTCCACATGACGTGTGGTGTGCTCTGGGCTCCCTCTGGATTTCGGTTTCACTTGTCTTCTCTGTCTTTCTGGTCCCTACCAAGGCTATCCGCCTTCAGAAAAATGCAAGTTCCAGTAAAGACCAGTCCTGCAGCTGTGAGCTGAGAATCCTACTTGGGGGCTTGAGAGGGGAAAAATTGCCAGGCGTCTTAGAGAGTTTGTGAACCTTGGTAAAGGAATCCTGCTTCCAGTGGAGCATGCAGTTAATTTCTCTGTCCTGTTAGAGGATGCAGATGAACCAGCTTTCCTTTTATCCTCTAAAGGCTTCCAATTTTGGCAACATTTTCCAATGATGTTTATTTAGCAAAACCATTGCTCCAGCAAATACAAGGTAATGTTCTTTGCGTTCTTAATCTGACCTATTGAGCAGTGCTGCTGGATTGATGTGCTTTTGACTTGTAACTTTTTAAAACTAAAGAAGTCCTATATACGTGTGCGTTGCGGTGCATAGCAGAGGCTGTAGTTTCTGAAGGACAGCCAGAGTGACTTGAACAACAGCTTTTCCAGAATTCTTACGCATCTTCTGGGATATGTAAAGTCATAAATACATCAAGAATAAATGGACCAGTAATATAGAGTATATTAATGTTATGTATTAAAAGCACTGCTAATCAGGTCTGTACATACCAAGATCTCTGCAAATTCAGGAGTTAAGCCTTTCACATCTTGGAACTGTACTGACTGAAAGCTTCCTACAAAAAGTCTTGGTTGTGAGATTCGTACGTACAGCAGTAACAGGGTGAGACTTTTATGGATGATGTGTTTAATGTCTTTGAGCCGTAAAGCGTGACTGTCTCTCGCTTGTAATTATTTTGCTAGTTCTTTACACCACAGTTGTAAGCTTAAGTAAACTTTCCTTAGCAAATGAGTAACAGTTCTATTTTATCTACAGACTCTCTTTGGCGTTGTTCTAGGATGTTTTACTACAAAAGCCCTTTCTGGTGTACCGATTTCCTAAACACAGTAGCAGATTTTTTTCTTCTATCTCGAGAACCAATGCAGTTACCATGTAGGCTTGAATAACATCAACACATATCTCCTCTTCCCAAGGTAGAGATGATTTTTGTTACTTTGCACAAACATAACCATTGCTTTGATGGAATAACAAGAATCAAAGATTTTCCCTGTATCCAGCTGGGAGTGGCTCCTTGCACTTTATCTTGATAAAACACTTTGTAAACCAAATTTATTGAAATAGAAGTTAATGCTAAGAGAAGAAAAACAGTAGCAATACTGTTGTGAACATGCTCAAGTCTTGATTATAGTCCTATGAAAAGTTGGTAAATTATTAAAGAATTTCAGTTTTAACTGAAGAGCAAACAAGTTGGTTTCCTCGTATGCCTATTTAAGGCTCAGATCCTATTCTCTAGTACTTTTAACAAATGCACTTTAACAGCTTTCGGTTTCTTAAATAACAAACTTTGTTTAAATTATGTGTTACATTAGAAGTACTGATTATTTTTTACATTTATAGTTGCACTTTTTGCCTTTTATTTCCTATTTAGGTGAAGTAAACAATGGTAGAATGTAATCTGTCTATCAGAAATGATGAGAATGTGTATCCCCTTCGCTAATGGTATGGAGTTTCCTTTACAACACACAGTCATACTTTCTCCTAAATTTTAGTTTTATAGGCTGTGTTTTGTTCTCCTTGAAAGTACATTATAAATCAATAAGATGCATTTTACTGTAAAAGGAAAGTGTTATATGTGTAGAGTACTCTTTGGAAGACTTTTATATTTTATTGAACACTTGAAAAGTTGCAAAGTGGCACGCATGGAGTAAGAGTAACTTGGCTTTCCATTGATGCTGTCTTCTGATTACTGTATATCACCTCCTGTGCAAAATTTATTGCAGATCTGGCTATCTGTATTTCAATAACATCTTGAGAATGTTTATTGGAGTGGAGCTACCCTCTGCAGTAAGCAAAGGCAAATACTTGCCAGAGAATTGATCGATATATATGGAAAACCAGAGAAATAAAATCAGTTACTGAAAAAATATTCTGGGTGAAAACTTAACCCATTGAAGTAAGTGGGAGTTTTGCTGTTGAGCTCTAATGAGCTGATGATATTTTTGTTGTTTATGAGCACAGCAGAGTCCTCAGATGCTCATGCAATGGCAGCGTATTAGTCTAAGGCCCCTTCCAAGGTCTTGCAGCATGACAGACCAGATCTGTAGAAAGGACCTTGAGGATGCAGCAAGCTACAAGGGAGGGATGTTCCTGGTTTTGACGTTACCTCTTTTTCCTACTTGGAAAATAGAAGAGAAAAAGAGCAAACATGTTTTGGAGGAGCCTGGGGCTCCTTGGGAATCTGCCTGTTAGCATCACGGGTGATCAGCAGCTTTGGCCTTGGTACTGGTTTTAAGGATCCTCTCCAAGGTCGGTGGTGACCCCACCAGGAGTCCTTGTCAGGGAGAGCTGCTGACCCGAGGGGCACTCGTGCATGCGGTATGTGGTACCCGGTGGTGTTGCTCGCTCTGCTCTGAGGGCATGCACTGATTAATGAGGCTCGTGCAGGTGTTTCTCTCCTCGCTCGTAGACGCACCTCCTCTTCCTCATGGTTAACAGCTCGGTCTCTGCCACTTCAGTACAATGTCCAAGGCTATACAAGGGCTGATTCTGGTTCTTGTTTAGTTGAATAAGAAACAAACAAACAAACAAAATTGATTTTGCTATTCTTACTGTTTTTGAAACACGGTGTGTGTTCCCTGAAGGGGAAAAGAAGTAAATAGTTCAGACACTAGAAAAATTAAAACAGCTAAATGAAGCCAAAATCCCAAATCACAGGAAAATCCTTTGATTGATTGGTATTTCTCCTTCTTACTTTGCTGTGATGGATTTATTTTAGTCACCAATAAATCTGTCAAATCAAAAAGTGTTTATTTAAAGGAAATATTTACAGCAGTGTTTTCTTTTAGGAATCATATAAACTAAAATGAAAAAAAAAATATCCATTTTAGCTGTGTGGTTAAAGGCAGCTCAGCGATGTTAGAATGTTTTATTTTGTTTTGGCCAGGCGATGCATTGCCTTGCTGTCTGGAGGTTCAGTCTTTCTTTGAATGCTTGACCTTTTTCTAATAAATATCTGCTATATTAAAACCCTGTGTTGTTTTGTTTTCTTTGCATCATCGTGAAAGGATGCGAGTGGAGGAGAAGGGGAAGCAGGACTGTCATGGTTTAACCCCAGCCGGCAGCTAAGCCCCCCCAGCCGCTCGCTCACTCCCCCCCGCTGGGGTGGGGGAGAGATTCAGAAGGGTAGAAGTGAGAAAACTCGTGGGTTGAGATAAAGACAGTTTAATGGAGAAAGCAAAAGCCGCGCACGCAAGCAAAGCAAACCAAGGAATTCCTTCACTCCTTCCCACGGGCAGGCAGGTGTTCAGCCATCTCCAGGAAAGCAGGGCTCCATCACGTGTAACGGTGACTTGGGAAGACAAACGCCATCACTCCCAACGTCCCCCCTTCCTCCTTCTTCCCCAGCTTTCTATGCTGAGCATGACGCCATACAGTGTGGGATGTCCCTTTGGGCAGTTGGGGTCAGCTGTCCCGGCCATGTCCCCTCCCAGCTCCTCGTGCCCCCCCAGCCCACTCGCTGGTGGGGTGGGGTGAGGAGCAGAAATGGCCTTGACTCGGTGTCAGCACTGCTCAGCAATAACGAAAACATCCCTGGGTTACCAACACTGTTCCCAGCACAAATCCAAAACGCAGCCCCATACGAACTACTACAAAGAAAATTAACTCTATCCCAGCCCAAACCAGCACAAGGATCCAGAAACATTTGGAGTCACAACTCTTCCAGTGACACTAATGTCACTGAAGTGCAGTCAAGGTATCCATCTTCCATGTCTTTCTCATGGGGCAGCGTGGTCTATCAGTATATGCCTGCCGATGGGTGCTGATCCTGTGGGTGTTGACTTCTCTCTTGTAGTTAAGTGGAAAACACTTCGGACATGCAGAAATTTTTATTTTGCCATGGGGACTTGGAGTTTTGAATTTAATGCAGATAATGAAAGTTAGGACAGTAATTATACGTCTCTCTCAACAGAGAGGGGAAAGGACAGAAGCAGTCCATCCCTTCATCTGAAGCGTATTCCTGCCTGTGCGGCTCTGAAGCCGCTAGTTTGAGGGGGAGGATGTTCTCCCTTCAGAGGGAGAGGAGGAGGCCGCAGAGGAATGCTGCATCGCGTTTGAAGCAGTTCATTAGAAAAGGGACCCTTTTTCCTTTACACCTTGTTCTGGAGCTGCTTGGGGAGAAAGAAAGTTCTTTTCATTAAAATATTTTGTTAATGTAGAGAAATCAAATTGTTTTCAGGCGGAATCTTACACAAAAAGAAGTCAGCTTTTTATGGAAAAATCAAACTTTCAAGAAGCATCAAAAGCTTCTAAAATGTAGCCTTGTATTTTGATGAAGACGCTTGTCTGGATGTAGCTGCAAATTTTTTGCCACTGATGTGCACCTGATGTCACGGGCAATGAAGGTACGTCCCTACGCCTGCCCGTTGCCTCGGAGTGTGTCCGTATTCTGGGGTTACCTTTCTGACGGAAAGCAGAGGCCAGCGGCACCGCAAGAGGCCGCGTGTTTGTACGCGCGCGTACCCCGCGTCCGCGGGCAGGACGCTGACACAGCGCACCGGGGGTTCTGCTGCGCGGCAGCGCAAAGGAATTGCATGGGAAAGAGAGTTAAATCGATGCGATCCAGGCTCGCTGCATTTCTCTCGTTAGCTTTAGTTCCAAAGACGCCTCGTTACTGGAGTAAGTACTTCAAAAGGTTGCAAAGCTCTGTGCGTCTGGGATGCTCTCTGGGAAGCGTCGGTGCTGTTTTGAGGATCGTCAGAGATAATCTGCTGTTTGCTGCTCAGACTTGCACAACTGCTATGTAACACTGGTTAAGAAATGACAGGCTGTCAGTACTGGTTGTGAAGGAGCTTCAAGGAGCCATTGTTCTTTCAAATTAAAACATTTAAACATTTAAATCCAAAGCTAGGACTGCAGGCTCATTTTAATTATTCCTTTTGTCTTTTGGAAATACTTTCCTACTGATGATCACACAGCTGTCACATATACATTACCTTTAGTCAGAAGACATGACAGTGCTTTCCTATTAGCTGTCATTATTTTACAAGGAAAACTGAAAACCACTAGAGCAGATATATTAATTTCAAAAGAAGACACTGCTGGCAAAGTTATTAAAATAAAAATATCTGAAGACTCAAATTCATTTGATTTATGGCAAAAATCTGCCATAATGTCTCTTGGCAGTTGAGGTGAGTGGATTTTTTTGGGTGTCTTACAGAGATGCCTACAGTCCTGTCTGTCTGATCACACTCTGTCACGTTGAGGAACAATATGCAGAGTAGTCGATGATGTGTTAGTCATTCCTCCTTTGTACATCATTTTTGTCAGCAAGATATATATATTACTGCTTTACTATATGCAGTAATCTTAAGCAGTCATGAAATCTCAGATATCTCCACTCTCTTTACTAATGGCAGATCTTGATTTTCTGCCATTAGTTACCAAACTCAATGTTAAATATGAAACAGTAAAGAAATCCTGAAAAATATTAAATGCATTGGTTAAAAATGTATGGACAGTATTGGACCTTTTTGTTGACCGTGCTGAAGGTGTATCTCAGTGATTTACCAGCATTCTTACGTGACTCGAGGCACTCTGCACCTCCAGTGTGGGGCTCGTAGCTGAGGACTGATTATCGAAATGGTAGGAAAAGAGCAAAGTTTTATTAGAGAAAAACGTTGCTGCTTTCTTCCCCCTCTGAAGTCACCGATATTCACCAAAAAAACTGAAGTGTTGAGTCCAAGTCTCGCTAACTTTAAGCATATGTTTGAATGGTTTTCTGGGAGAAAAATAAAAAATAGTGGGTGTACAGGGGGGAAATGCAGTGTGTTTATATATTTTTTTTTTTTTCTCTTTTCTCCTTTTAATAGTCCTGTCCGCTTGCCTACTGGTTTGCTTCCTTTACTTTTCCTCTCCGTTTTTGCCTTCTCCGCTGCTCGGCGGTGCAGGGACTCGGTGTCGGGGCGTCCGTGTTCTCCTTCCCCGCCTGGCCTGGAGCACGCAGACGTGTGCCGAGCTTTTGCTGTCACAGCCCTGCCAGGGGCTTTGCGATCCTCTGTCAGTGCCAGCGTGGCTGAGTCCCATGGGCAAATGAATGTGTTTGGTGGCGTAAGTTAAAATAATGGTTCTTAAAATGGATTGCTTTGAGAAAGTTTCTGGTAGGATTGTTTTGGCTTAGTGTCCATTTAACTCATGCACTGGCTTTTAAGCCTCAGCGAGAGAGTTTACTTTTAAGACTTAAAAACCTGCCTGTTGCTACACTTAACCGTGGTTCAAAATATTTTGTCTTTCCTGGGTGGATTAAATAGATGCTTATTTAGTTGTTTCCCTAGGTGAGGTTTCCGTAGGCAATCCCGGGTTCTGGTGCAGCAGCAATATTATTTTTCATGGATATTCTCTTATTTGTTATGAGAGAATACACAAAATAGGAAATCAAGAGTTGTATGCACAAAGGTAGGATGGAGTTATTTGCCATTTACTGTCCACCTGGGTAAGTTAATTATATATGCCTCTTTCATGTCTAATCTCCTGAAATATATAATGTAATTTTATTTTCATTTGTATTTGCTACATTGGTTTGGAAATAAATGTATGCAATGTGTTTTCTGAGAGTTCCAGAAGTATTGTAAAAAGGGCAAACCAAATTGATTTAATCACAGATATTGTTAAAGGCTCATTTTTAATGGAATGTGCTGTGATTGCTGCTGCTAACAGAAGATTTTCATTTTTTAAGTTGTTTCTCAAGGAGAACGTCCTGTTATTCAAATATGCGCGTCCTGAGAATAAACGATGAAATTAAATAAAAAACAACAAACCCAAACAAAAAAAACGCAACATCAAACAAGTCATAGGAGAAAAAGATTCTTGTATGAGAATAGTTTGTATAAGAAGAATGGAGCACATGCTAAAATTATTAGGAAACACAAACTTTCAGACTCCTAATAGTTTACTTAAAGTTAAGTGCAGGGGAGAGGAGATGACGACTTTTCCTAGAAGCCACTGAGTTCAAGCAGGACTGTTCTGATCTGTGGTAGTTTGCTTTTTGCTGTGAACGTGACACATGGAGTCATTGTCACTAACGGCTTATTAAGAAGCCTGGAAAAGTTGGGGGTGGGAGTTGTGCGTGCTGATGGATTACTTTATACCACGTAGCGTTTGTGGCTTACAGTACTGCGGAGTGGATGGCCTTCATGTCGGCAGCCGCGGGGTGTGGTGCCGAGCAGCGCGCTCTTCGGGAAGCTCCAGCACGGGAGCAGATGTGTGCCGAGAAGAGGAAAGGACGGATTTAACAAAGGTCGTGTTCGACGGCTACAGGTAGATGCCATCAGCCTGGAAGAAACTTGGAAGAAAAGGAAATAATTAAAGCTTTTAATATCCTATTATACAAGTTTCCACTGTAGCCTCGTTATAGAGGACAAGCTGCACTTTGACAAGGACCATTTTATGCTTCCTTTCTTGTCCTCCATTACATTAACCGAGTTGCAGAACATGAACAGCTCTTTATGTAAAGACTGCTCTGTCCCATATTTTTTGCTTTTAAATTGCTTGGCCTAAGCTTTGTTTTCCCAGACTGGGCAGTGTGAATTGTATTTGTTAAACCCTAATTTCAGGCATATATATATATTTATTTTTTTTAATGCAAAAAGCTCCCCCTTGCTCCCCTGTTGGTGAGGTTCCCAGGGTAAGGAATACTGCCTTGACCATAAGAGGCAGCCAGTAAAGACTCTTCTAGGGCTATGTGCAAGAGGAGGCATGCTTCTATCATTACAAATGGAGAAGTCGACCCCATTTCTTTATCTAGCTAAAGCCCCCAAACTTGCCAACGCGTACTAGCGAAGCTGTAGCCTGTGTTATTAGCTTTGCAAGTTCCCAGTTCAGTTTGACTTTGTTGGCCGCAGCAGTGCTCATCAGAGGTCTGCATGCAGCAGTGCGTGTGAGAGCATATCCTTCTGAGCTTATGCAAACAAATCCAGGAGAGAACGAACAACGTTTAAGGTAATAATATGAACAGAGGACATAACGTGGGCTGAGATGGTTTTCATGGGGTGCCACAGAGAGAGCAACATATGAACAAATTTTAGGGATCCTTTTCTTAAAAATTAACATTGGGTGGTTTGTGGGCATAAAGTCAAAATGAACCAGAAAAAACGTTTGGAGTATAGGCAGTGTTTAAACGTTTTCAGCTAAGTGTCTGAAGTAAAGGTGCAGCTTAGGTGGCTAACAGAAACCGTGATCAAACTCCTACTGGAGGCTTTAGCCGTTATTGAGCATAGACAATCAAGGGGCTGATTGAATTTGAGCAGTGCCTGAAGCGATGGAGTAGCGATTAATAAATGAGCAAGTGGGTACTATAGATTCATGGGCTGTGTGGGTATTTGTACTAATCCTGATCATGACGTCTTCAAGTAGATTCTGGTTTCTTTTCACATCTTTGTATATAAATAAAAATATTTAAAGAATAGTGCTCTTAGAGGGATAACATCTGTGGCTATGAACAGCTTCTGATGATGTTTAAATGCCAACATGAACTTAAGGTGCTTTCTGAACTTTAAAAGCCAGTTATTACAAGGGCTCTTCATTGGTAGGATAATTATTCTTTTCATATCGTTCAAGAAAAAAATCCAAGAAACTACAGTGTAAAATTAAGGAAACGCTATTTTATATCGAAGTGAAGTGAAGGTTTGGAAATCGGTGGTTATTTCTCTGGGCTTGGTTTTCATAACTGCTGAGATGGGAGCATTAACAGGTGTTACAGGGCAGAGCAAGCACAGTGCATTTTCATTTTATGTTCTTACAAAGAATGTGTATGAAAATTGACATCCACTTCTTACATACAGATACATTTTTCTGGTGGAAACACTTGCATACAAAAACGAAGACTTCTGTTATAATGTATGTTCTGAATTGTCTAATACCCATAAACCTGCAAGTGTTGGATCTTGTCTGGGCAGTGCTGGTGCAAATTTTAATACGGTGATTTTCTTCTGACAGCTGTTTTGTTTTTGGTTTGCTGCTGTGATGCTAGTTCCTGCGTTAGTACGTTGACATCTGCGTTGGATGTTCAGGTTCTGTCTTCCGTATACGGAAATGTCCGTATATCTGCGAATGTCTGTCACATTCTGAGTCCATATTAAGCAAGGAAATGAAGATATGCAAATGAAACTTTGCGAATTAACCATGCCAATTTATAATAAACGACTAAATAGCACAAAGGAATCAAGAAATACAGTCAACTTAGCTAAAACCAAAATTGAGTATATTAAAATATGCAATGCAATTAAAATGTCACTTTAACATGGGAGAATATTAGTGATTCATATTTTATACATCTAGGGCAAGATTCTGACTTGGGTGGTAATCCAAGAGCCTCACTCGGATACCTAACCTTCCAGTGAAATACATCTCATGTTTTGCTCTGATAAGGACCCTTTGACATAAAAGGGGGTGGAATGATGGATTCACGTTTTGGTGTTTTCTTGTTATGTATTGGTGCGATTCCTGGACGCCAGTGTAATGCATCAGGTTCATACAATCTGGCTACAGGCAGATGCAAATGAGGAAGAAGCTTCCTTGATGTAGCTGAGCTAAAGCATCTCACTTCTCAATTATAATCCCTCCGGTATTCTAGTGTTGAAGACTTCTCCTCTGGCTGCCAATTTTGCTGAATTGTGCAGTGGCTTTGTGATGTACACAAGCGCTCGCTGGGGACTAAGGTAGATCTTTTGACCTAAGGCAAATAGAATTTAATCTCTGGCCCTTGGAGGTTTCCTTTATAGTTAGAGCGGCTTCTGCGTTATATCAGTGTGCCTACTGATTGTTGGAAAATTGGCTTACCTTATTAATGTGTGCCAAGTGACTTGTGTGTAGTACATCTGAAAATACCCAGGGGTGGTTTTTCCTTATGTATGAAGTTGGTCTTTTACAGCCTGAAAAAGGTACTTAGCTGTGCATAATCTTGTCCTTTCAAAATTTCTTGACATTCATTATGGCAGCTACTCTCGCAACTGTTGACGAAGTCCTGCCCAAGTAAGGACTTGTGTAGATGTTCAGCTTTATGCACTGACAGCGATCACATTAACTTGTCTAGGTAAAATACCAGTATAAAATTTATGTGTTGGTATTGGTGCCAGTTTTGAAGTCATTTGATGCTTGCATTTGTATTTCCCTACTCCTCCCCCAAGTAGTCTGGGGCTGTAAATCCAATTGCTTTTGCTGCAAATTGTAGTGACTGGGTCCACGGGAGAGAGATGAGGTACTTGAAAGTATGTTCCTTTTTAATTGGGATGTAAGACTAGGAACTTTATAACTTTGTAGAAGCTCCAAGCTTAGGGTAGTTAAACTTGTAATCTAGAGTGAGGATTGTTGTCTTTATGCACGTGTATTGAGCTAAAATCTGATTACCAAAATATGAAACAAATTGCTTCAATTGCCAATAAAATGCCTGGGAAGACGTTGTATGACTAATAGTTTTGTTTTAATGCAGGATGCCCTCCTTCAAACGGTGTACAGGGTCACTTCTCATCTCCGTTATCCCACTGCAGGCTCTGAAGAGGAAAATGCCCTAAATAAATTTCCTGAAGGCAGAGTTTATATGCTGGTAACCATGATGAATTCTGCACTGAACAATTAGGCATCGCCACCATTCCTTTTTCTGTCTTCAGCTGAGCCTTTCTCACCTCTTCCCAGAGGCTAACAGCATCTCCAGATCGTTTCTTTTGTCCCCAACAAGGTGTAAAGCCACGGGGAGCTGTCTCCATGGGAAACGGGGCATTTTTATTCAAATAATCATGCAGCGTTACAGTACATGAAAGCTGGGGCTTATGTAATGCTGGGATTTCTTTGGTAATGACTGCTACATAATAGAGCCACCTGGTGATTTGTGTGTTGCATTGCTCTGTAGGAAACTTGAGTTCAGGAGCTCCTTCAGGGCTCTGGCTGGCAGGGAAGGCGCTGGGCAGGTGTGTTCAGCTCATTCGCTTCGTCGCCGGTGAGGTCATGCTGACCAAGCAGCACTTGGAATTTTCCTTACCTGCCGGCAAGTGTAGCGGCAGTGAGGAAGAGTCATTGCGCAAGAAGCTGTTCGCAGTAGGTGGATACTGAAAGCTGGAAAATTATGGAAATGAACAGCCAGCGTAATAGTGGGACATGTGTTTTCCACGTATTACCTAGCAGGAAGGTTATTGCATCTAATACAGTTTATTGAACTGCTGTATGGTTTCTGTTGTCTGTCCCTTGTATTTCTTCAGACAGTGAAAGGGTGCAGTAGGGAACACTGCTGCCTGTGCATAAATGCGTTCAAATTGTATCTTTTTTTTTTTCATTAGAGCCTGTATTTTGATAACTGTTGCTCTGCATATATTTCTTTCCAGAGTTCATAGCTCTAAATATGAGTTTTAATTACTCTGCTTATCTTATCAATCGGATGCTCACTCTTCATGTAGAAAACCCCTTGATCGCCATGCTTTATGCCAAGAACATCTACAGAGAGCGAAGCAGACGTAAAAAGAACTACATTAGAACAACGTTATCAATTTATACTGGCTGAGAATCAGACTCGGAAAGCAAAACCTGAAAAGTCAGTGGCTTTTTTAGTGTTGTGAATATGCTCTTAGGACCAAGCTAGCTTTGCTTTGTTAAAAAAACCCCCACACCTTTCTGCCATTATATCTGGTCAAATTATGCCAAATAGGCGAAGTTGTCTAAAACATAGTAATATTTTTGCACCCTTTTTGATAAGTGAATCTCTTTTTTTGTGCCTCTCTCCTGCTTGGTCCCTTGAAGATCTGCTGATCGACAGGGAAAGCCTCTTTGGGATGATGGGACTGTGTAGTCTCTTTGGGCGTTTGGGGACAGGCTACCAAAGTGTTTGCCTCCTGTAAGGGGATGAGCTAGGTTTAGGTCCTGTACCTATTCACATATGTCCGGTGTCAGCCTGGACAAATAGCCTAGTCTCACGGTCGTCCTGTAAACGGAAGATAACTTCTCTTTCTACAAGAATGTGTCGAGGAGAAGAATGTGAAGTATTTGTAAGCATTCCGCTAGTATAGTCATGGGACCTGCGGATGCTCTTAGAATAATCACCTGTGGCAGTTCCCAAAGTTGTGCTTTCTGATCTCTCTGGGAATAATCCCCAAAGGAGTGAAACAGTCAGGATTTATCCAACTTGCAGGAACTTTTGAATAATTAAAAAAAAAAAAAAAAAAAGAAAAAAAGAAAAAGAAGTCTTGTCCAGCATTCCTTTATGTCGTAACCAGGGGATAAAATAGAGCATGCAGAATTCACCACAGCTGAATTAACAGGAGAGGAGGTTGTTACATTTAAGCTATGCATTTTTCTGTAATTAAATGGGTTTCATAGAGAGAATGTTCCTTCTCGAGGAGAAAATCTCTTAATTGGCAGTCATGCAGGGTTAATGAACTATTAGATTACAGAGGGGAAAAAAAGGGGGGGGGGGAACCCCCAAAACCATATTGAGTGTCAGAACTCAGCAAATCCATTATCAGAGAGAGCTTTAACCAAAAACTGATGAGATCAGACTGGCTCTGAGAGAAGGCACTTTCTGACAGGACTGCTCGGAGAGAGTGGGGATGCTGCGGGTCAGAGCAGTTGACTACGAAATGAACGCTCGAGGGAGAGCCAGTCATATTAAGGAGGCCATAAGTACCAAAATCTTAAAAAAATAAAAGGCAGGGGGTGCAGATCTGGAAGGAGATGGTAGATCTGATTATTTTCTTTTTTAAAGTGCTACTGTGGGGAAATAGGAACAATCTCAGTTTGTGTTATTTCTGCATTTGTGAGGTTGTTCACTTAACCTGTGCGGTGACCTGGAATACTCAATGCCACCGAGACAGAAAGAGTAACTGAGAGACTTGCGATTTCAAGGAGGAATTTTATTGAACAGCAGCAGATTTACTTTACACTTCAGTAGCAAGTGATAAGAGAGGAATTATTCAACATGCTTTCTTATTCTGGCCCTGGGAGGTGGTGTAAATTTTGAGGGCACAGAACATAGTGCCTCATATCATGAAAGTGGAATCTATTTTAAAATTAAGATGAGAAGTGCCATGTTTCATAGGCGTTGTTTAAGTTTCTCTAGCATTCCTCTGAACTTAAAGTTTTTAAGTCACGGTAATGCCTTTTGACAAGACATTTGGACACGAGCAGAATGCTGAAGTGATTAAGAGACGAAATCTGAAATTTACTTAGAAATTTCAGAGGGCAATGGTTTTGCCAATATACATAAACACTAGTTATGATGTGTCAGTCTGTATTAGACCCTGCTTTTCCTATCTTTCCATGGGCAGATGTTGCTTTTTTCACTTTATAGGTTTGTTAAGGACTTTGGTCTGCCTTTCTGGCACCCTCAGGCTTCCCATCAACCCGACCAAAAAATGCATGTCATAGAGGATTCACCTTTTCCCGTTAGATTAGATACTCCTGGGTGGTCAGCTGGAAGCTTCCCCCCCCCCCCCCTCCTTTTTTGGAGGGCAATAAGGAGGGGCTGGGAAACTGAATAGACTTGATTATTAGAATTTGACTTCATAGCTGATAAGCACCAAGGAAACAAACAGGACAGACTGTTATAACAAGATAATCCCTTTGACAATTAAAAAGGCTGATTTGAAAAAACACACACCCAAAAGGGCCATTTACGCAGTGGGTCTTTCTCCGCCTGACATTCTGTGTCCATATAATTGATCGTAGTTAGTGCTATGTGTAGCTCCATGCATGCAGGAGGTAGTTTGGATCAAATCTTAAAATCCAAACCAGCTTTCTGCAACTCAATATTCAATTTATACATACAGTACTTTTGATTTTCTACTCAGAGGTGAAGTGTGATGAAAACTTTTTTTTGTTAAAGAACAGTGACATGGTTTATAGACGTTCAGCAAGGCGCTAAAATAGCACTGTGATTTAGCCAATCTACTTGTTAAAGGGAGGAAATCAGGTAATCTCTTTTTGGCAAATCTGCTCTAGATCGTGCGCTGACATTACTAGTGAAATATGTGAGCATATACACTTTAGATTGTTTTCGTGAACTCTTGGCTCAAATACCCCCTTGGTTCATCAGGCTCCAGTCTGCCTTCTGCGTGCATATGCAACTTCTGTAGGAGGTATGTGATCCGTTCTACCAGATGTGTACCTTCTGATCTTCCGCAGTTGTTAGCCTAGTGTTTGAACATGCTTGAGCAGCCTTAATATATTTCAGTATTTTCTAAAACTGTGTTTCCAGATTTTTAGAAAGAGAAAACTTTAAAGGTTGATATTTTTCATCTTTTGGATATTAAGTAGGTTGCACATTTTTTATTAATACAGTGTTGTCATACCAATGCTAAGAAGACATTTTATCTGGCATTGCCAGGTGTATCTTTCCTATGTAGAGAATCCCATGAATGCTGTCTCGCCTGGGCATCTTCGCCTTTGTATACGAACTCTGAAACTGGGGATAGTATGTGTTAAACGTGCATCTTCTCTATCCATCTTTCCAGTTTCTGAAAGGCTAAAGATACATGTACTTTGTTAACCCCAAAATGCATAATTTTTGAATACATATAAATATATACATATGTTCAGTGTAGAAGTGAACAATTCTATAAGACATAGAGTAGATTTTTTTTTTTTTGAAGCTCCGTGTGCCCTGTGTGCTTCTTTGCCAGCTTTATGTGCTGAAGAGTTATCTAACCTAGGAGAAACAAGTGCCAGGGTTTGGGCATAGTTTTTCAGAGCTGAGGGAGTCAGATTTGAACCTTATAGAGCAACATGGAACAGCATAATAACACGCTGTGATTCAGTGCGTATCAGTTTGTAATCACCTCTGAGAAACCACTCTTAGTATGAATTAAACAATACTTTAAAAATGTTTTATTATATTTAGTTCTCTGCAGTGTATAACGCTGTCAAAGGTTAATTGGTTTGTGGAACGCTAGAAAGTACAGTCCTTGATACATCTGCTAGTCTGAGTTAGCACAAGAGCTGCAAGATGTTCATCCCAACTTTGCTGAGGATCTAATAGCTAATTTGAATGCCTCAACCATCAAAAGAAGTAAGGAATAACTCTGAGTTTAATCAGGAGTCTCTTTAGAGCAGAACTGGACAGTGGAACCAAAGTAGGTCGGGTAGTTTCGTGATGTAGCTTTTCATCCATTGGGGACAAAGTTGTTACCAGAGTAGTTTTGCTAAGAACAAAGTCCCCAACTTCAAAAACTTGGGAACACAGCAGAAAAGAATGAAACTTTCATTCAGGTCATGCATTTTTACATTTTCCCTATTCAATAAGCTAAAGCCTGGAGATGTAGAATTTGGTGCATGTATTAGGCAAGTCTTTGGAGTTACTGTAGGTCTTCAAAACACGAGGGGTTTGGTTTCAGTATTTTTTTTAACGCTCCTTTACATCTAAAGGTTGTGCTTCCAAATCCCCACTGAAAGCCAAGAGAAGCTTTGATCATAGACACTGAACATTTGCTGAGGGAGCAGAGCGGGCGTTCTCTTGCGGAGCACGGAAGTGAATGCCCAAGAAGAATATTCAGGGGACAGGCTTTTTTCTGTCTTGTTGAAATGGGAAAACCCAGCATACTGGCCTCCAAATTTTAATACCTTTAGATAAAAGTTAATAATGCATATGTATGGAATACACTGGGGTACTCTCCTATCCACTTACCTGATACAACTGAGATCAGAGTACTGGCAGGTACCTCTGCTGGTTGGAGGACCCTTCCAAATTAGGCCAACAGTTCTCCTTTTTCTTCAAGAAGAGTTTTCAGCTGCTCATTGCTAGCTGCACTGCTTTAGGTTCAGGCAGGTTAGGTTTTGACCCATTTACTTTCTCCATAATGCTTAAACTTTACGGTATAATGCAACTTTAAGGTGCTGCAATAGCTGGTTGAGTTGCTCTGAATTTAAGACCTGATCCTTCTAATGGCTATTCTGGCCGATTTCAAATGGGATTTCTGAGCTTGGCTAGGATTGGGAATAGACCTGTGGGCAGTTCATTGAGAGCGGTGAATTTTAACAAAAGGCTTTGTAAAATTGTGCACGACTGGATTCTTTCTTCCCAAACTTTAATGGCAACAAGTTTGGGCTTACCATGTATTGTAAGGGAGTAGCTGTTCTTCACGGAGATACTTGTAATTCTCTGCCAACAGAAGTATTCATTCAGAACTGAATGAAGGTATGAAACCAGAGTCACTAAGTACAATGTGCAGTACTCATTCAAGTACTGAGATAGTATCAGAACAAAGCTAAAGATTTCCAGTGCTGCCCAGGCCTGAATGCTGCTATTAAAGGAAAAGTGTCCAAGTGTGACTGCCTTTGATCCAAGGTTGGTGCAGATCTGGTGGAACTGACAGTCATTTAATAGAAAGCAATCATGTTTGATTCTATGTGGCTATTTCTTTGCTGCTTTTATCTTAAAGTAATTTAGAAAAGAATTATATGAGTTACAAGTATGCACTTAACAGTGGTTAACAGGACCTCAAAGGCATGGGTCAGTGCTTGTATCTACAAGCTCAAAAAGAAACTTGAACTGTCACTGTGCATGTAAGTACCATATAAAATTTCCTAATGTAAGCCAGGAATTAAAACTTACTGTTATTTAGGCTTTGGTCTACTTTTGGAGTTGTTTGTTTGCTCTAATCTGAAGAGCCATGTCTTCCCAATCAAGAAGTGCCATGAGCATTGAGTCGATGTTCTGCTCTGAATGGGGTATCTGTTCCTAGTAACTTTTAGGCAAAAAGTCACCTGCTGCAATTGATGCGATACATGCGTCTAGTTCTACACTGTCTGCAAATCTATACTTAAAGGCACCTTTAGGCAGTACTTTTATAGTGAAAAGGACTTAACTGGGCAAAATGTGCTAATCTTGTCTGAACCAGGGGAATGACTTTATTATTTTCACCATTCCCATGCCATCATTATGATCTAGTGTTTTCCCTTCATAAATGAGAACAGTAGCTGTGCCTCTGACCTCCATTAATATATATCATAAAGACTGCCTTTATAATATGCTTCTCAGGAAGACCTCATTCCCTTGCCAGCCGTTCTTTGCTGACAGTTCAGGGGAATATTATAGATTCCCGTGAAACTTATCAAATGGATGTGATAAACCCACTGTCAGAGGCTGCATGAGCCATTATTGAGCACATATTGGATAGTCCGTTCATTATTATATAAACGCTTTAAATATTGGTAAGAAAATAGTTGGATAAAGTCAAACATTCTTGGATCCTGTTGTAATAGGCAAAACATGCAGCTGTCCGAGTTGGGATTTGGAGAAAAGGAAGCTTTGATCATAAGCAGTACAGGATCGAGATGTTCAGCTGTTGTTGCGAGCACCTTGCAGTAGGTACCGGTCCAGCCCTGAGTACTCTAGGAAAGGTGGAAATCAGAATAAAAATGCTGCTCGCATGGAGCACCATCTTGTCATGACTGGGCATATTTGAGGCGATGGACACAGCTGGTTTCTACTTCCAACTGCGTAATTTACAGCCATTTGCATGTAATTTAATATTGCGGAACTTTATGGAGCAGCAAAACAACTAGTGACTAGGTACTGAACAGCACCTGGCACGCAAAGGGTCCGGTCTGTAGATAGGTTCAAAAATAGGAATCGGAATTTTCCCTTCAGCTATCAGTAACTTGTTGGAAGAGTGGCCAAAGCTAGTAGGGTACTGCATGACTATGTGCCGTGTAGAGGATTTCCTATTGTTGCTATTTTAGTGTTTTTCATGAATGTGGTGTCAGTTAATCCTAGCTATATATAGCCTTGGGAAAATCACTTTATAAGCTGTCTCTGAGTTTCCCCGATTTTTGTAATATGGGAAATATATTCCTTCTTTCACAGAAATATTGTGAAATAACTTTTTTTTTATACAGCAGTTAAAAAGGTATGAAACACTTCCATGTTATTTTGCCATGATTTATTTTGTGAGAAGAATGCAATATGAGTAATGAATCAGGGATTGTATTGACCAGACTGTCACTGTGATGACCTATTAAAATCTAGGTTGTTTTATCATTCTCTTAAATTGGATTCAAAATCTATACATAGCTAAGGATATAGTTATTAGATATTGTCTGGTAATACTCATACGCATGAACAGCAGACGTGTTGGAGGTCACAGAACCGTGGAGTAGCTGAGGCTGGAAGTCAGCTGTGGAGATCACGTAGGCCAGTCCCTGTACGCGAGCAGGGTCACCTAGACCAGGTTTCTCAGCACTGAGTCCAGTTGGGGTTTGAACGCATCCAAGGATGGCGACTACACAACCTCTCTGGGTGGCCTGTTCCAGTGTTTGACCACTCTCACAGCAAAAAAAAAAAAAAAAAGGGAGAAAAGGTTTTTTCTTATGTTTAAATGGAATGTCCCCTATTTCAGTTTGTGCCCATCGCCTCCTGCCCACGAGCAGGGACCATGATGGTGGAGCTCAGCACCCTGAGAATCCTCAGGAGTACTGAGGATGGCACTTGCATCTTTTCAGCTGTATTTTGCTGGTTCCACTTCTTTAATCCATTATTTCCTCCAGACAGTTCTAGTCATAGACTAGTTACATTTGATGGCCTGGGCTGTCAATATTAAGTATCAAGACACTAGTAACAGTAACTTTTTCACTAAGCTCTGCATTTCTTGGAGAAGATTTTCTATTGTGGCAGAAGTGCCGGGCATGGAAAATCCTGCTTCGGTAAGTCAGAATGAAGTTACTGTGGAGTAAATCTCATTTAATGCCTTGAAATGTAAGAGCGCTTTCCTATTTTGATACATATGGACAATAAATCAGGTCTCATGAAGCCGTTATCTGTCTAAGAATAGCAAAGTATAAAGAGAAACAAAATGAATTCATATTGCATATAGATTTAAGTGTTAGCCTTTTCTGATATCTAGGATCTTTTTTCCTTTACAGCGTAATGACTTCTCACAATTTCACAATAATCAGTTATTATTCTGAAAGGCCAGCAATACTACTTATAGCTCATGAGGTACTGATTTGTTATGTTCATTTCCCTTTCATATGCTTGCTTTACCCTTTGACCCAGAAAATTTGGGGCAAGAACGCTGTCTCCTTGGGTGTCTAGAGTGCACAGGACACTCTTTTGTGTGTGTGTTGTCAAATTATTGGCAATATAAGCAGCACCTTTTGTTTAGCTGTGCCCAAATATTTGTTGTTCATCTAAATATAAAATTTCCTCTTTATTAATGCTCTTGAGGTAACCCTTGTCTTGGTTGTCTCCAAGCTCAGTAGCAGCCGTGGTGGGCTCCGTGGCGTGTGCTGCCCCGGGACGGAGGGGTGCTCCAGTACGGGCTGGTGTCAGGCTCAGGTGCTGAGCTTGATTTTAGCCCCATCTGGAATTTCCGTCGTGCCTGTGATAGCCTTCAGCTAGGGCGGTATTTTCGTCCTTGAAAAGAGGAATCAAGTTAGACGCTGATTCTTCAAAAGGAGCGAGCTAGGTCTAACTTTTCATGTGTTTAAATTAGTCGGGGGAAAAATTCCCATTACTTGACTGCCTTACTAAGAATGTAAAAGTCCCACAAAAGAAGGTGCTAAGTAGTTTAATGTTACAAACGCTTGGATGCCAATGTCATGGTAACCAAGCCTGTTTTGATATCCTACTCTCTGAGATCTTGTAGGTCTTTTCTCTTGGGCTCTCCGTTACATAGTTAATGTAGAAAGCAGAGCACAAAAGAAAAGGTTTCGCAAAATTAACATCTCATATTAACAGTAGGGTAGGGATGTGTTGTCCTCCATGGCGTCATCTGCTGCCGACGTTCAAGCAGTTCTAATTACTTTAATGACTCCCATAGGTCCCCTCTGTAACTGCTGGATGATGCCTGAGGACACTTTTCATAGGTGAGAGAAAAAAAGCCAGGGAGCAACCAGAGAATGAACTACTCTTCTTGCAGGCAAAAAATTGTTTTACTGAAGGTCCATAGAGTTATTAGGCCAGACACTTTCCTCTTTCTTTGCCAATCATGCCTTCTCATTCTGCTTCTAGGGAATGCTTGTATCTCTGAATTAGTTTGGATTTCAGAATCAATGCAAACTCTCTGCTGTCTTCTGTTCATTTCTCTTATATATATATATATATTTTTTTTTTTTTAAGCAAGTCTGATTTGCTCAGAATAGTTTTTGGTGGAGTTAAGCTGTAAAGTTTTTCTGTCAAACCACATTAAATGTCTTGATAGTTACTAGTCTACATTTTTCATCCCATTTTTATATGGTGAGCTACAAACACCTGAGATTATTTGATCGTTGCATCTGGTAGGAGAAGATTGGTATGTTTTCTTGGGGTCACAGGTACTGAGTTTTGACTTTCTTTTTTGTAATCTTAGAGAGTGCTCACTTTCTTGAGATGCACTTTCATAATGGAATTGTACATTATTATTGGTGTTCTTTGATACAAAAGAAATTCAATACCTTCGGGGCTATAAATATCATTGATTCACTCCAAACAGAGAAAGATACTGCAATATTTTTTAGATTATTAAGACTTTTCCATTTACTCTCTGATGGAGAAGAGTTATGAATTTGGTAATCATTATGCTCTAGGTGACTTAGGTTAAGCAAACAAAACCTCTCTTTAAAACATAATTATGATTGTTTCCAACATTTAATTCTTTTTTTTTCTTTTTCAAAATATTATTTTTTAATGCCTTGAGCATTTTTTGTTTACTGTTTCAAAGAACTACTCCTGTGGCCTGTGTTACAATAGAAGAAAGTCTTAGTAGCTGTATGGCAGGTTATATTTCTCACCTGCAAAGCTTTTATGGAATTATTGAGCACTTCAAGACGCTGTAGTAGGAATCCAAGCTTACAATAAATGTATAGGTTTCTTTTTCCCTACTGAATGACTAGGATGGAAAATCTTGGGTCTTTTCTATGTGGATTTCAGTTTCTTGACCAGCTTGCTTTAAAAAAAGGGGGAAAAAATAGAGAAAAGCGGGGGGGGGAGAAGCTTCTTGGATATGCTAGATTGAATCTTATACAATTTGATAGTTGTTTTAATAAGTGATATAAAAGTGTGTGAGGCAGAAATTTAACAAAAGTTCATGTGGGTGTTTATACACCAGTCAATAATATATATGGAGATCCATTAAGGGAAGATTTCATATATGCATGCACACAAATTCTATGTAAAACTTAGGTTCTGAATATAAAAAATGCCTCGTTATTTTTAATTTGCTTACACTGTTACAAATTGTCGCGGAAAGGGGTGACCTGCGGTGCACGCGCCTCTTCTCATCCTGCTGAAGGGGGATGTTCCGAGTCAAGTGCTGCAGGGGCGACAGGCTGGTGGCTTTGGGGTCAGCGGGAAGGTTCCTTTTGAATTTGATGGGGACAAAGGTGCAGATACGAAGAAGCCTGGTCAGAGTTCGTGACTTCAGATATCCTGCTGTCCACCACTCTTGTATCCAAGTCAGGTAAAACACAAAAGTCCTGCTATATTTTATTTAATTTCTTAAACTAATGCTTTTGAAGACTGGGCAGCAGGGAGCTCTCAGGGCAGAATTGACGGGGTCGAATTGCTTTCCATCACATCTGCTGTATGCCAAGCAATACCTTTACAACCAAATAATCTTCTGTAAGGAGCTCAGACGTGTAGTAAACAAAAACAACAGTTGTGAGATGTATGCTGTAAAACCACCAGCCTCGTCTGCTTTAAGAAGTTCCAGAAAGTTTTTCTGTGGTGGGTGTGAAGTGCAAGTTAAAGCACATTAAATGGTGTGTGGATGCTGACATTCAGGAGAAAAACAGCTTTAAAGCTAAAACTCAGGAGGATGACTGTGCTCTCGTGGGGGTGCTCATGCTGGGGTTTAATGTACTGCGACTTCTGCGCATTGACTGCACACCGTTAGTCGATTTACCTCAACTTTCCTGAATGTCCTTACGTTGATGTGGCCTTTGGTCCTGCTCTCCATGCTGCCCGCAGACTTAAGGCCACGTCTTTCCATGGACAGACCTTACTCCACAGATACTGCGCAATGTCCCCCTTACGTGCCAGTCATTTAATTAGCCTTTCAAATTGTCTCTTCGGTCCCAGTTAGAAAGGGCAAAGTCCCATGGCCTGCTTTAATATTTAAAATGAGAAACCGATGTTCATCACTGACGCTTCATTTCCTGTAGAATGATGTGCCTTAGAGCCCTTTTATCTGCTGGACCTGATGCGCATGATGATGCCTCTACTACATTAACACACGCTTTTCGGCAGCACCGTTCCTAGTTTAGGCTGATTAGGTTAAAAGAAGATCATCCAGAATGTGATGATGATTCAACATTTATGGTTTTTATCCATCGCAGGCTAAATATATTCTCAGCAGGATATTTGGGGGTAGAGGGGGACAGTGAAAATGCTCTGGTCTGTTGTATTTCTAATAGGTTTAGTAATGCGCAGTAGAAACGGTATCTTCAGTTTTCTTGGTACAGACGTTTATAACAGAGTACTCTGTGCTATAAAGGCAATTAATTGCCTGTCTGATGTGCTTACTGTACATCAAAATCTGCTGTTTAATTGTGAGTATGAAACTGTGACTGCACAAAGGATCAATTTTTGATTTCCTAAGATATTTAATGAAAGAATGTGTTATGAATAGGAAAATAAGCCTGCAGTCAAGCTGAGCATTTTATTTCCTATTCTGAAGTAATTGTCAAAGTTATGAAAATATTTATGCAGAAACTAGTGTTTTAGTTGTCTGATTACATAAAAAAATGTGAACCTGTAGAATTTTATAGTAGAGAATGACGTTTTTTCCCCCTAAGAGATCTGGCAGCTTTAGACACATTTTCCAATTAATCGAATAGAAAACACGAGCTACTGATACCATCTCAAAACGAGCGTCTGATTTAGGAGTCTGCTGGGAACCTAAGTTCTTTAGATAGTCCGTCAAGGTTCCAGAGGACTCTGACTCACCTTTGGGAGACTGCAGTAGTTAAGTGGAAGCTTGGATTCCTGTCTACGTCTCTCAACTTCACACCCAGTAAAAAGGTGTGAATACTCTCGTGTGTGTCTAAAGCCACCTCTTCAGGCTTTGTGTCCATATGGAAATATAAATGATTAATAATAGCATTTTAGCTGATGGTTGGAGGTAAAACAGGCATTGTTCTAGAGCGTGATGGTTAAATCTGAAAAAAATTATTTGATATATGACAGTCTATTTTATTAAACTGGAGGCTAGGTTATAATGGGATTTTGCAGGAAATTTGCAAGTGGTACACTAAGAATTAATTTGCTGCTAGGTTTGAGGATACAGCAGTTTCAAAATTATTAATAAACATTGAGCGGGAAAATTTGATTTGTAACTGCTTTATGATCTAATTTTGAAGGAGGATTAAATCCTTTGCTCTTTTTAGTTGTACTGTTTCTGTTGATAGAAGTCTGTGGACAATTAGCCAACGTAGAGTGAGAACATGATAGAATTGGTTTGACCCCGAGCAGCACGAGTCAACGGCAGAGTAAACTGTTCAAAGGTACTGAAAAGCACTCAGCAACATTCGTGACTATCCAGAAGAGACAATGTGTATGTTTATCCAATTGAAACTCCAGAAATAAATAAGCACTTTAGGCACAATCTAATTATCCAGTTGGAATTTGGCCAAGGTGCTAGGAGTTGACAGCCCTTGAGTTAGAGGTGTCAACGGGGAATTACTAGCAGAGTGCGAGAAGTTCAGGTCCGCAGCTGAGGCGTGGGGTGCTGGGCAGTAGTGGCAGTGCCCACCGCGATCAACTTCTCCTTTATCCCTGTCCTTCATCAGTGCATCCTGAAATAGCATGAAACATAATTAAAATAATCTTGAATTATCATTATTTTAAGTGCCGCTAATGGCACCATTTGAGACAATGAGATGAAATAGTATCTAATTTTCCTGGTTAATATTGTCCTTTTAATTCCTCTTGCATTGAAGCCTGTTCCTACATAAAATAGCTCCTGAGGAGGGTGGTGCTGCATTACGAGGTATCACAGAGCTTTGGATTCTTCATCTTCACATCTTTAAGGAGAATTTTTTTTTTTTTCTTTTTAGCTTCTCTGTGGGGGCAATTCTGCAGTACAAAGTCCTGTTTTTAAGAAATAATAACAGATATCTATGCTAATACCACCGTGCTTGCAAATGTTTTTTCACAGACCGGTTCTTTGCGGTTATAGCTGTCTCCCAAAGAGCAGCTCAGTTGTAGAGGATAAACTGGCAAGATTCATTTTTAATGTGATAACTTTGGCAAGAGTGTTACTCTTCAGCAGTGAAGTGAGCACCTGTGGACTCAGGGGATGCGTGTCTCAGCAACACAATTTTAAAATTTGGTTCTCCCCCTCCTCCCTGAAAAACGGGGGAATCAGCTTGATTCTAAGGATCAGAGGTTGTTTGAGATTTTATGTTTAATGATTTTTGTGCTTTTAATCCCCCCCCCCCCCCCCCCCCCCCCCCCCTTGCTGTTTGGTTTGGCTGGCGTGCACAGGTATGCACTTCTTGGGTCCACCTTTGAATTGCAGCATCGGTACCAATCACCAGTGCCTGCAGGGGAGTTTATGCGTCGTGGTCACCGAATATAATTCTGACTTCTCTGAATAGTGGTGCAGTTTCCTAATGAATTGGCATATCCTTCCTAAGCATTTTTACTTGACAGCTGATGATGGCTTGATCGTCAGTGTGAGCATTTAATCGCTTGCCTTGCTCTTCTTGATGCTATGTTTCTATATGATGCTAGTTGGACTGGGAGGAACCCTAAATACATTCCTGTGTATATGGCTCATATTAAAAGTGTGTGTGCTCCAAGAACCAAGGTTCAAAAGGTCCCTGTGAGGCACTGGGAAAACTAGATGAAGCTGTAATTCCAGTCAGCCCAGGCACTTACTGCTTTGAACACAAAGCTGCATGGCTTTGGCCATGGGCTCTGGAGCCTCGCTTGGCATTAATCTCCGATAGACAGGAACAAAGTATTGTAAGTATTGTATCTGTCTAATATTCTCAAAACCAGGCTTTTCTGCATCTGTGTGTGTAATGAAGCGAAGTGGTATATAGCAGAGACTTTGTGACGGTTGTTTAGACAGGATGATCTTTATCCATAGAAGTAAGTTCCTTTTTCCCAATTAAAAAAAAAAAAAAAGATAAACACTGCGTTTTGCTTAAGCAGTGCCTAAGAGTAATGCCATTCTCATGGTTGGCTGCTCAACTGTTAAGGTGATGTTGGGGATATTATTGAACAAGACTGAAGTAAGTACCAAGGAGAATTAGCCAGTTGAGCTTAATAACTGAGCATTCCGTATTTGGGTAGGAACCGGCGTTCACAGCTCTTTTAGGAGAAAAAACTAAATTAGATTTTTATTAAGAGATTCATCTGTGTCAATACTTATGTCCTACAAGATTTTCTATCGTAGCAGAGACTAATTCTTTCCAGACCCAGTTCTGGAAGCTCTGCCTGCTCTTTCCAGCCACCTGGGCGGCTGCGGTTTCCCTTAATGTTAGGAAATGGGCTGTCGAGTCTCCGCCAGCTGATATAAATAGCTGAGTGCCATCCATTTTGTCATGCCTCGGGCACGGGACGTTTCTGGATGTGTTGCAAAGCATGGCTGTGATTAAGGGGCAGACATCATGGGGATGGTGTCAGGGATAATTCGAGGTCCTCACAACGCTCTTTAGGGAACCAATTTCTGCAGCTGCCCGACCACGCGAAGTTACTCCAAAACAGAGCCTGGTCGCCGGCTGGCCTAAGGGAGCGACTGCTTTCTCTCCGCTCTTTATCTACCTCTCTCATTTACTAATGAGTTGCTGCAGTACTGCACTGTACTGCTTTCTGCTCGTACGAGAGAGAAGCAGCGTGTGGTGAGCGGGCTAGCGAACGGCACAGCCTGTCCTTGCTCTTCCCTCCCCTCGCTCTTCCCTCGAGTGCCGCTCGCTGGCCTCGTCCTGTGCGACGTCTGACGACCGCCCAACAAACCTGTCCTTCGCGAAGGGGATCCATCATTTAGTCTCCCTCCGTCTGATTAACACAGCCCAATGCTGCTGGCTTTGGAAGGACCAGGAAAATGAGCCACCTCTTTTTCTCCTCTTAAGAAAAACTGTTAAATACTTAAACGCAGGCTCTTTTTTTTCATCTTCCTGTGAAATGCCTCAGGGCAAGGTTACAGTAATTGTATGTTCTGTTGCCCTGCTATACGGAGTCTCATTATAATTTGGCTCATTTTTGTAGCATTTATCTCTGGGGGATCAGTTGGAGTAGCTATTGCAGAATGTCAGCGTGGAAGGCAGGCATCTGTTACGTGCGCGCGTTTGTTGGGAGGATGTCTTCCAAGGTGGAGTGGTAAAGACTGCTGTGGGTTTTGTGACTGACAGGTGGCTTTTTTCCCCTTTTTTTTTAATTTTTATTTTTAAAATGGGATGTTGAAAAATTAATGCTTCTTTAGGCAAAAAGGAGGGGTTTTTTTGTAGGTTAGGTAGAAAATTGTGGTCTTGTAACTGTCAAGTAGTTTATTATTCTCTGGAGGAGTACGCAGTGCACGGCACTGATACCCAGTGATGCTGCAGTTTTTCACTTATCCCTCCCATCCCTGTTTCTCTTCCTACCTACCTCTCTTCCTCTGGTCAACCTGACCCGCTTCTGACCAGAAGTCTTTATCTGATTCAGGGACAAATTAATCAGGCATTATGTGTAAAATGTCAGTTCTTACAAAGTAGTGAAATGCTCTTGGGCTCATTTATTACCTTCCTCAGAAGATGAAAGTGCATTGCTGCTCGAATGGGGCCCCTTTTTTAGACTTTACCCTGCCTGGGTACAGGTTGTCCTTTGGGGACTGAAGATCTTTCAGGACAGACACAAATCCCAAGTACTTTTTTCTTAATGGTTGCTAAGCCTTTACCGTTACAAAACAGGAATTTAAGGAGTTAGAACAAGATTGGTTTAAGATCTATTTGTTTTCCCTCAAGTCGCTGCAGGTTCAGAGAATGGGTTAGTTTGTGCTTTGGTTCCTGGCAGGAATATATTTTCAATATAATCCACGCATCTCTGTATGTCCTCATCATTTGAGTTGTGCTCCACAGCATTTCAGACATGGGAGCAGTTAATACGGATTATTCCTCTTGACCCCGACCACGTTTGTCCCCATCAATTCATTTCATTTCAGAGGATGATTCCCTTCTGGCTGAGAATGAGGTGCCTGAAAGCTTTGTTTTCCCCCGGTGCTTTTATCACCTACTGCAGATGCCAGCACACCTTTATAGCTGCGTCACACGCTGTTCTGTACTTTTGTCTGAGCTGGGTGCTTTAATGGAAGGACAGCTTGAAAAATACGGGGTACAAACAGTGATTTTAGATGTTACTCCAATTGGTGGGAATTAGTCTCCTTGATTCTGCTCTCCTGACCTATTTTATCCCAGCAGCTAGAAGCAGTCTGACTTTCTTAACGTGCATCATCCAATTCACTGCAGTTGTTAAAAAAGAGATAGTGTGTTTCAAGGTGTACAGGCAGCAACATTGCCTAGAAGCTCCCTTTTAGCAAAAATAAGAAATGCTGTGAACGTGGGATGCATTAAAAATTTAAAATGCAAGTAGTATTTTCCATATTGTATGTACATAAAGGAGTAATATGAGCCTTTGCTAGGGGATCGTGTCTTTCATAGGCAGCTGCTCTGCTGTGTGTGTCCGGACTCCAAAAGCTTTCCCGTCCCTGCCTGTTAAACTTCACCTTACGGCTTTAGCAATCCACCCCAAACTGTGAGCGCCTGTCATCTCGTGGGTAATCTTGGATGCTGCGCACAAATCCTTATGCAAGTTTTCAGTCTGACAAGCTTGAGTTAGACCAGGCATAATTCTGGAGGTGTTCAGCACCATTTCTATTACTGTTGGGCTGTAAACTCAGCTCAGATGTTTATCGCTGGCGTTTTCAGATCAAGTCCACTGTGTTCCACACAACTTCTTTTCCTGATGGGGTTTGTCTGAATAAAACTTCACGCATAGCAGCTTCTCTGCTGGACAAGGATATGTTTGGTTTTTTCACTTCTGAGTCTGTGGTCAAGCTCTGTTGAAGAAGAAAAAGCTTGAACATGGCACCTGAGTCCTTTTTATAAAACCGTAAAGATAGGTCAAAATATTTATCAAGAACGGAATTTTTCTACAAAACACAACAGCTTGCACTTGCTTTGGACACTGTTACCTTTTCACCGTTGCTCTGGAATCTTGTCTCACTTCTGACATCCTGAGTCATTTTTGCAGGGAGCTAAGTCAGTGAAGACCATGTTGGCCATCCCTCAGTGAATGACTTGAAGTCCATTCAGAGAGAAGAAAAGACCAAGTCCACTCTGCCTTTTTTTTCTTTCATTGTAATGCAGAGTAGTGCGTTTTGCCTTTCCGTGTTAGGGAGACGCAGATGTTGGAGCTAATTCTCTGCAGTCTGGTAGGGCCACGAAGCACCACAGAAATGCCAGAAAAGGGGTCCAGAAAAATTGGACCTGGCGTCAAGCGGTGCCACCGCAGGTCAGGGTTGGTCGGGCACGTAGCGCAGGGCTGGTGGAGCAGAGAGCCCTTCTGCTGTCCTCCATAGCTCGCTGTTGTCAGCCTGGGCAGGACTCCTCATGGCTGCGTCTCGCCTTGGCACCAGCAAAACGGCGTTGAGGCACGACCTCGCTCTGCAAGGATGCTCGGTGCTGGTGTTAGCGTGGTTAGGAGCATATAAGGATAGCTGTGGCTGTCCCTGCGCGGGGACGGTGTGGTGGTGGACAAGGCTGGGGAGTGCGTGGACAGAGCTGTGCCGGAGGAGGCTGTGGCCGGTGCGGAGGCGAGGGTGGGCTGGGCAGGCGGCAGCCCTGGAGATACAAACAAGCTGTGCAGCAGGAGGGGGCTTGGTCTTATGAGCAGATAGGAGTAGGGCAAATTTCTGGGTGCAGAACAAGGGAAGAGACAACTACCAAAGCCAACCGAAGTGTTAAAATGAATTAAAGAAGAGACCCATTCTTTGGATTTGCAAATTTTCAGCTGATTCCAGTCTCAGCTTCCTCTAACTACACATTTCCTGGCTCTGCGGAGTATGTGAGGCCGTTCCTGAGGGACCTGAGGGCTGCTCCTAATGAATTACAGGCCTGCTAGGCCTCCTAGTTTCTGTTTAATTTGTTTTTCTTTTATAAGGTGAATTTCCTTTGGTTTTGTACAGTGGGTGGAATGTTTTTTTTTTTCCCCCACTGTGCACAGAGCATTATTTTATAAACTCTCTAAGAGGATTGGAGTATCAAAGCTCTGGATAAATCTCGCATTTGAATTTTTGTGACTTTTTCATGAATGTATCATTATTCATTTTCACCTTTACGGGTGTTGCTTTCTGTATGAAATGCAGAATAACCAGCTGCTAAGTGAGTTTCAAATGGAGCTTTTCATTTTCTTCTGAGGAAATAACACGAGCTGCGGTGGTAATAGATCATCTGTATAGGAGGCAAATCTATTTTTTATGAGTGTGGTATTTTGATGGCAAGTGCCAAAATTATATAAAAATAAGAATATGTATTGCAGATAATTAGTTCTGAGATTTTTGTTTGTTTGTTTGTTTTTATTGTACTAAACTCTGTCTAACTTCTACACGGGCAGAGGTGAAGAGATGTTCACTGTAGATTGTCTACTGGAGTTTCACCCAAATTGGTTCAAACTAATTGTCAAAGTTCACAGGATTTATCAAGAGGGAGATAAATCTTATCTAGAACAGAGAAAATGATGATACCCCCAAACAGAGGGTAGATGTAGAACAGAGAAAATCTGAGCCAGTTTTTGAAAGCAAATCTGCCCAACCTCAACTGCCTTCAGCATCAGGGTAGATTGTGTTGGGCATCCAACAACTCTTGTAGCCAAAATGAGAACAGGCTTTTGCAAATACTCATCCCACTGACCTGGCTGTAAACCCATCCTGTCACTTCTACGCCCTTCCTAAGCCCAGTCAGCCGTCCCCAGCGTGCTCTGAATTCCCTGGGTTTTTTGTTTTCCCTGAGGGACAGCGTGCATACAGTGGTGGTGAATCCCTCGTAGTGCAGCATGAAAACCAGTGAGGATGTAGATGGGTCTCGAGGTGGCTGTACAGGCTGTTGTCACTGACCCCGAGTGGAGAGCTGTCGTATTAAGAGAATAAAGGCTGAAATACACTTGTTACAACCTCTGCAAAATTTTAAAAGTTGCTTGGATGCGAAACTGAAACAACTATTCTCTAGATGATGCCATTTCATGCGTGTGCCCCTCTCTAATTTGTTCATTGTTAATGTTTTTTATTTGCCAAATAATGAAAAATATTATTGCCTAAGTTGAAAATGAAAATTAAATTTCTGATAGGATATACTGGAGTAATAAAGAAAAAGAGAACATAAAAAGGATTCTTCCATGATAATTAAAAATTATAAAGTCATTACTTAAAACTTGCTTTCTGAATTACAGAGAGAATTAAGCTGCTTGTTTCAGAGTGGAATCCTTGTAGCATTCCTTCATTAAAATTCTACATTGTCAAAATGGATAAAAATGCATATACAATGACTAATTTTGTTCAAACCTTGCCTCTGCTTTGGGCCTTATCTCTCTTCACAACAAAGCTCACCTTGAAGGGACTGAAGTAATGATATATATTTGCTGAGCTGGAAAAAGAAAGAAAGAAAGAAACATCTAGTTTTTGCAATCTGTGTTCTTTCCCCTCCAGATACTGAGAAGGAAAAGACCTGTGGGGTACTAAAGCTCTCATGTACCATAAAGTGGTATTATGATGAAAAGTATTACTTTTTATGGCATCTCTACAGTATTAGGGAAAGGCATTTTTCTATAAATGTTAATCTTTAATCTTTATAAATTGCACTCTGGAAGGTCTGTAAAGCATTTGTCCTGAAGGCTTAGAAGGATAAAAATAGTATTGCAGACTTACTTTCTTTTTCTTTTTTTTTTTTTAAAGTTAGAAATATCAGCTTCTTTGGAGGAGAAATGCATGAGAGTGGTGTAAGCCGTTAGGCTTCCCTTCCAGGTAGCCCTGAAGCTGATGTTCAGCTTTACATATCTACTTAAGTCCAGTTGAGTCACCGGGACTTAAGTCTGTGCTAAAATTCTGTCTGGAATAGGAGGATTAATGAAGGGAAGCCACAAGTGCTGAGCTTCTCTCCCAGCTTTCTATCAGCTCTAATGACAAGATACTTTAGGCATATGAAATGTCCACGCTAACTGACATTACAGGAGAGCTCTTCCCAGGTGATAGCAAAAATAAACAGATTTGGCAGATAATTAAAACTGTTTCATACATTTTCTGCCTATGAGATTCTTCCCTATTCTTCTTTCCAGTGGATTTTCTTTTATGTTTTATGCTCTACCTCATTACGCTCAGCCTTTGCTCCACGTGCTGTTTCTGAGCCTGCTGATCTTCATTGCTGAGACAAGGCTGACGGAGGTGAAGCTGGTGTTTTAAAATGACTGAATTGGGTTGCACCCTGAATTCGAACCTTAATATTAAGTTTTACTTTGATATCAGCTTGCCTAGTGTACGTGGATTTGTAAAAGACTGGATTTGGGGCTCGCTTTGCCAGCTGGTGAACAAGGGGTTGATTAAATCTAAATTGGGCGTATTAACAAATCACTGCTGAAAGTTGTGATAAGCATCAGCAATTTCCAGTTTTGTTGAACTTTTTAAAATTGGTTAGCCATTCTGAAAAATATTCATTAATGGTGTATTAATACTTCATATCTGTTTATCAATGAAACCTTACTATAATAAATTATTTATGATATGTAATTATAATCTGTGATGAAAGTTTGTCCAATGCAAGTTCATAATTTAAAACTTTCCCAGAAGTTTTAGCTCTGCCTAATGTTTTGTGGTTTTGTTTTGTTCTGTTTTGTTTTTCTCTAGGTAAGTGTCTCTGTTCTGAAACTGCAGGAAAGTTCTCTGAATGCCGAAAAGCTGGATGCCTGTTGAACAAGTAAAGCTCCTCTGTCCTTCACTTTTGATAAAATCTGCTACAGATTTGCGGTGCTTTCTGAGTTTGCAAGAACATTTTTATCTCCTTGTAATTTTTGTGCATGCCTCATGGGTATTGGGCTCTTGAAGGAGAAGCTAGACTCACGTGCAAAATAAATTTTTAATTTAGGTTCAGGTTTGAGGCTGACTATAGGTAAAGACTGAATGGAGTAAAAGTGAGAATCACCTCCCAGCAGAAGTCCCCTGCTGCAATGTGTGGGGTTTTTTAATATTTTTTTTTTTTAGGTTGAGACACTAGCTCATACAGTTGCAAAGATGACTACAAAGTCACATTAACTGTTAAATTGTGTGTGAGTGTGCAGACAGGCTGAAACAATCTGCTGCTTGCTCATCTCGATGGATCCTTGACGGTGCCACAAAAATATTATAGTGTAAATATCTATAATTTTAACTTTCACAGTTTTTTGAGCCATGGAGGGAGGATTAAGGGCTGTCAAACGATCTTTCTTGTACATAGTCTGGTTGGCAAAGCACTTTATTTTGGTGTTCGTAGCGGCAGAGATTGGGTTTTGAACAGTGCACCAGAAGAGCGTGTCTCACTTCCCCTGAAATTCAACCCTCCCAAAAAGTAATGAGCCGGCAGTGGCTGGGTTACTGAGGCCAAAAATTATCCTGGTGCAGTGCTCTTGGTTTTCTTGAAGCGGGATTTGCTCCAAATTTGGGAATTCTTCTCTTTCCCCTGAGATGAAGCTTTTTACTACATACAGTTCTCCAAGGCTTGAAGACCTGGTGCTCTGGTTTCACTCCTGAACCCATATCTCTGAGGCTTCAGAGCAAATCCAATTGCACTGTGTTATTTTCTGACTTAATTCGAGTGGCTGAACTATGTCTTGCTTCAAGATTTAAATAATGAGGATGTGTAGGGGGGGAAAGGGAAAGAAGAGGGTTTTGTTTTGTTTTTTTACTTAAGGTTAAGAGGTAAATGCACTTGTTCAATGCGGATGTAAATTGTAATTGTGGCTTTACGGTGTATGTATTAGAATAATGACCTGAATTGATACTACAAATATAATTACATTGATTCTTTATTGATGGCTATAAACAGTGACATTTCCCTTGATCTCTGAACAGCGTTAGTTATAAAACACATGCTCCACTTTTATATTCACACATTGCATTCTCATCACTTTTGTCTCTTACTCCCCAAGGGCTTGATTTAGAAGTGGAAAAAATGATGAAACAACACAGACAGCAGTTCAGAGCATTTCTAATGTAAAAGGTGTTTCTTTTTGATTACGTTCCTCAGACTTCATTGCTTATATTTTAATATTTTGCTTAAGAAAAATATGATGCCAGGCTATTTTCACTTTTTAAATTATTTTAAAACGTGTATCTGCTTTCATTGATCTCGGAAATTACTGTTACTGAAGTTAGAGCTATTGCGCTGATCTGATTTAACAAATCATGCTCCAAACTTCCCATCATGTTACCAGACTGGAAAGAGCTTTTATTTAAAAGGGCAGAAATTGGACACGGGAACCTCAGACGCTGCAGTTTTTACTACTGGCAAATATGTATGTCATAAAAATAAGAACTAAACATTAAGAAAATCAGTTGGTATTACTGCTTTTAATGTAGCCTTGTGGCTTCATTTCACAAATTCTATAGAAAACCCTCCAACTTCCGCTTAATGTTCTTCCAGGTAGATAGCGAGAAAAAATGTTCGCAAATAAGCATTTTAAAAAAACGTAGATTTCGTTCCAGAATATTGTTCCTTTAAAATTACTTCTGTTCACTTTTCTTGTTCCTCAGTCTGCGCTGCCGAGTTGTGGTCGTATCACTGGAAACAGTTCCTGATTTCTCTCTAACATCCTCAGAATCATCATCCTGAGGATATTGTGAAATGAGAGTAATTGCAACGGAGATTGCTAAATATGCTGTCAGTGCTAAGATTATAAGTGTGATTGTTCTGGCAGTGTGCTGTGATCAAGCCACCATGTTGTTTATCCCTACTTAGAGAGGAGTTTTTCTGGAATCTTATTTTAGTAGGCTACAAAAGGAATGATTATAATGTCTTGTTTAAGGAGACAAATGCCTCTGCTTAAACACAGAACAGTTTTTTGTACCGCTCTCAAAGAAGCAGTAAGTCAAGACAGTTTTCAATCTCAACAAGAAAAATACCGGTAATGGCATCATAGTAAAATATTTTTAACATTTCCCCTTTGCAAGAGGTGCCCATTTGACTTCTAAGAAGCAGAGCCAATAAAGCTGATGTTTGTGTGAGCTTTCTGCATAATCTGGTTTATACATAAAGAAGTAAAAAATAATGAAAGATTTTTTTCCCCTACAAAAGCTGGAATAGCCTTTGCCAGTGTCTCTCATTAGGAGATTGTAGAGTAAAGCAGAGCTGTCTTGATTATAATAACCATCTTTCAGATAATGCAGCATTACATTAGCACTTTACAGTTGTTTTGTAAGCAGATTTGCTTTATTTTCAATTCCTAGCAGAAGCCAAATGAAAGTGGCTTATGCTTTTGACCATAACAAAGAAATTCCACCCAGTCTTCTTTTTCGGTTTCAGCTGCTGCTTTTAGAAAGTGTCAGATAGTTTGGGGGCAGATGTTATGGGTAGCCAACGCTGTCAGGAAAAGGGAGCCTGGGAAGACAAACGCCTGTAGAAAGATGGACGTCTTTGGCTTTGGCAAGCTGGGTGGTACCTTGGCCTAGGAAGTTCACTAACTTTTTTGTAGGTGTGTGTTAGTCCGGAGGAGCACCATGTGCTCTCCAGGCACAGATACTCTCTGAAATCTTTCATTGCTGTTTATCTGGGACGCACACCCTGCGCTACTCGCCATTTCTGTGATTTTGTAAATGGTTGAGGAGCACTTCGGGATTCCTGTGGTTTTCCGAGTGTACTTGCAGAACTGCTGAAAGCTGTGATTGCTCCTTTCTTGGACGTTTGGGAATGTTCTAGATTTGTGTGCCTTGCCTCCGCTTGTTCTTGTTTCAGGCCCTCCTGCTGATAACGGTGCCTGTGATTTGAGGCACCACCAGGGCTTGGCTCAGTGCGATTCGACTACATCAATTCTGTAACCCCCTGTTGTGTGAATGCTGCGGGTTTCTCTCTGGACTGACCCACATACGACGTGTTGTGGGCCCTAGAAACAGAAATGAGTCTCTTCAGACCAGACTGAAGTGACCCATTTTTGTAGTTCTGAGATGCCCTCTTCAAGCATTGCGTGTGGACCGTGAGGGCAGACAGCAGGCTGGTGTGATACAGAAGGTCTTGTAACTACGTTGGTGGTTTAAGTGTAGCATAAATCAGCCACAACCAAACCACTCTTCAGTCCTGGCTGAACCTCAGAAGAGACACGTGCAGTGAAATACATCTGGCCCTTCACCTTGACAGAAAGAAAAATAATGTCGAGGTGGGCCCAGTGCGTGTTGATGAGTATCAGTTTAGGGTGTACGGGTTGAGGTGGACAGACCACTGTTGCACGATTAACCACAGCACTTCGTTCCTCAAAGACTTTGCAGGCACCGCCTTGCCTCAGTCCTTGTCCTGCCAGGTACCCGTTGTCCTGGTTTTGGTCTTTTGAGGCGCATGCTATGGGAAATACCATTAAGAAAGTGAAAGCAGTTGGAAGGTAACGGGTACGTGTATATTCACTTAATACATTAAGTTAGATGGAGAGAGGTCAGCCGGTTTCAGTGTAAAGTCCTTAAATCAGGAGCGGAAATGCCTAGTCTGATTTCTGTTTCAGGCACGGCGCTGGCCGTCTCGCTCTGATTGCAGGACAGGAAAATGCTGCTGTTACTTTAAATACCTGGGGCAATTATCACTGGGGTTTTAATATTGCCTACGATATTACTTTACTGTGATTAGCTTAGTGATATATTCCATAACCTCTGGGCTATTCCTTTGAAATGTATTTCCATTTTTAAAGTATAATACTATGACCATACTAAGAGGAAAATTACCAAGTTCAAGTCATTGATGCTGAGCATCTTTAATGGCACATAAAACACTATGCTGTCACATTTTGCAAAATGTGCTTTAAACATGCATCTCTCCCTAATTGAATCGACGCTGTTGTTTTCCATAGCATGTAAAAATATTGCCCTTACGCTTGTGTCAATTCAAAGGAGCTTTTATATAGGTAGAGTTATTTGGATTAGCTGATCAGAAAGCACTAGGAGCGTACTTGGACATTTAAAGCATTGCATCTGTATAAATCGTGTATCAAATACACTTTTCAGTCACACTGGTATTTGTGAGGTCAGGCAATTGATTTATCTGGTGGAAATATTCAGCCCTTTCAGCATTCACAGAATGTTTCTCGGTAAATTGTTACACGCAAAAATACCTGCATTAAAGGATATTAGAAAGGCTGCTAAACAGGGCACATAAACCTTAAGAAATCCTCAAATTAAGATTGTCTGTGCAACCTTTGTTTGCATCTTGGGTTCATCTGCATTACAATAAAGCCTTTATATGGTCTCTTGCTATTTTTGCACAGGACCCTGGCCTCATTCAGTGCACAGAAAGTAGGATGCTCAGTTAATGAGAGGCTATTCAATATTTTGTTTTCCGTTCATTAATCAATGTGTCCCCTATGCCTTATTTCTGCTCATAATTCAAACCGTGTTCTGAAGACAGAATTATTAATTTCCTTTTGGGCTCCTCTGTAGTGCTCATCATTTTAGTATTTGACTGGTTCATAAGCACCTGGGAGTTTCTTTCCTTGAATTAAAACTCCTTGTGAGGTAAGGGAGTTCCAGTTTTTCCCCACGTCGTAGGATTGAGTTGACCAACAAGAGATTAAGGTCAAAACTACCCGTTAATTTCAGGTGTCCGATCTGAGATGCCTTGGGCCTGGTTTTTTCAGCCTACTTAGCAATGTACAGCACTTCACACCACGAAACTGCAGCTCCCACCGAGTCCATTTGCAGCTGTGAATATTTAGCCCCTGCACTTAAGATAATGAAATCACAGACAGCAGTGGAAAGATTGCATTCCTCCGTGCAGGCAGGCACTGATGGAGGTGAGGAAGGACTACATTGGCAGGGGCTTCTTAATTAGGTATGTGCTGGAGACCATTTGATGGGACTCTGGAATCTTTAACCGCCAGCTCCCTGCACATTTCATCCTTTCCGCCCTGTACCTGTGAATATCCTTTCCCTTCCCCAGCCTCTGCCCCTCATCACAGTCTTGTCCTCCCCACTGCTGACACCCCTTTAGCCTTTCTTTGCCTGACTTCTTGCCTTGCCCTGACCCATTTCATCTTTCATGGCAGTCACCTGTGTCTTCCCCTGGAGCCCTGACCTATTATGTATGAAATATTGAACAGTTAAATACAAGTAAGTTTTTTGCTCGTTGCGTGGGGACAGAGATTCCAGTTTTCACAGGACTAGAAAAAGGGCATAGCTCGTGTTCAAAGGCGGCTGTGATAAATTCCCAGTTGTTACTCAAAGCTATGCAGATACTACGGCTTTTCAAATAAAAGATTGCCAGATTGTTTTAATGCATACGGACGTTTTATTCACCCCTATCTTGAATCCAGCTGACCTGTTTCAGCTGGAGCTTTCAACCTGGGGCAAGCAGTTGGAAAGACACATCCTGGCCAGCCAGCTAGTGCTTTGGTTAAAAACAGCTGAGAAATAGGATTTTACAAAAGAAAGGTTTAATCGTAGTCAAGTTGTAACACATCTGAAAGGTACCACATGCATGAGACATGAAGTAAAGCTTTGGATCACAAGAGCACTTCTTTTAATGATTTATACGGCACAAAAAAGCACTCTGATAACCTGACGTGAGTTAACGATGACAGCAGATATTCAGTACACATTAGTTTGTATGAAAATTAAATATAATCGTTGTCTTTTCTTTCTTACGTCCATGAAAAAGGCTATGATGTTTGCTGTCAGAATGACAATATTGGTTGGGTTTCTGAAGGTTCCAGCTGATGAAGAGTTGTGTCTCTACCTCAGAACACAGCCCAGCATAAAATGCCAGTTTCTATTTTCCATCCTAATGGAAAACATACTTGCCTTCTCAGTCCTGTCTTGCTTTTATTAAATAAGTGAGACAGTCACACCTGTAGTAGGTTAGAATTGATCATACGCGATTCATACTCGACTGTGAACCCTCGTGGCATCATTATTTCATGAACTTCTACAGTCTGTGTGATGCATTATTACTAGCTCTTAAGGAACACCTGTAGCACTCATTTTTCTTATATGTCTGACAATGCAACACTACTAAGAATGTGAAAGGTAAACAAGGCAGCAAGCCATTGTAGAAAGGTAATTTTGTTAATTGGTGGTTGCTGCGGTGAGAATGGTTATCTTTTTGCCACAGGAAAGCTATACATGTTTATCCTGTAAATGGGTTGATACAGATGAAGCCGATTGCTGAAGTTCTGGGCTGGAATTCTTTTTGCCTACCTGCTATGTATATATAAAAAACCCCATGCTAGTACAGACATATCATATACTAGTATACACACATATATAGTAATGTATATATAGTAGTGTATATATAAACCAATTATATTTTAAATAAGAAAACAAAAAACCCTCTCACTGAGTCTCTCTGGTGTTTTCGGTCTTGAGACACGTCTCTCTGCGTAGTGAATGGAAGTTTTTTTCCCTGTTCACTGCGTTCTAGAGAGGGGCTCTTGAAGCTATTTCATAAATTAGAGATAAAATGAGGACATACAGTGTTTCCATGTTCTCAGAATATCTTCTGTGACTGTGGCTATTCCATGCTACTTGGGGACCTGTTCCAGTTTTAACAGTTTCCAGAAGTACCACAGGCAGAAGGTATTAATAAGAATTACAGACTTTTGCAAAGATTGACAAAATAAAGCTGATGGGATTTTATCTTTCCTTGAAGACTAGGTTAAGTAATAATACCTCTCTGTGGTGTTCAGAGGTAACATTAATTTTAATCAAGTAGGGATAAGTACTTTTCCCTTTCTGTCTGTGATACGATAGACCTGATAAGCAGCGGCAGAAAGACATTGTTCTTGGGCTGAGGGAAGAGGCTGTGCAGGTCTCTGCAGGCTGATAGGGGTCTTGGGGGTGGCCTGGAGGTGCCACCGTAGGATTGAGAGCAAGAAGTTGTGGGGACAGAGAGGGATGGATTAAAGCCAGTTTTGGTGCCCTTTTCAGAAAGGAGGAGGAGAGGTGGGGAAGGTCAAACCTACAGAACCTCACTCTGTTCTTTTATATGTCCTGCCTTGTCCAGCCAGGTAGGCACTCCTGCTGCAGTCTGCAGTGGCCACGTGATGAGAAGACTGCACTTCTGAACATGTGTGTCTAACAAGACTTCCCTGGGTTTCTGGTTTGTAAAGCAAGAGGAGACAGACTGGTGGTTACTGTAAAAATACTGTATTTCCTTCTGATAAAGTGAGCTGTAACTAGAAAGTCTGAAGAAGAAAGGAATCCCATTTTCAATGCCACGATTATCCATTATCATCATTGCATAAAGTTAAATACCGAATGCACTGGTACAGCAGCAGCAACTGAACGTTTAATTCATGTAAACTGGGAAAGTATATTAATTTTGGAGTTAACTTTCAGATATTGCCCTTTAAATTCTTATTAACTGATGAATGCATTCATAAATATTTTAAAAGTACAAAAAATACACACTGAAAGATGCTGGAGAATGGCGGTCTCCCAGCGAAGCATCAAGTTGGATGCAAAACTTCAACTTCACTTAAAGGTCTTATTGTGCAAGGATGCCAAAGTGCTATGAATGCTTTCTTATTAGCCCTCTAAAGTGGGTGAATTCACCCATGGTGATGAATTTCCATTTGAAACGAAATTCAAGCAGCTTCTGAATAACAGCCTATATACTTCATCTCCCCTGTACTCACTGGGTTAATTGAGGTGGATCTCACCTGGAAAAAAAGTCTTCAGAAGAGTCATGTGCCAATTTTCTTAATAGTATTCACAAAGACAGAATCTATCACCTAAGGACATTGATACTACAATAAATTGGAAGGAACTATTTCCACATCTCTCATGTATATTGTATATAATGAGTCTCTGGGATGTCTCCACGCTGCTGATAAGCAGCCTGCAGCAAAGTAGATACAGCTCGTTTTATCTTGATTTCAGACTGCAGCACTTGACTTCTGGGACTCGGAAACTTAGCAGCAAACCAAATAACGCCCTTCACAGGCACTGACTTTCCTGGGCTTCATCTCCAGTCCAAAGTCGGATAATCCCAAACTGTTTTGCTGCGGAGCTTTGCAAGGGCGCTTGTCACTGGTGGTGAAGGCTGTTACGTAGTTGAACCAGTTCCCTGGACTTTCGGCTGAAAACAAAGTCCAGCTTCAGTGCTGGTGCAGATGGCTGCATGGCATCCTGCTCTGAAACTGCTTCAGAGTAAGTGAATTCTGACCATTCCCCAGCGTGACTGCAGGTGACCTTTTTTCCTCTCATTTTCTCCATGTCTCTTCTAAAATCTCCCATCACGCCACTACGGCCACCGTGGTAGTGTCTACCTTCATGCAAAAGAACTGTCTGAGGACTCCCTTGGTGGGGTTGGTTTTGGTGCACCGAATGTCAGGATTAAGACTGTGAAGATTAGGTTGAGTCAGTTCAATTGACCGAGCTTTATCCAAGCAGTACAAGTCCAATAGCTGTAATAGGCTTCATTCTGAACAGAGCAGAGAGGAATGAGAGGTTTAATAAGAGGGTTCACTAAAATGTACGTTACTACTGTATTACTTACATGACCCAGTTCTGCTATTGTGAGCCTTATAAAAGATAAAATAGGCCATCAGATGGAGATAAATCGATGGAAGTAAAATTGAATGTGTTCATAATCATTTTAAGATTTTTATATGGGCAGAAGATTAATTAAATAGACAAAAGTAATTTTCAAAAGAGCCTTTTTAATACTAAGTCTCAGATAAAAGGGTAAATGGAGAAATACATCGTGAAGCTTATAAGTGTGGCGTAAAAGTCCTTGTTTGTAGTTGTTTACGTGAGCAGCAGGACAATTTCAAAAGGTCAAGGCAGCGCTGGGACCTGCGTCCTTGGCTTTGCGCGCAGTTTGGCCCCAAAGTACGTCACTTCTCTGTGCCCCGACTTTCCTGGGTGGGCAGGAAAGCTGCTTACCCCTGCAGCTGCTCCCAGGCTGGTCTGGCTGGGGTCCTGACAGCGCTGTGTTGATGACAAGTGCAAATTTATCATGAAGGGGGAGAATATGGTGGGGCAAAAATCTGTTCAGTGGTGATTCTGGAAAATGCACCGTATGCGTTATCCTCCTTGTGTTGCTTTGGATGCATCTCTTGCGTGTGAGCGTGGCAGGAGAGCAGTGAGCGTTCGCTGGCCCACCCGTGCATGTCCCTGAGAGGAGCGGCTGAGGAGGATTTGTATTGTGCAGGAGATTTTCACCCCGAAGTTACTGGTGTTTTGGCCCATATGAAAACCGTGGCCGTTTTTAAAGCAGCGGGTGCTGAATTCTACACGCAGAAACCCAAGTGCATCACCCTGTGTGCATGGGCCGTGCCAGTGTATCGGCAGGGGCAGGCAGAGGCACCGGCAGGTACCCGCAGTTGTGGAGGTTGCCTGCACGGTTCTGGGCCAGAGGCGCATCTCCTGTACTACACACCTCCCTCTCCACGCCGTCAAGATGGGACTGTACCATTTTGCATGGTTTCTTATTAATTGCACTAGACTACTTATTATGTCATCGAGTAAAGAGGTGGCATGAATATATTTCACACCTTTATGAATCCCTTTGCTTATATAAAGTTAACGAGTCTGTACAGTCAGAAGCAAAATGTTGGTCTCTGATTCACTCCATGGGTTGCAGTAGTGGTCATACACGAATGCTGCGCAGCGAGGTTTGACGTGCAGTGATGGTGTGAAAGAACAGTGCCGTGAGATGACACCGATTTCCTTTTTATGTTACCAGTCTTTCTCTCTCTTTGCTCCTCTCTTACTGCCTCCACTCTACCCACACACATCATTTCACAAAAAAATTCTCATGGATAAAAGACTTCTATTGAAGTCGGCGTGGTTTTGCAGATAAATCTTAAGGCAAAGTCTTGCCATCAGACTCCATATCGCAATAACAAAGCAAAGCATTGGAAGCAGTGGTAACTACATGATGATTCGTAACAATAGAACGTCATTATCTCAATATGCAGTAAGTAATACCTGTATATCCTGGTTCTTTCTCAGCTTCAAGGTGTTTTTTGAAATCGAAGTCCTAATCAGTTAACTCAAGTTGCAGTTTTTCTGTCAGCCAGAAACCCCCAAACCTAAACAACCATACTATGTATCAATGAATAGCGATTGCGGTAATTTCTGCCTTCCTAGCCCATTTGTCTGCAAATGCCAATTGCTGGTAGTATTTTCTTGAGCTTTAGATATTTGTCATGCAGATATAATTGATCTGTATGCTTTAGGTAGAGACGTCACCGACACTGAAATTTCATGGACACATCTACAACGATGTGGCTGCTTCAGAGCCAACTGAGACTGCCTGGCTGCTGCAGGTCACTGAATTTCTTTTTTCTGTCACCAATTAAGAAAAAAAAATCATTATTTGCAATTACAAATAAATGGACTGTAAGTGCATTTGACTTCCCGCCCCCCCCCCCCCCCAGAAAGGAACACAAGTAGTGGGTTGCTTCCTTCCTTCCTTCCTTCCGTCCTAGCAGTGCCTGGATATATGCTGTTTCGAAGTTTGAAGATGATGCTTGCATTTGGGAAATACGAAGTGTGCTGGAATGGAAGTATGTGTGCTTTATATCCCAGCATGGGAGCAGATTATGGGGGTTTGAAGAACATGTAAGAATTACAGGTGGACAAAATTCTCCTGTCCGGAGAAGATGGAGTTTGTGTCACGGGAGCATGATGTGAGATGAGGGCTTGTATGGAGAACGCAACTGTTGCCATGATTTTATGTGACACTTGACTGCTTGCTTATTGTCTGTTTTATGTGTATAGTTTTCTTGTTACAAAGAATTCACTTTTTTTTATGTAATTCCGTGCTCAAACGTAGCAATGGTGATAATTTTCCATGTACTGTTCATGAAGTCATTTGAACATTTGCATGTTAAAGTACCCGACGTGCCAAAGAGTGTTCATCCTCAGCTTGTCATCTTGGACATCTTATCGTGGAATTAAACAGTCCTACTACTGTGCCTACAGATAAATACACACTTACGGGTGTTTTTCTTCGTTTCCCTATTAAATTCAAATCTCCAACGTTCTCCGTGATGTGATGATATAAAAGAGAATACGTTGTATACATAACTATAAACATGAAATTGAGGATTTTCTGATCGTTTAAAATGGTGCTTCTTTCTGGAGCGAGGAAAGCCAGGTGAATAGTGTTAAGAAACTGCTTTACAAGTGTTCATTTAAAATTTAAATGAATTCACCTTGGCCGTGATTGCATCATTTTGCTTCTTGCTTTCTGCACGCGTTTGGGTGGTCAGCTTTTACTGCTGAAATTCAAAGCCAAGCTGCGTTTGTCACAGTGTGAAATCAGCTGCATAGGCCGTAGAAGAAGAGAGAGAAAGCATAACTAATTGCATTTTAGACGTTTTGCAGAATCAAGGCGGGGAGGGAAATGGTTCTTTCGTTGATGCTAAGGCCCAACTCTTGTAGCGAACACTCGGGGAAGTCAGTGGGCGCCTGTGCAGGCACACGCTGTGGGAGCTGATATCACGGTACATTTGATGGTGACTCTAGAAGCAGAGGTTGCTAAAAATCCAGCAACTTCCATGCTCAGGAGTCGGTTGTCTGCACTCCATAGGTTTTGTGGAGTCCCAGACCTGCAGCCTTTGGTTGGTTGTCTCCATGTTGTCCTTGAAGGCTGTGCTCGTGTTGGGGTACAGACTGGGAAATCTCATTTCCAGGGGATGGAGAAAAGGGTTTTCTGCATAGCACAAACAAGAACGCGATGCATTCAGCTGTGTGTGTTACGTGTGTGTGTGTGAATAAGGTTGAAGTAACAATGACTTCGCAGAAATAATAAGCAAAACACCCTTCACCCCAAGCAGCTAAATTTACAGCGCTTGCTGTCGTTGTTAGGCATTAAGCTGTTTGTCCCCACTTAGCATTTACATAATATGGGAATCTTACTGTTTTCTACATCTTTGTGACTTTTTCTAATAAAATAATTCTGGGATTGTGCTGGCTATGACGAAAGATGTCAAACTGTTCATAGTGTCTAAACAAAAGGCTCCTTACACGGCTTTGTGTTTTTATTATATACATATTATTACAGCACAACTTCAGCTGCAGCAGCGTGGTACTTTGCAAAAACAAAGTATTTCCATTATTTAGAAACTGTAGCTCTGGAATCCGGTCAGAAGTACTTCTGAAAAATAGCTCTTGGATTTGGGAACTGGTTTTGGTGTCAGCCCTCTTCCCCTTCCCCACAGATATGTGCAAGGACATGGTGAAGTGCAGGAAATAGTATTTCGTTTTCTCAGGAAGGGCTGTTGAAAAGTTGATTCAGGCAGAATGAAAGTGTGTCCTTTATAGTCGAAAGATGTTGTAAGGGAAAGCGCCGCTGTGTCACCTGCTGTTGCAGTCACTAAAGTTTAATTTGATTTTTTTAATATCATGCCCAGGTGTCTCTATCTTGCAATGAAGTGGTTAGCATAAATCTGCCATGTGCATTGGTATTTCATTTTTATTAGCTTTTATTTAACTTGGTAAAAGGTAATCTATTTTTATTAATTGAATCGCTCTCCCTCCTCCCTCTGTCACGGCCAAAGCTTCACTTGGAGATTGTATTTAAAGGAAAAAAAAAAAAATCAAACAACCCAAAACACTGGTATACCTGAAAGCCAGGAGGATTCTGTGTCTTCCACCTTTTTCCTCGCCACTGTCTGCAGTAGCTGCTTTAATTGCCTGTCTGGGTGACTGCTGCTCCTATGATCTGCTTCAGCACTCCCTTTCTCTCTAGGTAACAAAACGGGTAACTCCTAACCTGCTGTGTGTTGAGTCTCTCAAAACATTGACATCGCTTTGAGTGTGTTTTGAGACAACTCTTGAAGAGCCACCAGCTGGAAGGATGCTCTGGCCATTCCCCGTGGGCCCTGCGGCCGTGCGAGCGCCGAGGGGTTTGTACAGAGGTGCCTTTGGCTGAGCTGCTTGTGTCGGGGTGTTTCGCTGAGCCTTGCTAAATACACCAAACAGCAACCAAAGCCTGTTCAAAATAGCTGGTGATAAATTTAAGAAGAATTTGTAGTACTGGGCTGCATTCATAGGGAACTAGCTTTTGGATTATAATCTTCAAGTTTGCCCAGTGCCTGAGCTAAGCTATTATAAACCATTCAGGAGTGACTGCTACAGCTGATTGATTTTTTCAGGGTAGCCGAGACATCTGAAAGGGAATGAGGAAGATTTGAATTCCAACAATGCTTTATTGCCTTGTGTAGAGGGAAGTAAATATTGATACAGAATGCTTATTTACTGAGCAGGGGTAGTGTCAGCAAAATTAAGGTGTATACTTTGCTCTTCGCTTTACAAAAGAAATAGAAGAAATTGATAGAGTTCAGAGTGATGTATGAGACAGCGTAATTCAACCCTTCCTGGGTTTTTTGTGGTTTTTTTTTTCTCCTCTCTCTTGAGAGGTGTGACTGGGCAGTGATATGAAACAGATCTCCCTAAACTCCGTTGATTCCCCCCCCCCGCCCCAAGGGCCAAATGCCAAATGGTTTGGCAGGGAAGAGAGGCTCCTCTTCAGCAGGGTCAGGTTGATTCTATTTCTGTAATGTGCAGACTCCTCAAGGGGTGCGGATGCGGTAATCCTCCTTCAGCCCTCCCTCACCTGCTGGGGCTTAGGTGGCATCACCTCCTCAGTGGGCTTCATAAGGGGAAAGAACTGGTAAGGATCCAAGTGCATCGCTAATGCACTTAGTTAGCACAGGCCATTGACCTGTCTGAAATGCCCCCCTGCCTTGGATTAGATGCAGACCTGGCCTCTTCCCCAAGTCCGGGTCACAGGGAGGAAAATCGGGCAGAGCCCCGGACCCTCCTGCTCGCCGCAGTGCCCTCCCTGCCCCGCGCCTGTGCCCGGGCAGCGAGGCTTGCCCTCATTTATGGGGAGCACTAAAGTTAGCAGCGGGTGCTGCACGCGTCTCACAGCCTGAGAAACAGATACCCCACAGCACAGGGAAAAAAATAAAGACAGGGAATTAGTGTAACTTTTCTACTACCCTGCTAGTAATTGCTGCTGGATCAATGCCTTGTATTAGCAGGACTCTGCTACAAGGGGAGTTTCAGCAGCATTGCAGTGTAGGCGCTTCCACTGGGAATTAGCACAGTCATAAATGTAGGAGAGCTTAAAAAAGGAGTAGCAAGGGAAAAGTATTGTATATCTGTTAATTATAAACCATAGATTGTACTCGCAGAAATAGTGTCGGGAATGAATAGCTTATATTGTCCTATTTCCAGTAGCACTTTAGACTATGAAAACTGATTTTATTTTAAAAGGCTATTTTATTTTCAGCGTTACTTCACTCAGCTTGATCAGGGGAGCGACACTGGAGAGGTTCACCTTCTAGTGATCATATATAAAACAATGCTTCTGACTCAGTGCTGGTAGTAGTAATAGTGGTATTTTTATGATGATAGCCAGTAATTAAGATCAGGGTTTCATTGTGCTGAGCATGGTGAAAACACATGCAAACAGACTGATAACCTCAAATTGCTTACATTGTTAAGAGCCGAATAGTGCAATTGTCCATTTAAAAAAGACTATCAGGGGTTGCTCAGGCTTTGACTTTCTCCATGTAACAACAAGAGTATAAATAAGAATTCAATACCCAAGGATGGGGGTGGGAGGAACACCAGTGAAGGTGATACTTGCAATAAAAAGAAGGTTTTAATTACGTTAAAAATAACACACCGCTCTCCCCCAAAAGAAAAATCCTGCCTACAGTCAGAATTTCAAAGGCACTTCTTTTTCCAACAGCCCAGCCTCCAAAATTGGGCTGGCAATTAATTGTATTTGTACATTTTGAGGCTTAAAGGCTGATATTAAGCATCTGCTCATTACTATTTAGCTACCAAAACAGCTACATTGTAGTGCTGAACACTTTATTAGTGTTTGTTCAGAGTACGTGCAGAGGAGGTTAGATAGCCCAGAAATTTTAAATGCTAATTTGTCATCACAGATTGTTTATCTACTTTTTTTATTCATGTTATAAGAGCATTTTATGTAGGCATAAAAGAGAGATATTTATCGCACATGCCCCTTCTTGGCCCTAGCCCATAATCACTCTAGTAGAGTTGAATATCAAGAGCTGGGTAATTCACAAATTGAGATATTGACAGAATTTTGTACCACCTTTTTTTTCAGTCGCATCTTTGATATGGTTTTAAATAGTGCAGTCTTTCAAAATTTCTGAAAAATAATTTTCTACCGAATTGTACAACTGCGCTGAGATGACTAGTTTTCTGCAAAATTGAAATTACTTACATGCTTATTGCAGTGACTAACTGCAAAATTATCAAATGATGTGTTTTAATCCAATTACATTCTTACTAGAGTGAAACTTGCCTAGCACTTTGCATGTATACAGCCGTGGCTTTGGTTTCTGGCATGACTTTTTTGTTACGAGCTCAAGAGCATTTAAAGGCTTGTCAAGTTATCCGTTAATACTTTTTTGAGGTCTCAAAGAGAGCCCTAAGAGCAAGAAGAGTCTGATGGACTTAATATTGCACTAAAGGAAATGAGTAGCAATACCAAAATGTTACAAAATTTTTCTAATACTCTAAACTTTTGTGGCGTATGTGTGAAAATACTTAGGAGGGACGTGTGGCCAGAGACAGAAAATTCATAGCAGTGGCAAGATTTCATATCTTTAAATAAAGTTTTAGTGTAGAGGAAAATAAGAGTGAAACACTGCTTTTTACAGCCTTGTTTAAGAGATGTGCAGCTGTACAGGGTTTATGAACATTAAAAATTGTAGGATGCTCTGTAGGGGCTTCTGGTTATACATCTGTGTGATCAAAAACCCTTTCCAGAAATGTAGTATCTAATTACGTCGCATTACTTTTTAAATAGCTTAGTGTATGCACATGCTATGCCCCTATTTTCAGTTAAGGATTCTCAATGCTTTCCGTTGTAAGACTTTTTTTTCAGTTGCCTGTAACTTTGGCAAGTGAAAACAAATAATTCACGTGAGTATTTTGCCTGGTGCGTGCCCGCCCGTGCCAGGTAGTTTTTGGAAAGCTTCAATGCCAGTTGTCCGGTCATACTCAATGATGTGCTTTGGTGAAAAGCCAACCTGCTTTTTCCAAGCTTGTGTCATGTGTTTGGAGTTTTAAGGTCTTGCATGACACTACGTGGTGCAGGAACTTGATGTTTGGCACAAGGTTGGAGAAGATAAAGGATGTACTATTTCTTACAGAAGTTACGACTAGATTTTCTTAGTCTTTGAAAAAAATTTTGCGTCAATATGGTCGGTAGAGATGGGTTGAGCTGTGGATTCAGTTGTAAACATCAGAACAGGACAGGTCTTGCCTTTCTTGGATTTTGCCATCACTGCTTTGGTGCCAACACAAGTGCTTGTGTATCTGTGGTATTGAAAAGTAACCATCAAAAAACCCCAGAGCCAGGCCATGTTAGATTTGAACTGAGTCCCTAGTTCCCACTGGTGGGAGAGGAAGGAATGAGGGACTAGGGAAGAGAGAGGAGAAAGACCCTTGCCCCTTCCAGTAAAGCCAAAATTTAGGTACGAAGAAAGATAGCTCACCCTTCCTGCTCTCTGCTACACGGTCTACACGGAGAGGACGCCATCCTTTCTCTGGCATCTGTGTGACGAGATTGTTTAAGGGAGTCCCCCCCCGAGGGCAGTCATAAACTTTATAAATATCAAAATATACTGGATGCTGTATAAAGGATTCCTTAGCACAAATATAAATCCATGTCTGCTCCAGGTACTTCTATATGTGCCCTTTACATTATAAGCTTGAAATATCTGAAAGAATTATAATGAAGAAGAGCTAATTATAAAACAGGTAATAAAATAGCTTATTCAGGTGATGCTGTTTTATTACCATCTCATTATGATTAAATAATTCCTATTAAGTTCTGGATCAAAGAGAAATTTCTCACAGGAGAGTTTACAGAGTAGTTTAATGGAGTCTATTTATTGTATAATCCCAGGGTGAGTATTGGCTTTTATACTGTCATATTAACTTATTGTGACAATTCTATGCAGCGCTCCTCTACAAACACTGGAGAATATAAGGGTGGGAGGTGGGATTTTTTTCTTTTCTTTCTTTCTTTTTTCTTTTTTTTTTTTTTTTTTTTAAACCATTGCTGTCCAACAGGCTGCAGAATGGTTGTTTTGCTGGAATATTTTGATCCTGAGTTTCTCTGGCTTTAAACTAACCAAACTGACATGAAGCTGTCTTAAGGCTCAGATTAAGAAAACAATCTGGGTAGCTTTTCATGTTGTTTATGCTGATATTTGGAAGGATAGAGGCACAGGTTCTGCCCATCAAGAAGATAGGGAGCATTTGACTTCAAAAATAAATACAATCCATGCAGAACCGTGCATCCACTTCATATGCATGATGAGCTCTTGGCGCTTTCTTTTTTATTTCGTTTGGAGGGTTGGTGGGGTTTTGTGTTGTTTTTTGGGTGTGGGTTGTTGGTTTGGGGTTTTTTTTTTTTTCAGCTTGTGAAACCTTCTTTTAGGCTGAAATGTCACAGTTTTGCTGTTTGATATGTTTAGGCAGCATGGCTGTCTCTGGCAATCTGGAGTTGCCGCAGCCTGGCAAGGCTGGACACAAGATGGGGTGGTGATGGCTGCTGAGAAAAATGCCATAAACAAAAGTAACAAGTTAGAATCTTAAAAAGAGAACTCAGTGCAAAGGCATAACCCAGATTAAGCAGAAACAGGAGCTTTCCCAGGTACATTTGCACCCTGACATGCCACATGTCAGGGATCTGTTCCCCCCGCCGGGGGCATTATTTATTTGACAGCTTGATAACTTAAGGTGAAGAGCGTCCCACACAGTGCCAGTGACACAGTGACACCGGACTGACGCTGCTCTGCTGTCTCCTGTGTTTCACCCCCCTGCAATCAAGTAAGTTGAGTGTACTCATGGGATTCAGGGAGGCTTCACCCCACCTTCATGGTCAGGGAGCAGCAAGCTGACCTTCAGGATTGTAGGTGGTCACCTACAATTATCACCCTTGCGATAAACGGTGGTTTAACCCTCCAGTTCCTGGAACAACATGAGTGTGAGAAAATTGCCCTTTTCACATTTAATTATTATTTTTGTACTAAATTTCTTAACTTTTTAGTGTTAGAAGAAAGCAGCCTGAAAATGAGTGATATAGATACATGTAAGATAAAAGGCACTGAAAGATTTTTAGGGGAGCTGACTCATGATGTTTGAGTACTTCAGGCTGAAACACTGGGCCTGGAACCAATACCATGTGATGGATGTGAACCATCCGCAAATGAAGAAGAGCTTGAAATACTTGGCACAAACATTTCACAGTCATCTTGATTATTGGAAGTGTTTGTACACATTTTTAATGCAGAATTTCAAATATATGTGCAGTTTGCTCTGTTTGGTTCATAAGCTGAGAAACAAATATGTTTTAATGGAAAAAACTTTCAATGTATTTGCTCTATAGATGAATTTGTTTGGGAATAGATCTTGCCTCACTGTTTATACTCCCCATTTCTGAAGATCTGGTTTCCCTTATTCCCTAAGGAGGAAAGGAATTATTCACTCATTTCCTTTCATTTTTTTAATTGAAGATTGCAGCAAGGAGATTGTTTAACTGTACTCAATTTGTTTTCAGTACAAATTATTATCTTTCATCCTATGTATTACCATTACAGCTTACTGTTTTCCTGTTGCCCAAACCTGGTAGCAAAGATAGCCAGGCAAAGGTTTGCATGTGTAACTCTTGCTGCAGTGCCGTTCCCCATGCAGTACACGTGCCAGCCATGCTTGCACATGCAATGACTCGACCTGCGTGTGCGCTTCTTTGACGTGGTTGTGCTAATTGGGACACGGCTCTGCAAGCCATGGGGGGAAGTACAGCGTTAGATCAGAAGTCCTGCATTGCTGTTGGATTGGCTTCTTCAGAGCAGAGCCAGCTGGAATACAGTACTGTGGTTCACAGTTAATCTTCTAAACAGGGCACAAAATTAAAACTGAAGCCAGGCAGAGTTTCCACAATACGTTTTCAAACGTTTTCAAGCTGTGATTGTACTCCAACTGCATTACAACTGCAGCTACACAATGAAGGCTACGTCAGGTCAATATATACCTCTACAGCATGAATAAAGTCAATGTAATCATTTCATAGCTCTCCTGACTCACCTTTGCTTTCCTGTAAAGGACAACCTGTGCAGTGCCCGTTTTTCTCCCCACTTTCCTGAGGGTAGCTCCCTGTGGTGCTATTAGGATTTCGTAAGTTGGGTGTAGAAGTGCGGCTGCACTGCGCTGTCATTGTGACCACCTGTACAAATTTGGAGCATTAAGATGTAGATCTCTAGTTAGGGGCTTCTTGTGCTCACTTCTTGATTAATAACATGTACATTATGTTATTTGAGTTAGTACTCTGGACGTAGGCTCCATCTTCAAGACCAGCCCTGGCTCTTCCTATTAGAAGAAATGCATTGATTTGAGTCAGAGTGTGATTATAGGCTGTTACAGGTTTTGTGTGAATGTGTGCAAGTCACTGTAGTTTCCTGGGGATCTTATTGTAGAGCAAGCCTCTCAGAAGACTTCTTTGGGTGTAGATAAAGAAAAAAGGTGCCTTTCTTTTGTGTGTGCATGTCCTGTTGTGGGGCGATACTTGCTGGAGGGTCCTTTGGGAAGTGTTCTGCATTCACCAAAAGGTTTGGAACATGCTGGTTAATTAATTGTCAGATTTTGGGGTGAAACTTTGCTTCCTCCAAGAATTCTGATCAGTTCGCTCCTGGAGCGAGCACGTTAGCCCCAAAACCCCGTGTGAGAACGAAGCCTTTCTCTTTGAATGAGTTACAAGGAGACTCGGGGTTTCTCTGGATATTGCGGGTTCTGCTCTGGGTACCCAAAGCTGGAAGTTGTTTAGTCAATGCTGAGGGCCCCAAAATATAAGTGCCTTTGCAAATCCATCTCTTCACCTTCCTTTGCTCCAGCTTCAGAGCCATAAAAGCGTAATTGCACTTCTTTACCTCCCGAGGGTGTTGAGGGAATAAGTGTGTTGTAATACTGCAGACCGGTACTGTGAGACAGGAGCAAGCATTAGGGTGGCCAGTGGGAGCAGGGTACCCGGCACCACGCGGGAGGGAGCCTGGAGAGAGCTAAACCTCAGACTGTCGGGAGAGAGGATGAGGATGAAACTCCTGGCAGCTGAGATGAGGAGGACCAAAGAGCCCCCGCGACTTGGCAGGGGCTGAGGTTAATACTTGCTGAATAGAGCTGGAAATTGGACGTGGTAACTTACTTCCCCTAGCATCACTCAGGGAAGCATGATTTTTTAAAGGAGGATTTAGATAAAATTGCTTATTAGTAAAGTGAGGATTATCCAGGATTTTAAAGTTTGTTCTTATCTCTAGTGTTGTTCAAGTGTGCAAACTTGAGGATATTTCAGTCCTTCATCACGGATCTTCAGCTGTAAAAAGCCACAGACAGTCTTACTGGACTGAAACCTGTCCGTAGCTTGAGGGCTTTTACAGCTGTGGAAGATTCATGATAGAACAGGAAGAAAAAGGGCTACAGAATTTGTAGAGAAGAGAGTAAAATTATAAGCCAGAGCATCTTTCTTATTGTTCTTTGATTCTTGTTTTTCTTTCTTCTTTTTGGCATCAAATGGATTATTGCAATTTTAAAGTGCATGAGTGAAGAAATAGGCCTTTTTATAATTTGAACATTTTCTTCTCCCTTGAAGTGTCTTTCACTTAACCGATCAAATCCTGACAACTTCTCCCCACACCCGCTTTTGCCATCATCAGTCACTGTGTGTGCTTGACATCAAAAAGACCTCATGGCTGTGGAAGCACTGAAAACTCTTGCTGCTGCTGTTGTTGTTTTGCCTTGCAGTCGCTTGGAGCTCTGCCCCATGCTGAAATAAAGGTAGGGTGAAGAGGGTGTGCCCCCGTTCCCCTCCTGAACGATTTCGTGGCTGCTTGTGTCGTACGGCAGCGCTTCAGAGGTGTGAGTCCATCAGGGCAGAGTTTCTGCTGCCCATCTGTAGAGATGTCAGACTTGGACATGGCTAGAAGTCATCCATGATAGAGCCTAGAGTGAGGTTCAGTAAATGGTGCAGCAGTCTTTGCTAATGGGTTTATGGGCCAATGTGGCATTTGTGGTGTCCCATCAGGAAATTCAGCTGACGATCCCTTTCTGCCTGCAAATTTTGCTGCATGAATAATTGATTTTTCCAAGTTGGCAACCAAAGCAGAAAGATATCTCTGTTTGGATTGACATGTTTTTAAAGATTTTTTTTTTCCCCATCTCTTTTTCTCCTCATTTGAAATGAAAAAAAAAACCAAAAAACAACCCCAAACCCAACAACTCTCACCTCCAGCCTCCCCCCCAACACCCCCCCCCCCCAAAAAAAAGGCAAAAAATGTCAAACGAACCTTTCCACCTGACCTGATACAGGGTAGTTCATTTCAGACACGTGTGGGAGAAGCGGTGAAACGCCAAACTCAAGGAGCAGAGCTGTGGAAGGATGTTGCGCTTGAATGATCTCTCTGTCCTCACCTACGAGCACGGAGTTCAGCATGTGAAAGTTGCCGACTCGCCTTCCCTTCCCCTCCTGTAAGACTGGAGCACACCTATCCCGTGTCCTAGGAGATCATCATGATTCCCACAGCACTGAGGATTTGGGAGGAGGAGCGGGTGCTCACAGCTTCTCCTGCTGCCACTGTTCTGCTTAGATAAAATAAAATAATCACTCGCTGAAGAGGCTCCGGTGTCGGGGTGTGCCAGCTGCCGGGTGCGTTGTATCTGGGCACATCTCAGGGGGCTGAGCACCTCTACTTGGAGCTGTTCCGCTCTGGACTGAATACTGCGATAGGAATTCAGCCGTGTTTAAGGGGCAAAATTACCATTGCTCAAACATTTTCAGAGAGTTGTACTAGCGACATATTTGGGCTCACATCTCCCATCTGGCGGGAGAGTGCAGGAGTTAACAGTTCTCTCTAAAATGATGTGGTGCAGAGCAATGTTATTTTAGCCTTGGCAGCAAAGCAAGCTAGAAAGTTAGGAAAGGAAATACTAGGAAAAGAGAAAACAGGAATGTGTCTTTTTTTAAGGCTGCAGCTCCTACTGCTACAGCTGCTGTCGCAGTAAAAGCTGTTATTGCTACTTGCTGACTGTCTTGCCTAGAGGGAAGAGCGTGTTGTATGACTGTCCTGTAATGCATCCTCCTCGCAGAAAACCTCTTTCTCGCTCCCACCCTCTTACCTCACACTTCTGCTTCTTGTCTCGCCCTCTTTCTTTAAGAAGAACATAGTTGGTGGCAAAAACGTTGCCATCTTGGCTCTGTTGTTAGCGCCCTTCCACACGCATATAATTTCTGTCTCATTCTATTACATTATTGAGTAGGCATCTTGTGGGGCAGGAAAAAAATCTCAATTTTTCAAGGAAGAAAAATAGGGTGAATTTCTTTCTTTCATATAGCATAACCCAACCGTGTGAACATTACACTGCCACTGTGAGCTGTGCAGATACCTCTGCTCAATACGTGACACTTTTAAAATGAGAATTTTTTAGAAGGATGATTTGGATTCTGTTTCTCTGCTTCCAAAAGACAGAGTAAGCTTGAATTTTTGCTTTTTTTTAAAAACTCAGTATAGACTTAGACTGATTTAAATCCAGTCTGCGTCAGATAAAGAAATGCACAAGAGAGTGGAGGCTGTTGGGTTTTTCTGGGTTTTGTTGTTGGGGTTTTTTTGTTTGGTTTGGTTTGGTGGTTTTTTTTTAATTATTGTTTTATTTTGTGTTTCGGCATTATCATCCTGTTTCTACTTCCAGCTGGTAATATTGATTTTTTTTTTTTTTTTAGGAAAAGTTTATATTTCATATTACATGCAAGTGTATTTGCACTGCGCTAATGTAATATTACTCTGTGGATTAAAATATTATTTAGATTGTTATTCACGGAAATGATAGGTAATGGAAATGAACGTCCTGTTGTCTCTGACTGAATTAGCAGTGCATCTCTAAAGAACACTACAGCAGGAATAAAAAGAGAAATGTATGAGCTGCACAGGAGATAAAATACAATCAAAAATGGAGAAGAAAGGGACTAGTCTGCTGATGTCAGAGTGACAAAGCTTAGCCTCAAGAAAAGTGAGAAATTACATCATTTTCTGAGTTCGTGAACATAATCTAGGTTTACAGAGACAGCTACATGGAATTTAGGTTGGGTTTTAAAATTTTATTTTATTATTACTGCTTCTACTACTCCTACTACTATTAAATCTTGCATTTTACCCTCAACTTCACTTCCTTTCTCTTGTGATACCCATTCATAAAAATAGAATATCTATAAAATGTCGTGTTCTCTGAAGATGGCTTCCAGTATTTTATGGTATTAATGAAGCTGGTATGTAAGCCATGTATTTATTTCTTGGTGTTGTGCCTTTCTGTGTCCTGGAAACTGGTTATGATATTGAAATACTAATATTGTCCCCCTTGCCCCAACTCTAAATTTTTCAACTCTGTACAGCAGTAACAACATTACATGCTCATGGGCCTAAATTTGACACTGTAAGGCTGCAATTCCTCAAAGCTTAAGCTTATACTTAACTTTAATCATGTACTTAGCGCCATTCCTATACAGCTAAATGTTTTGACATGTGCTTTTGTCCCATTAATACCGATGGGTTTTAGGCATATGCTTCAAAATGCTTTGAATGCATGAAAGTTCAGCTATCAGTGAAAGAGGTGATTTAGGGCAAAAGCAATGCATGTTTTAAAAAACACAAACAGAAAAACCCATGGGTCCTTATATGCTTATCATTGCGAAGATGGAAATGAATTCCTCTGTCTTTCTGCTTTCAGTTGTTATTTAGATGCTTTATAAATTGGGAGCATGTTGTAATTTAGCAGGGGAAGTGCTGACCATCAGCAGGCACTTGAATTATGAGCAGGTGTTACCATGCTGATCAGAGAGTTTGCCTTTAGTCTTGCTTCTTACCATTGGAAATTAGGGTCCTCTCTTGAGGCAGAAGTGGCCAACAAAATGCATGTGCTACCAAGTGAAGGTCGCCAACATGCACAGCAGTGTCCAGCAGCATAACTTTGCTGAACACTCAAAATATGAAACAATAAATAAAACATTCCCTCCATGAGGGTGGTCCCATATCTTTCGTATTCCTAGGAGGTAGCAGTTGCTATGGCAACTCCTCATTTACTTGCTTTTTTTTCATATATTGATAATTATATTAAGCAGCATGTACAGGCTGCTAGCTGATGCGGAGCTGTATTGCTGTCCTGGAGCTGTGGTAAACCCTATACCCTTCATTTTGAAAATACATCCCTTCATGTGTTTGCAGGTGTGCTGTGCTGCCCTCTCATCACAGTACAGACTGGTCATGTAGCCCAAAGCAATATTAAACTGTACAATAGTTGTGTGTCTTTGGTTGTGTTCATGTAGCCCTTCCCAAAGGTTGCCACAGTACCTGCTCATTTCTCTTCTGTGCTCGGTCCAAGACTAAAGAGCGTCACGTTTGGAGGTATTCTTGGACGTGTACCTTCATACCCCTGCTAGCTGCTTCCCTGCCTGCTGGGCTGGTGAATCTTACACAGCCTTGCTGGGAATGAGTGCTGGCGGGAGAATATGAAGTTCAAATAGGAATCTAAGGAAGGTGGAGCTAGGCTGGGAGATTTGTAAGCTGAGCGTAAGTTTCTACATCAGCATCACTGGATTTGTAAGGCTATGCCTCAGCATCATAACTTAGTGCCTGCTCCCTCTGGGGACTTTCTGTTTGAATACATTACAGAAAAACAAGGCAAACCAGCCAACATCCACCCATCCTGCTCTGGACTGGAAAGCAAGCCCTCTGACTTAAGGATGTTGCATCTGCTCGGCAGCATGTCTCAGCACCGCGTATGAATACTGGGCTGTAATTAGAAGTGTGGCATCTATCAGAGAAGAGCTTGTCTTTCACTGCAACTTCTAGGAGAGTCTGTGTCACGGATCTGAGACCTCTTTTTTAATGTTTCATTTATTATTGTCTGTTTTTTTTTTTTAAACAAACAAACAGAAAAAACAAACAAACCAACCAAAATATGGCTGTACCCTAGATTTTGCAGTAGAAGTGATGTGCAGTGCACTCCAGCCAAGGCTCTCTGTCACATCTGCTGTTCAGAAACCGGGGCTGGTCTCACTCCCGGGGTCCAGCTGCAGCCACCGCTGCCTCTGTGCCCGGGGGAGAGCAGGGTGAGGCAGGAACCTGCCCTGCGCTGGAGACCCATGGAAGGAGAGTCTCTTTTCCGTAAGGTGCTGGTAGCGATGAGTCCAACAGGACCCAAACTCCTTCCCAGTTTTGGGAGTGGACTGCTGGCAGGGGCTTTACCTCTGATTTGAAAGCTATTTGCTCTTGGTAAATATTCTATCAGTGAATTTAATCCATGCTGTATAGTTGTTTCTCCCTCATCTGTGGGTGCAGGTACCCATTACCACAATGTGATGGGGTGTAAAATTATTTTATATATTCTCAGCTTCATGGCCAAGGCGGCAACCTTAATTGCTTTGGCAGTATTCCAGTAGTACTGGAATTGAATGGTTTGGCATTATAACACTGACTTCCAGTTGCATATAGTCGTAATCAAGCAAACAGGATATTCAGTTAAAAGCCTTTTGCCAATCTCTTGAAAGCCATTTTGTCTCTGTGCATCACTTGCCATTAGTAACTTCTCTTCCAAAAAGAAAGTACAAGTAGAAGTGTGGGAAGGGGATTTGACCAATTTGCTTGCCCAAATAAACTTTGTTAATACCTGAATACCTTCACAGTTTAAAAAGTTGTGGTTTCAAACTGAAAGCCTGTCAAGGAGAAAAAAAAAGGGGGTGGTGGTGGTGGTGAATTTTCACCTGCTTATCAGAATCAGCAAATTCTTAGAGAACTATTTATAATCTGTTTGAGTGGGTTTTTAGTATCAGGTTGACTGATACAAAAATGGATGTTTTTTCGGATTGTAAAGTTCCTAGCAGTAAGTTTTAACAGGTGAAGATGATGCTAATTTCAGCAGTGTCAGGTCCTTTTGTTACTTTCACAGCCATGATCCATTGCCCTTATGACAGTGTAAACACAGCACTATTCTCTTTAATTTTAGTGATAAAAATAAATTGTAAAACATCTGTGATTTGTTGCTGCTAAGAAAAACAGCTAAGATATTTTAGTGAATGGCCTACTTAGAGCTATATGGCAGAATAATGCCAGACTGAAGTAATTTCTTAAACATTGTGTGATTACAAGTAATCTTGGAAGTGTAAATTGGCCTTTTGTAATGTTTATTTCAGCTGAACTACAGAAATGGTACTTTCTTTTACCCTAATCCTGTTACATTAGAGAGACAAACACAAACCCATTTATCGTGGCGTGCAGTACTGATTTTTCACAACTGCTTGAATTATGCTAAGTGATCCTGTGCAGTTTGAGGAATATCACCAGAGGTTTTGACCTTGCTTCTTTCTGCGATCAGCAAAGTTGAAATTAAAATATCAAGAGAAACAATTTCTGCAGCAAAATTGTAAAAGTTAATAGAGTTGAATCTACTTTTGCATGCCTGTTCCCGTTAAGTCAGTTCTATTCACGTTGTATTTCTGAAGCACATGAAAAAAGTAAAGCCACTACTTTTTTGATATCTTTGATGAAACAGATGAAAACAGAAGAGCTTTAAATTGAATTTCCTAAGTGCATATTTAATTTGCATTTAATGCAGCAGATATTGTATGTTAATCATATTGAAGGTTACTATTAAAAATTATTTATTAAGAATGAATTATTTTGTGTTTGTGGCAGTTGTTGCCTGATGTATTTAGAAGGGCTGTATAGTACAGGCCAGGGGACAAATTCTGTGCTAGTTTCTATCCCAACCAACTTTCTTTGATTTTACTAGCAGTGTGGTTGAATTTTGCTCATTTTATGTTGTTTAGCGGAGTTTCTTTTAATTAAAATCAAGGGATTTCTCACAGGCTGGTACTTCTCAAAACGGACATGGGCATGAGGTGTTTGGGCTATGGAAGTGCTTGCTTCTCTGTAGTCATTATATAGGGAATTTAGGTGGACTGAGTTGGTCACGCGTTAGGCTGAATACCTGCCTGTCTGCCTTACCCACATGTGGGGATCTTCAGTGCTGCTCTGCAAATGCTTCCAGATGCGGGATGATGCATTTGTTTTTATAGTGTTAGTTCTGCTGATGAAACATAGGGAATGGCTATTTAAGACTCTTCTCCATCCCATATAGTCTAGTGTGTGACCAGATGCAAAAAACATGCAAAGTTGTCAGCCTCGAGTAGTAAAGGAGAATAAATTTTAGATCACAGATAACAATCTCTCTTTGCCTCACACCATTGAGCTGAAATAATACTGGGCTATAACATAGCAAGCTGCGACTGACAGTTGCAACAAAATATTCAAAAGAAAACATGTTTTAAGAAGACTTGGTAATCTGATAATAATGTATTTTTAAGGATATATGCAGAAAGGGAAATTGTACGTGTCACTATCTGGATCAATACTTTCAACAAATCATAATAAATGCTACTTACTGCTACTTAGCAGAGCGTAATTAGTATTCAGTAAACCAATATTAAAATGTGTGCTATGCTTTAGACTGTTTGACTGTATTAGCATTTAAATACCCTATTGCATATTTGCTGTTTCTTCTCTTCTTATAAAACTGTATTCTCCAGAGTTCAAAATTATTAATTTCCTTTAGAATATGTACAATGCAAGGATTTAACAATTCCTTGTATTTAATAATTGCTCAGTAGCCAGGCTTATTATTTCACGTAAGCACTGGGGTACAGAGTCATCCAGTATTAGGCCAATCATGCTAATGGCGAAATCTGCGCAGCGCTTCCCTTCCCCTCCCGGCGCCGGCTGCGGAGCGGCTGGCCGGCGAGGACGAGAAGGGCTTCCACCGCGCAAGCACTGTACGAATTCATTTCACATGTCATCCTTCATTTTCTGCCTACGAGAACAATTGACAGCTGGATCAGGGGCTTGACATGTCTTCGGAGAGTTTTGCCCTCCTTGGCATTTGCAGACAATAGTACAGCTCTGTCTGACAAACAAAACCTTTTTTTTTTTTTTTTTTCCCCAGCAAACTGACTTTCCCTTCTCTCGCTCTTGCTTACGAGCAGCTATTCCCTCCTGAGCACAAGGGCCATCAAACAGCACCAACGTAATTTTAACTCAGACTCCAAGTTTAGCCCCTGCAATGTGATGAAGGGGCTTCCCTCCACCGTGATACTTAATCAAAGTATTTATGGAAAGTCCTGTATAACTCTTGGAAATTATATTCCCTCTTTGCCTTCCACCCCCACCCCATAATCTAACCTTTTTTCCCTCCTGCAACTGTGAATAAGTTATTAAATACGTTGGCAGCTGAGCTGGTAAAGTGATTTACATCCTGCTTGCAGGGCTAGCCTTGAATATGATAAGTGTGCCTGTCTGAAAGATGGAGCTAAAAAGGAAAATTCTCCAAAAAAAGGTGGTTAGGCAACTTTTCTGTGAGCAGAGGGTGTTGAGAAAATTTGGTAATAAAAATGAACATTGAGTTTGGCTGGCTGGAGGGCAGCGTATTGTGCCTCCAGGCTATTTTTGGAAGCAGCTGACTTTGTCATCGCCGTATCATTTTCCCCGAGGTGGAGATGGCGCGGCTGGGGCTGCCCCGGCTGCTGGCACCTGGCACTGCTTGCTGCTACACGGGGCTGAACGTCCTCTCTAACTGCCTCGGAGCAGGGGGTACCTTTATTCATGTAACAGCTCTGTGCAGTGAGAAAGGGCTCTTAAACTCGTTTTATAGGAAGGGAACTGAGGCCTGTTAAGCGCTCAACGTGGAAAGCCTGAAATACGGTTCCTTTGTCACAGTTCTTAGACCGCAGGGCCAATTTAGTGCATCTTGTATGACTTGGTTCATCAGTTTCTGGGGAAGAAAAAAACCCTGTGGTGGTCCTGTGGTAAAAGCTTCCTCGCACTCCTCTATCGAAGGATGTGGTTTGGGGTGTTTTTCCCCTCAGCACTGCTGAGGGAAACAGTCCGTTTTCCCCTCTCCTGGGGGTCCCTCCTGAGGTGCAGCGTCCTCTGTCAGCGTCGGCTGCAAGGTTCCCGCTTCAGGCAGGCAGCTGCCTTGTTCCTGTGAGGTAAGAGTGGGAAAATGGTCCGTTGGCCTAAAACAAAGGCAGAAATGTCAGTAGAGCGGGGCAGGAGTGTTTTGGCGGGAGGCAGAGGGTCAGCCTTGCCCCTTCCTGAACGCCTGCCAAAGAGAGGGAGGGGGAAGCCGGGCAGAATTCGGCAGGCCTACGATCTGAGGTAAAATGCTGTGATTTTATTTTGGCAAATCTATCCGTGGACATGAAGAAGCGATTAACCAAAGCAACCTCTTTGCTGTTCGCCGTGTAGGTGTTGCTCTGGTTAAAGTTTGGAAATGGGAATGTTCCCTCATTCCTGCTGTCCGAGGGCGGGAAAGCGAGCTGTTTCCCCACTTAAAAATGCGATTCAGCTTTGTAGCTAGACACAATTAGTAATTTTTAGGAACAGTTTCCAAGCTCAGCATTTTTTAAAATACACTAAAATCCATCTTTTCTTTGATCGAGACATATGAGCAGTTGAAAAGAGAATTAGGGATGGGATTTTAGAAGGAAGGGGGTAGGCTTAATAAAGCCACAAATTTATTAAGGTATCCTATCAAGCATTTTTTAAAAGGATGATATGTGTGAGTTAGGGTGCTTCTGCTGTACGATGCCACAGGTCAGTCTCTGTTCGTGCACTGGGCATTCATTTGTGCCCTTGAATTCTTCACCTCTTCTGCTGGAGGGAGATGTTAATGTTCCCCTGAATGACTGAGTGATGAACTTGTGAGTCTGCACCTTTTAAGGTGATACCATTTGCATGCAGTTGTCTGGAAACAGGACTTCTGCCTGTCTCACCTGCATGGGAGAGCCAGGGACTGCTCAGACCTCTGGTGTCCTGAAGATGCTGTCCAGAGGGGACGTCAGAGAATCAGGGTCTCAAAATACCCTGGTGAACATCAACAGTATTGAGGGTTGTAAATGAGTGTGGAAATGTTTTGCTCATGTTTCCTGAGAGATTTTTGTTCCTCACCTCCAATCTGATCAAATCTCCTGCCCTGCTACAGGGTAGTCGCTCTTCTTACACATTCGTGTGGCAGGGATATGAGACTCCCTGCTCAGATAAGCCTCCGAGTTTGACTTTGTGGACTGAAAGTGTAACTAAAAACCACCCATGGCCTTGCAGTAATATTTTGTTTTTCATAAGTGCAGGCTTTCTAGCCTCTGTCAGTCTGCTGCTCAGAGATGGATAGCCTTGAACAAGCCTGCTGTCTGCTGTGGGTGTAGTATTGATAAGTGCTTAAAGAAGCACCGTGCATCCTTCTTTATCAAGGGGATTGCATCTGTGATAAGGAAAGGAACAATAGGAGTTGGATTGATATTTGATTTGAATGAGAGGGATTTCTTAGATCCTTCGGTCTAGCTAGGAGATGAGAGATAAGCCTTATAGAAGAATTGCATATGGTCTCTGAAATACCCAACAAAACTCTAGTCCGTCTCCCTGTAGGCTATTTAGCCGAGAAACTCAGCCCTGTATCTTGTGTAGATAAAATTGCCGTCAAATGTGTCTGAACTCTTTCTGCTTTCAGAAAACGTGTGACTGAGGTTGAAGATTTAAATCAGGCTTTTAAATTCCACTAGCAGTGGTAAAAACACATTTCACAACACCACATTAATTGGTGAATTACAATTGATTTCCTGTAGAAGCACATATTATGTTCTCAATAATACCACATGACACACCAAAATTAGTATTGTTACAGTGAATTCTGAATTAATTATTAATGTCTTGCTACTTATTTTAATGCCTCTGCTTGGGTCATTTGCACCTCTGACAAGAAACTGGCGTTACATGCCACTTTTGCGTTTACTTTCACTGTGATCATAATGACTGTTAGCTGAGGATCTGCTTAAATGAATTCTAACATTGTCATTTATGAAAGAAAAAGGTTATCCAAAGCCCGTGGTCCTTCATACCCTGCTGAGCATGCCAGTGGGTGCCTACTTGTGGTGATGGACTTTTTAAAGGTAGTGAGACCACAAAGGTTGCTGTGTGCATTCCTGGGTTCACCACTGGCCTGGGGTTTATCTGAACTGTTGGTGTGATGGGGAAGGGCGGTGACCCCTTCTTGATTGTATGTAGTATATGGTGCCCTTACTGAACTCTGCTATTCATAAAACTGATTTACTTGCATTTACAAGGTGGAAGTTGGTATGTAGTGGCTTTGATGCACCCGCCCTGATTTACAGCACCTGAAGATCATAGCCAGTATATTATAGGCAGTGGATAAGGATGGAGGCGAGAAATTATTATTATGCATCAGAAATACTCATGACTTTTGTGGTTTAATTGGAGACGTGCATGTTTTCTGTATATCAAGTAATGGCAGTTGGTATGAGAAAAGTTACTTTACCTGTCTTCCCCTCCTTGAAATGTTTTCTTCATTTGAGTTCCTCCTCCTCTCCACCCTATTTACCCTAACCAGTGAAATACTAATGAAATATTCTGTATTATAACGTAAAGTTGTTTTTCACTCCCCTTTTTCCTATGTATTTTCTGCTTAGGGTCTTTGAGTTAAATACAAAAAAGTGAGAGAAGGCTTAACAAATACAGTGACTTCCTTCAAAATGTCCTAGATTGTGAGAGCCTTTAAGGTGAAAAATGTACAGAGCATTCACTCAAGTATACATCAACTTAGGAAATATTTTAAAGACCATAAAACACAGTACCATATAAATAGAAATATTTTGGGGGTCATCTTCACCAAGCAAGCTGATGTTTGTAATAATGAATAAATATAAATATGAAGTTGAGATGCTCCAGAGATCAGCAGTGGTTAAGATTTGTGTTCAGTTTACAAATGGAGCTGGTTTTCTGAAGCAAGATGAGGTCTGACTGTATCGGTTTAACAGCAGGCAAGGTACAGACTTGGAGGTATGTTTATTCAAGAACATTACGTCCGAATGAGTCTTAGGAATACCAAATCAGGCTCAGCTTTGATGAGCTAACTTCAAATATGAGAAGTTTAATTATGAGTGATTTGGCATTAATTTTAACTGTTAGGCCAACATAGCATTTGACTAAGGAAAAAAAATATATGCCTCATGAAACACCAAATAGGATCATTTTATAAATTAGCCATTGATTTTACGACATACACATGATAAACTTATGATGTTAATCATTGTTAACCATGTTGAATAAAAGGCACTGATCTTCTTTCTGAAGAAAGTAAACAACTTCACAGTTGTAAAATGGGAATAAAAATCCATACAGAAATTTTTTTGAAAGAATGTACTGTTAAAAAAAAAGTATTTCTGTCATGGCAAGACTGTGTAGTGAATTAAAATTTCTGATTTAAAAAGCTGAGAATCTTATTCATTATGAACTTTACAAAAAAAAATAACTGCTATCTTGAGTCAGCTGAAAAATTCAGCAAGCCCAAAAACTTTTCTTTGGCCGTAGTCTCTAACACATGCTTAGGGAGTATTAGAAGTTTGATTCTTCCCTGATAAATGCTTTCAGTAATCAATGAAAGACCCTGTGCGCTTTCTTCAAGTATTTTGTATTGATGATGATCTTTTCTAATACTTCACACTGCTGTAAAATCCCAGTATCTGATTCCATTTATACCTGACATTGCAAATTCTGATAGTGTTTCAAAGATATTTTGGATGTAGTGAATAGAAAAAAATAATATATATATTGGGCAATTAAGGACATGTAGATGAAAAATACAAAAAATACTCGCCCTGATAATTTATTATTAAATAATAAAAATTTAGTTTGATGTCAAGACAGAAATCTATCTTTCTGCCAAAAGTCGTGAACCAGCTATAGTTTTTCTGTTTTGCTGCTGCAGCAATCAGGTTTATTGGTGTAAGATCAGGCTCCTGTACAGTTAGCCCTCAGTGTTCTTAAACTCAGTGTCTAGAGACTCAATGTCCTCGTTACCTTTCTGATCTTTGGTACCAACATCAGTGTATAAGACAAGACGGATATATTTTAATTATGTATACTTAAGCATGACAACATTCTGTTCTCTCCTGTGGCCAAAAATGGCATGAAGCAGTGCTATGTTGTGTCATGTGCTCATGCACTGTTAAACCTGAGAAGGATCTCTAATTATAGGCAGTAATTACTATAAGGATTTTTATAAATCTTTTGAGTATATCTGTATATATGTGAAAAGAAGAATACAATGTTGATCAGGTATGCATCAATGTTTTAAAAGAAATATTCCTCAGCCTTCATGGTTCACCACGTTGTCTGATAGGAGTTTCAGCCACAACAACTAATTTGGGCTCAAGAAGAATTAATGTTCTCATGTTTTAAGGGAAAAAAAACCCAACCAACCAAACAAGCAAACCAGAACAAACTCCCAAACCCAGCCGTTTCCAGCCAATTTCTGTCTTTTATCAATCCCGGGTGCGCTAGAGAGACTTGGTGACATTTGAATCTCCACCTCCTGATTAGCAGGCTCTGCTCTCCAGCCCATGTGAGAGCATGGAAAGACATCTGTGGCCAGGTCAAATTCCTGGAGAATGGCTTGTTCTGCTGCAGAGCCAGCGTGCCCGGCTCTGTGGGGGGCTGAGGATTGCTGCAGACGAACAGACCTCTGAACCTTTCTGCTTGGACTTGCAGGAGGTGACGCTACTACGGATATTAATCCCTGGCTTTAAGATTAGTGCTTGTAATAGGGAAACCAGTTCCATGTTCTCAACAGATGGCAAATGTTTTCATCTACTTTTTTTTGCTAAGTAGGTTTTATCCTTAACAGTTTTTTATGTTATTTCTACCAAATTTTCTTGGACGCAAATGCTGTGTTTTTATTTCGTTTTCATTCCTACTTGGCTATAAAATTCATCTTAAATAATGTGGGTTATGCTTGTTTTAATTTTCCACTATCTTTTTAACACTGGCAGCTTAAAGTATATTTATGATGCAATCCAGTGTTGGAAAATGAGCTGTAATATACATTATATTCAGTTTCCTACAATGTAAAAATATCTTTGCAGTTATATTCTAAGGAATAACTGTCCTTAGGGGCTAAAAAAGCACATGCAGTTTACTTTGTTTCTTAAAGTTAATCATCACAACTCAAATGTAAACTTAAAAAGCATTAAATGCTGAGATAAAATATAAGGAGTATTTTGTGGTTTAAAACCATGAAAGATAATACAAACCATTTTATTGCAAAGGGAACTTTGTGTTTCCTTTTGCAGAAATACGCTCTAATAACTGATGATCAAACAGACTCTTGCGTTGGCCACATATAAAGCTACAGTGGCAGAATACCAGATTAGATGCAGCGAGCTGCACCATTCTGGCTGAGTAGCCAACCAAGGAGGAAACTGCTGAATTCCTAATTTTCATCCAAGTGACTTGTTACTTTTCATGCTCTTTGCCCTACGTCTTATCTCCAATCTATTGAGAACATAAATGTCACTGTTGTGGTTTTTATTTGTTTATTTATTTTAAGTATATTTTGGAAGTAGAGCAAAAGCAGTAGAAAGATGAAACAGAACAGAGATTTCACTTACCTTCACGTTTTCAACCCATGTGTGAATTTCCAGGGCCGTTAGTAGAAATCAGCCGGCCAAACGCCCATGCAGCACTTACAGTGTTGGGCAGCCTCCTCTGACTTGTTTCCTGCATGATTCATGACTCTTTCCTTGGTATAAATAATTTGAATTCTGCTTCTTGCTGAGAGAGTTTGAGTAATGTGTTTCAGAATGGGCTCAATCCTTAAGTGGGGAAATATGAGCATTAAAAGCAATGGCCTTTTGGTCAGGACCAGCAAGTTGTGTGTCACAAAATACTTTATTCTTGGAAAGTTCTGCACAGATCAACTGTAACAAGAGTAAAATAGGATATACAGGTTGGCTAAAATATATTTTAAATAATGCATGAGAAAAGGAAGGGAATACTTTCTCATTAAATAAGCCCGGAAGTAGGATGACATTGTTAGTGCGGTAGAAGGGATAATTCCCATTATTAAGTATATTTGTATGACATGAAATGTCTGAGACTAAAAGCAATTTATATGTAACTTAAGAAATAATCGATATTGATTTGGAATGAAGAATGCTATAATCTTGTTTTTGAAAGATTCATACAACTTGCAATTGTATGAAAACTTGATTCTATTACACCTTCCCTGCAGCAACAGACCATAAAGATTGATTATACATTAAAAGCAGTATTTGGGTGGAAAAATATGCTACACAGATTTTCAACTGTCTTTTCTCTAGCTGCTTTTGCTTTCGCCTTTCAGATGTGCAAGCATGGATGTTCCCAAGAGGGGCCACAAGCACCCTTAGACCCTGGTAGTGTAATAATACCTAACACTTAGATAGCAGTATTACACCTTTGCAGCACTATACAAATGAATGAATTCATTCTCAAAACACCTTTGAAAGAAGAACTCTTTGAATATTGCATATGAAAAGGGATTAATGAACAATCATATCTGTAACTTATTTTTCATTTTCCAGGAATACTTGAGCAAACAAGTTCCTGCTTATAAGGTGGTTCATGAATAAGAAAAACATTTGTAAATACTCAAGCAAAATACACTGTATGCTCAAGCATTTGCATCAGTAGAATTTGATCGTTTTGAAATCTCTTTTGGAGATTAGGGAACAAAAGCAAATTCTACTTCAAAAGGTTAGCAACACATAGTTCAAGGTATAAACGATACACACTCCAAGCAGTAATTCTGGCAAGTGGTATATATTGGCAGCTTTGGCTGGTATTTGGTAGTGCATGGACATACACTTTTTTCTATTTGCTGTAGCTTGTGCTTCAGAATCTATGTTTTTATTAACTGCGCTAAAAACCCTTCCTCCCGACATACAAGTAATGCTGTGTTTTTAGTTGAAAAACGTACCTTCAGAGTGTGAAAGAGAAATGTGTAACGATTCATTTTTCTTTTCTGCAGCCAACTAGAGGTAAAAGTTCTGGGAAAGGCGTACTTTGTATCTTGCTGTTCTGTGGGTTCTCATTCAGGAGCCTGATGATGGAACTGGACCGTCAGTGCTGCTTGCCGTGTCAGTGCTGAGTAAACCACAGCAAGAAAAGGCAGCACAGTAATGTTATGAAAGGCTGCAGAATCTGGTAAGAGTAGCTTTTGTCCACCCAGTTTGCAGTTAGTGGTGCTGGTTATTTCAGGAAGTTTTCTGGGTGTATAGAAAGGCACCGTTTGGGGCTTCTCCTACAAACAGAAGTCACTGCTTAGGGCTGTCTGATGAAACAAAGGGAAATAATTCCTTTTATGTTCTACTAACTTGGAGAAAGCAGCACAGTGATATTCCAATTAGCACACCGCAATAGGCCTTTCATTTCTCTCAGTTTCTAGTGCACATACCTTTTTTTTACTACTGCAGCGTATTTGTCCCAGAAGGTTTTTGATGTCTCTTTTTTTTTTTTTCAATCACTTCCAAATTTTCCATATGTCTGGCACTTGGTAGGAGTTCCCGCGCAATAGGTGTGAGCAGACCTGCCGTCTCAAATCCATCCAGCCTTCTCCAATGCTTTATCAGTTTATTATAGGAAAAGTCATCCTTAGGGGCTTGTGTGTTAAACAGTTCATTTGAACGTGCATAGTAGGGCTGTTGCTTCCTGTGCAGTGCTTGCGTACATATTTATTTTGGGGAAAACCTGCACAGAAATATGGCAGCTTTACTGCACAGCAATCCTCTGGCCGGAGCTGGGTTTTTGGTTATTTGGTGTTGCTGCTGAGGTAGTGCAAGTTTCTGGATAATTATTGGGATGAAACATGACATTAGCTATTGCCACGTAATGTGACAGCTGGTCTGGGTCACCTATACCAACAGTGGGTGGAAACAGAATTGGTGTGCAGGAGGCATTGCCCATGTGTTGAGGAGGATGAGGGTTATTTAATAACTGACGCAAAAAGAAGTGAAAGCCTAAAGTAAATGTGGAAGTTTTCCAATATCACCAAGATTGCAAGGAAGAAGAAACTTGTACAAAGCCTAAATTGAGAAGGTACTTGGGAATTGTGCTTGTTCTCAAGACTTCAAACCACATGTGTGCTTCCCCTGCTATTGCAGCATGTTGTCTATTAAAGTTAATTGGTATTTTTCCAAAGAAATCCTGCTGACCAGTTGCTGTAGATTGCGCTGTACAATTGCTTGAAGCCACAGTACTAAACACATGAAAATATTTGGAGTCCCTAAATGTAGTTAGAGATGTTCGCAGTGGACAAGAATTTTGCGCAGAGGTTGCTAGACATCAGGGAAGCTGTTTATCAGCAGATGCTCTATTTTGCTAGTTCAGGACTCAGAAGCAGTGAGTTTTATCATGGACTTGGAATCCAAACCAACCGCTACTGTGGTAATATTGTAGGTTATAATATTAAAATATAATTTGTCTATAATGTATAACCTTTTTTTTCTAGTTTTCTGAACATTCCTGAATATTTTTACTTAGTGGACATGATGAATGGTATCCATGCTTAGGTGATTAAGAGGGCTAGGTTCAGAACCTGAGCCTCGGAGATTTATTAGCCACACAGAAACAATGCTGTGAAGAGAAGAGCTACATTGCTGTCATGGTAATTCCAAACAGATTTCAAGCTGTGACCATAAAATGGTTCTCAAGGCAGGTTAGATGTGATTTTTTTTTTTTTTTAAATGTGCTTCTCTGACATGAGGATAACTTCCTGATTTTCCTCTTTTAGAAGCCTGGATCTTTCATTTTGCATTGCGTTAAACTCCTGAAGAGTTTTGTCTTTTCAATTCAAATGATATATTGGCTTGGAAATAAATGCATGAATGTCAAAATAAATCAATGAAATAATACCAAAGAATAATAGGAATGAATGAGGCAAACATCACTATAAATGGGAAACAATGAAGCCCTGATCATTCCAATTTGACATACATAAATTCGCAGTGAGGCTGTATGGACATTAAGTTAACCATGCATGTAAGTGTTTGCAGGGTTGAGATCTGACTTAATACTGTGTCACAGAAGACCATAATTAAATGCATATACAAATTAAAGCACATTTGAGAAAGTAGATTAAAATGGAATTGAGTAAACAAGACTTAAAAGTGTCCCCAAACTAATACTGTTGTGTAATTCTTAATTGAAAACAGTTAGGTACCTATTTTTGTGTATGTAGTACACAAAAAGCAACGCATACCCATTCTTTATAGGATATTGTAATTGGAGGAAATAAGATTCTCTTCTTCGAAAGTGTAAAATGCCTTGATACATTTTCCTTTATTTTTCAACTCCCTGAAACATGGTGACTGCAAACAGTTGCTTGCTATTATGGTGCAGATGGTTTTGAAGACACTAAGACAGGGGTCAAGAGACTGTAGTTCTTGCTCTGCTAGTGACTTTCCAGGTTACCTTCAGCAACTTACTTCCAACTACGTTTTGTTTTTCCTCTTTTTTTCCTCTGCTCTATATAGGCACAGGTTTGGAGGGCATGGCTTCCTGTGCTTTATTTGTATGGTATGTACTGTACACTTGGCTCTTGTCCTTAGAATAGTTCTTGCTGTACTGTAGTAGCATGAGAAAAGGTGTTTAAAATGACTGTTGTACTAGAGCAAAGCTCAGCTTCGTTCCTTCATCACCTTTACCAGTAAAAAGTGGGTTTGGTCTAGGATCTTATGGTGTAACATTATCATTGTCTTCCTCCTGTGGCAGCAAAACCTTACTGGAATTAGGAAAACTTCAAGTCAAAAACAGTACAGACACATTGCTTAGAAAGACTCGGTCCTCATGTTTTAGGCACCGTTGAGAGAGTCCAGACGTGTAAAAATGGGGCTTGTTTCTGGTTTATATGCACGTAAATTCCATGATAGTCAGGTCAGTGCAAAAACTCACCTTCGAACTACATCAGGAGAAAGAAAATAGATAGCACCACGCATAGCAGTAGCCACAATACCCTGGTCCTGAAATACCAGCTTGTGTTCTGCAAGCCCGCCAGCTTTTTGATGTTTTAAAACTTGCCACTCTCTTTTCTTTTTTTCTTTTTTTTGTTGGAACAATAATAAACCTGTGAAAAGAGATGGCTCTTGTCATGCTGATCTGAGGTTTGAAAAATGTGAGTTGGCTTAAACACAGTTGCGGGGACTCCGCTCCTGCACAGCTAGGATGGTCTGTGTTTTAATCATTCTCTTCCACCACCTCTACGTGCCCTCCATTTCCTTCAAAAGTCTATACTGAGTGACCCAAAGCCAAAAGTGATATTGTAGCACCAGGCAGTGAATTCGCAAGGATATAAATTATATATCAGGCAAGCTCTGGCTATACTATGGAGAGGCTTGAACAAGTACAGTAACATTGCCTAGCGAGTCACCTGTCTATAGCGGTCAGCAAGCTGCTGTCCCAGGGGTGACTGTAATAGACAGCCTTTGGATGAGTTTGTTTGGCAGCCCACTGACCCCAGGCTCCAGTACTAATCTCTGATCAGTAACCATCTGCTCAATACAACCCAAACGACTAAGCACTTTTCTAACTGTCAGGGATGACCTGGAGAAACTCATGGGGGAAATAAAACTATCAGCCACTGATTGGAATACTGATAGCCATCATTTAGTGTGGTGCTGCAGGAAACCAAATTATGCCTGCACTCCCTGCCTCGCTGCTCAGCAATATTGTCAATTTGAAGTTAAATCTTCTTGATCAATCCAGGCTCAATTTTGCCACCTTTTGTTGTATTGAATTATGCTTCCTAATGGGAATAGTCTCCTGTAATCCAGTGGTATGCATCACTCTGTAAGAAACTGCACTTACAGGATGCGGTGTTTCAAAAACAGTTTGTGTGTTTTCTTGCCTTACTTGGACTAGGCTCTGATCTGAGTTTTTATGCAAGTCTGGAGTTATATCTTCAGAGTGAAAGGTATTGTGGTAGTTTCACTGTGGTGCAAACATGCAAAGAAGTCATTGGAAATCATTGTATATGGAGGAGAGATTTACTTTTGACTGGTCCAACTCTTTAATTTGCCGTGGAGGCAAAGCACAGAGGCTTTTATAGTTACTCATCTTCAAGCAGGAAACAGACTTTTTGGCTGTGGCATGTGTAAACCCATGGAAGCGCAACACCTAAAATACGAATTCTTTGTCAGTCAGCATCAGCTAGTGTACACAATTTCCTAAACATCTGTTCAGTCATTACCATATTAAATCTGCAGTACCACAAATGTCTGCATGTTAAAACAGAGATCTGTATTTTAGATGCCCTAATTGAGTTTTAAATGTTATTTTATTATTTTTTTATTACCTATGTCACAGGACACAGAGAGAAACGAAGTTGTTTGTGAAAACTCAGAGCCAAGTACTGCAATCCCCTCTTGGTGTTTGCTCTGGTAAAACTCTGGCTGGCTCCTGCCTGGGGTTCAGAGTCAGCAGCACAGTATTTGGCCTCGTGTGGCAAAGGTTGATGACAATCTATTGACACCCATAATGCAGTATCATGGTGATACCAGCCAAGACAAAAATGGCATGCACCAACACATCATGGTTTTCTGTACCGATGAGACTGGTCTTCCTGACCCCCTCGCTGCTGACCTGTGTGGGGTTGGTCTGACCCTGCTCTCTGCATTGCCTGCAGAAGTCAGGTAGCATATGTGACAAGTTAATAAGATATTAAAGGGTTTTAAAAAAAAAGGCAAGGTGACAAAGATTTTAACGCAGGGGCTTCTTTTGTTCGCTGTGCCATGTCTGGGAGTTTTTCTTCCCAGTGGGCAAAGGCTGTGCAGGAGTAGACTTTAATATTGGTGATGTGAAAGATTCAAATAGTGATACATATTCCTAGGCCAAATGTGCTGTGAGTAGTGGGCAAGTGCTCTGTAGTCTTTCCTAAGTCAAAGCACTCAATTTCTTACAAATGAGTCCTGGATAGGAGTGCATCTCTGACCATGTTCAATTTTTGGAAAATGCAAATGGATTTGTCATGCTAAAAAGGTCACAGGAAAGAATTGGAGCACTGGAAAGAAGGTTTAAAAATAAATTGTATATAGATAAAGGAATTTCTTTTCTGTCATCTAATTCTAGGCATGGATCTTTGAAGTGAAGTTGGCTCATGGATTTATAGGGATTGACTTATAACCATGCCATTTTACTGTGTCTTCTTATTTTCATTCTTTGTTGATGCAATGATTACTGATAGCATGTGAAATAGTCTCTCTTCCCTGCTAAAGAGTCTCCTTGCAACTTGTGCAGTCACTTGTACCTTGACATTTATTCCAAGATGCACTTAATACCTATTTTTTTATATATATATATATATATATATGGGTCCTATAAATACTGAAAAGGGCATGAACTCCTCTTTCAAATGGACTGTCTCAGGAGAAAAGCTGAAAGATGGACTGTGTTTTTCTGGGTATTTGATGACGGCTAAAAATTTACTGTAAACTGCCTGGAAAGTGAGGGAATGTATGGGAAGAGGAAGGTACATTTGACAGAATCAAAATGATGAGGAGAGATGCAGTGAGCAGAAGTTGGGAGACTTCTGTGAGGGAGTTCAGGCACTGAGCTCAAGACTAAAGGGAGTATGTGGTGTGATAAGCAACAACTTTGGAGCTGGCAAAGATTTTCATGCAAGAGCCCTCAGTTTTTCATTTTTGGTGCTGTCTGGTGGTCCCAATCCATGATTCAGCTCCTGGGTGTGATTGACCCTTAGCAATTCTCAGACAGCCTGAGCTGAGGCTGTGCTCAGATCTTGCCTGGGCTTGTGGCCAGGGGCACTTGGATGCCGGTCAGCAGTGCTTCAGAAGGGCAGATGGAGCACAACTCTCATGCTTCTGTGTTTCCATCACCGCTTGTCGCACACAGTCAGAGCATGGTGTACCTGGCTCCAGTTTCCCACGTGTGGAGGGGCAGTCCGCTCATTTCTCGTTGGGGCTTCGCCTGGAGGCACAACATGGCTCTGTTCCCAGCTCCAACGGGCTGGGAGTGACGGGCTTTCTCTGGTGTGCATCAGCCAAGGGCTTGGAGGAGGGCAATGCCAAGTCAGTACGCTGGCTGCTGGAGTTGGAAGATGCTGACCCATATATTGTGTTGTAGCAGTGCCTTCCTTCCCTGCCCTCCTCTGAGTGCACTGCGCCTGGCTCGAGTGCCATAGTGCTGGGGCTTGACACTGGGCAGTGAGTCTCGGCAGCCACAAACTGAGCAGCTGGAACTTAATCACTCCAGCTATCCTTAATTAAGCCTTAATTAATACCCCTATCTGCTAGCCAAGTTAGTGTTAGCCCAGTCCTACAGATGGTGAAACTGAGACACAAGGAGGTTAAGTAACTTGCCCAAGGCTGTGCAGTGAATGGTGACAGATCTCGGATTAGAGCTTTGTGAGTTCTTGGCTCACAGTGGCTCCCGCGGTCTGCTGGACCGTGCTGCCCAGCCGACCGGTTTGGTCATGCATGCTGCTTGCATCAGAGCTCTCCCAGCCAGAAAATCTTGTCTCCCATCTCCAGGGGAGAATCTGTCTTCCTCTCAGCACAATCAAATCATTGAATGTTTTGGGGTTATTTTCATGTATTGATTTAGTTTTAACTGTTACTTCAGGTTCTCGGATGATTCCCCCAGTCCTCCCAGGATCACCTAGCTGATCATAAAGGATACTTTAACATTTATGCACTACCTGGAAAGTCCATAGGTGTGGAATAGCTTTCATTGTTCGCATGCTATTTGAAAGCCTTCTCTGCATCATGCCATTAATGTGAAATCACAGGCTAGCCGAGGAGCAGTTCTTTTTATAAACCTTATGGTCAATAAACAGGTGCTTTGCAAATGGTGGGTGGTGCATCGGTATCATCATAGGAGATACTGACACAAATACTGGTCTTACACAAGAAACTGTTATTTTGCAGAGATATTTTGTGCTGAAAAGATCACCTCTTCCTGTTACAGGCAGTTGCATTTTTCACCAGTTAAATTCCCAACTCACTCCAGAGATGAATTCCTCCTCTGCCGTTCTAGCAGAGGCTCCATCAGCTGGTGCATGATGCTTTCCCCAGCCCCATCATACCACATCTCTCCATAGCACAGTGAGACCCCAGAGTGTAGCAGACCCCTTCCATCCTCTGCTTTGCATAGAGACCCTGGTGGTTCCCCACAGCCAGCATCCAGACCCCGTTTCACTACGTAATTGATGTGGATGACTAGGGAACCAGGACCCCTGCACCAGCTGCAGTGTGCAAAGGAAAGTCTAGGTGCAGCCTCTGCAGTGTTGCTCCAGGAGTGTTTTCTGCAAGGTCTCCGCTAGCGAGGTACCGTAATTCTCAGCTAGATTAGGGCATGCCCCACGCTTGTGTTGAATGCCTCAGGCAGCGCTGTTTGAGGATGATGGAGTGCACCCCTCAAACACTGGAGTGAGAGAGGCACCATTTGGCCCTCAGATTTCACGTTGTGAAGCAACTTGTTCATGTGATAATCTCCTAAGGATTAAAAGGGCTAAAAAAAAAAAAAGATTTGGTTATGTGATTTTAATACCATGGATGGATGACAAAGAGCAGAATGCAGCTCCTGGCTACCAGGCTTTTACTGCAAACTCTGCTTCAGATTGTTTAAATGTTTTTCTCTTTCATTCTGCATGTTGTGCATCTCCACACTTCCAGCTTCCTGCCACTACGACAATATGAAATGTCAAAAGAGAAATATTATTCCTGCAGTATCTCTAGCCCAACTGGAAGCAGTAAGTGCCAGAAATGTTAGGCAAACGCCTGTTCTGACTAGACCGCCAGCTTCGTTTTGCTGGCCCAAAAGGTTCAGGTAGGTTGAGTAAGCTTTGGATAAGAACCCATGCTTCTGGGCGCTTATCTGAACTGAACAGCCAAGCTGTTTGAGATCTGCCCGTTGCTTCTTGAGACCAGATGTAAACCCATATTGTGCTTGCAGGGATGGAGGAAGAGCTGGCATGCTTGTTTATGCATACTTAACAGTTACGAGGATATTAATTACTATTATTTAGCAATATTCTACTATTAGAATGCAACTTTAAAATAAGTATTTCTGATTACTTATTTTCATCTACTTCGTTCTCTATTCACTTGATCAGTGCTGAGTAAGTCAGTCAAATATTTTCCTTTGAGGAATTCTTTATTAAAGATTTGACCACAAAATCCTTAGAGTGATTCCATATTTGAAATTTTTTTTAAAAGTCTTGATGCATCATTCTGGGGTTTTGCTTTCTTTGGGATTGTGTTTATTGCCAAATTTTGTGGTACCAGATTTCTGTATTATCCTGTGCTTTAGTTTCCTTTTCTGTATTTGACTGTTACACATTTACCCAGCACAGTATAAACTGAAATTTAGAATTGAATACACAGTTGGAAGTTATTTACAAGCTCAAAATCTGTTGCTGTCTTATTGCTCAGTGTTAGTTACAAAACCTGAATGCTTGAATGTTTGTAGAAAGTGGTAACAAAAGCTTTGTAAATATTG